>NC_136269.1:46255190-46405190 GCF_964187855.1 Myxine glutinosa | reverse complement strand
TTTAGTCAACCGTCGTGCTCGGTAACCATGTTGGAGCAATCTCCTATTAACGGTTGACCGGGAAACGTGGATCCCATGATGTCTCCTCCACAAGTGACGAAGACGACTCGTCGGCATTTTCCGGTTTCTGCGGCAGAGATTCAACAGTTGGCGATCATCTCGTCTCGTGGTTAATCTTGGACCTCTTGGAGGTTTCCGCGGCCACACATTCCCCGCCTCACGTTGACGTTTCAGGATCTTACAGACTGTACTCTGTGATATCCCGACGACATCTGCGATATCACTCTGTTTGTAGCCCTCCTGCCGCAGTGCTACCACTCTCTCGCGTATTGCTGGTTCCGTTGGACCAGGCATAGCCCAGGGAACGTCTCTACCGATTTTTCTTGCAAACGGTACAAGGAACTCGAAAAAAAACCAGCCTCGTTTAACACAGTGTTGAATCAGGGAAAGGGACAGAATATCACATGCATGGGCTTTTATAGTCCCTAACAAAAAAAATTATTACGTAATACACATTTTTTCAATGTTATCATATCACCTGTGTAATGGGGAAACGTTATGTAATCACTCAATTACCCTTTTGTTTACACGTAGACTGTCAAATACCAAAGAAACTGTGGAATCATGTCAAAAATATTTTATTCCATCTTTATGGCCAACAGTGTATATATATATATATATATATATTTATATATATATATATATATATATATATATATATATATATATATATATATATATATATATATTTATATATATATATATATATACATACATACATATATATATATATATATATATATATATATATATATATATATATATATATATATATATATACATATATATACTGTGTATATATATATATATATATATACTGTGTATATATATATATATATATACTGTGTATATATATATATATATATATACTGTGTATATATATATATATATATATTATATATATATATATATATATATATATATATATATATATATATATTATATATATATACATATATATATATATATATATACATATATATATATATATATACACATATATATATATATATATATATATATATATATATATATATATATATATATATATATATATATATATATATATATAATGGTATCTGTAATCTGGTTCTCCAACTTAATGAGCGGACAACATGACGTCATCGCCATGCACGTCCGCCTTGCCTGCAAAGTTCCAGAGGAACCATCTAGCAGTGCGTCATTACGGATTATAAATACAGATACTGTCACAAGTGCATGCAAAACTCACAGTTACCGACCTGGTTTCGCCCTTGTTGGGGCTTCATCAGGGCAACGCAGTGAGGCTTTCCATACACTTGTAACTCTGTGACCCTTTCGGTTTTTATATCAGTCACTATGCGACCTTCATATCATCAGTGGAGAACCGCCAGCAAGGTGTCCCATACAGCTGCTGCTGCACCTTGCTGGGAGCAATACGCACCGCCTGCCACGCGGTGACGTTATCTCTGGTATCCACTCATCATATGGAGTCGACCTGGTTGCGGTTGGGAGTTACTAATAATGGTATCTGTAATCTGGTTCTCCAACCTAATGAGCGGACAACATGACGTCATCGCCATGCACGTCCGCCTTGCCTGCAAAGTTCCAGAGGAACCATCTAGCAGTGCGTCATTACGGATTATTATAAATACAGATACTGTCACAAGTGCATGCAAAACTCACAGTTACCGACCTGGTTTCGCCCTTGTTGGGGCTTCATCAGGGCAACGCAGTGAGGCTTTCCATACACTTGTAACTCTGTGACCCTTTCGGTTTTTATATCAGTCACTATGCGACCTTCATATCATCAGTGGAGAACCGCCAGCAAGGTGTCCCATACAGCTGCTGCTGCACCTTGCTGGGAGCGATACGCACCGCCTGCCACGCGGTGACGTTATCTCTGGTATCCACTCATCATATGGAGTCGACCTGGTTGCGGTTGGGAGTTACTAATAATGGTATCTGTAATCTGATTCTCCAACCTAATGAGCGGACAACATGACGTCATCGCCATGCACATCTGCCTTGCCTGCAAAGTTCCAGTTCTGTGTATAGTTTGAAGACCATTCCGCAATTCGGTTAACTGTGGGCGTAAGTCTGTTAGGCAGGGTGCAATGGAGCAGCGGGACACATTTATTTATGTTTTAAAACTGTCGCACTCAGGGTCAGGTTAAAAGTAGAGGGAACTACACCTACGTGTCACACTAAATAAAAGTTGTAGGCCCGGGTCGTGCCTAAGAGGAGGAGGGTGCAGTGTTGCGGATATGAGGATTGTGTTTTTTTTATTGTGTGCTTTATTATTATTATTGGTTATTCTGCGCCTCCTGCCTCCGGAGCTGTGTAAAGGTCAAAAGGGCGTCCCATAATTAGTCCACAAGCATACACGTCAGCCAATCATAGAATACCCCTGTTCGATAGTTATATCTTATTATGTGTTTTAGGGTAAGGCTGTGTCTCCCATTAATTGAAATACTCCATTGCACCAGTGAAAGAGATAGATTCCCTTCATTCCCATTCCCAAAACCTCCATTCCCTCTTTTCGTCAATTGCCATTCGCATTGCCAACTGCATTTTGGGCGGTTTTCTCTTCATCCGCCATTGACCACGAGGCAGGGTTGGGGAAGAAAGGCGGGTCCCCACCTCGTCATAGAGGGGAGGAGTGAGTCAGCCCCACTCAACCAACCACGAACAAGGGGTTGGACTTGGAGAGGGTGTGGAGAGAAACATCGAGGAGGTTCGCGAAGGTTGAGGGGTGGGGCCTATATAACCCACGGCAGGGCGTTCCCAAGTGCAGACGAGAGGGAGTCCAAGCCATTGAGACAAGGAGGGAGAGACATGAGATGGGCTGAGAAAGGAGAGTAGCTTTTAAGAGAGTCGCAAAAAAAAGGTCCAAGGCAGATGAGCTGAGAAGAGAGAGGGTCCAAGAAAGAGCTGAGTTGTGAGGTCCAACAAGCAGAGATCATCCAAGGAAGCACTAAGCCTGCTATTCGTCACCTTGCTCGCGAGCGGCAGCGTCTACAGCAGCAGCAGCAACAACGCTCGCCAACCGCTTAGGGACCTGGACGGCAGTTTGGAGCAGGGCCGCGAAGGAACGGCGGCTGCCCAACGTGCGGATCGTGCTGCCGGACCCAGTGGACTTTCCTCTCCTTCCAGCCAATTCCTGTCATCATTCCCCGTGTGAGTCGTCTTTGTTTGTTCTGTCCTGGGTAGGTAATTAAGTCTGTATAAGCTAAAGATTTCACTGTGTCACCTGCGTCTCATGTCCCTGTAAATAAACGTTCTTCTTGCTTCTATGTGTGTAAATAATAAACCCAGTTACTCTTCTGTACGTCTTCTTCCTCTTTGCATTCGGTCGCTTTAGAGTTTTCCCGATTGAATAGCGGTGGCGCGATCTGGCCAAAGTTTGGGGTAAATCGGGTTTTAGTTAGGGGAATAACTGTTCGGTCGCGGAGCCTCCGCTCGGCAAATATAACATCTTTAACCGCGTCCGTAACAATATATATATATACAGACTAGGCATTTAATATGGAATATATTTTTTTGTGGGGGTGAACTTGCTTTTCAAGATGTCTTAGAACCAAAAGTTCATTGGAATTATGTTGAAATTATTCTAGATTTTGTTAATGTGACCTTTAAAAGAAACAAAAACCACATTTGACATTTCCAAAACAAATAAATTGATCCTTGAAAGTGATGTAAACTGATATCGAACTCAATTCATGGACAGGAACTCAATTCATGGACAGTAACTCAAACTGATACACACTCCGTAACACAATCGGCCATCGCACACCCTCGCGCACACCCTGGTGCACACTCTTCCGTTACGCACTCTTTCGTTACGTACTCCGTAATGCCCACCGGTGTGCACTCTCCTGGTACACACCCAATCCTTGCATACTCTTTTTCCACGCACTCTTCTCGTGCACACTCTGTAACACACTCTTCTCCGACACACTCCGGCACACACTTTTCTCGCTCACACTCGCACTCCGGTGCACACTTTTCTCTCACACGCACACCAGTCACCCTCGCACACCGCACAATGGACCTTCCACGACCGCCTGGGTTTCGTCCATGTCCCAAGCGCGCCAAAACCCTTTTCGTGCCAAACACACTCCTGCTCACCTTGGGGACCTTCTTCTCCGGCAACAGCACCTGCAAACTTTTATTGGGGTTGGCAAGCACGTCATCATGGTGCAAATGCAGACTTTGTGCAAATCCCATTTGTGCAAATCCCATCTTCCTCCTGCAATTCATTCCCCGATTCTACTGTCTCTTCGGCCCCAATTATTCCTATTCAAATTATTTCTTTTTCTAGCTCGACGACAGCCGGCGCGCATAAAAAATTTTCTGTCCAATTTGGCGACCGTCGGTTTTTCTACACCCCGCCCTGGTCCCTTATAGCCCTGGTCAACTTGGCTACCCCTTGCTCAAGCTCGCTCTCCAAGCGTTCCTCACACCACATTACCTCGTCGTGTCCTATTGTGACCTCCCCGCTCAACATGCGCCCAATGTCCTCCCCCAATATTTTAATATCATCCCTGGATTCCTCCCTCATTTTTTTAATGGCCCTTCCCATTGGAGATTTGGCCCATATGTTTATTGCCCTTCTAGATTCCTCAGTCACATTTCCACACCTCAATTTTTCCATTTGTGCGTCAAAGTATGCTTTCCATTCAGTCGAGGACATCCCAGTGTAAAACCCGGTTTGCACAGCGGGCTTGGCTGCTGCTGCCACGTGCGAGGCGCCGCCATTTTCTTTGCCAGCTACCGCCCCCTCATCAATTTCCTCCTCTTATACCAACTCTTCCTGTGGGTCCTGGGTCATCAATTTCTCCTTCATCTACCCCCACCGGCATACGACCGCCTTGACTAGCCATGGTACGAATACAAATTTGATCTTAATAACTAAATTTCGGTCCGCTCGCAATTTTGGGGCGAATTCATCCAAAAAAAATTTGGTTAGGGTTCCAAATCCTACTCCCGGACACCAAATGATACGGCCAATATGTAAATTTGGTGTCCAAAATTTTGTCCAAAAATTTTGTCCCAGGTTCCAAATCCCCACTCCTGACTACCAAATGTTACGGTTCTCCGCCACCCTTCTTCTCCTTACCAAGGGGGGGATTAATCCCCTTGTTCTTTCTGGGCTTGATGGAACCGAGACTTGAAACGTCCCTTCCGGGCAAACGCAAAGTATGGTTTCGGGACCAACTCTCGCTCGTACCTAATTCCCTGTGCCGCCACGGAAGCGAGGAAGCAAGCCTCGCACGAGCCAAGTGTGGTTTGGGTACGCCGAGCGGATTAAGTACCACATGGTCCGTGCAGTTTAGGTAGTGGAACCCGATTCGAGCGGTTCTATTCGTACCACGCTTAGCCAATGAGGAAACCACAGGAACGATCGAATGGAAAAAAGGAAGAACACAGGTTTAATTATTCCCACACGTATGTACAATGATCGGGAAGCAGAGACACAGAGCAGCACTTAATCAGTCTTATCTTGACCCCGGACTCGGGCCCGTCACACTCACACAGGGAATTGCAGATGGATTGATGTCCCAGCCAGACACGTCGACGTGGTCGTCCAGGAACGGCCCCGTCCAGCTCTCCATGGTCCTAGCACGTCCCGCGAAGATGGCAGCAGGCGATGGAAGGAACCTCATAGCGCTTCTCCCGAACAAAGGCAGCCGATGAGGTGGAACGGCAAATGTGGGACTCTCAGCACGGCTGGCGATTACACAGCCATTCTCACTCACGCGACTTAATGCACTGGATATGAATCGGCCTCCAACTCAACCGAGCGTCACTTATAATAGCGCGTATGCCGGTTCATGCGCATCTCTCTTCACCCGCGTATCTCTCACAGTTCTCTGACGCTCACAACTCCTCTTCAACGATTCCTCTGGGTTGGTCAGTGCGCGCGAGTTCTCTGTTCATCAGCGAGCCCTCAAGTCCTCTAGTCCTTTGCTCATCAGTCCTCTCGGGGGCAAGTCCTCTCGGGGGCTTTGTGCAATGGGTTATATAGCTATGCCCCCGAACCTTCTTACCACGCCCTGTGACGCAATGCCGCCGCCACCACCTCTGAGCCCTGATTGGCGGCTCGTGCTTACCGTCAGCGCTTCTGCCGCCCCTCATTCGGCTCCGCCCCGACCCTCCTAGGCCTGCCTCGTGTTAATTCGCCCAAAATGAACCAAAGTCAGCGCAAAGGGGCATGAGGCTAGGGAAGCTGGAAAGTTGGTAGAAGTAGGGCCTATTCTCCTGACTCTACTCAACGCAGAACTAACATAGGAAAAGGACTAAGCTCACAAATACTAAGAAATAACTACACTATCGCGAGGCTACATGTTGCTTGTGTGACTAACTATGAGGGGGAAATTTTAACCTTTATTATACTCACTGTACAAACTCAAAACCGCAACAATATATATATATGTATATATATATATATATACTGTATATATATATACTGTATATATATATTGTTACAGACACGACTTTGATGTTAAGGTGGGCCGAGCGGAATGGCCGTCGTGTCCGCACAAATTACCCGATCGTACTCGAACGTCGACGAAGCCGCGCTACGCTGGCTCAATAGGAAAGAGAAGACACCCGGCTGGGTTATAATGA
The DNA here is from genome assembly GCF_964187855.1 of Myxine glutinosa. Classification (NCBI taxonomy): domain Eukaryota; kingdom Metazoa; phylum Chordata; class Myxini; order Myxiniformes; family Myxinidae; genus Myxine; species Myxine glutinosa. The sequence goes on along the minus strand of NC_136269.1, from coordinate 46,398,518 downwards.
CACAATACGACACCAGGGGTTCAGTTCTCAAGACCTCCGGAGGAGGTTATATTCGTGCGGAAGGTCAGATTACAGGGACGAGAGGTACATCATAGGAAGACAGGCACTTAGACACAACCTTATATTATTCCCGACAGACCACAGAGAAACAGGACAAAAACTGACTCACACGGGGATTGATGACAAGGAAAGCGGGTATTCGATGGCCAGCACAAGGTGCACCTTGTGCTCAGGGACAGGATGGCGCGGCCCAACAGATGCAGGAGGTCTCTCAGCGCTCGAGGTGGCGTCTTGTCGTCTCAAGCTGGGGGCGCATCTGACGTCACGTCCGGCAAGCGGCTGCGTATATCCGGCGGGGAGTGACACGCCCTCGGCTCGTTAGCTCCGCCTCGTGGAATCGGCACGTTGCTTCTCATTGGGTGCGTGCGGGGGGGGTTACTGGCTCCGCCCCTGACGAGGAGCTGACAGCCAGCCCCTTCGGGGTAACCCCGTGGAGCGCATGGTCTGGAGCTAATCGAGCCGGTGTGAGGACGCATCCTCCCCCGCTCCGCCGCCATCTCCTCTGTTGTTGTTGTAATTGTTGTTGTAGTTGTTGTTATTGTTGTTGTTTGGGGAAGAAGATGGGAGGAGGTATGGGAAAGGTCCTAAACTCACTACTGATGCCATATAATCACATTATGGTGCAACGAAGAGTCATAATTAATGGAGACGAGGCCTTAACTGACATAGAATAAGAATAACTAGGAAGATGTCCGAAAGTTGTCTACGTGTGGTGCGGTGGACCTGGGCACGACATTTAATGGGGGAATAAGGGGAAGGTCGGCTCTACTGATTGTTATTTACATGCAATGGGACTAGGGAATGGGGGATCGGGGAAAGTTGGGGAGTATTGGAGAAAATAGGGGAATATTTACAAGCGGATATGGAGGCCAAATTCCATATTCGCAACATTGCACCCTTCTCTACCCTCGGGGCGTCCCGACCCGATAAATTTTTACCTACTTTAGTGTGGCACGCAATGTAGTTCCCTCTACTATTAACTCTACCCTGAGTGCGACAGTTTTACAGATATTCACAAATGAGTAAATATGTCCCCCTGCGACGTTGCACCCTTCTCCTCACAGAAACACACCCACAGGATAACCGAATCCGGAAAGAATTCTCAAACTAAACATACAGCCGGTAGGGAGCAATATTTACAAGACTACGCTGCTATTTACACTACGATCCAGGACCTGTTTTTGGAGGAACACATGCAGATGTTATGCATAGAGAGAGCGCGCTTGCCAACATCGATACACCAACCCACGAGTGCTCTGTGGCCGACGGCCTTTAATAACGTGCAGAGCACCCTTTCCGAGCATCAACAGCACCACCCCACCACCAATCGGTGCAGTCACCATTGTTCAATGATTAAAAATAAATGCGACAACCCCTAACCCTGCAGGTGTCTCTTGCTCTTCTTGTGGTGCACTTGGTGTCAACTAAAAGTGGTTCACCTTTATGGCATAGGTGCCACGTTGACCCATAGGTCCATCCCCGGGTGGTGCTTGGCCGCAAACGAACTGCGGTCCATTGTGGGTGGCCACAAACATTGCGGTCCATATGGTGTATCGATCCCGGCAGCAAACAGCGAAAGTGCAGGCCCACAACTGCGCAGCCAGCACCTCTCTCTCCTCTCTCACTACCCCAAAGCCAGATCCTCGGAGGTGGGAGACAAAAGAAGCAGACAAGTGCGTAAGGTGGTAAGGGCGCAAAAGTGCACGCAATGTAAGGTGATGCACACTGGGGGCACATGGGAACCAGGTGAGACAGGTACGTTCCTATCGTACGCCCCCCCCCCACCAGGTAACCTACATGGCCCCTCCCTTACCCCTTACTGTATCCACACAACACAACACTACCCATAAACATCTACTTTACAAATCAACAAACATCCCTACTGTCTTCCCCGTTCCTCCCATATACCAAATTCGTCTTCTCTCCCTCCTAACCAATCAAATTTGCCATTTTCAACTCTCATCAAAATTTGCCATTTTCAACTCAACATCAAAATTTGCCATCACCAATTCATCATCAGTCCCTCCTAGGGAGGGAGAGATGGAATCACCCCAATGTCTCATCCACGTCGTGATGCGTCTCACAAATCCTCACAGCAATCTCATTTCCTGCAACAAACAAAGAAAACACAGGTGTGGAGTCATCATCATCACCACAGGTAAGTGGCTGCGTATGGTGCGACAGGTTCATCAATCCTAACTATCTCCTAAATGACTTTAACAACTTTACACTACCCGGGGTCTTTCTCCGGCCAAACCATTGGCCCTCTTACACTATGGGTTCTAAAAACCAATTCCCATTGGCCAAACTGTGGTGCTTTTCAATTTGGGGTCTCACTCCCCCGATTCATCTCCCGGTGCCCTCGCACAATTTCTGGGCTGTGGCGTGTACCTCTCCCAGCGGGTCTACCCACCTGCACACCTCCACCACTGCAGTTGCCACCCGAGCTTACCTAGCTCCTCACCCTAACCTATCTACCTGGGGAAGGCCCTCTGGCACTCTCCCCACTCGGTGCCCTCTCTGGCACTGGGCTACCCGGGTCCATCCTCCGGATCCTCGGGCCCCATCCACAACTCTACCGGCTCCCAGAGCCCACCTGCGGCCTCACCTGGCCGACATCCTCACAGTGGTGGAGTGCTCAACCAACTACACACACTAACAGGCTACACGCCCAGCCATTTCCACAACACTAATGCACCCATTCACAACACCATTCTGCAACCGCACCACAGATGCCAATATCCAACCACAATTTACCTGCACCCTCTACCTAACACTTACACTACCCGCCCCGGGTATCCGTGATGGGGGTCCACTCTTCCCCCATCCACACCTTCGCACCATGCACACCACTCCGTACCACTTACTCCAACTCTCTCCACACACCTGTACCTGCACACCTGTGCTCTCACACCTGGTGCCACCTGCACCCTTCTCTCCCCAAGCGCATTCGCGCTGATCCACAACACTCACTACTCATACACTGCTCCACACACCTGTCCAGTTGCACACCTGTGCAATCACACTTGTTCAATCCTCACACACACAGCATCATCTCAGCTAACTACTCCCTTCTGCAACTTGCGCTTCCCAGTCGTCCCTTTAAACTATTGCGCTCCCACGTCATTATCATCCACACTAATCTACCTGCGTCCCCACTACAGGTATCAGTCACTAACTAAACTTAACGTTACCTAAGGTCATCTTCTCTAGATCCCTACACACAATATCCTAACCCACCCGGGCTAGTTTTCACTGCCATACACCCCATAAGCTATTGCTCCTTTGCCCCACACATGGGAAGGATGGTGGATTTGCCATCCCACCACATCGGGGGTCTCTCACTACCAATTTTGCACATCAAATTTCAACAAATTAAAAATTTGCCAATCACTGCCCATCAGCTGCCAATCACTACTGCCAATCCCTTGCCAATCATCAAATTTTGTTTTTCTCTAATTTTGGGTCCAAAACACTAACCTCATCACCCAGTCTACTCACTAATACCTCTCGGTGCGCCAATCCCTGTCCAAAGCCCGGCTTCGTAAAGCCAAGCAATGGATGCTGGTTGTTTTGTGCCAGCGGCTGAATGCGTCCGGCACTCGGTGCAGGGACGGGGGCTTACCCGGGCCGAGATCCCACGCATCACCTCGGCGCGGAGCCATCCAATGTCCCGATCTCGACCTGCCGGCACGTCTCAACAAAAAGTGGTCGCCATGACGACCCTTTCTATCGGGCTGCCAGCTCCGCCTAGTGGAGCACGGACGCGGCCGTTCAAAGCGAGGCCCAGCACGCACCGAGGGCCCGATTCGGCTATAAGTCGTTCTAAACTCTATCCCGTCTAACGTCGATGCTTCACCTGGACGCTTACACCCCGCAGCCCGTTCCTTGCTCACACATCCAGCCGTTTCCATGCCCCTCGTACCGTTCCTTACACACCCAGGTACACCCATTCCACTCACCGCCTTGGTCACACACCTGACCACCGAACACTTTGGCACACATTCGTTGCTCGCACACCTCACCAATACACCGCTTCGCACCCCCTCCTCGGTCACCTCCTCTGTGACAATCACAGGTGTGCTCTCATTCGCACACCCAACCACGTGCCTCACCACCAACTCCAGCGTGCATTCCCACTCACGCTCTACCATTCCAGGTGTGCATCCTTCCATCCCAGGTGTACATCCTCGCTCACCTGTCACAACTAACTCACGCTCCATGTCACTCTCACTACTTTCACCTCCATTCCTGACAGCGCACTCACCCTTACTCTTGACAGCGCACTCTTTCCTCGTGCACCTGCCCGTCACACACCTTTCTCGCGCACACTCTCCCGTTACACCCTCTGTAACACTCACCACAGGTGGACACTCTTCCTTACTTCTGACAGCGCACTCTTTCCTCATGCACCTGTCCGTCACACACCTTTCTCGCGCACACTCTTGCGCACACTCTCCGGTCACACCCTCTGTAACACTCACCACACCACGCTTCCATGTGCTCCCTCGCACACGCGCTACGACCGACTCACTCTCGCCTGCACACTCACTCCTTGGTACACACTTTTTCCTCACACACCCCAGAGTCGGACTTTCTCGCACACCTCCATTTTCGCACACCAGACCTGTCGCACACTTCACCAACGGCCTCTCACGAACACCCGGGTCTATCTCGACCCCCAAGCCTCTTAAATCACCTGGCGCATCATACGCACGACCATATTGGTCACCACTTACACCGGGTCCTCTTCCTCTTCGCTTCTGCTCCATCACCTGCGAATCCCTCATCCGGTTAATGAGCACATCATCACGATCCAAACACAGACTTTGGACCAATTCTTTTATCTCCTCTTTTATCTCTTTCTTATCCCCTCTCCGTCGCTTCTTAATTTCGCTCATCCCTTCTTCCACTTCTTCTAATTTGTGCCTCACCTCTTTTATTCCCCGGTACGTCTCCTCAAGCTCGTCCTCCAAGGCTACCTTGACCGTTTCCAGGTGCGTCCTCACCTGCCGGTCCTTCGTTTCCATTACCTCTATCACCTCGTCCAACCTCGTTGTCAGTCCCTCACGTACCATCTGACATTCCCTCTTCGTCGCTACCAAGTCATCTTTTAGTTCTTTCTGTGTCGCCTTTAACCCTCCTAATACCGCAGTGTTCCTTTGTACCTGCTCCACTAACTCCGTTTGTCCCACCGTCAGCTGCTCCACCTCCTGCGTCAGGTCCTCTATGCCCCCTTGTAACTTTACAGTCCCCTTTCTCACCTCCTTCTCCATGTGCTCCTCACAGTGCCTCACCTCCTCGCGCACTCCTCCGACCTCCTCACTCACTCCTCTTCTGATCTGCTCTCCCATCACTTGCATCTCCTGCCCAGATGCCACCCTCATCTGCTCCATTTCCTCCCTGTGAGCATCCAGTTTGGTTTCTACCCCCATTCTGACCCCCTCTATCTGCTGCTCCATTTGTTTAACTTCCCTTTCCGCTTGGTCCCTCATGTCCCTCAATTTGCCTTCCATACTGTTTTCTAACCCCTCTAACCCCTTTTGCATCCCTTCCATTTGATTCTCTTGAGCGGCCATTCTGTTTTCTACCCCCATTAACCCATTTCTCACCTCTTTTATCCCGTTGTCTAACCCCTCAAAATTATTGTCTAACTTCCCAAATTTCTTGTCTAACTCCTCAAAATTATTGTCTAACTTCCCAAATTTCTTGTCTAACTCCTCAAAATTATTGTCTAACTTCCCAAATTTCTTGTCTAACCCCTCACCAGTACCCCTCGCTTCGTCCCTCATTACCCCCATTTGGCCCTCTAATCGCTCACCCTGAGCATCCATCCGGTTCCCCATTACCCCCATTTGGCCCTCTAATCGCTCACCCTGAGCCCTCATTCCCACAATTTGGTCTCCCATTCGTTCCATAAGGGCCCTCATTTGCAACATAAAAAGGTTCGGATCCACCAGGGGCGCTGCCACGGTCGCGGGCGCGGTGACCAGCGAGGCGCCATTTTGCGCGTCTGCTACCCTCGCTGCTTCGCTCTCCTCACGTCCCTCAATTTGGTCCTGGACCGACCCTGCCTCACTCTCCCCTACCGGACCCCAGCCGTCTTGATCCGCCATAGCGCGACTTGCAAAATTCGAGTTTCGTAAAACAAAACAAATTTCGGCCGCTCCAAATTTTGACCAAATTTTTTTTTTCCCTCTATTCGTTTTTTTTTTTTTTTCAAAATTTGGTCGGGCCTCGAACCTCACTCCCGACACCAATTGTTACAGACACGACTTTGATGTTAAGGTGGGCCGAGCGGAATGGCCGTCGTGTCCGCACAAATTACCCGATCGTACTCGAACGTCGACGAAGCCGCGCTACGCTGGCTCAATAGGAAAGAGAAGACACCCGGCTGGGTTATAATGACACAATACGACACCAGGGGTTCAGTTCTCAAGACCTCCGGAGGAGGTTATATTCGTGCGGAAGGTCAGATTACAGGGACGAGAGGTACATCATAGGAAGACAGGCACTTAGACACAACCTTATATTATTCCCGACAGACCACAGAGAAACAGGACAAAAACTGACTCACACGGGGATTGATGACAAGGAAAGCGGGTATTCGATGGCCAGCACAAGGTGCACCTTGTGCTCAGGGACAGGATGGCGCGGCCCAACAGATGCAGGAGGTCTCTCAGCGCTCGAGGTGGCGTCTTGTCGTCTCAAGCTGGGGGCGCATCTGACGTCACGTCCGGCAAGCGGCTGCGTATATCCGGCGGGGAGTGACACGCCCTCGGCTCGTTAGCTCCGCCTCGTGGAATCGGCACGTTGCTTCTCATTGGGTGCGTGCGGGGGGGGTTACTGGCTCCGCCCCTGACGAGGAGCTGACAGCCAGCCCCTTCGGGGTAACCCCGTGGAGCGCATGGTCTGGAGCTAATCGAGCCGGTGTGAGGACGCATCCTCCCCCGCTCCGCCGCCATCTCCTCTGTTGTTGTTGTAATTGTTGTTGTAGTTGTTGTTATTGTTGTTGTTTGGGGAAGAAGATGGGAGGAGGTATGGGAAAGGTCCTAAACTCACTACTGATGCCATATAATCACATTCTGGTGCAACGAAGAGTCATAATTAATGGAGACGAGGCCTTAACTGACATAGAATAAGAATAACTAGGAAGATGTCCGAAAGTTGTCTACGTGTGGTGCGGTGGACCTGGGCACGACATTTAATGGGGGAATAAGGGGAAGGTCGGCTCTACTGATTGTTATTTACATGCAATGGGACTAGGGAATGGGGGATCGGGGAAAGTTGGGGAGTATTGGAGAAAATAGGGGAATATTTACAAGCGGATATGGAGGCCAAATTCCATATTCGCAACAATATATATATACTGGTCCTGTATATATATATATATATACTGTATATATATATATATATATATATATATATATATATATATATATATATATATAGTACCCGACAATGAGAAGCTTCCTGACGGGAATATGATATACGCAATCTGGGTTCTTCACCTGGAGGAATTTTTAAAAACAGATCGCAAGTACAGTGGAGCAGTGGTGTATCAAGGAAAAATTACGCTCGGGTGAAATTTCAAATTTCCGCCCCTCGTAACTTCCCATAAGTCTGAATGGTGTGAGTGTGTGTTCCCGTGTGTGTGTGTGTGTGTGTGTGTGTGTGTGTGTGTGTGTGTGTGTGTGTGTGTGTGTGTGTGTGCGTGTGTGTGTGTCCGTGAGCGTGTGTGTGTCCGTGAGCGTGTGTGTGTGTGTCCGTGAGCGTGTGTGTGTATGTCCCCGTGTGTGTGTGTGTGTGTGTGTGTGTATGTACCCCGTGTGTGTGTGTGTGTCTCTGTGTGTGTCCGTGTGTGTGTTTCCGTGTGTGTGTATGGTGTCCGTGCCAGGGCTGTAACCTTTTTATCATTTGGGTTTTGTCATCAAATTTTCACCAAAGCTCTATCATGAGAATATGGAGAAGGTATATTTATAATTTAGTCTGAAGGTCAAAGGTCAGCGTCACATTAAATCATCAATTTTCATGCGATTGACCTGAAATTTTAATAATTAGCATATTGGGTCAATTCATTTGTTCACCAAGCAAAAGCTAGAAGCAGATTGTTGTTTTTTAGATCTTAAGCTCAAAGGTCAAGGCTGCATAAAATCATCAATTTTCATTTTGTGGTTTAAAAAAAAACTAATTTCGTTATTTGAGCATACTTAAAAAGAAGAAGAAGATGTCTGAATACAAACTATTGAAGGAACTGCGCTCCAACGCGAGTCGAAAGAATTGACGCGACCAAAGACGGAATTCGTCCGAGTTGCTTTATTGAAACAAAACAGCTCAGGTATTCTGACAAGCCCGTTTATCGGGCAGCAATATATATACACATTTATGTCGGGAAGTTTGCCCGGCAAAAGCTATACCGGGCATGCCCGGGTGTCAAGGGCGAGCCTTGGAAAGGCGAGTCTGGACCTGCCCGGGCGTGTTTGGCTGCGGCCTGGCAAGTCGAGGCTGGGCGTGCCCGGGCGCTCTGGACGAGCCCTGGAAAGGCGATAGCGGGCATGCCCGAACGCTCTGGGCGAGCCCTGGAAAGGCGATAGCGGGCATGCCCGGACGCTCTGGGCGAGCCCTGAAAAGGCGATAGCGGGCATGCCCGGACGCTCTGGGCGAGCCCTGGAAAGGCGAGAGCGGGCATGCCCGGGAAAGACGAGACCGGGCGTGCCCGGGAGGTTCGGGCGTGCCCGGGAACAGTGAGTCCGGGCATGCCCGGGAGAGGCGCGTCTGGCCGTGTTCTGGCCGGTGCAAGGCGATTGTGTGCATCCAGCGGTAACCGCTAGACACGCCCCTCCAGAATCGACCTGCACCGGCAGGGTCAATTTAAGGGGGGTCCGGATGACCCGGCCGAAGCGACCCCTGGAGGGTCGTGGGGAGGGGTCCGACGTGGTGGTGGGTGGTCGAGCGGGGGGAACTGTGGACGGGGGGCGGCCTCGCCGTGGAGGAAGGGCCAACCGTGGTGGTCGGTCGACGTCCATGGGCGCCGGTTTGAGGCGGTCCACAGAAATCCGGTCCGGCCGGCCACCGAAGTCGACGATGAAAGACTTGTCGCCCCGTCGCAGGACCCGGAAGGGCCCGTCGTACGGCGGCCGGAGTGGCCCCCGGTGCGCGTCATGACGCACAAAGACGTACTCCGCTGTGCGAAGCGCCGGGGGGACGTAGGACTGGGGGCCACCGTGGCGGGACGTCGGCACGGGGGCAAATCGTCGGGCGGCCTCCTGGAGGTCCGAGCGCTGGCGAGCGGCGGACCAGGGACTGGTAGCGTCGGGCACGAATTCGCCCGGGACGCGGAGCGGCTGGCCGAAGACGAGCTCGGCGGCGGACGCCTGGAGGTCTTCCTTGAGGGCCATGCGAAGGTCCAAAAGGACCCACGGCAGCCGGTCGGCCCAACCGTCGTCCTGAAGGCCGGCCATGAGTGCGGCCTTCATGGAGCGGTGAAACCGCTCGCACAACCCGTTGGCTTGGGGGTGGTAGGCCGTGGTGCAGTGCAGCGTGACCCCCAACGAACGGGCGACCGCGCCCCAAAGCTCAGACGTGAACTGTGGGCCGCGGTCGGACGAGATGTCCGCTGGTGCGCCGAAGCGCGCGACCCAGGTGGCGAGGAACGCCTGCGCCACGTCGGCGGTGGTGGTGGAGGCAAGGGGCACGGCCTCCGGCCACCTGGTGGTCCTGTCCACCATGGTGAGCAGGTGGGTGAACCCCCGCGAGGGGGGCAGGGGACCCACCAGGTCCACGTGGACGTGGTCGAAACGCCGTTCAGGCACGGCGAAAGGTGCCAGCGGGGCCTGGGTGTGGTGGTGGACCTTGATCCGCTGGCAGGCCGTGCAGGCGTTGGCCCAGTCGCGGATGTTTCGTCGAAGGCCGTGCCAGACGAAACGCGCCGACACCAGCTTCTGAGAAGCTTTCCGGCCCGGGTGAGAAAGGCCGTGGATGGAGGCGAAGATGCGGCGCTGCCAGGAAACGGGCACGATGGGGCGAGGCTGGCCCTGGGAGACGTCGCAGAGCAGGACGGTGCCCGCGAAGGGAATGTCGGCCAGGCGGAGGCCCGTGTCCGCCGCACGGAATGCCTGCACCAAGGCGTCGGTGGTCTGGTCGGCCGCCATGAGCGCGAAGTCCACGCCGAGGTGGACCACGTTCGCGCTGGCCCGAGAAAGACAGTCGGCCACGGCGTTGTCTTTGCCGGCGACGTGCCGGATGTCCATGGTGAACTCCGACACGGCGGAGAGGTGGCGCTGCTGGCGGGCCGACCACGGCTCCGTGACCTTAGCCATTGCGTAGACCAACGGCTTGTGGTCGACGAAAGCCGTGAACGGGCGGCCCTCCAGGAGGTGTCGGAAATGGCGAACGGCCAGGAATAGCCCGAGCAGCTCGCGGTCGAACGTACTGTAGTTTAACTCGTTCGGCCGGAGTTGCCGGCTGAAAAAGGCGAGTGGCTGCCAAACCCCGTCCACCCATTGCTCATGGACGGTGCCCACCGCGTAGTTGGAGGCGTCCGTAGTGAGGGCGATGGGCGCGTTGAGCACCGGGTGAGCCAGCAGCGTTGCGTCGGCGAGGGCCCATTTGGCGCTGGCGAAGGCCGCGTCCATGGCCGCGGACCAAACAATGTCATGCTTGGCCGGCTTGCCCCGGAGGGCCTCGTAAAGGGGCCGCATGAGCTGAGCAGCGCGGGGCACGAATCGGTGATAAAAATTCACCATGCCGAGGAACTCTTGGAGGGCCTTGATGGAACGGGGACACGGGAACGTGGTGATGGCCTCGACCTTGGTCGGCAGCGGCACGGCCCCGGTCTTGGTGATGCGGTGGCCCAAAAAGTCAACGGTCGTCGCGCCGAAGTGGCATTTGACCGGGTTGACAATTAAGCCGTGCTCGCTGAGGCGACCGAACAGTGTTCGGAGGTGGAGGAGGTGCTCGGCGCGGGACGTGCTGGCGACGAGGATATCGTCCAGATAGACAAAAAGAAACGGCAGGTCGCGCAGCACGCCGTCCATCAAGCGCTGGAACGCCTGGGCCACGTTCTTGAGGCCAAACGGCATCCGCAAAAATTCGAACAGGCCGAACGGCGTGATGACGGCCGTCTTCGGGACGTCGGCCGCCCGGACAGGTACCTGGTGGTAGCCCCGTATCAGCTCAATTTTTGAAAAGATGACCCATCCCGCCAAACGGGCGGAAAAGTCCTGAATATGCGGGATCGGGTACCTGTCGGGGGTGGTAGCGTCGTTGAGACGGCGGTAGTCGCCACACGGGCGCCATCCACCCCCCGGCTTTGGCACGATGTGCAGTGGCAAGGCCCACGCGCTATCGGAGCGCCGCACGATGCCGAGGTGCTCCAACGCGTCGAACTCGGCCTTCGCCACGGCGAGCTTGGCCGGGTCGAGGCGGCGGGCCCTGGCGTAGACCGGCGGGCCCGTAGTGGGTATGTGGTGCTCGATCCCGTGCCGCACCGCGACGGCCGAAAACGTCGGCCGCGTGAGGGCCGGGAATTCCACGAGCAGGCGAGCGAACTCGTTCGCTGCCGGGAGGGCGCACGCCAGTTCGGTCGGCGCGGAGCTGCTCATCGTGCACGCCAGGGAGCTGAAGGTCTCGGCGTTGACAAGGCGACGACGTTTGACGTCGACCAGCAGCCCGTGCGCGCAGAGGAAGTCGGCGCCCAGCAAAGCCATGGGGACGCAGGCGGTCACAAAAGTCCATTGAAAACGCTGGCTGCCGAAGCAGAGGGTGACGACGCGTGGGCCGAAAGTGCGTATGGCCGAGCCATTAGCAGCGACCAAAGAGGGGCCGCAAACGGCATCCCGCCTGTCCTGCTCAGAGGCGGGTATGACGCTCAGTTGGGCGACGGTGTCACACAGGAAACGCCGCCCAGACGCTTTGTCCCGAATAAACAGCAAGTTGCCCGAGTGGCCGGCGCTCATGGCTGGGAATGAACGCCGGCCCGGCCGTTTCCCGACCTGCCGAAAGTGCACGGGGGCCGGCACGTCCGAGCCTTGTGTCCGAACCTGGCATGGTAATAACACCACGCCCGGTCAGGTGGAGGCCCCGGCCGTCGTGTCGGAAGCGGGCAGTGCGGCGTGGCGGCCGCCAGTTGCACCGGCAGTTCGGCCTCCAACCGCGCAGGGTGCTCGGGTGTCGTGGGCGTCGCCTCGGATGGCGGCGGGCTCCAGGTAACCGCGCCGATGTGCTGGCCCGCTGAGGAGATCTTATCGGCTTCCCTGGCGAGGGCGCGGGAATCCGTGATCAACGTGCCAGCCAAGGCGAGGCGTACCGGGTGAGGCAGCTGGCGAAGGAACAGCTCGCGGAACAGAAAATCCGGAGAGTGCTCACCGAGCACCGAGAGCATATAGTCCATGTGCTCGGACGGGCGCGTGTCGCCGAGCTCGGGCAGAGCGAGCAGGCGCCGTGCGCGTGCTGCCGGTGAGAGGGCGAAAGCATCGAGGAGGAGTGTTTTCAGCGCGTCGTATTTGTCAGCAGCCGGCGCGTGCTCGAGGAGGCTCAAGGCGTGGGCCGCGGTGGCAGAACCGAGCGCCGCCACAACATGGTGGAAGCGGGTGTCGTCCGCGGTGATGCCTCGCAGGGCGAACTGAGAGTCCGCCTGAGCGAACCAAACAGCCGCGTGAGCCTCCCAGAAGGTAGGCAGTTTAAGCGTCACTGCCGTATCCATGTCGGTATGTCACCAATGAAGGAACTGCGCTCCAACGTGAGTCGAAAGAATTGACGCGACCAAAGACGGAATTCGTCCGAGTTGCTTTATTGAAACAAAACAGCTCAGGTATTCTGACAAGCCCGTTTATCGGGCAGCAATATATATACACATTTATGTCGGGAAGTTTGCCCGGCAAAAGCTATACCGGGCATGCCCGGGTGTCAAGGGCGAGCCTTGGAAAGGCGAGTCTGGACCTGCCCGGGCGTGTTTGGCTGCGGCCTGGCAAGTCGAAGCTGGGCGTGCCCGGGCGCTCTGGACGAGCCCTGGAAAGGTGATAGCGGGCATGCCCGAACGCTCTGGGCGAGCCCTGGAAAGGCGATAGCGGGCATGCCCGGACGCTCTGGGCGAGCCCTGAAAAGGCGATAGCGGGCATGCCTGGGCGCTCTGGGCGAGCCCTGGAAAGGCGAGAGCGGGCATGCCCGGGAAAGACGAGACCGGGCGTGCCCGGGAGGTTCGGGCGTGCCCGGGAACAGTGAGTCCGGGCATGCCCGGGAGAGGCGCGTCTGGCCGTGTTCTGGCCGGTGCAAGGCGATTGTGTGCATCCAGCGGTAACCGCTACACTATAGAGTTATTTTATAGACTTTCGCCCCTGTGGCAAAACAAGGACAACCGGCAGCCATGTTTTTGGGGGGCAACATTTGTTTACAACGTACATGATGTCAGGTAAGACTGATTAAAGTGAAATATCCCAAGTACTTGTAAATGTTTTGTTTTGTTTGTTGTTGTTTTTGTTAATTGTTTATACTTTACATTAAATGAGGAGAACCTTTTTTTAAAGGAGCCTTATATTCTAGTTCCCTGCTGTTTCAGAAAATTCAGTGCAGACTTTGTATCTTTGTTACAAGAGTCGATTTTTTGTTCTATTATCAATTCCATTGTTGATGCTCTTTTTACTAACTGTTTAGGTCAAATATTTCGATCAGTACTATTTATTAATTTGTATATCATTAAAATTAGTACAAATTGCAGTTCACATTAAAAGTATACCAGAGGAGATGAACAACCTTTTCATCAAAACCACTGAAGAAATTATATTTTATCTTGTTTTTCTGTATGGTTGTACGATCTTTTATTATTGCAGTGAAACACAGAGAATTGTGGATTTATTTCTGAAATTGACTTGTATAGTATGTGTATTTATTTCAGCTTCATTCTTTTTTCTTTTCATAGAAGAACATTGGTAGTTAATGGCGCAATGACTGTCACATGACATCACAGGGAAAGTTCAGATTGAGGTCCTGGAAACTGTGAAGGAGTCTGTGTTTCCTCACTTGGCTGATCATTTTCATGAGCAAGACCTCGCAGTCGAAGATGACCATGGCAGCCAGCTGGTCAAAATGATCAGTAAACCTTTTGTGCAGAGTGTGCTGCACCACCACGGGCGACTGCATACAGAAAGATATGTCAAAAACAATCAAGTCTCTAAGGGGCACCAGCTTACAAAAACCATTTTGTTTCTGGGACAGTGAATGTTGTATGTGTACAAAACCTAGATTTTTTTTCTTGGACTCTAATGAATAACATTAAGATTTTACTAGAGATATGTATCATTGTTTTCAAAAACACTGTTGGTCATATTATACATATTGTCGCGTGACCGTCTTTAATTAATATCAGGCGGTCACGGATGCCAATCGCGAAGGCCTTAACCCCTGAGGCGAAAACTCGATGGCGGATTCCAGAACCAAAAAGCTACACCAAGCGCGCGGGATGGAGGGAAGCGGCGAGACCCCTTGCAGTCTTACCTGTTTTCGGGGCGTCTCCAATGCTGCTGCAAATTAATTAAATCACACGGAAAACTGCGTTCAGGAATATATACAAAAATAATACAAGGGTTTATTGAATATAAAAGAAAGGACAGGTAAATGTGACTATAAAACTAAATCCTAATTTGGGATCCCACACACACCAGATATCAAATACAAGACGAGGGGGTATGAATACCAAAATAACATGTCCGTTATGTAAAGTGTACATGGCATGCAGTCTTATCTGTCTTGTCGTCTTGTCTGTCCAATCTCCGCTGCACACCACGAGGTCCCTTTCTCCAGCGCCCCAGCACCGTGAAGGCCCGGGCCAGCGCCCACTCCAGGCTCCTCGTCGACCCCCATGAGGTCCGTGCACCGAAGGTCCAACGCAGGGCTGCACGAAGCAAGCGAACTCCACTCGTGCTCGGACTCGCAAGCCAACTCTCAAGCCAACTCAACCAGCAAGCCAACTCTGAACTCAACCAGGGCAAGGCCTCTCTCAACTCGGGATCGCACCGGGACTGCCAGGGCCAGGGATCTGCCAGGAATCTGATCGGAAAACCAACTCCTGAAACGAACTGTTCGCCGAGTCACTCACTTGAACCAACTCCTCAAACCAACTCAACTCTCCTTCTCCACTCCAACACCTCTCTCCTCTTAACTCGACTTGGGCTCACTCAACTCACAAACGAACTGCCCTCTCTACTCGGGTTCCAACTCACAACTCTCCGAAATGGCGTTCGGCGCTTGTTAATATCTCCTTCTTCGTGACGTCAGCCCTGGTGCACTGCCAACCAATCAGTCTCCTCCACCGACTCACCGGCTCGCTCAGGTGCACGCTCACTGCGTCACTCCCACTCCCGTCCCCTACTCCGTGGTCATAGCGCGTGCTAGTCGAGGTGGATAGGCCTCTCCGGAGGTGTAGGTGGCGGCGGCCATTATCGGCAGTGTCCTGGCCTGGTTTCTTCCTAAGTCATGTCAGGGGGAAGAGCGTTATTTAGTGTTGCACTAAGGATCCGTCGGAATGTCTATGTGGTGTGCAGTGCCAAAAGGGCCAAAGGTTTGGCTAACCAGGTGAGGATACACAGGGGCGCTACTCCTTAATCCCTACACTACTTATCACTCAAACCTCCTGGTAAATTCACAATTATACATCTTAACCGACAAAACGCCTCCACATGTACTTATTAGAGGTAGTTTTCCTTACCGCGATACCTCGAAGCATGTTACCTACGCAGCTCTATCTCCTCCACATATCACTACCCGCCAGACATAACAATATTCTTGCATCAGGTTAATTTTTCCCTTATACCAGTGTACATTAAAGGATAGCAAACCTTAAAGACTTTTTTCCCCACGTATCAAAAAATGTTGGAGAAGTCTAAAACAACTACACATTTTCCCTTTGGTGTTTTCTTTAGTGGCTTTTTGACCCAAAATATATTTGTACATTTTCCATGGGCAGTACCATCTTGAGACCCTGTGATGTAATGGGGTTCCATCGATCCAGACTACCATCACAAGGTCAATTCTAAAACATGTCTGCAGCAACGTCACATATGCAGCCTCAATAAAATCCAACAATCTGCTTTGGATTTTTGTTAGGTCATGCTTAGAATGGATGTGGCGTTTGTTTGTTTGTGTGTGTGGTTGGTTGGATGGGTGGGTGGGTGGTTGATTATGTATTTTTTTTTTTAAATTAAGGTTTGAATTATAAATGAAGTTGCAATGAATTAAATTAAATATGAAAGTGAACTTTCTTGTCACTGTGCCTCAGTTTTTTATGTTGCTGTTTTATACTATCAGCATGTAATTGTAAATGTGATTGTGCCCCCCTTCCCGTTACGTTACAGTGAGCAGAGTGAATGTCCAGATGACCGAGTATGACTTCGTTTTATCGTGGGTGTTTTATAATAAACTGTTTTACACTCCATTAATAATCAGGAAAATAGAACTTTTTTTTAAGGTAAATATCGTTCATTTTCGTTCGTTCGTTCGGCCATTTCGTTCGTTCGTGTGGTTCCAACTTCAATCAAGATTGGTGCTTTAATGTATGATAAATAGTGGCAATGACTATATTGTTCGTTTAGATTAAAGAAAAAAGGAACAATAATAAAAATCAACTTTAAACGGCCACTCGTTCTTAGACACCGTTAGTGTGCGCATCCGTGTACTTGTTGCCCCCCAAAACATGGCGGCCGGGTCTCCATGGTGGCACGGCCGGGTTCTGTACGCGGCATAGCGAGCACGCCCTCTAGTCTATAATATAACTCTATGATACAAACAGACGCCGACAGACTTTGCATTTTCAGATGCTTTCTGGTTTAGCAGTTGCAACTGGTGCTACCCCACCACCTCCCCTCCCCCCTTCCCTTCCCCCCACTCCACCCCTTTATTTCATTTCCGCACACGGTTAAAAACCACAATGCGATGAGCTCCACAAACTCTTAATCCGAACCGATCTTCAAAATTCCAACTTCGGAAGTGACTAACAGTAACAGCTGTCACAACTACTAAAAAAATTGTTCGTTGCTAAAAACGTTTCATTCAAAAAACGCCTACCATAGCAGTTCCCATGGAAGTAAGAATTAAGTTTAAAACGATTATTAAGTTAAATTGAAAAAACTAACCCCAGAATGAGCATCACAGCCTCGCTTAAATAAATGCATATATACACTTACTTATAAAATCGGGATATGGTAAATTTTGTCAGATTGCACTCCAGATTTGAAAATTATTTCGTTTAAAGTGTCCAATTCTCAAAGCCGGCGAAGCCGGTGTTGTGAATGAACACGTATTATGTTGAAAAGCCAGATTTTGCTGGATCCTTTGAGACTTTCAAAGCTTTGACGCACCAAATCGCTCCATGGAGGGCGCCATCTTGCGGATGCGGAAGAAAGAAGAATGCAAAATTGCGAAAAAGTTCAAAAGGAGTTTGTTTCACCCGTCTTTGTTTGATTCACAATCGTATGCACCTCTAATTTATAATTTAAAATACTTTAAGACCATCCGCGTTCACCTGGCCCGCATGGGCCCTGGTTATCTTCAACGAAAATCTTCCCCAAACACCGGAACCAATGAGATTCGAGCATTTGAAAATATATTTCAAAAAAGCTTATTACCACGTTTCGGAGGCTGAAAACGGCGGCAAATATTCTAAAGTTGACGAAAAATTATTTTTTAGAAATCTCGCGGCCATAGGGGATAGTTTTTCACGGCAGGAAATATCCGAAGTTGAGACGGAATTCACCGAATTAATCAAGAAGTAAATTTTATAAATTTTAATCTCATCCAGAATGCAAAAGGTGTCATTTTGAACTAGATACGGTACCTACTACACCTACCTACTACCAACTACCTAACCTACTGATGCCATAGTGATGGGTAAAATAGTGGCAAGAGGCTTTGGCTTCGTGGGGTCATGTAAATATTAGAATCCAGATTTTTATGATGTGCTTCAATTATGTAATGATAAATCGATCGGGCTTCCAGGGCAAGGCACGTTTGAGTAGGCCGAAACAAAATGGCGGCTTAAGAACCCAGCGAGGTGCAGTGGGATAACCAACATGGCGGGCCACCATATTGGTAAGCCACAACATAGGGTTTCCGGATTCGCGGAAGGTTTGTTTCGAGCTAATTATTAAAAATCATAATTTTATTGAGGAATTTTTGAAACCTCCTACCTACCTTAGAACATCCACTGGGACGCCAAAACGTTCCACAAGAGGTTTAGCAGGGCTCGCCCCAAAACTGAGGGAGTAGATTGGGGACGGATAGACACTCCTGTTATATATATACATACATACTGTTACGGATTTGGCCCTAATTATGGTTGTTAGTGTTATCATTCTTGGTTCTAGATATTATGCTTATTGTGGCTTAAGGGAAAGGGTTATTGTGGTTAAAGGGTTTAAAAGCGCTCCTGGTAAAATGTGGCCGGAAATCGGATCGTGACCCGGAAGGAAAGGAAGCGAAGAGGAGGAGGCGGGAGGAGATCGTGAAAAGACGTTTTTGGTTGAAGCTCCGGACCGAGCGGTCGAGCGTACAGTGCGAGTGAACCTTGCGTCCTTGAAAGGAAGTTCGTGCGATAGGAGATATCGCCAGAGTGCTGTGGAGCCTACGTAGTCGGGTATCCTCATTGAGGTTCCAGAGTATCCTTGCCTCAAAGCCCCGGTTCGAGTGAAAACCGTCCGCCATCTTCGCCATGCGTGCAACCTGCAGTGAACAGGTTTTTGTCGCGTCGGCCGGGCATTTTTCCCGGGTGGGTTGCCGGGGACGGCTGTGCAAGAAAGTGGCTTTTGAGGATTATAAGGAGACTCGCTGATTGAACCGCAAACGTGTACGTTGGAGCGCATCTTTGGGAGGTTTCCCATTCCACCGCTATTGTGCGGGGTGTTGGACCACGTGACCTGTGGGTTGCTTCGATCGTCCACGCCTCAATTGATTGTGATCGGACATTGATCCAACGATCGCTGGAGCGAGTCGACTTCGCCTTGGAGGGGCACAGAGACATTGGGGGAGTGCTGTGAGTTTGGGTTAAAGGAATAGATAAGGTTACCATCTTAAGATTTGATTGTAGGGTTGATTGCCCCCATTGTTGTATGGCTCTTTTTGTGTGATTTATAATATATTATTGTTTGTTCATCACCCTTGGTGTGGTTTCATTATTGATTAATTTCAACCAAGGATAACATATCTTTCTGCCGGGACCCTCTCGGGGTTCGGAGGTTTACCGAGACCAGAGGATAGGGGAGGACCCCGTAACAATACATATACATATACACATATATATTGTTACGGTTCTGAGAGTGTAAATATAACATCATTAAAGGTTAACGGTTTGCCCCCATAGTTAGTCCACAAGCAACACGTAGGCCACCTTAGAACATTAGTTATGTCATAGTATGTGTGAGGATAAGGCCATTTCCACTAGTGATACCTGCGTTGTGTAAAAGAAATAAGCTTAGGTCCCGTTCATTTTGCGGCCACCCTCCAATCCACCTCGTTTGCCAGCAGCGTTCGCTGCCCTTAGGTTTTCACTCGAAATCAGCCAAATGCCACGAGGTAGGCCTGGAAAGGGGGAGGAGCGCGAGGAAGAGGTATGGCCGCATCAACCAGCACGTCAGAAGGCGGTGACGGTAAGGGCAACGACCAACCAGAGCTCGGTGGGCATGGCTTGAGAGGGCGTGGTAAGGGCGCATCTAGCAAGTGCTGGAAGGTTTGCTGAAAAGGCTATATAAGCGCATGCACAAAGCCCTCGAGAGGACTCGTTGGAAGGGTGGCTTTGAAGGGACTGGGCAGAGACGTCTGATTGTAAAGGACTCGTGCGAAAGAACTTGTTGGGAGAGCACGCATGATAAAGGATTCATTGGAAGAGGACTGCAGCAGATACGCGCTTTGTATGAGGACGTATGCTATTGAACTTGCATTTGGGAGCGCCTATTGAGCCTGTATTAGGAGCGCATATAGCCCGGTTCATCTAATACGTACGCGACCG
Source organism: Myxine glutinosa (assembly GCF_964187855.1). Classification (NCBI taxonomy): domain Eukaryota; kingdom Metazoa; phylum Chordata; class Myxini; order Myxiniformes; family Myxinidae; genus Myxine; species Myxine glutinosa. Next base: position 46,378,468 of record NC_136269.1, on the reverse strand, counting down.
TGGTCGCCAGTAACCGCCCAGCCAGCCTACCTTTCGCCCCGCATTTAACCCTGTAATTGTCCGCTCAGCATCAACGACCCGCGGGGAGCTTCTGCCGCCCTGACCATCTCTTTCGCGGTACGAGTCGAGGACCGGAGTGAACTGCCTGGACGCCATCATCCCTGGACCATCACCGTGGCCATCGGCAATCCCCATGTGAGTGTCTGAGTGTGAAACGGGCCCGTGTCCTGGGATAAGTTAAGACTGTATTAAGCTGCACTGTGTTCTTCTCCTTCCTGTACAAATTGTAAATAAATCTGTTCTTCCTTGTTTCTTTCCTGATTCGACCGTATCAGTGTTTTCCTCCATTGGGTAAGCGTGGCACGATTCGGAACCATTCAAATCTGGTTTAGTTCTTGTTAATGGCTCGGATCATGGTTCGCTATCGCTCGGCGTGTCCACCTACAACCGTGATGCGGGCGGGGTTTATTTCCTCGCTTCCTGGGAGGCGTTGGTAATTAGGTATTAGTGATTAGTCCTATGACCCTACCCAACGCTGACCGGAAGTGACGTCATAGCCCCGGATCCCGTCGGCTAGTCAAAGACAAGGGGACTAATCCCCCCTTGGTAAGGGGAAAGGCTGACCAGGAGATCCGCAACAATTGGTGTCAGGAGTGGGATTGGACCCGAAGTGCACCTAATGCACTCCAAATTATGAGCGGCCGAAATTTAATTAATAAAACCAAATTTAAATTCGTGCCATGAATAACCAAGATGGTCGGATGCCGGTGGGGGTAGAAGATGAGGAGGTAGAGGCATTAGAATCAACTCAGGACCCCCGGGAAGAAGTGGGAGAAATGGAGGATGCAATCGATGAGGGTGAGGGTGCAGCAGTAGGGGTGGCAGGTGAAGAAAATGGCGGCGCCTCACACATGGCGGCGGGAGCCGAGCCCACGGTGGCAGCTGGGGCCGCTGTGCAAATCGGGTTTGACCTTAGACTACTCCTGACCCAACTGGATGCAAAAATGGACAAATCAAGGGAAGAAATGAAAGAAGGGTTAAATAATTTGGAAAACAAAATGGGGGACCGAATAAAGGAAATGGGGGGCCAATTGAAGGACATGGGTGGCCAAATGAAAGAAATGAAAGAGGGGTTAGTGGGGTTGGAAAACAGGATGGCCACCCAAGAGAATCAAAGGGTAGGAATGAAGGATGGGTTAAAAGGGTGTGGTAACAGAATAGGTGGCCAAATAAAAAAGATGGGGAAAGACATAGATCGCAGGTCAGGCGGGAAGGGTGCATTGGTATGCGACGGGGTAGCGCGATGTGAGGAACGCGTGGAAAGCGAGGTGGAGCAAAGCGCAGTTAAGTGACCAGTATAGAAATTGCGACATGGGGTGTGGAAAAGCCGATGGCCGCCGAATTGGAAAGTTTTCTTTTATGTGTGCCAGCGGTCATCGAGCTTAATAAAGAAAAAGAAATTAGAGTTGAAATTGGGGTTGAGGAGACGGCGAAGATAGGAATTGAATGGAAGAAAGAAATGGAATGAACTCAAAGTCTGCATTCGCATCGTGATGTTGTGCTGCCTAACCCCAATGAGAATTAGCAGGTGCTGCTGCGGAAAAGGGTCCCGAAGGTGAGTAGGGTGGTGTATGGCACGAAAAGGTTTGGCGCGAAAAATAAATTCGCGCGCTTGGGATCGCGACGTCACCCGGGCGCTTGTGGAAGGTCCGTGGTGCTCTGTGTGAAAGTGAATGGCGCGCGTGTGCGAACGGTGCCGGAGCGAGAGTGTGAAACCGAGAGTGAGAGTGAGTGCACAACGGAGTGTATGTGTGAAGAGTGTGACAGAGTGAGTGTGATGGACGTGGAAAGTGTGCGGGAGTGCACACTAGAGGGCGTGAGTGGGTGTGCAACAGAGTGCACACCCGTGGTGGTTATGGAGTACGTAACAGGAGAGTGTGCACGAGGGTGTGCGGTGATGATTGGGTGTGTGCAGGAGTGCACACCCGTGGGTATTACAGACTGTGTGCGAGAAGAGTGCACAACAGAGTATGTGGAAAGCGCGTGTGCGCCTGGTTGTGTGGCAAGAGAGTGTGTAATGGAGTGTGTGAGCGGTGTGAGTGCACCTGAGTGGTGTGCACCTGAGTGTGCGAGAGAAGAGTGTGCACGAGAGCATGCGGTAATAGAGTGCAGGGAGTGTATGGGATGTGTGAGTATGGGCCATCATCCATCATCGCCATCATCCCTGGACCATCACCCTGGCCATCTGCAATCCCCATGTGAGTGTCTGAGTGTGAAACGGGCCCGTGTCCTGGGATAAGTTAAGACTGTATTAAGCTGCACTGTGTGTTCTTCTTCTCCTTCCTGTACAAATTGTAAATAAATCTGTTCTTCCTTGTTTCTTTCCTGATTCGACCGTATCAGTGTTTTCCTCCATTGGGTAAGCGTGGCACGATTCGGAACCGCTCAAATCGGGTTTAGTTCTTGTTAACGGCTCGGATCACGGTTCGCTATCGCTCGGCGTGTCCACCTACAACCGTGATTCGGGCGGGGTTTATTTCCTCGCTTCCTGGGAGGCGTTGGTACTTAGGTATTAGTGATTAGTCCTATGACCCTACCCAACGCTGACCGGAAGTGACGTCATAGCCCCGGATCCCGTCGGCTAGTCAAAGACAAGGGGACTAATCCCCCCTTGGTAAGGGGAAAGGCTGACCAGGAGACCCGCAACAATATACATATATATATATATATATTGATTGATTGTAACAGACAACCCAGCCTTTCAGGTTGCCCTTGAAGGACCGAGCTTGAAGGAGTGCGGCTCAAGGAGAGTTTCGAGGTCTCCCCATGACCGTGGTGAATAATGCATAATGCCCCCATTCTTTAATGGATTGATGCTAAAGTCGTCAGGCACTACCCACCAACAAATTTAAGCCAAAGACAAAAATAGCCAGTTAATGCATTTTTCTACACAGAAGTATACAACCAAGTGGCAGGCACCAATGTGGTGTGATTTCACCATTGCTGTTTGTTGTGGCTATGGAAGTAATTATTTGTGGGGCAAACGGGATTAAAACTGGTGTCGTTTGAGGTGTGGAAAAACCGCAACCACCAATGAGGGCCTTTATGGATGAAATCACTGTTCTATTTCCTGAGTTGCAGGCATCTAAAATGTTGTTGAAGCAACTATTCGAGTTCATTACATGGAGCCAGATGGCATTTAAGCCAAAGAAGAGCAGGAGCCTTGCTATGAAAAAAGATAAACTGAAAGAGCTTTATTTTGTGTTGGCTGGAGATAGAATCCCTACATTGAATGAACAGTGAGTTAAGAGTCTGAGAACTGGGTATGCACAAGCGTTAACAGACCGGCATCGAGGTATCCAGGTGCAGAGGCAACTTGTGCAATGTCTGTCTATATTGATGGTTGTAGCTTGCCAGGGAGGTATAAAAAATGTTGCTACCAATTTGGGTTGTTGCTTTATGTCTTGTGACCTCTCCAAATATATGTGATCGCTTTACCAAGAGTGGAGAGATGGAGAAGACCGCCAATTCATACATTCGGAAATGGTTGGGTTTGCCAAAAATATGAGCGAGTTTGGTTTATACAGCAGAAGTTCAAAGATAAAGCTGCCATTTTGGTCACTGGCAAAATGGAAATTGGCTGAATCAGCAGAATGTGCCAGGTGTGGCAGAAGAGAGACATTAGAGCACGTCCTGGCTGGTTATCCAAAATATTTGGCCAGGTATACTTGGTGACATAACCAGATTTTGCGAGTGATTGTCGAGGTTACGAAAAGGCTGTGCAAAGAGGCAAACAAATCAGCCACAAAAGAGAAGACCATAATTTCATAAAATAGTTAAGCGATGTCAAGGGGGCAGGATGAATTTTGAAGCCAGGGCTGGCAGATAGATGCAGATTTGGACAGAGCACTGAGGTTCTCATATCATATTGCAGTCATCCAACAAAGACCTGATTTAATTATTTGGTCTGATGTGTGAAAAGGGTCATCATTGAGCTGACAGTACCATGGGAGGGAAATATGGAGTGGGCTTATGAAAGAAAGTTGTGTAGGTATGAAGAGGTTATAGAGGTGTGTGATGACCGTGTTTGGAAGTGTGATATGTTATCAGTGGAAGTGGGTTGTAGAGTTTTTGTGGCAAGGTCTATGATGAAGTACCTCAAGATGATTGGAGCTTCATCTAAGCAAGTCAATAATACTGTGACACAACTACAGGAAACAGTAGACACAGCCTCAATGTGGATCTGAATACAAAGGTAAGTGTGGAGTGAATCAGTTCATCTTTAAAGCCATGTCTGGTGTGACTGTGTATTTGGTCAATGATATCTGGTGGTGATCATGGAGGCCGATGTCACTTGGTGGCATATTTGCTGCACGGCTGAGGCCGCCTGTGAGGAGCTGTACTGGAGTAGACCCCAACACAATGATGATCCACGGGCTCCAGCTGAGGAAAATGAGTGACATTGAGCAGTGTGCCGAGCAGTGTCCTGGCACTGTATCTTCTGTTCTATATATGCATATATACTGTAACGGCCACGGTTCAAATTATGCGGGTCGTGTCAAAATGACCGCAACCGCCAGCTAAGTCCACAGTCCTGAGCAGGTTCCCAGACCTGTTTGCCATGTTACCATATTGTTGGGACCATGCAATCAAACGAGTGATGCACCAATAGGCGCTCACGACCTTCCTAATCTGGCCGAGCAATCATAAATCACGAGCACTCTGAGCTGTATTGAGCCAGTTCATCAAATATTACCAAAATCACCAAAGGAGACCAAATGAGATCACCACAATGATTAGAATACAACCATGAGACCCGGTACATTTACTGGAGAAGGATTGCATGAAGCAATAACACCCGGTATGCAATATACAGATATAAATTAATCAATAAATAAACCCGATTATAACCCTTACCACTCTCAAACAAACCAAACATCACATTTCCCACCAGTTCTAATCCCGTTCATGCATTAGAAAATAATACAGTCCAGGGAATACAATACAAACAATGCCGAGAGGTCGATTTCGAACCCAGAGTTAAGCTGTGAAAAGTTGGCAGCTCATCAGTGCAATCAGTGTAACCGTTCACATCTCTGGCACACTCAGTCCTGCACACTCAGACACTCAGATGGTCTCCACCCTTCTGTATGACAGCCGTCCTCAAAAATGGCTGCCCCTCTCTGGGGGTATTTGTCACTCTCTCGGCTTGTATGTGTCTCTCTCAGAGCAGCTGTGATGGTCAACCAAGTCTGTGTCAGGTGCATCACCAACTGGCCTCAAAATAGCTCTCTCTCTCTCTCTCTCTCTCTCTCCTTCAAAAGCAGCCATTAACAGTTAACCGCATGCGAGATAAACTGCCGATCGGGCCTTGTGCCGGGCTGGCTGCATGAGCGAGCTCCCTTGGTGAGGCAATAGCCACGCCTAGTCTCTATATACATCCCAAGGGTTCCACGTAAAGTAGTGACATGGGCATTGAGGAAGTTAGGAGTGGAGGAATGGTTGATCAGAGTAGTGATGGCAATGTACAAAAGAGCGCGCACAGCTGTAAGGACGAAGGACGCGAACAGTGGTGAATTTGAGGTGAAGGTGGGAGCGCATCAGGGGTCGGTACTAAGTCCACCACTATTTGTAGCTGTGATGGAGGTGCTGGCTCGGAACGTAAAGGAGGGTTTACCGTGGGAGTTGTTGTATGCAGATGATCTGGTGTTGATTGCAGAAAGTATGGATGGACTGAAGGAAAAGATGAACAAGTGGAAGGAATATATGGAGACAAAAGGTCTGAAGGTGAATATCGGAAAAACAAAGGTGATGGCAAGTGCTGAAGCTTGTGTCCCAAACCCAACCCTCTCTGTACCCACTGTACCCAGTCGTACCCAGGTGCTCCTGGACTCTGTGTCCTTTCCTCCTGACAAGGTGGAAAAGTTTCTGTCAACCCTCGACTCGGATTCTGCAACTGGACCTGACGGCATCAGCCCACGGGTCCTAAAATCCTGTTCTTCCGCTCTTTCCCTCCCTCTCTCTGTTCTCTTCACCCTCTCTTTTGCTCAAGGTCATCTTCCATCTGCTTGGAAATCTGCCAACATCACCGCTTTGCACAAAAAAGGTGCAAAAACAGATCCCAGCAACTACAGACCAATCAGCCTTCTCCCAATTATCAGCAAAGTCATGGAATCCATCATTGCTTCAAATATGAAATCTTTCCTCTTCTCCAATGGCTTGATCTCTGATCATCAATTTGGTTTCAGACCTGGACACTCTACTCTGGACATGCTGCTTCTGCTTTCTCAACAATGGATGGAGGTCCTCAATGCCAAACAGGAAATTAGAGCAGTCTCTCTTGACATATCACGTGCCTTCGATACGGTCTGGCACCCCGCTCTGCTCACCAAACTCTCCTCTTTTGGTATCCATGGAAATCTCCACGCATGGCTGGCGGACTTCCTCTCTAGTCATAGTCAACGTGTGGCCCTGAATGGGTTTCTCTCATCTCCTCTTCCTGTTCAGGCTGGAGTTCCCCAAGGCAGTACTCTGGGCCCTGTGCTTTTTCTGGTCTTCATCACTGATCTCTCTGACTCTTGAAAATCCTCTCTATCTCTTTGCTGATGACTCTACTCTCTGTCGCTCCATTCTTCATCCCTCAGATCGGCAGTCTGCAGCGTCCTCACTCTCTGCAGACCTGGACAAAATCACAAACTGGGCAAACAAGTGGAACATGTCTTTCAATCCTGACAAATCTCACACTCTTACGATGTCTCTCCGAAAAGACCAACTGGACAACCCTCCCATCCACTTTCTGAATAATCCTCTCCAAGAAGTTCTGTCACTCAAGCTTTTGGGTCTCACTATCTGCCATGATCTTTCCTGGGAAAACCACATTTCAAATCTGGCCTCCAAAGCCAGCCGCCGACTGGGCATCCTCCGTCGTGTGAAGTCCTTCCTTGGCACACCTGAGCTCCTCACCACATACAAGGCTTTCATCCACAGCTCAATGGAATACTGCTCTCCCCTCTGGGCTGGTGCTCCTGCCTCACACCTAGCTCGTCTTCACGCTGTTGAAACCAAAGCATTCAGAATCATTGGAATCTCCTGCGATGAAGCTAACTCCAAGGGCCTCTCACTCACTCACCGCAGGCAGGTAGGTGGTCTTTCCGTCTTCTACCGACTCCTCTCTGGCCTCGCCCCCCCAGCTCTCTCTGGGCTCTGTCCCGCAAATATTCCTACAGGTCGCACAAGATCTGCCTGCAACCCTCTTATGGTTAAACTGCCAAAATCAAGACTCTCTGCTCACCTTCACTCCTTCATTCCTCTTTTCTCCCGCCTCTGGAACAAACTCCCTCACTCTCTTCAATCCCACTCCACCCTCCAGGTCTTTAAAACAGCTGTTCACCACCATCTCTTATCTTCCACCATCAAAAACCTTGATCTTTTCTACCCCTGCTAATTTCACCCCAATTCCACTTTTTTGAAATACCAACTTCTGTCCTGGAAGTTCTTGGTGTCCTTGTGTTTTATACTTCTCCCTCCCCCCTTCCCACGCCTCCTCCCCCCAAGCCGCTAATTCCGCTTTGGAACTCTGTTGATAGCCCTTCAAAACATCTCCCTGCTCTCAAATGTTGTGTATGTGTGCTTCCCCTTCTCTCCCCCATCTTGTCTTCCGCTCCCTCTTTTTATATATTTTGTTTGTCTGGTTGATTTGTTTGTGAAGTAAATGTTAGCTCTTTCACGAGCCTCAATTCAGTAAACAAAAAAAAGAAGAAAAAAAGCATGTGGTGAGGTGGAAAGAACTGGGACGTGGCCGTGTGCTGTGTGCAGGAAAGGTGTCGGAGTGAATGCCATTCAATGTACAATGTGCGCTGAGTGGGTTCATCAAAAATGTAGTGGTTTGAAAGGGTCATTAACCAGTGTGGCAGCTACATTCAAGTGTAAGGTGTGCACAGAGGGAGCTGCAGATGGAGGAAAGGTTGAGTTGCATCTTGGAGACAGCGTGAAGCTGGAAGGTGTGAAAACATTTTGTTACCTAGGAGGCATGCTGAATGGAGAAGGTGGATCCCACTCGGCAACGGTTGCTGGAGTGAGATGTGCATGGAAGAAGTTTTGGGAACTGATTGGCGTGCTGACGAGGAGGGGAGTGTCGTTGAAGCTGAAGGGAAAGGTGTATGCTGCATGTGTGAGAAGTGTTATGATTTATGGGAGCGAGACATGGGTAATGAACGTAGAGCCAAAACGAATGCTGGAAAGGGTGGAAATGCGAATGGTTCGGTGGATGTGTGGAGTATCGTTGAGAGAGAGGAAGACAAATGATGAATTGCGAAAGATGATGGGAATAGAGCCTGTGATGGATGCTGTGAAGAGAAACAGTTTGAGATGGTTTGGTCATGTGTTGAGGAAGGATGAAAGTGACTGGTTGAGAAGAGTGATGGAAATGAATGTAGAAGGAAATAGAGGACGGGGAAGACCGATAAAGACTTGGCTAAAGACGGTCGAAGAAGAAATGTGGGCAAGGGGGTTAACAAGGAGAGATGCAGAAAATAGGGGAAAATGGAGAAGATTGTCATTGGGACCGCAAGGCTAACCCCCGCTCTTGCAGGGAAAATGGCCTTAAAATGCATGTTGTTGTATATATATATAGTTACATTTGTGGAAGGGGCAGACATTATCATAGAACAGCTAGAAGTGTGTAGAGTAGTATGGTCCATGCATGAGGAGTTAGCCAATCTCGATGTATTAAGCATGGATACGTCAGCTTAAGGATTATCTTGGTTGAATGTGCACCATATGGAGGGTGGTGCATTGCAATGATTAATTATCGGGTTAACGTTCAGTCAAATGTACATCTAGCCTCTTGTAATCCCCCGGTTGAGGGATCTGGTGAGGCTGAGAAGAATGACAACTCTGTTGATATGGAAAGCTAGGCAGATCGTAAGGGGGCTTCTGCCAATCAAAGGAGAGGGGGCAGAGCTATGAACACCTCCAACCAGGTGGAGTTATGAATGCCTACGAGGGTGGAGTGTTGTTCGGAGAGCAAGAGAGGAGCCAGTGTCTCTTGGGTTCAGTGCGCTTTGAAGAGAGCTTCTGTAGGGTATTGTGAGAGTGGGAAAAGTTTACCGAGCCTGAGGAGAAAGGGGTCTTGACTCGTCTGCTTGCCTGCATCGTTGTCCTGCCTCTCCGTCCTCTCGCCTGTTTTGTGACTGCTCAGTGCCACCTCCTCATCCAACATGCCCACTGCAGAGCTAATGCCTCACCTGGTTGTTTGTATTTCCCCCCTCCCCCTCCCTGTCTATGCTACAGTCCTTCCCCACCCTTCCCATCCCTCCCTGTCCTCCCACCCACCTGTGCTAGAATCCGTGTGTATGGCACCTTTAGAGTTTATTTTTACCTCATTGTATGTAGTTCCCTAATTGATTACGTGTCCCCCCCATCTTCTTGCACCACTCCCCCCCCCCCCCCCCCCCCCCACCGTTGTACCTCCGTTGGGTCAATCTTCCCTTGTTATTTGTGTCTAGAATAAACCCCATTTTAAAGGAGCTAAGGAGCCTTGTGCCTCTCCTCGTATTCGCGTGCACACGTGGCTGCCAATAATTGACGTGTTCCAGGGAGTAACAGCCAGTTCGGTCTATCCATTCAGTAACCGATGTTAATCGGCCCTGAATGCGACATTTCACAAGTGGGTTTGCGTTGAAGTGAGATTAAAAAATGGTATTGCATTGATGGTGCATTGTTTGGTGATCATAGTATTGTATTAATCGTGTGTAAAGATGAAGCCAAGGCCTGGCTCATAGGCAATAGGTATTGCTGAGTACTGCGCTTGTGCTGATTGTTATTGATGGAAATTCAACTTGATCCCACTTCCGACTCACTTCCTTCAACCTCGCTGCTTCCTCGTACCACGGAGGTATATAATAAACTGGAGAGCCAATGACGGCTGTCGGCTGAAGCTAGCGGAAGTTGCTTGGCGGCCATATTGGGAAGCCGATTGTGTCTGAACGCTCGAGAGATGAATACGATCCAGTCATCAAAGCTTTCGCACTCACTCTTCAATTTTATTCTGCTAAAGGATACGACTATGTTCGAGAGACATTCGACTTGGCACTGCCAAGTCCATCCACAATCCGGAAATGGTACAGCGCAATTGATGGTTCACCTGGTTTTAGTGCAGTTGTATTCCAAGCACTAGAGAGCCGGTTTAAAGCAGAGAAGGAGACTGGCAAGAGAACACTGTGTAGCCTGATGTTAGACGAGATGGCCATCATGAAGGCAATTGACTTTTTAGGGGACAAGGTATTGGGGTACGTCGACATCGGAAACGGAGTCCAAGATGACAGTGCTCCCCAGGCCAGCAACGCACTGGTTTTCATGCTGGTTGCACTGAATGACAGTTGGAAAGTGCCTGTAGCATACTTTATGATAAATGGATTGTCGGGGAAGGAACAGGCGAATTTGGTGACACAATGTCTACTAAAATTGCATGATATCGGTGCAGAGGTGGTTTCCTTAACTTGCGATGGACCGTCCGCTCATTTGACAATGTTACGTGAGCTAGGTGCCGACATCACGCCGCAGAATGTGAAACCAACATTTCCCCACCCAGCAAATCCCGAAAAGAAAATTTGTGTTGTACTCGATGCATGTCACATGCTTAAACTTGCAAGAAACTGTCTTGGATCCATGAAAATGATGGAGGATGGCAACAAAAAAGTCATCGCGTGGAAATACATCCAGGCACTCTTTGATCTGCAGAAGAGGGAAGGCTTGCGTCTGGGAAATAAGCTCTCCCGGAAACACATCGAGTGGAAGAGCAATGTCATGAAGGTGGACACAGCTGCTCAGACATTGAGCACTAGTGTGGCAGATGCAATTCGGTTTTGCAGGGACACTTTGCAACTATCAGAATTTCAGGGCAGTGAGGCTACCTGCCAATACATTGAAACATTGGACAAACTGTTTGACATTCTAAATTCTCGCAATCCATTGGCACGAAACTACAAGGCACCACTCATGACATCACGAGAAGGACTTTTCCTGCCATTCCTGGATACTGCCTACAGTTACTTGTCCAACATCAAAAACATGAATGGTCAAGTTATGACCAATACGCGTTTGAAAACCCCCTTCATTGGTTTCATGATCTGCATAGAGAGTGTCAAAATTTTGTATTTCACATATGTCAAACCTGCCTCATCTCCCCTGCGATACCTGCTCACGTACAAAATGAGCCAAGACCACATTGAACTTTTCTTTGGAGCGGTCCGCATTGCATGTGGAAGTGGGAATAACCCAACGGCCCGGCAGTTTGTTGCCGCATATAAGCGCCTCTTGATGCGACATGACATCAAGTCTGCAAGTGGGAACTGTTCTGCACAGGACTCAACCAGAATCCTGAATGCGGCTTCCTTCAAGTGCGTTGCAAAGCAGGCTGTGCCTGACGAGAGTCACGACATGTTGGTGGCCAGACGATACGACCTGGAGTTGAGATCGCCGGCAAAAGAGGACCACGACTATGCGGATATTCCAAATTTTGAGCAACTTTCCATCTTTACAGAGTCATGTGTTGGCTATATTGCCGGCTATGTGGTGAGGATGGTGAGGAAGACTCTGAAGTGTAGCCAATGTCTTTCTGCATTGACCAGTAACAACGAAGAATGGCAAACCACACCAATGTACAGCCTGATTGTTACCAAGAACAGGGGTGGCCTCATAGTTCCCTCGCACAGTGTTGTTCGTGTCTGTGAGGCGACTGAACGCTGTGTCAAGAGGCTCCTGGCTGTAAGCAATGGCAAAATGCCTCGTGAAAGTGGGATAAGAGTGGCAATTTCCACTTCTGTCCTTTCTGAGGTCGGTCGGTCTACATTTGCTTCCTTGGATCGGCACATGTTTGACTGTGAGGCAGACAGCAACCATGTGTTTGCTTTAATACATTCTGTATCACAATCATACAGCAAGATACGTTTCCATCATGTTGTGAGAACACTCGATGATGACATGAAGGAAGAGCGCATCAGGAAAAAATATTGCAAACTGGTCCTGTTTGCTCACCAGTGAGGCAACACCAGAGCAAGCTGAAATATAAGAGCGACCTCATCTCTACATGGTGTGGGTGTGTTTTGTGGGTTAACTGTGAATTGTGTGGGTTAACTACATGACAGCGTTTCATGTCATTTATGTGACTGACTCACTGTTGATGTGTTGCTGACCCATGTCAGTGTAGAATAAACTCTGGTTATCATTATATCTGCGTGGTTTCTAACATCTCGGTAATAGAAACATACACATCTTAGTTACAATATAATGACTGAATTAAGTAACATCATATAACATGACAACAAATCAGATCTTTATATTGAGGAATATTATAGAACAAGCCAAAGAATGGCAAACGACGATGTACCTCAATTTTATAGATTTCTAGAAAGCTTTCGACTCCTTGCCCAGAGAAAGTCTGGGTCATAATGAAGAAATACAGCATACCTGGAAAATTAGTGAACCTTGTAAAAGCCCTTTACCAAGACTTTCAATGTGCGGTCGTCGACCAAGGTGAAACAACAGAATGGTTCAAGGTGAAGACAGGAGTTAAACAGGGGTGTAACATGTCAGGATTCTTATTCCTACTAGTGGGTGATTGGGTCATGAGAAGAACGATAAAGAACACCGAGCGGTAATTTTGGGCACTTTTTTTTCAAACAAGCTCTAAACCATTGGATTCCCCAGGAAAAATGCGTCTAGAACCAACTTCAAACTTAATGAACACCATTTCCTTAAAGAACGGGATTCTGAGCCCGAATATCAGTTCAAATATTAGTATTCTATATTAATTAAATAGTCGGCGGTCCTAAAATTCGCTCCAGCTGCATCATCAGTGCGCCACGCCTTTGCTTTGACAGGCTTACGATCGGCTTCCCAATATGGCCGCCAGACTATTTCCGGTGGCTTCACGGCGGCTAATGCTGCGAGGTGGCCAATTGGCTCTCCATATTATATACCTCCGTGCCTCGTACCGCCAAATCTTGCACATCCGCCATTTTGTGCAGCGGTAATCTTCCTGTGCGCGCAAATTTCAAAAAATATATCTCATAAATTTGAAGCGCGTTCCCCTGCGCTCTTCGGAGTCCAATTAATTTAAATTTGGGAATTAAATCCTCTGGTTCTATTTCCCACTCCGTGTAGTAAAACAAATATCGTGTGATCGGAGGTGATCGTTCGGAGGTCGGAGGTGATCGGAGGTGATCGTTCGGAGGTCGGAGGTGATCGGAGGTGATCGTTCAAAAAATATATATATATATATATTTGTGTTTGTATCCTTTCCTCATGATGACCAGGAAAATTAAAAGGAATTTGGAAATTGTTCAATACACATTGGCCACAAGGGATCTTTAATGGCCACAAGGGAATAATTGCAGACCAAAAGGATCAAAATGAAGAATAAAGGAAAGCTTTTCTTGCATGTCTATTTGAACCGCTTCATCGCAAGTGAAGACAGAGGAAGAGTAGCTTATATTCGGTTCGTTCAGTGTGGACCAACATCGCCATCTGCAGGCCCAGTGGTCTCTGTAAGCAATCGATGCCATCCTCTCTGTCCCATCTATTGAGCCCCACATCGGCTCAACCTGCATCAGAGATCAGAGTAAATGCTCAAGCAGTTATGAAGGTGTACTTCATTGGTTCCAATAGTGTTGTTTAACCATTCCATATTTAAGGAATAATTTTATGATCCTTTAACGTTATTAAGGCTAACCCGCGCTCCAGCAGGAAAAATGGCCTTAAAATGCATGTTGTTGTTGTTGTGTTGTGTTTACGTTATTATGTGTGTGGGTTTTCATCATCATTATTATTGTATCCTATCCAGTGTGATGTTAGCATCTTCACTAGAACCTACCTGCTGGTGAAGGCCTTCACCATGTGAGCAGGTGTGTTGGGTTGTCTCAACGATGTGCTCAACAACAGGAGTTCATGATCGTGATGTCTCCAAGAAAAATTTGATTGCCTTTTTCCCAGGCTGATCAGTGATGGTTGATGTTGGTCCTTAGTTATAGAGGCGATGTTATTTATTTTGTACAAAAATTATAACACCCTCCTCTCCCCCTGTATTCACCTGTATTCCTCCAGTCCGTACCACATCGCCTTTCATGCCTTGGTACGTAATATATAGATAGCTATACCTAGGATGCCCATAAAAGGACTGATGTGCTTGCGCTGGTAATGACCGAACAACAAAGACAGTAGTAAACAAGAAAGAGCAATCAGAGATTGCAGATCCTCGCCAGGACGTGTTTGTGTGATGTATTTTGTGTGGTTTATTGACGACAAATTTATGTTCAATCCAATATGGCTGCCGAACCACGTGACCGATGACGTCATCAATTTAATTCTTCCATACACTTTTTGTGTAGATCATGCTCAATAAATTTCAAACTGATCGGATCAAGTGTTGTACTTGTCTAATTATGATGTAATAATGAAGGCAACAACGACATCATCATGAATATGTTGTTCCCCATGGGGAATACTTGACAATGAATGAGCCATGCTTCAATTTTTTCCATGGAGAGGTTTCAGAGATGGAGATGCAAAGTTTTTTGGTTTTTCCAAGATGGCCCCCTTCCACATGACCTATGCATGTTCACGTTTTGTGCAGACAAACAGACAAACAAACGGACTCAAATGCAATGTTGGAACCCTGACCCATCTGTGGATGCACGAGAAATGACAATGCAGACCCATCGGCCGATGGGTCTGCGCCATCTGCGGATGTGTTGTTCACCTTGAAGGAATGTGTTGACAGAATGGTGCTCTTCAATCAGGTACACAGTCATTGGAATTACATGTGGAGCGATATTATCTTATTTTTATCTTATCGACAAACGGTTATCGACAACCACATGTCACGGACTGCTTTATAAACATTTATGACATCAATTGCTTATTTTTAGGTTCAAATAAACATACTCATCCACCATTGATGCATACACATTCCTTCAAGGTGAACAACACATCCGCAGATGGCGCAGACCCATCGGCCGATGGGACCGATCCACAGATGGGTTCGAACAGCAATACCCTTTCCTCTGGCGAGGTAAAATAAATGAAGTAAATAAATAAATAAAAATAAATGAAATGTAAAAAAATGTAAAATGTAATTCAGTAAAATTTAGTAAATAAAAATTTAGTAAATGCAGTTCTCTTTCAGTAAATGAAATGTGAAATAAATGAAGTAAATAAATAAATATAAATAAATGAAATGTAAAAAATGTAAAATGTAATTCAGTAAAATTTAGTAATCAAAAATTCAGTAAATGCAGTTCTCTTTCAGTCAATAAAATGTAAAATAAATGAAATAAATAAATAAATAAATAAATATAAAGTAAATGAAATGCAAAAAAAGGAATTCAGTAAATTTCAGTAAATGCAGTTCTTCTTTCCTTCATCCAATGTTGGTTGTTGGTCATCCATGTAACATCTCAAAAGGAACGATTTGTATTTCTTTCTATCTTTTTAATTTGAAAGAGTTCTTTCTTGCACCTTGAAACGTCACATTAGTGAAGAATTCTGACCTCATTAAAAAAAACAAATCTGTCTGCTCATTCAAAATCAATCGCCACATGAAATCTTCACATATAAGAGATTGTCAGGGGTTCGTGTCCTTCCATAATGATCGATGAAAATTAACTTTCCTTATATTTTATCCAAGACACTTTGAAATGTTTTTTTTTAAACATTCATTTATTTCCTAATGCCAACTTTTTCATCGTTGTGATCGTTCATTCACTGAAAGAACTGCATTTACTGAATTTTATTTGCTAAATTTTACTAAACTACATTTTACAATTTTTACATTTCATTGACTTTATATTTATTTATTTATTTATTTCATTTATTTTACATTTCATTTACTGAAAGAGAACTGCGTTTACTGAATTTTTATTTACTAAATTTTACTGAATTACATTTTACATTTCTTTACATTTCATTTATTTATATTTATTTATTTACTTCATTTCTTTTACATTTCATTCACTGAAAGAACTGCATTTACTGAATTTTTATTTACTAAATTTTACTAAACTACATTTTGCAATTTTTACATTTCATTTACTTTATATTTATTTATTTATTTATTTATTTCATTTATTTTACATTTCATTTACTGAAAGAGAAATGCATTTACTGAATTTTTGATTACTAAATTTTACTGAATTACATTTTAGATTTTTTACATTTCATTTATTTATATTTATTTATTTACTTCATTTATTTTACATTTCATTTACTGAAAGAGAACTGCATTTACTGAATTTTTATTTACTAAATTTTACTGAATTACATTTTACATTTTTTTACGTTTAATTTATTTATATTTATTTATTTACTTCATTTATTTTACATTTCATTCACTGAAAGAACTGCGTTTACTGAATTTTTATTTACTAAATTACATTTTACATTTCATTTATTTATATATTTTTATTTACTTCATTTATTTTACATTTTATTGACTGAAAGAGAACTGCATTTACTGAATTTTATTTACTAAATTTTACTAAACTACATTTTACAATTTTTACATTTCATTGACTTTATATTTATTTATTGACTTCATTTATTTTACATTTCATTTACTTAATTTTTATTTTCTGAAATTTACTGAATTGCATTTTACATTTTTTACATTTCATTTGCATGTATTTATTGACTTAATTTATGTTACATTTCATTTACTGAAAGAGAACTGCATTTAGGAATCGGTGGACAAAGAGAAATGCGAACCAAGGAACCGCTTCATTTTTCGTGCACGGAATTATTAATTTTCAATTGTTACAAAACCCATCCATGGACAATGCCCCCAAGGCAAGGGGAAAATTACCCACAGCAGACCTTTGCAACGCTCGACTGAGGATGGAGGCGGATCCGCCGAAGCTTGGAGGCTTTCAGCACCGTGTGTGGCTGTGGTCAGCAAGGCATCGAATAATAATATGAATTTACATTGCGGGTACAAGGATTACAGACACGATGTACACTGTACACTGCGTTAATAACATGCTATTTACATGGAAAATTGTACTCTGAACAATTATCTCTAGTGTAGAAAGACTGGGTCGTTAAATATGTTGCCAGTGGTATGAAGAGCAACAATTACTATTGTCCAAAACCTGATTGTTAAACAAAGCTATAATATGCTAAACAGGCTGTTGGGATTGCCTGGAGGTATGCACACTCTCGGATCTGTTTAGCTGGGTTCGAATCCCGACCCAGCTATAAACTCTCATCCTAGTGTTTTGCATCCCTCGGATGAACGTTGAACCGGGCTTCTGTATGCCGCCATTAGTGGACGTTAAATATCCCACCATGTTGGTGGTAATAAGTGTCATAAGATCAGTGTGTCTTAAAAAATAAATATTAAGGATGCACAGGCGAGTTGCCACAACTTTCAGACCATGCCATCCTTTAGAGTTGGTATTAAGCCAGCGGTCCTGCGTCACCTGTCTGCATTACCTGAAGGATGATAAAGAGGCATAGCATGGGTGCTTATATTATTGCAAATGTATAAATGTTATAGGCATTACAGGAATAATATATACATACATACAGACAATCACTGTTCAGCAGACATCATCAAGATTCTGCACCAGTCTTTTGCCATTGTAATCCATCCTTTTAGGTTTATTACACTCCAACCACTGCACCGCCCCCCCCCCCCCCCCATTTCCCTCTCTTCTCTGAAGACCTGGGGGGAATCCTTTCTTTTCTTCCTTCATTGCAACAGAAATGGGTGCCATTTGAATGTGCTGCGGGTGATGGTTGCAAGGAAGCCATGCTGCTCATATAGTGCTCCTAAAGATCAGTGCAGGAATTTACAGGAATGTGTGGCATCTGTAGACACAGGCCTCATCTTTTTCCATAAACACCTTGGTATCCTGCACACGCACTAGTGAATGCTAGCAGATGAAGCAGCCTTGGTGAAATTTAATTTTCTGCACTTGACTTGATTCCATTTTGATTGTGAATTTGAACATGGCCTGGTGAAACTTCATTTGATGGGTCTAAATGTGCTCGGGTCTCCTGTATCTGCGGATATTGTGCTGCTGGGATTTAATCCCTCTGTGCTTTGCTGCTCATATTTTGAGTTTGCTTTTGTTAAATGCTGCATTGATAAATCCTGCACATATCTCATAAATGTATACAGTACTAGTGCGGTATGCTTACACATTGCATAAGCAATAACAAACCGTGCTTCGTAAGTAGGTACATAATAAGTAGAAGCTTTATCATTAGAGGCAATACTCACGGACCTGCTGCTAGTTATCAATTTAGGTTTATTACCTCCGCCACCAAAGGTGGATGGAGGTTATGTTTTCACCCCTGTCTGTCTGTCCGTTTGTTTGTTTGTCTGTATGTCAGTCGCCTACAGGTCACAATTTTCAACTGATCTTTAAATCACAGCAGCGCAATATCCACAGATACAGGAGACCCGAAAACATTTAGACCCATCAAATGAAGTTTCTCCAGGCCATGTTCAAATTCACAATCAAAATGGAATCAAGTCAAGTGCAGAAAATTTAACTTCACCAAGTTGTAGAGGTCGTCACAACCGAGAAGCCTATTGATTGAGGTCAAAGGTCAAAAGTCATCTGGAGGTCAAATTTCTAGAATCGCCATTTTTTAATCCGATTAACTTGAAAATTGAACAGCATTTGCATATTGAGTCACTAAATTGGGAAACCAACTCTTTTGAAGTCAACAGGTCAAAGGTCAACTCTAGGTCAAACTTCTAAAATCATAAATTTTCATCTGAAAAACTGGCAATTTTCATCTGATTGATTGGAAAATAGAACATAATTTGCATATTGCCCTCACTGAATTGGGAAACCAACTGTTTTGAAGTCAACAGGTCAAAGGTCAACTCTAGGTCAAACTTCTAAAATCATCAATTTTCATCTAAAAATTGCCACTTTTCATCCGATTGATCCGAGCTTTGATCAGGATCATCAATTATGATCTTCATGAAATGGACAATTTGCTGGATCAACTGCAACCTTTTTTTCAGGGGGAGGGGGGATTTTGCAAGTATAGTGATCTATCTGCATGACGTCTTCTTGTTTGTTTGTGAACAAAATATCTTGAAAAGTTGTGGACGGATTCGGACGAAATTTGGCAGAGAGGTAGGGTATGTGACAAGGACGAAATTATTCGATTTTGGTGAAGATCCGGATTCGGATCCGGCTACTAGAATTTTTAAAGTTATTCTTCACCATTGGGAGATAGGGCCAAAAACGATACATAGCAGGATATCACAAAAAGTTGTGGACGGATTTGCACGCCACCTGGTGGACCAGTTGGGTGTCTGACAAGGACAATTCGATTCGATTTTGGTGAAGATCTGAATATGGATTCGCATATGAGATTTATTTAATTTCTCAGTGATTCTTCACCATTGAGCGATATGGCCAAAAATTATATATAGCAAAATATCTCAAAAAGTTATGGATGGATTTGGACGAAACTTGGTAGACAGGTTGTGCGTGTGACAAGGAAGAATCGAACCAATTTTCGTGAATATCTGGATCCGGCTCGTATAATTTTTTAAGTGATTCTTCACCATTGGGGGATAGGACCAATAGCCTAGGATATTTTATATATATATTGTAACGATTTTGAGAAGTGTGTAACGAATTTAAGAAGTGTAACGGTTTTTGAGAAGTGTAACGGTTTTTGAGAAGTGTAACAATTTTGGAGGAAGTGTAACGAATGTGAAAACGTTACAATGTGAACGTTACAAAAGTACGGTAACACCCTGTTAATGTAAATAATGGTCGCAGTCGGCCTCCTAGTTAATTCCATGAAACTTACACGCAGGTCACGATATATCTTTTAAATAGTGTATTTCCTTATTCCATGTAGGCTAAATATGTGTTTTCCCACTAGAATGACTTTGCATTGTATCAAACAAAATAAGCGTAGGCCCTTCCAATTTCCCCAAAACCTCCCTTCCAATTGCCTTCCGCAATTTGGGCGGTTTTCTTCAAACCACCATTGGCCACGAGGTAGGTTTGGGGAAGAAAGGCGTGTCTCCACCTCGTCATAAGAGGGAAGGAGTGAACCAGCCCTAAGAGCCAATCAACACCACGGTGAGCGACCCGGTAGGCGTGCCCTCGGAGCCGGCGGCTTGATTTCGCCCGAGGTGATAAAAGCGACTGTAAGGGACTGCTTTAGGAGATGACTTGGAGAGGCCTTGGGAGATGAGCAAAGAGACTGCACCAAGAGGCGGTGAGATGCGAAATGCTCCAAGCCAAAGAGGAGAGGTACTCGGCAAGGAAACCAGCTTTGGAGAGACGCGCTGAAAGGAGAGAGACGGCCCCACCCCAAGAAAAGGAGCAGGTGTGCCGAACCAGCGCGTGACGTCTACCGCAGTGGAGACACGACGGAGGGTTTCCCGCCAAAACCGCGAGGAATTGCGAACTGCGGCCTCCCGACCTTGCCTCCCTCTCAAGTAATCCATCTCAAGCCTTACCTGCCCGCATTATCCCCTGTGTAAGTGTGAACGTCCTGTCCTACTCATTGTCTTGGGGTTAAGTAAGAATGAATAGTGTAAGTTAACGATTCGCTGTGTTACTGCTTCTTCCATCCATTGCTTGTGTGTGTATAATAAAATCTGTTCTTCCTCCGTATTCTTCTTCTTCTTCTTTTTCATTCTCTTTCGGTCGCTTTAGAGATTTCCCGATTGAATATCTGTGGGGCGATCTGGTCAACGTCGGGTGGAATCGGGTTTTAATCGGGGAGTAACTGTTCGGACGCGGTTAAATACACCACCGCTCGGTCAATATAACATCTAAAACCCGCGTCTGTAACATTTGGTAGTCAGGAGTGGGGATTTGGAACCCTGGACCAAATTTTGGACACCAAATTGTACAAATTGTCTGTAACATTTGGTGTCGAGGAGTTGGATTCGGACCTGGGACTAAATTTGTTAGGCCCAAATTTTGGAACACCAATTGTACTATTAGAGTAACAATTGGTGTCGAGGAGGGAGATCGGACCCGAAGCGCGCTTAACGCGCTCAAAATTACAAGCTGCCGAAATTTATTTTGTTTCATAAAGCAAAACCCGAATTTTGAGATCGCGCCATGGACAATCAAGGCGATCGGATGTCGGTGGGAGAGATAGACAGGGTGGAATCGACCCAGGACCTCGGGGAAATGTAAGTGGGGAAAATGGTGGAGGAGAGTAAAGAAGGTGTGGTTGAGGGGGTATCAGACGCACAAAATGGCGCCTTTGCGCACGCGGTTACAGCGGCACCAAATCTAGCCGCGCCCGTGACCGTAGTAGCGCCGCTGGGGAATTCGGACCTTTTTATGATGATACAAATGAGGGCCCTTATGGAGAGGCTAGAAGCAAAAATTGGGGTAATGGGAAACCAAATGGGGGTAATGAGGGACGAAGCGAGGGGTACCAATGGGAAGTTAGACAATAATTTTGAGGAGTTAGACAAGAAATTTGGGAAGTTAGACAATAATTTTGAGGGGTTAGACAACGGGATAAAAGAGGTAAAGAATGGGTTAACGGGGGTGGAAAACAGAATGGCTGCCCAGGAGAATCAGTTAGAGGGGGTGAAAAATGGGTTAATGGGGTTAGAAAATAGGATGGAGGACAAATTGCGGGAAATAGGGGAACAATCTGCCAGGGAAATCAAACAAATGGGAGAGCAGATAGAGGAGGTGAAAATCGGGGTAGAAACCAAACTGGATGCTCAGAGGGATGAATTGGGACAGATGAGGGTGGCATCTACAAAAGAGATGGAGGAAATACGACGAGGGGTAAGTGAGGAGGTTTCGGGGCTGCGCGAGGAGGTAAAGCGAGGTGAGAAGCGTTTGGAGGAAGAGGTGAGAAATAATACGGCAAAGTTACAAGGGGGAATAGAAGATCTGACGGAGGAGGTGGAACAGCTGACAGAGGGACAAACGAAGTTAGTGGAGCAGGTTCAAAAGAACACTGCGGTACTAGGAGGGTTAAAGGCGACACAAAAAGAAATTAAAAACGAATTAATAGCGACACAGAGGCAATGTCAGATGGTACGGGGGGAACTGACAATGAGGGTGGACGAGGTGACAGAGATAATGGAGACAAAGGACCGGCAGGTGAGGATGCACATAGAGACGGTCACGGTAGCCCTAGAGGACGAACTTGAGGAGACGCACCGAGAAATAAAAGAGGTTAAACAAAAACTAGAGGAAGTGGAAGAAGAGGTGAGTGAAATTAAGAAGGGACGGACAGAAACTAAGAGAGAAATCCAGGAGGAGGTAATGGAATATGTACAAGGTCTGTGTTCAAATCATGATGAGGTGCTCACTAACCAAATAAAAAGTTTGCAGGTGGCAGAGGAGGTGCGACGACGAAGTGCGGAGGTGAGTGGCAATGTATATGATGTGAGGAAAGCTTCAGTCGGCTTGGGGATTGGTTTGGATCCGGGTGTTCGTGAAAGGCCGTTGGTGAAGTGTGTGACAGGTCAGGTGTGCGAAAAAAGAGGTGTGCGAGAATGTCCGACCATGGGGTGTGTGAGGAAAAAGTGCACGCCGAGGAGTGAGTGTGCCGTCAAGAGTGAGTTGGTCGAAGCGCGTGTGCGAGGGGGTACATGGAAGCGCGGTGTGGTGAGTGTTACGGAGGAAGTAACGAGAGAGTGTACACCTGTGGTGAGTGTTACAGAGGATGTAACGGGAGGGTGTGCGCGAGAAAGGTGTGTAACGGACGGGTGCATGAGGAAAGAGTGTGCTGTCGAGAGTAAGGGTGAGTGCGCGGTCAAGAATGGAGGTGAGAGTAGTGAGAGTGAAACGGAGCGTGAGTTGGTTATGACAGGTGAGCGAGGATGTACACCTGGAATGGAAGGATGCACACCTGGAATGGTAGAGCGTGTGTGGGAAGGCACATTTGAGTTGGTGGTGAGGCACGTGGTTGGGTGTGCGAATGAGAGCACACCTGTGATTGTCACGGAGGAAGTGACCGAGGAGGGGGCGCGAAGAGGTGTGTTGGTGAGGTGTGCGACCAACGAATGTGTGCCAAAGTGTTCGGTGGTCGGGTGTGTGACCAAGTCGGCGAGCGGAATGAGTGTACCGAAGTGTGTAAGGAAAGGTACGAGGAGAATGGGAACAGCTGCATGTATGAGCAAGAAAGGGGTAGCATATGCATGTAAGCGTCCAGGTGAAGCGTCGACGGTAACCAGGCTAGAGGTTAGAACGACTTATAGCCGAATCAGGCCCTCGGTGCGCGTCGGGCAGCTTCGCGTGCCGCGAGGATCAGCGGGGATCCGAACCACGGCGGTTTCGAAAGAACCGCCGTACGCGATCCACGCTGTGCCTCGCTTGGAACGGCCGCGGCCAGGCTCCACTAGGTGGAGCGGGCAGCTGGATAGGAAGGGTCGTCATGGCGACCACTTTTTGTTGAGGCATTCCGGCAGGTCGAGATCGAGCCATGGGATGGCTCCGTGCCGAGATGGTGCGTGGGATCTCGGGCCGGGTAAACCTCCTTCCCTGCACCGAGTGCCGGACGCATCCAGCCGCTGGCACAGAACAACCCGCATTCATTGCTCGGCTTTACGAAGCCGGGCTTTGGACAGGAATTGGCGCACCGAGAGGCAGTAGTGAGTAGACTGTGTGATGAGGATAGTGTTTTGGCCCCAAAATTAGAAAAAAAACAAAATTTGATGATTGGCAAAGGATTGGCAGTAGTGATTGGCAGATGATGGGCAGTGATTGGCAAATTTTTGATTTGTTGAAATTTGATGTGCAAAATTGGTAGTGAGCGATGGGCCCGGTGGGTAAGGGTGGCATCCCTGCCACCCTTCCCATAGTGGGGCAAAGGAGCAATAGCTTATGGGGTGTATGGCAGTGAAAACGAGCCAGGGAGGGCTTGGATAATTGTAGGGATCTAGTGAAGATGACATTAGGTAACGTTAAGGTTAGTTAGTGACTGATACCTGTAGTGGGGACGCAGGTAGATTAGTGTGGATTATAATGACGTGGGAGCGCAATAGTTTAAAGGGACGACTGGGAAGCGCAAGTTTCAGAGGGGAGTAGTTAGCTGAGATGATGCCGTGTGTGTGAGGATTGAACAGGTGAGAATGAACAGGTGTGATTGCACAGGTGTGCAACTGAACAGGTGTGTGGAGCAGTGTATGAGGGAGTAGTGGTGATTGCGTGTTGTGTTGACCAAATGGTCCAGGAAGAAAGGAGGGTGCAGGTGGCACCAGGTGTGAGGGCACAGGTGTGCAACAACAGGTGTATGTGGCTGTGTGGAATAAATGGTAGTGTGGAATATCTGGAGTAGTGGAATGGATGGTCGTGGAGTGAGAATGGTGGAAATTGTGGAGTGGAGTGGATGGTGCGAAGGTGTGAATGGGGGAAGAGTGGACCCCCATCACGGATACCCGGGGCGGGTAGTGTAAGTGTTAGGTAGAGGGTACAGGTAAATTGTGGTTGGATATTGGCATCTGTGGTGCGGGTGACAGAATGGTATGTGGATGGGTGCATTGGTGTTGTGGAAATGGCTGGGCGTGTAGCCTGTTAGTGTGTGTAGTTGGTTTGGGCACTCCACCACTGTGAGGATGTCGGCCAGGTGAGGCCGCAGGTGGGCTCTGGGAGCCGGTAGTAGTTGTTGTGGATGGGGCCCGAGGATCCGGAGGACGGACCCGGGTAGCCCAGTGCCAGAGGGCACCATGGGGTGACAGAGCCAGGAGAGGGGCTGTCCCCAGTTAGTTAGGTTAGGGTGAGGAGCTAGGTAAGCTCGGGTGGCAACTACAGTGGTGGAGGTGTGCAGGTGGGTAGACCTGTTGGGAGAGCTAGACGTCGTGGCCCAGAAATCGTGCGAGGGCACCGGGAGATGAATCGGGGGAGTGAGACCCCAAATTGAAAAGCACCACAGTTTGATCAATGGGAATTGGTTATTAGAACCCATAGTGTAAGTTGGCCAATGGATTGGCAGGGAAAGACCCCGGGTAGTGTAAAGTGTGTTAAAGTCATTTAGAAAATAGTTAGGATGAAGGATCTCCTCGCACCATCTGCACCCACTCACCTGAGGTGACAGGTACTCCACACCATGCCATGTTTTGATTATTTTTTATGATGCAAATGTTTGGATTGTGAGACGCATCATGACGTGGGTGTGACATTGTGCGTAATTCCATCTCTCCCTCCTTATGAGGATTGATGATGAATTGGTGATGGCAAATTTTGAAGTAAAGGGATTGTGGAGACGAATTTGGTATAGGGGAAATATGGGGAAGACGTGACAGTAGTGACGAATTTGTAAATGGGTAGATGTTTGTACATATGGGGTAAGGGTAGGGTAGGTGACAGGGGGGTGACGTACGGTAGGGACGAGCTTTCTCACTTCGCCCTCCGTACGCATTTCACCTTGCATTGCCTTATTGACGTGTACCCTTGTGACCTTACCCCTCGCTCAATTGTCTTTCTTTTGTCTCCCACATGACCTGTGCGCCATTGGGTGCCGATGGGAGCGTGCGTGAGGTGGCCATTGTGCGCCCGAGATTCCCAGAACCAGCATGCATTGCGTTGATGTACCACTGTATGGACCGCTGTTCTGCGGCCAAGTACCACTTGATGGACCCCAGGTTCTGGGGCAGGGCACCTCTGTTGGAGACCGGCCATAGTGGCCAGGGAATCTTGCTTGCGGACCTCGGTAAGGTGGCACCTATGCCAAACAGGTGGACCACCCTTAGTTGGCCCCTGAGGCCCTAAATAAAAATGGACACAAGTTGTGCTTTTTATTATTTCCAACTAGGCCGCATGAAGCCAGAAGACGTCGGGAAGAACATCGGCCCAGCAGAGAAAGAGAAGACCACCACCAGTTGTTTTGTTGTGTTTATTATGAACCATGGTGACTGCGCACCGGATGGTGCTTTTGGGTGCTTTGTGGTGTTTGGTGCTTTGGTGGTACTGGTACTGGTGCATCGATGCAATGCGTGCTGTCTCCTCCCTCCCAACAGGAATTTCTTTCTCTTGTTCCCTAAAAAGAAAAAAAAAAAAACACAGGTCCTGGGTTGCGTTGTAAATAAGAAATCACGTCATTGTAAATAATGCTCCCCACCGTAAATGTATAGTTTGAGAATAATTCCGTAATTCGGTTAGCTGTGGGCTTGAGTCTGTTAGACAGGGTGCAATGCAATAGGGGGACATACTTATTTGTGTTTTAAAATTGTCACACTCAGGGTCAGGTTAATTGTAGAGGGAATTACACCTACGTGTCACACTAAGTTAAAGTTTAATAGGCCCGAGAGCGGACCTGAAGAAAGGAGGGTGCAGTGTAACGATTTTGAGAAGTGTGTAACGAATTTGAGAAGTGTAACGGTTTTTGAGAAGTGTAACGGTTTTTGAGAAGTGTAACAATTTTGGAGGAAGTGTAACGAATGTGAAAACGTTACAATGTGAACGTTACAAAAGTACGGTAACACCCTGTTAATGTAAATAATGGTCGCAGTCGGCCTCCTAGTTAATTCCATGAAACTTACACGCAGGTCACGATATATCTTTTAAATAGTGTATTTCCTTATTCCATGTAGGCTAAATATGTGTTTTCCCACTAGATTGACTTTGCATTGTATCAAACAAAATAAGCGTAGGCCCTTCCAATTTCCCCAAAACCTCCCTTCCAATTGCCTTCCGCAATTTGGGCGGTTTTCTTCAAACCACCATTGGCCACGAGGTAGGTTTGGGGAAGAAAGGCGTGTCTCCACCTCGTCATAAGAGGGAAGGAGTGAACCAGCCCTAAGAGCCAATCAACACCGCGGTGAGCGACCCGGTAGGCGTGCCCTCGGAGCCGGCGGCTTGATTTCGCCCGAGGTGATAAAAGCGACTGTAAGGGACTGCTTTAGGAGATGACTTGGAGAGGCCTTGGGAGATGAGCAAAGAGACTGCACCAAGAGGCGGTGAGATGCGAAACGCTCCAAGCCAAAGAGGAGAGGTACTCGGCAAGGAAACCAGCTTTGGAGAGACGCACTGAAAGGAGAGAGACGGCCCCACCCCAAGAAAAGGAGCAGGTGTGCCGAACCAGCGCATGACGTCTACCGCAGTGGAGACACGACGGAGGGTTTCCCGCCAAAACCGCGAGGAATTGCGAACTGCGGCCTCCCGACCTTGCCTCCCTCTCAAGCAATCCATCTCAAGCCTTACCTGCCCGCATTATCCCCTGTGTAAGTGTGAACGTCCTGTCCTACTCATTGTCTTGGGGTTAAGTAAGAATGAATAGTGTAAGTTAACGATTCGCTGTGTTACTGCTTCTTCCATCCATTGCTTGTGTGTGTATAATAAAATCTGTTCTTCCTCCGTATTCTTCTTCTTCTTCTTTTTCATTCTCTTTCGGTCGCTTTAGAGATTTCCCGATTGAATATCTGTGGGGCGATCTGGTCAACGTCGGGTGGAATCGGGTTTTAATCGGGAGTAACTGTTCGGACGCGGTTAAATACACCACCGCTCGGTCAATATAACATCTAAAACCCGCGTCTGTAACAATATATATCAGTCACTATGCGATTTCATACCATCAGTGGTGAACCGCCATTAAGGTATCCCATCCAGCTATGCTGTACCTTAATGGGAGCGATAAGTACCATCTGCCTCATGGCACATTACCTCTGGTATCCACTCATTATATGGAATCCCCTGGATGCAGCCGGGAGCAAACCAATCCAAATATATGTGCAGTTCTCCAGCTTTCAATGAGCGCAAGTAATGACGTCACTGCCATGTACATACGCTCTGCCTGTCAAGCTCTCAAGAGAACCCTCTGACAGAGCAGAATTTTGATCTTAGTTCAGATACTGTCATAAGTGTATGTAAAACTCACAGTTACCGACCTGGTTTCGCCTTTTGGGGCTCATCAGGGCAACGCAGTGAGTACTGCATACACTTATGCCTCTGAAAACCTTTCGGTTATATACCAGTCACTATGCGATTTCATACCATCAGTGGTGAACCGCCATTAAGGTATCCCATCC
The DNA here is from genome assembly GCF_964187855.1 of Myxine glutinosa. NCBI lineage: Eukaryota > Metazoa > Chordata > Myxini > Myxiniformes > Myxinidae > Myxine > Myxine glutinosa. The sequence continues at coordinate 46,350,474 of NC_136269.1, read as the reverse complement.
AGCTATGCTGTACCTTAATGGGAGCGATAAGTGCCATCTGCCACATAAGTGCCACCAGTACTCACTCACTATATATATATACTAGCTGAGGTACCCGGCTTCGCCCAGGTTGAATAAGAATAAGACAAATATATGATGAAAAGAACATGTATATTTTAGAGCAATATCACAGTACATTCCCGACATGACGTTTTGTCAATTTTCAATTTCTCAAACCTCTTGGTAGACAACATTTCTGGTTTTCTTACTTGGTGCCAAGACATAAAGATTGCTTGGTTTTCCAACCCTCGAGCAGCCCACGTACAGCTGCCATGGGAAGTACCCGGCATTGCCGGGTGGGGGAAGGGAGGGGAGGAGGAAGGGGAGGGGAGGGGAACGGGGGGGGGAGGGGAGGAGAGGGTGGGGAGGGGGGAAGAGGGGGGGAGGGGAGAAGAGGGGGGAGGGGAGAAGAGGAGGGAGGGGGAGGAGGAGAGGGGAGAAGAGGAGGGAGTGGGAGGAGGAGAGGGGAGGGGGGAGGGGGGGAGGGGAGGGGGGAGGGGGGGAGGTGAGGGGGAGGGGGGGAGGTGAGGGGGAAGGGGGGAGGGGGAGGGGGGAAACGGCTAGCTTGGCAAGCGATAGCAGGCTTTTTACTTTTATTTTTACCTCAATGAGGGCTATATATATAGTCTGTGGTTGGAGCCTTCACGTTCAACATAAAGTTTTTTTATGAAAAATAATGCAGATGTATAACAATCCACCAATGCAAGTTCAGAAATGAATGCAGATCCTTTACTTTGCGATACAAACGCAATTCCCGCCATTTCCACTCACGATCGAGGCCTCCACAGTGACCGCGCCTCTTCTTCCTCCTACAACTTCGTCTCACTTCTTTCACTCAAAATGCACGAAATTCTGCCGCATGAAATTATGTAGAGGCCTCGTCGGGGGGATATAAGGTAGATAAGGAAGGCGTTGTAACAGAAGAATCAAAATAAAAGTGGAAGAACATAAGGAAATGGGAGCTATTCTGGACCCACAGCCAAACCCGACAAACCATTGCAATACACCCCGAACGTCTAGCGCCGCCACAAACTACACCATAGAATTGCAGCTGGCGCGGTTTTTTTAAACCATTGATATTAAAATAAAACGTAGCCTAAAACCACCGGGATTTTATGCCGATTCCGAATCTGTGTCTAAAACTTTTCTCCGATGTGTAGTTCTTGAGTTATAAGCGGACATCCAGACAGACAGACACACACACACACACACACACACACACACACACACACACACACACACACACACACAGACACTCCTCCTTTATATATATATATATATATATATATATATATATATATATACTAGCTGAGGTACCCGGCTTCGCCCGGGTTGAATAAGAATAATACAAATATATGATGAAAAGAACATGTATATTTTAGAGCAATATCACAGTACATTTCCTACATGACGTTTTGTCAATTTTCAATTTCTCAAAACCTCTTGGTATACAACATTTCTGGTTTTCTTACTTGGTGCCAAGACATAAAGATTGCTTGGTTTTCCAACCCTCGAGCAGCCCACGTACAGCTGGCCATGGGAAGTACCCGGCATTGCCGGGCGGGGGAAGGGAGGGGAGGAGGAAAGGGAGGGGAGGGGAACGGGTGGGGGAGGGGAGGAGAGGGTGGGGAGGGGAGAAGAGGGGGGGAGGGGAGAAGAGGAGGGAGGGGGAGGAGGAGAGGGGAGAAGAGGAGGGAGGGGGAGGAAGAGAGGGGCGGGGGGAGGGGGGAGGTGAGGGGAGGGGGGAGGTGAGGGGGAAGGGGGAGGGGGAAGGGGGGAGGGGAGGGGGGAGGGGGAGGGGGGAAACGGCTAGCTTGGCAAGCGATAGCAGGCTTTTTACTTTTATTTTTACCTCAATGAGGGCTATATATATAGTCTGTGGTTGGAGCCTTCAAGTTCAACATAAAGTTTTTTTATGAAAAATAATGCAGATGTATAACAATCCACCAATGCAAGTTCAGAAATGAATGCAGATCCTTTACTTTGCGATACAAACGCAATTCCCGCCATTTCCACTCACGATCGAGGCCTCCACAGAGACCGTGCCTCTTCTTCCTCCTACAACTTCGTCTCACTTCTTTCACTCAAAATGCACGAAATTCTGCCTCATGAAATTATGTAGAGGCCTCGTCGGGGGGATATAAGGTAGATAAGGAAGGCGTTGTAACAGAAGAATCAAAATAAAAGTGGAAGTACATAAGGAAATGGGAGCTATTCTGGACCCACAGCCAAACCCGACAAACCATTGCAATACACCCCGAACGTCTAGCGCCGCCACAAACTACACCATAGAATTGCAGCTGGCGCGGTTTTTTTAAACCATTGATATTAAAATAAAACGTAGCCTAAAACCACCGGGATTTTATGCCGATTCCGAATCTGTGTCTAAAACTTTTCTCCGATGTGTAGTTCTTGAGTTATAAGTGGACATCCAGACAGACACACACACACACACACACACACACACACACACACACACACACACAGACACTCCTCCTTTATATATATATATATATATATATATATATATATATATATATATATATATATATATATTGTAACGAATTTGAGAAGTGTAACAGTTTTGAGAAGTGTAACAATTTGAGAAAGTGTAACGAATGTGAAAAGTATGGTTTTGTTGTGTGTAACACCCTCGTAATGTAAATAATGGTCGCAGCCGTCCTCCTAGTTAATTCCATGAAACTTACACACAGGCCACGATATATCTTTTTAAATAGTTTATTTCCTTATTCCATGTAGGCTAAATATGTGTTTCCCACTAGATTGACTCTGCATTGTATCAAACGAAATAAGCGTAGGCCCCTTTCAATTTCCCCAATCATCTCCGCTCTCCAAAGTTCCTTTCAAAAGCGGTGCGAGTGGTGTTCAATCCCGCAAGCCGCCATTGCCCATGTGCTAATCTCGGAGAAGAGGGGGGTAGGAGCCGCCAACTCACAGGCGTGGCACGTCGTCATGATCAAAGGGGAATCGGACAGCCCTAACAGCCAACCAGCACCGCGGTGAGCGACCCGGTAGGCGTGCCCTCGCAGCCGGCGGCTTGATTCCGACCCGAGTAATAAAAGCGACTGGAAGGGACTGCTTCGGGAGATGAGAGAAGAGATGAGAGGAGAGATGAGCTGTGAGATGAGAGACGCTCCAAACCAAAAAGGAGAGGTACTTGGAGAGGAAACAAGCTTTGGAGAGACGCGCTGAGAGGAGGGAGACGGCTCCACCAGAAGGAGAGGAGCAGGTGTGACCGAGCCAGCGCGTGACGTCCACAGCATCAGCAGCGTCGTCGCGACCGAGGGTTTTCCCGCCAAAAACGCGAAGAATTGGGAGCTGCTACCTCCAGCCCTGCCGGTTGCAGGGACCTGACCCTGCCTCCCTCTCCAGCAACCCACCTCCGCCTTTCCTGCCTGCAATTTCCCCCATGTAAGTGTGAACGTCGTCTGTCCTAATCGTTGTCCTGGGGTTAAGTAAATTGAATAGTATAAGCTAACGATTCACTGTGTGACTGCTTCTTCCATCCATTGCTTGTAAATAACTTTGATCGCTCCTTCTTTTTGCTTGTGTGTATAATAAATCCTGTTATTCCTCCGTACTCTGTCTTCTTCTCTCTTCCTTCTCTTTCGGTCGCTTTAGAGGTTTCCAAATTGAATATCTGTGGTGCGATCTGGTCAACGTTGGGGGAGTCGGGCCAATCGGGGATCCTGTAACGGTCGCGGTTGACCATCCGCTCGGCCCAAAGTAACATCTTGTCCGCGACCCGTAACAATTGGTGTCAGGAGTGGGATGGATGTCCGGGATGTCGGGGAGTGGGATATATATATATATATATATATATATATATATACTAGCTGAGGTACCCGGCTTCGCCCGGGTTGAATAAGAATAATACAAATATATGATGAAAAGAACATGTATATTTTAGAGCAATATCACAGTACATTTCCTACATGACGTTTTGTCAATTTTCAATTTCTCAAAACCTCTTGGTATACAACATTTCTGGTTTTCTTACTTGGTGCCAAGACATAAAGATTGCTTGGTTTTCCAACCCTCGAGCAGCCCACGTACAGCTGGCCATGGGAAGTACCCGGCATTGCCGGGCAGGGGAAGGGAGGGGAGGAGGATGGGGAACGGGGGAGGAGAGGGTGGGGAGGGGAGAAGAGGGGGGCAGGGGAGAAGATGGGGGGAGGGGAGAAGAGGGGGGGAGGGGAGAAGAGGAGGGAGGGGGAGGAGAGGGGAGAAGAGGAGGGAGGAGGAGGGGGGAGGGGGGGAGGAGGAGAGGGGATGGGAGGGGGAGGGGGAGGGGGGAGGGGGGAGGTGAGGGGGAGGGGGAGGAGGGAGGGGAGGTGAGGGGAGGGGGGAGGGGAGGGGAGGGGAGGAGGGAGGGGAGGGGGAAGGGGAGGGGGGAGGGGAGGGGAGGGGGAAGGGGAGGGGGGAAGGGAGGGGGGAGGGGGAGGGTGAGGGTGAGGGTGAGGGTGAGGGGGAGGGGGAGGGGGGCTTCGCCCGGGTTGAATAAGAATAATACAAATATATGATGAAAAGAACATGTATATTTTAGAGCAATATCACAGTGCATTTCCTCCATGACGTTTTGTCAATTTTCAATTTCTCAAAACCTCTTGGTATACATTTCTGTTTTCTTACTTGGTGCCAAGACATAAAGATTGCTTGGTTTTCCAACCCTCGAGCAGCCCACGTACAGCTGGCCATGGGAAGTACCCGGCATTGCCGGGCGGGGGCAGGGAGGGGAGGAGGATGGGGAGGGGAGGGGAACGGGGGAGGAGGGGAGGAGAGGGTGGGGAGGGGAGAAGAGGGGGGAGGGGAGAAGAGGGGGGAGGGGAGAAGAGGAGGAAGGGGGAGGAGAGGGGAGAAGAGGAGGGAGGTGGGAAGGGAGGGGAGGAGGAAGGGGCGGGGAGGGGAACGGGAGGGGAGGGGAGGGGAATGGGGGGGGGAGGGGAGGAGGGGAGGATAGGGTGGGGGGAGGGGAGGAGTGGGGGGGAGGGGAGGAGTGGGGGGTAGGGGAGGAGTGGGGGGGGGAGGGGAGAAGAGGGGGGAGGGGAGAATAGGGGGGGAGGGGGAAGAGGGGGAGGGGAGAAGAGGAGGGAGGGGGAGGAGGAGAGGGTAGAAGAGGAGGGAGGGGGAGGAGGCGAGGGGAGGGGGAAGAGGGGAACGGCTAGCTTGGCAAGCGATAGCAGGATTTTTACTTTTATTTTTTACCTCAATGAGGGCTATCTATCTATAATTCCAGTAATCTCTGTACGTTTGTACGTTTGTACGTTTGTCTGTCTGTGACCGCTGTTTCTCGACAACCACGGGTCCGATATACTTTTAACTTGCCAGGTATATTGCTGGGGACCCGAGGATGTGCCTTTTCAAGGTTTCATATTAATCGGACAATTACTTACCGAGCTATGTCCAAAAAACGATTCAACCAATCAGAGAGCAGCGAACGATCGCGTGTGCCGGCGTTGCGAATGGACCAAACCATTCCATGTAAATAGAGGGGGGGGTTCTGTGGTCGTTGCGAATGGACGAAACCATTTCATGTAAATAGAGGGGGGGGATTGTCACTGTACTCGCAAGCCGTTCGCCGTTCGCTTTGGCGTTGCGAATGGACCAAACCATTTCATGTAAATAGAGGGGGGGGGATATAATTTTAGATAGATATATAGTACGGGCATATATATAGTACGGGCATGCCCTAGTATATATAATCCGTGCTTCGAGCCTTCAAGTTCAACATAAAGTTTTTTTATGAAAGATAATGCAGATGTATAACAATCCACCAATGCAAGTTCAGAAATGAATGCAGATCCTTTACTTTGCGATACAAACGCAATTCCCGCCATTTCCACTCACGATCAAGGCCTCCAGAGTGATCACGCCTCTTCTTCCTCCTTCAACTTCGTCTCACTTCTTTCACTCAAAATGCACGAAATTCTGCCTCATGAAATTATGTAGAGGCCTCGTCGGGGGGATATAAGGTAGATAAGGAAGGCGTTGTAACAGAAGATTCAAAATAAACGTAGAAGAACAAAAGGAAATTGGAGCTATTCTGGACCCACAGCCAAACCCGACAAACCATTGCAATACACCCCGAACGTCTAGCGCCGCCACAAACTACACCATGGAATTGCAGCTGCCGCGGGTTTTTTAAACCATTGATATTAAAATAAAACGTAGCCTAAAACCACCGGGATTTTATGCTGATTCCAAATCTGTGTCCAAAACTTTTCTCCGATGTGTAGTTCTTGAGTTTTAAGCGGACATCCAGACAGACACACACATACACACACAGACAGACACTCCTACTTTATATATAGAGATATATATATATATATATATATATATATATATATATATATATATATATAATATATATATATATAAATATATATATATATATAAATATATATATATATATATATATATATATTGTTACGGGCATTGGGGATATGAGCACCTGAGTCCCAAACGTCACTCCTGACTAAGTGCGTTATAGGGTGACTAATGTCAGTGACCCCAAGTCCTATCCCCAACCCGCCGGGCTGAGGCCCGCAAGCTGGCCGAGCGATTTTTGGAAGCTTGAACTTTTGGCTTAGTGCAAGTAGTTTAAACTGGAGGCTCAGGGGAGCTTGCAACCCAATACGAAAAAGGTCAATCAAACAAAATGAAATACAATCAATTTACTTCAAATAATGCAAAACGATACAATAATCAAATCATATAAGTACAAGTATTACAGACCTGTTTAATTAATAATGCCAGACTGAAACAATTTACACAGGCCACATACAACCGATACGGGGCACCACAACATCCACACACAACACTCTGTCTAACCCAGGGAAGGGACGGTAAGCAAAGTAATAAAATAATATTCGCAGGGAATTTAAATAAAATGTGATTTGAGGATATGGATGGAATGGAGTTCAGGCCTGTTTGAAGAGCAGCTTCATCAACGTTCGTCAGAGCGGACTTGGTGGGACCCAATGTTCATCAACGTTCTGCAATCCCTTTCCCATTTCATCAACCTCTTTCATACAACACAGCAAATCCCTCAGCTCAGAAAGATCATCGAGGTCAAGGCTCTCACACCAACAAGCTCTCTGAAGCCGTTCACACCACGAGTAAGGATTGCCTTTTCACCACCCCAAACAAGCGCCTTTTCCACACAATACACTCTTTTCCTATTTGTCCACCCCCTGCATGCACAATTAATCCTTCAGAAAGATCGTAGAGGTCGAGTCTCTCACACCAACAAGATCACCGAAACCGTTCACACCACGAGCAAGGATCGCGTTTTCACCACCCTGCCAAGAGCCGCTATTCTTCTTCCTCTCTACCCTTTTCCTGGCTCCTGCACTTTCTTGCTTGAAAGAAAAAGGGTTGAATCCTTCTGTTTTTGTTTTTGTGCAACACCACCAACAGTCAAAATCACGTGGCGTAAAGGGAGTGGCTTTGGGGTAAACTTTAAGTAAAAGGGGAAATAAATACGAAAAGGTCCTATTTGGGGAACCACAACTGAACTGGCACCCCTATGCAACACACCCCAAACAACACGACTCCCAAATGACTGACATTCCCTCAAACGCAACACGACCCCCTTTCCTCCTCCAGAGCCGCCCCGGTTCGCAACCACAACAACAACAAAAAATCACTCCGGGGAGGTACCAACACAGGACACAAATCTACCATATCATCTATCCTGAACAAATGCCACGTCACCTACTCTTCCCCTTCTTCACTTAAAACACATTTCCATTTCATATGCATTACACAGAGGTAATTAGGCACAAATTGCAAGTTCGAAATATTCAACAACGAAAAACAGGGCAAATGGCCCTTCGTCTCAACGAGATGGCACAATGCCAAAAAGTCTAGTGTGCCTTAATGGGAGGCATGGTGCAGGTGACGACAGGCAAGTTGGCAGTATGTGTGCTGCTCTCTTCTAAGCTTCCAATAAGCTTCCTGGTAGTGGCTTCAGCATCCGATTGTTCAAGGTGAGGCTGAGGATGTACAGCAATAGCATGAGGAGCTCAACGTATCTGAAGGGGGGGGGGGGGGTGTTGTGAAACAAAGCACAAAATCCCCTCCCCAATGCATCAGAAGAGAGGTAAGGCACCCCACCCCTAAATAGCAAAGCAATTTACGTGGGCCATTTTTGTATGTTTATTTTAGTGAAAAGCAGGAGATCCTCCTCAATATTGTGGTTTTGAGAAATAAAGGCAACCCCCCCCCCCCCCCCCCCCTTTAGTTAGTTGCACCACAACATGTAGACTCGCTTTAGTTCAGTTATTTCTTATTAAATGTTAAGTATAGTCTCCTTCCCAGTGTTAATATGCGTTGAGACAGGTAAGTAAGGGTAGGCCTCATTGGGCCTGGAATGCCATGTGCTGGGCCTGGGACAAGTCTAGGAGGCCCAAGGGAGGAGCGAAAGGGGGTGGCCAACAACGGCAGCCAATGGGAGCTAAAGGGGAGTGGCCAGCAACGGCGGCCAGGGGAGGTCCTTGGAACATTCTAGTGGGACTCCGGGGGGGGGGGGCTATAAAACCCGGCCCCGGACCCCCGAACTCTCTCCCCATGGCCAAGCTCCCAACGCGCTCTCTAGCCAAGCTCTCTCTCTCTCTGTGGTCGAAGCTCGAGGTCTCTCTGCATTCTGCCCCTGCTCCCTGCTGCCCTGTTACAAACGCTCTCGCAGGACGATCTCTCCCGTGGCCCTATACTCCAACGATCTCCCTGCCTGGGCTCCAGGCACGTGCGCGTTTGCCTCGCCAACTTCGGGACATGCTGCGGAGAGTCCTGTGCGTGCGCGACTGGAGGCCGGCGTCCTTGCCGCGAACATCCTCGAGGGACACGCCCAACGAGCCGTCCGGGGCGAGCAGCACCAAGCGGCCGTGCTTTGAGCACGTCCTCTTCTTCCTTCCTTTCCCCGTGTGAGTGAGAGGGCCCTTGTCCGGGATTTAAGTTAAGAACAGTTAAGTTTCTATCCTGTGTCTCTTCTCTCTGGCCATTGTGCAATTGTGTAATAAACCTGTGTTTTTGCTTCCAACTTGGCCGTATGTGTCTTTTCCACCATTGGCCTCGCATTGCACGAGATAAAACCGCTCGATCGGGTTCATAATAATTAACGGCACGAGTCACGTGACACGCAAACCGCTCGGGCGTATCAACCCAGCGTGACTCGTGTGAGGTTCAGCCCCCGTCCTCGCAGCAGCACGTGTATCAAAGGTACTCGAGTATTTGACCGGAAACCCTTCCGTGCGCTCGCTGCGGGGTTGGTGGCTGGAATTGCTCAGCAATCCGCCCCCACGAGTGTAAAGTGGGTAGCGGCCTCGTGGACTCGAAGCTCGAGGGGGAGAAGGGCTTAATCCCCCCTCAGTACGGCGACGGGCTCGAGATCCGCAACAATATCTTTCTACATGGTCAATCATCAGCCCTATCCCAATTTTCACAACTACCCCAACTCTGGACCTGTTCAAACACCCCCAATTGATCCAAAACTGCCTCCCCTCAGTAGCAATCTCAATGACTCAACTCCTCCATTGCATTGTAGCGCACCCAAATTTTGTGACTCCCAATTAACCAGGCCTCACACAGACTGCGCTATACACACAGGCGACCCAAGCCCTCCGGAATTGCAGCCCCAGGACTCCAATCGCATAGCCAAACTGTGCCCTTTCCTGCACCTCAACACTGTGCACTCCTGGCACTTAATCTCCAAGGGGGGTACAGTCGCATGGGCTCTCCCACCTCCATACGCCATTGGTCCATAACCCCTTCCTCAACCTAATTTGCCGCGACCCACAGGCATCTGCATCCCCAGGCTGGGTGCGCCTCACTCCATTACTGTCATCAATCTGGGTGGAATAACTTCACCTTTAAGATCCACGCTACTAATCAGGTTCAGTGTCCAGTCCAAGGTTCCATTGGTGTGGGGTTCTGTTAACTCCAATTACTAGCCCTTCCAACTATAACCATGACTCCAGTCTGCAGTACACCACTGTCCATCATAACAGACCTCAGAACACCAATCAGCTCACACTCCGCTCTCATGTTCCTAGTTGAACATATCTCCTGTTTTGATCCATCCCTGTCGCCATCCCTCTCATGGTCCCTTAATCTCAATTTCTGTTTACGGCATGTTCTCGCTACTCTTTCCCCTCCATCATCGCCTACTGCATTGATCCTTGGGGTTTATATAACCATAATGAACATTGATGTTCTTCTTCTTCTTCGTCTCTTTGTAATTCCGTAGTTTCCTATCTGCACAACCATGAACCTTGCTCCTCTTCTTTTTCTTCCTGACTTTATAATTTGGCTGGTTCTTGGCTGAAGAACCATGAACCTTGCATCTCTTCTTTTTATTTTTGACTTTAAAATTCTGTGGTTTGTCTGATGAACCATGAACCTCGCTCATCTTGTTTTTCTTCCTGCATAAGGCTCTGTTTTTATTGACTTTCAATCTTGGCCTTGATTCACCATCTGATCTATTGTCGCAATCAGTAACAGCTTTGCTCTTCGCATGAGCACAAATTTCAACCTCACCAACATGACCATCTGAGCCACTCCTATTCATCTCTTCTTCCAATGACTGCATCAGGTTTCCTTGCAGGAATTTTACAATGTCTGTGCTGGGCTGTATTTCCTGTGTCATTTGATATGAAGACAGTTCTTCATCCTCACCATCTGCCTCTTCCTTTGCAGTTCCATCTTCTTTGTCATAACCACTCTCAGCATCAATCTGCTCGTTTTTCTCAAGAATTCCACTCTCTGGCTTCCCTTGAGTTCCATGCACCTTTTCTTTCTGCCACGCCTCCGCACCTTGATGTGCAAAGCATTTCAGAAAACTTGAAGACAATTCTTTTTCATTCTCCTCTTTATCAATCCTCTCTACATCACTCTCACCATAATTAGTTCCTTCCTCACCATACCTGTTTTCCTTTAGTGACAAATTCTGACCAATTTCTAAGATGGTAATCGCTTCCCCAACAGACAGAGTTTGTTCCATTTTCATTTTTATCCCCTGGACCAGGGCTACCAACTCCTGCCGAGATGCAGTTCCCCCTTGAGGAGCTGGTACAATAGCCCCCAATTTGTTAGGCAATTCACATTTTGTTTCCTTCTCCTGCTCCAGCTCAGCTCGCTGTTTTTTTATTGCCTCCTCACTCTCCAACCTCATCTTTTCTTTCAGTTTGTCCATCGCTCTGTAATGGTCCTTTTATGTTTCCTTCACTAATCTCTCCTTTTCCTCACTCTCCAACCTCATCTTTTCTTTCAACTGACCAATCTCCCGGTCATGCTCCCTCCGTGATTCCTTCTCATTCCTTGTTCTTCCTTCATTCTCCAATCTCATCTTTTCTTTCAATTTGGCCATCACTTGGTCATGTTCCTTCTGCGTTTCCTTCACCAACCTCTCCTTCACCTCACTCTCCAACCTCATCTTTTCTTTCAATTTGTACATCGCTCGGTCATGTTCCTTCTATGTTTCCTTCACTAACCTCTCCTTCTCCTCAGTCTCCAACCTCATCTTTTCCTTCAACTGGCAAATCTCCTGGTCATGCTGCCTCTGTGTCTCCTTCTCTTTCCTTGTTCTTTCTTCTTTCTCCAATCTCACTTTTTATTTTAGCTGACGCATCTCTTGCTTCAGCCAATCAATCTTTTCCACACAAGCAGTTAGTTCAGCACTCTTCTGAAGGTTTTCCTGGGTTAGCCTTCTTCCTGCCACATTTTGCTCATCATATTCCTGCTTTAGCTCACTAAACTGGCATTGCAAGTTGTCCGCATCCTTCACCAGCTGCTCCCTTATTATAGTTTGTTCTTTTAGCTGCTGCCCAGAGCATCGTGTTTCTTCCTCAGCACACTGTTTCTGACTCTGCAGGATGCAAATGTTAGTGTGCCGCTTATTCAGCTCTTCCTGCAACATATTTCCATACTTGATTCTTTCCTCTATACTTTCCTTCAACCGATGCTTCCTTTCTTTTTCTTCTTCGTCCCTTTTCTTATTCTCCTTTTCTACATCTCATCCGTATCACCTTGCAGATCTCCTCAATCTTCATCTTTTCTTCTTCTAGTTGTTTGATTCTCACTTCCTTGTCTTTCCACTCCATCTCAGCTGTGTCTTTCCATCTTTGAAACTCTTCAAGACTTTCCTTTTGTTCCTTTGTCTCCTTTTTGACTTCCATACAATTCTTCTCCATCTGCTTTACCTGCTGCAGTGCCTTGTCTCTTTCCTTTTGTAGTTCTTCAATCTCCTTTTGGCTTCCATGCAACATTTCTCCATTTGTTTTACCTGCTGCAGTTGTTACGGATTCGTCACTTCCGTTGTGGTGGTTTTCATCCACTGTAAACATTTCTGATTCCATGTATTTTATTATTGTTGTCATTTAAAGGGAATAGATATTTCTATTTTCAAAAGTTAAAAGTTAATGTTTTAAATGAAACAGGAACTGGACGGCGATGAAGAGGAAGAGGAGAAAAAGAGGGTGGAGTGAGTGAGTCGGACAAGAAAGCCGAGCTGCTCCGAGTTCTAAAGCGAACGTTGTCGAACGGGAGTCACTAGCAAACTTTCGGGTTTCCCGGGAAAGGGGTCCCTGCGACAGAGTTGTCATCGCTGTGACCGAACAACCTACGAGTCAGGTTTTTGGCGGTGGATTTCGAGGAGAATTATCGTCGTGCCGTTACGTCTCAAGAACGGGTCGTCGGCCATTTTGACTCGCGCGCTTCGCGCGTCGGGCAAGGTTTCTTTGCTTCATCAGCTGTTTTCACCGCTTTCAGACGTATCTGGTGTGTGTGTGTGCACCGTGGCTTTTGAAGATTAATTTGCGGTTCGCCGACTGAGCCGTGAAAGTCCATACCCCTAGGGTGTGATTTCCCAGTCGCCTTGAGGGTGCCTTTGTGCAGCTTTGGGCTGTGTGACTGTACTTGCCATCCGCACAGGATTCTGGTCTCGATTAGACATCGTTCTGGCGATCGCTGGAGCGAATCGACTTCGGCTTGAAACCGGAATCAACTTGGGTTTGAGGCTGGGAAAGAGACATTGGGAATGTTCTGGTTTCACTCACTTGGAGCACAGTGAGTTATATGTTATGAAACTGATGGTACCATCATAGGATATATTGATTGTACTTTTGATTACTATTATTGTTGTACTGTTATTCTTGTGTGATCTTAATACAATATTTGTTTGTGAGTAACAATTGGTGTGGCTTCACCATTGATCTTTGACATACGGAATAACACATTTTTCTGCCGTCCCTCCTCTCGGGGCTCGGAGATACACCGTGACCAGGGGGTCGGGGAGGAGCACGTAACAGAAATTGGAGGCTCGTCCAATTGGCTCAGGGGCTCGAAATTGGGATCCTCGTCCGGGAGTGAATTCCCTAACATTCCCAGAATTCCCAAATTTGGAATTTTTCTAACATTCCCAAATTTTTCAAAAAATTTGGAAATTTTTGTGTGAAGGTTAACAGGTGCTAACTAATAGTCACCATGGTGTTTGACGCAGAAAAGTTTGCGGCGTCCCCTAATGAGGCACAGTTCCTAGCATTAAAAAGATCGGAACACTTGATATTGGCCAGACATTTTAACTTGGAGGTCCGAGTTAATATGAAGAAAGCAGAGATGCAGACATTGGTGGTAGAATCTTTGGTGGGACAAGGAACATGGACAGAGGTAGCCTTGGATTGGTTACCCAAGGAAAAAGAAAATGTGGAGCTCCGGAAAATGGAGATGCAACTGCAGAGCCAGGAAAGGTTAAAAGCAGAGGAAAGGAGAGCTGCAAGAGAACTCGAGGAGAGAAGAGCAGAGGAAAGGAGAACTGAAAGGGAACTCGAAGAAAGAAGAGAAAAGAAAAAGCAGCGGAAAGGAGAGCCGAAAGGGAGTTAAAGGAACGTGACATGGAGTATCAGAAGGAAGTTAAACTCAAGGAGCTGGAATTAATGGGAGAACGGAGAGAAGTAGCATCCATGCCGGCTGGTTCGACAAATAGTCAGAACACCTGGGATGTTGGTAAGCATGTGAGGCTGGTTCCACCCTTCAATGAAAAGGAGGTAGCCAAGTTTTTTTCACACTTTGAGAAAGTGGCTCAAATGCTAAAATGGCCTGTGGGGTCCTGGACTATGTTAGTGCAAAGTGTTTTGGTGGGTAAAGCTCAAGATATATTTTCGGCTTTACCGATTGACCAATGTGTAGATTATGAGAAAGTGAAGAAAGCCATTCACAAAGCCTATGAATTGGTCCCTGAAGCTTACCGGCAAAAATTCCTGAATGCCAGGAAGAGGGAGAGTGAGACCCATGTGGAGTTTGCCAGAATGAAGGAAACCATGTTTGATCGGTGGTGTGATTTGAAGGGGGTTGTGAAAGACTTCAACCTGTTGCGACAATTGATCTTGGTGGAGGAATTCAAACAGTGTGTCCACGCAGACATTAAAGTACATCTGGGGGAAAAGAAAGTACCAGAGTTGTATGAGGCAGCAACCGTGGCAGATGACTATGCCTTGACACACAGGATGGGGTTCCACAAACCTAACTTCCCGCCTAGAGTTAGCCAGGGGAGTTATGGTAAATCAGGGGCGGAGAACAAATATTCGTGGAGGCGGCCTAGAGATGACTATGGGGACAAATCTGATACCGCAACTTTTAGGGATCAGAAGACTACAGTTCCAAGACATACTTATCTTCCGGGGGGCCCAAGGCAGACCACGAGTTTTTCCTCCGGGCCTACTTGCGCTTTTTGCAAGAAACCTGGACATTTGATGTCCCAATGTTATGCCCTGAAAAGGAAAAATCAGGAGCGGAGTCAGACTAGCACAACTCCGAATGCATTGGCAAATGCGAGAAATCGTCCTTGGAGGACAGTGCCTTGTGAAAGTTCCCATGCCAAAGTCACGGCATCACAGAACGACCTTGTTCAAGAGGGTTACAAACCTTTTATTTCAGAGGGGTTTGTGTCACTGGATGGAGACTTGACTAACCAGAGACCTGTTAGGGTATTGAGGGACACAGGAGCACATCAATCTTTGATGCTTGAAGGCATTTTGCCATTGTCAGAGAAGACGGCAACTGGTGTTAGTGTTCTTTTACAGGGGGTTGGTAGCTATGTTAAAGCTCCACTTCATGTCATCCATTTGAAGTCTGATTTGGTGTCAGGACCGGTCACCGTAGGTTTACACGCCACTCTTCCTGTAGAGGGAATATCTTTTGTTGTCGGTGTGTACTCCGATTTAGAATAGGTACACTGTATCCCTGCGCTTCGTAAGAGCATGACCAAGGGTTGGCGTCAGGAAGGGCATCCGGCCATTAAAAAAAACATTGCCTCAAACACGGAACCATGATTGTCATGGGGGCCCGCAAGGCTAACCCCCGCTCTAGTGGGGAAAATGACCTTAAAACGATCATTCATTCATTCATATCGGGAATGATTTGGCCAGTGGTCACGTTTCTGGTAACCCGGTGTTTGTTGAAAAGCCTAGTATGGAAAATAACATCGCACAGTTAGAGCAGGAGATTCCGGGTATCTTTCCATCCTGTGCCGCGACTCGTGCTATGGGTAGGAAGTGCTCTGAAGAGAAGAGGAAGGTACTGACGTCACGCTTTGCACAGACACTTCTTGTCAAGTACTCTGAAACTAAGTGTCAGCACACACAAGTCAGGGATGGAGGCAATGTTGGCAAGCTCTTTGTAGGTGGACTGAACTTCAACACAAGGGAAGATGTTCTGGACTCTGTCTTCGGCAAATATGGACCACTCTTGGCAGTGTTGCTGATAAAAGACAGGGAGACGCAAAAGTCGAGAGGGTTTGGCTTTGTCACGTTTGAAAACACAAAGGACGCCAAAGATGCAGAAAAGGATTTGAATGGCAAGGATTTGGATGGTCGGACCATAACAGTAGAGAAGGCAGTCCATGGGCGTCGAGGGGGCTACAGAGGAGGAAAACGTGGGGGTAGTTTCAGGGGTGGCTATGGCTCCCGGGGTGGGAGTAGTAGTTTTGATGGTGGCCGCAGTCGAGATTACTATGGAGGCTCCCAGAGTTACGGCAGCTCCCGAATGGATGATTATCAGGGTAATGGCCGAGAAGGAGACCGCTATTCACGTGACTACAGTGACAAGCGCTCCAACCGTGATTATTATGAAAGTTAGGAAGAGTTTGAAGCACTGAATGCTGCGGAGCAGCCGAGCCAAGATTCCTACACGGATTAACCGTGAACTCCACGTTCCTAAAGGCGTCCATGTAGTGAATACTTCCAGGCCTCACCACCCAACCACCATGAAACCTGGCTCTCAGCTCGGCCTCCCTAAAAAAGTGCTATAGATTTGCTTGACTTTGGATTTTTGATCACAACCCCTTAACCATTCAAAAAATAAATAATAAAAACCAGAGGTTGAGGAGATGGAGATTGGCTTTGCAGGAGTTCAACTTGAAAATTGAGCATGTAAAGGGCATGGACAATGTCGTTGCTGATGCTTTGTCCAGAGTGAACTAACTTTGGAAATCTCTGTAGGTTGTTTGAAGTTTTGTTGCTTTATTTTTGGGAAATATTAATTATTGTTGCTCACGTGAATTGATGATTTGGGGTGTGAGTTTTACTTTTGTTTGTTAAAAGAGTTTTTGCCTGCAAATAAAGTTTTCACTTTGTTCAAACTTTCTTTCTTGAGGGGGGGAAGTGTTATGGATTTGTCACTTCCATTGTGGTGGTTTTCATCCACTGTAAACATTTCTGATTCCATGTATTATTATTGTTGTCATTTAAAGGGAATAGATATTTCTATTTTCAAAAGTTAAAAGTTAATGTTTTAAATGAAATAGGAACCGGATGGCGACGAACAGGGAGAGGAGAAAAGGAGGGTGGAGCGAGTGAGTCGGACAAAAAAGCCGAGCTGCTCCGAGTTCTGAAGCGAACGTTGTCGAACGGGAGTCACTAGTAAACTTTCGGGTTTCCCGGGAAAGGGGTCCCTGCGACAGAGGTGTCATCGCTGTGACCGATCAACCTGCGTGTCAGGTTTTTGGCGGTGGATTCCGAAGAGAATTATCGTCGGGCCATTACATCTCAAGAACGGGTCGTCGACCATTTTGACTCGCGCGCTTCACGCGTCGAGCAAGGTTTCTTTGCTTTGTTAGCCGTTTTCACCGCTTTCAGACGTATCTGGTGTGTGTGTGTGCACCGTGGCTTTTGAAGATTAATTTGCGGTTCACCGACTGTGTTTTTGCTTCGTCAGTTCACCGACGCCAAAAGTCCATACCCGAGGGTGTGATTTCCCAGTCGCCTTGAGGGCGTCTTTGTGCAGCTTTGGGCTGTGTGACTGTACTTGCCATCCGCACGGGATTCTGGTCTTGATTGGACATCGTTCTGGCGATCGCTGGAGCGAATAGACTTCAGCTTGAAACCGGAATCAACTTGGGTTTGAGGCCGGGAAAGAGACATTGGGAATGTTCTGGTTTCACTCACTTGGAGCACAGTGAGTTCTATGTTACGAAACTAATGGTACCATCATAGGATATATTGATTGTACTTTTGATTACTATTATTGTTGTACTGTTATTCTTGTGTGATCTTAATACAATATTTGTTTGTGAGTAACAATTGGTGTGGCTTCACCATTGATCTTTGACATACGGAATAACACATTTTTCTGCCGTGACTCCTCTCGGGGCTCGGAGGTACACCGTGACCAGGGGGTCGGGGAGGAGCACGTAACACAGTACATAGTCTCGTTCCTTTTGTAGTTTTTCAATCTCCTTTTTGTCTTCCATGCGATATTTTTCCATTTGTTTTACCTGCTGCAGTACCTCATCTATATCCTTTTGAAGTTCTTCAATCTTTGTGCCTTCCAAGCAATATTCCCACATTTGTTTCTCAGCCGATGTAGTCAGAGTGTTGAAAATTATCTGCTGTTGTGGTCGGGGCAGCATGCGAAATATAGAATAAAATGCAATCTGTGCCCTGTCCTTTGGCTTAGTGGCATCATACTGCCATTCCTGTTATGCTCCAAAGGCTAAATATTCAGGGTACTCATGCCATTTCTGCTCTGCTCCATAGGCTCTGTCAGACCACGAGTCTTGCTCAGTCCTATAGGCTCCGTCATACCACGTAAGGTTTTGTTTTTTTTGTTTTTTTGTTTTTTTTTATACCACGAGTCTTGTGCAGTCCTATAGGCTCCATCAGACCACGAGTCTTGCTCAGTCCTATAGGCTACGTCATACCACAAGTCTTGCTCAGTCCTATAGGCTCCATCATACCACGGGTCTTTCTCTGCTCTATAGGCTCTGTTGTCATGACATGAGTGCTGCTCTGCTCTATTATACTCCCCATAAGTGACATTTTCAGGGCACTGCTGCCACACCCCAAAACTATCTCTCCTTCCCCTTCTTCTACTCCTCCTTCCTCTCCTATATTAGTGTTGATCCTCTATCAAACCCAATTACTAAAGCCAATTGTAACAGCACTGGGTGTACACTCTTCTCAGGTCTTTATCGTAGTACAGACGCAAGTGTCATGGGGGATGAAAAGGGTAAGGTTTTTTTTTTTTTTTTATCCGGACAACTAATTGTTATGGTGTCCAGAGGATTCGAATATCCCACACCCAGACACCAATTTTGTTGCGGATCCCAGGTTTGTTGATGTACTAAGGGGAGTTTATGACCTTGCTCCCCCTCAACCTCAGGGTCCACAGGCCGCCGGCCATGACTAAACTCGTGGTCGACGGGTTGCTAAGCAACTTCAACACGCGGCTGAAGAAATCGGTGATTAAACCCTCGCTTTCCACACTTTATTGCATGCCGAGCGGTTTTGCACGGTGTGGAAAGCGGTGTTACCTGATGTGATTTATGGGCCTGATTCAAGCCAAATTCGGTCTCAGATGATGCGAGGCCAATGGAGAAAAGACGATCTGTCCAGGTTTGAAAGAAACAACCAAATATTCATCCTTTTATTACAAGGCAATAGGAAGACATGAAGATGCAGCCTTATCAATTTCTTACCTATATAAACCCAACAGGCGCCCACACACACACACACACACACACACACACACACACACACACACACACACACACACACACACACACACACACACACACACACACACACACACACCAGTTAATTCCTGTACCGGGAAGCATGTCGACGCCGCCTTGGCTCCGTCAGCTCCCGCGCAACCCACGGCCGTCAGGGATGTGCAACTTGCAGGTTCAGTGCCGAACGACGAACTTCAGTGCACGTAGGACGAACTTCAGCGCAGGAACGACGAATTTCAGCGCAGGTTGAGCAAAGTTCAGCGCAGGTAGGACGAACTCCAGCGCAGGATTGACGACCTTCAGCGCAGGTTGGGCAAACGTCAGCGCAGGTTGGGCAAACTTCAGCGCAGGTAGGACGAACTTCAGTGCAGGAAGGACGACCTTCAGCGCAAGTAGGACGAACTTCAGTGCAGGTAGGACGAACTTCAGCACAGGTTGGGCAAACTTCAGTGCAGGTTGGACGAACTTCAGCGCAGGTAGGATGACCTTCAGCGCAGGTTTGGCAGCCAGCTCCAAGATGAGTTGCGGGAGGGGTCAACGCTTGCAGGCCAGCCGGATCAGAGAGAGGGAGACTGAAAGGCGATGAGAGAGAGAGAGAGATCGGCAAAGGCGGCCAGATCAGAGTGAGAGGTCGGCGAAGAGAGAGTTCAACACTTGCAGGTCGGATCAGAGAGGGGCGTCGGCGATGAGAGAGTTCAACACTTGCAGGTCGGATCAGAGAGGGGCGTCGGCGAAGAGAGAGAGAGTGGGGAGAAAGCGATGAGCCCTGAGTTATATCGGACCTGAAAAGCTTCTAGAATGTTACCCAGCCTCCCATTGGCCGAGGCAATGATGGTAGATTGCCGGGGCAAAGTCCAGACCTGATTGGCTGTTCTGCCTGTCCTCGATCTCTCATTGGTTCATGCGTGCCCCGACCTGTCATTGGCTGCCTGCTGTTGACGTGAGCGGCTTCATTAGCCATGCCAACCTCAGCCGTGGTTGATTACGTGGACTGTAGTTTTAGCCACGCCTCCCTGCACATCGTTTGAATTCATGCCTACCTCAACGCATATTGGTCTGGATTATTACACAATGGGAAGGGGGCTAATCTTTACATTCAATAATTAATAAATAACTACTGTAGGCTACATGTTGTCATGCAATTAACTATAGGGGGTTTGCCTTTATGGCAAAACCGCAACAATATATATATATATATATATATATATATATTGTTGCGGATATGGGATTTGGATCCATCCATATCCGCTTGGAAATATTCCCCTATTTCCCCAATACTTCCCAACTATCCCCAATCCCCCATTCCCTAGTCCCATTTTCTGTAAACAACACTCTGTAGACCCGACCTTCCCCTATTTCCCCCATTGAATGTCGCATCCAGGTCCACCGCATCTCACGTAGACAACTATAGGACATCTTGCTAGTTATTCTTAGTCTATGTCAGTTAAGGACTCGTTTCCATTAATTCTGACTCTTCGTTGCACCAGAATGTGATTGTATGGCACCGTTAGAAAGTTTAGGACCTCCCAATACCTCCCCGCAGCTCTTCCTCATGGTACAACAACAACAACAACAACAGCGGCGGCGGCGCGGGGAGTGTGCGTCCTCACTCCGGCTTGGTTAGCCGCCATTGAACATGTGCTCCGACGGGGTTACCACGTAGGGGCTCGCTGTCAGCTCCTCGTCAAGGGCGGAGCCCGGTAACCCCCCGCACCCAATAGAAGCGGCGGACCGATTCCATCTGGGGCGGAGCCAACGAGCCGAGGGCGTGTCACTCCCCGCTGAGCATGCGCAGGAAGAGGGAGGTGACGTCAGATGCGCCCTCAGCTTGGAGAGAGAAGACGCCACCTCCGAGCGCTGCAATACCTCCCCGCATCTTTGGACTGGACCGTGCTGTATCCTGTCCCTGAGCCAAGGTGCACCTTGTGCTATCGACTGCCTGTCCTTCCTTGCCATCAATCCCTGTGTAAGTCAGTCTTGTTCCGTTTGTCTGTGGTCTGTCGGGGATAGATAAGACTGTGTCTAAGTGCCCATCTTTTCTGTGCTTTACCTCTTACCTTGTAATCTACCCCTTTTCTGCATCACCAATTATATCCTCCTCCGGAGGTCTTGAGAACTGTACCCCCTTGTGTCGTTTCATTTATCCCAGCCGTTGTGTCCTTTCCTTCATTGATTTAGCGTAGCGCGATTCGGCCAACGTTCGAGTGGAATCGGGCGGGATCGGGTTCTAATCGGGGAGTAACTGTTCGGACGCGGTAATACACCACCGCTCGGTAAAATAACATCTAAAACCGCGTCTGTAACAATTGGTGTCGAGGAGTGAGATCGGACCCGAAGCGCGCTTCACGCGCTCGAAATTATTAGCGGCGAAATTTGATTTTGTTTTACAAAAATAAAAACCCGAATTTTGAAAGTCGCGCTATGGCGGATCAAGACGGCTGGGTTCCGGTAGAGGAGAGTGAGGCAGGGTCGATCCAGGACCAAATTGAGGGACAAGAGGAGAGCGAAGCAGTGAGGGCGGCAGGTTCGCAAAATGGCGCCTCGCACTTGGCTGCGGCGGCCGCACCCGCTGCACAAGTGGGAGGGATGGCCCAAATGCAGGCCCTCATGGAGCAATTTATGGCGCAAATGCAGGCGTCCCTCAACCTGCAGAAGGACGATATGAGGGCTAATAGTGAGCAAATGAGGGCTGATAGTGAGCGATTGGGTGAGCGATTGGAGGGCCAAATGGGGTCCAATAGCGAGAAATTGAGGGAGGACATGGGGGCCCAGATCGGAGGGTTAGGGAGTAGAATAGAGGGATTAGACAATAGATTAGGGGAAATACAGGAGGGGTTAATGGGGGTAGAAAACAGAATGGCCGTTCAGGAGAATCAAATGGAAGGGATGAAAAAGGGGTTAGAGGGGTTAGAAAACAGTATGGAAGGCAAATTGAGGGACATGAGGGACCAAGCGGAAAGGGAAGTTAAACAAATGGGGCAGCAGATAGAGGGGGTCAGAATGGGGGTAGAAACTAAATTGGATGCTCACAGGGAGGAAATGGAGCAGATGAGGGTGGCATCTGGGCAGGAGATGCAAGTGATGGGAGAAGAGATCAGAAGAGGTGTGAGTGAGGAGGTCGGAGGAGTGCGCGAGGAGGTGAGGCACTGTAAGGAGCGCATGGAGAAGGAGGTGAGAAAGGGGACTGTAAAATTGCAAGGTGGTATAGAGGAGTTGACGCTGGGAGTAGAACAACTGACAGTGGGACAAAAGGAGTTGGGGGACCAGGTAAAGAAGAACACAGCGGTAATAGAGGGTTTAAAATCGACACAGAAGGAGATGAAAAAGGACGTAGGGGTAATTAAAAAAGAGTGTCAGACGGTACATGAGGACCTGACGAGGAAAATGAACAAGGTGGTAGAGGTGATGGAGGTTAAAGAGCGGGAGGTGCGGGAGCACATAGAAAAAAATAAGGTGGAGTTAGAGGAAGAACTTAAGGGGGCGCACGAGGAGATGAAGGAGGTGAAGCAGAAATTAGAAGAAGTGGAAGAAGGGGTGAGCGAAATTAAGAAGCGACGGAGAGAGGATAAGAAAGAGATAAAGGAGGAAGTAAAAGAATTGGTCCAAAGTCTGTGTTCGGATCGTGATGATGTGCTCATTAACCGGATGAGGGATTCGCAGGTGATGGAGGAGAAGCGAAGAGGAAGAGGACCCGGTGTAAGTGGTGACCAATATGGTCGTGCGTATGATGCGCCAGGTGATTTAAGAAGCTTGGGGGTCGAGATGGACCCGGGTGTTCGTGAGAGGCCGTTGGTGAAGTGTGCGACAGGTCTGGTGTGCGAAAAAGGAGGTGTGCGAGAAAGTCCGACTCTGGGGTGTGTGAGGAAAAAGTGCGTGCCAAGGAGTGAGGGTGCTGTTGAGAGTGAGTCGGTCGTAGCGCGTGTGCGAGGGAGCACATGGAAGCGCGTAGTGAGGAGTGTTACGGAGGGTGTAAAGGGAGAATGCACGCCTGTGGTGAGTGTTACAGAGGGTGTAACGGGAGAGTGTGCGCGAGAAAGGTGTGTAACGGACGGGTGCATGAGGAAAGAGTGTGCTGTCGAGAGTAAGGGTGAGTGCGCTGTCAAGAGTGGAGGTGAGAGTAGTAAGAGTGACACGGAGCGTGAGTTGGTTGTGACAGGTGAGAAAGGAAGCACACCTGGAATGGTAGAGCGTGTGTGGGAATGCACGCTGGAATTGGTAGTGAGGCACGTGGTTGGGTGTGCGAGTGAAAGCACACCTGTGATTTTCACAGAGGAGGTGACCGAGGAAGGGGCGCGAAGAGGTGTGTTGGTGAGGTGTGCGAGTGACGAATGTGTGCCAAGGTGTTCGGTGGTCAGGTGTGTGACCAAGTTGGTGAGCGGAATGAGTGTACCGAGGTGTGTAAGGAAAGGTACGAGGAGCATGGGAACAGCTGGAGGTATGAGCAAGAAAGGGGTAGCGTATGCATGTAAGCATGCAGGTGAAGCATCGACGGTAACCGGGTTAGCAGTTAGAGCGACTTTTAGCCGAATCGGGCCCTCGGTGCGTGCCGGGCTTCGCGTGCCGCGAGAACCAGCGGGGATCCGAGCCACGGCGGGTTCGAAAGGACCGCCGTACGCGATCCACGCTGGGCCTCGCTTTGAATGGCCGCGTCCGTGCTCCACTAGGCAGAGCGGGCAGCCCGATGGGGGGGGGTCGTCATGGCGACCACTTTTTGTTGAGGCATTCCGGCAGGTCGAGATCGGGCCATGGGATTGCTCCGTGCCGAGATGGTGCGTGGGACCTCGGCCCGGGTAAACCTCCTTCCCTGCACCGAATGCGGGACGTATCCAGCCACTGGCACCAAACAACCCGCATTCATGGCTTGGCTGTACGAAGCCGAGCCTTAGAAGTGAATTGGCGCACCGAGAGGCATTAGTAAGTAGACTGTAATGACGAGGATGGTGTTTTGGCCCCAAAATTAGAAAAAAACAAAATTTGATGATTGGCAAAGGATTGGCAGTAATGATTGGCAGATGATGGGTAGTGATTGGCAAATTTTTGATTTGTTGAAATTTGATGTGCAAAATTGGTCGTGGGAGATGCCCGATGTGGTGGGATGGCAACTCTGTCATCCCTCACAAGAGTGGGGCAAATGCGCTTTAGATTATGGGGTGTATGGCAGTGAAAACTAGCCCGGGTGGGTTAGGTTATATTGTTAGGGATCTAGAAGAGATTGACATTAGGTAACGTTAAGGTTTAGCTAGTGACTGATACCTGTAGTGGGGACGCAGGTAGATTAGTAGGGATGATAATGACGAGGGAGCGCAATAGTTTAAAGGGATGACTGGGAAGCGCAAGTTTCGGAGGGGAGTAGTTAGATGAGATGATGCTGTGTGAGAACTGGACAGGTGGGTGGAGCAGTGTATGAGTAATGAGTGTTGTGGATCAGCGCAAATGCGCTTGGGGGAGAGAAGGGTGCAGGTGGCACCAGGTGTGAGAGCACAGGTGTGCAAGTACAGGTGTGTGGAATACATGGAGTAAGTGGTACGGAGTGGTGTGCATGGTGCGAAGGTGGGGATGGGGGAAGAGTGGACCCCTTTCACGAGTACCCGGGGCGGGTAGTGTAAGTGTTAGGTAGAGGGTATAGGTAAATTGTGGTTGGATATTGGCATTTGTGGTGCGGTTGCAGAATGGTATTATGGATGGGTGCATTAGTGTTGTGGAAATGGCTGGGCGTGTAGCCTGTTAGTGTGTGTAGTTGGTTTGGGCACTCCACCACTGTGAGGATGTCGGCCAGGTGAGGCCGCAGGTGGGCTCTGGGAGCCGTTAGTGTCAGTGGGTGCCTGAGGATCCCGGGTGTGGATCGGGCAGCCCGTACCAGAGAGGGCACTGAGGGGGTGAGAGTGCGAGAGGGCCTTCCCCAGTTAGTTAGGTTAGGGTGAGGAGCAGGTAAGCTCGGGTGGCAACTACAGTGGTGGAGGTGTGCAGGTGGGTAGACCTGCTGGGAGAGCTACACGTCACAGCCCAGAAATTGTGCGAGAGCACCGAGTGTTGAATCGGGGGAGTGAGACCCCAAATTGAGAAGCACCACAGTTTGGTCAATGGGAATTGGTTTTTAGAACCCATAGTGTAAGTTGGCCAATGGATTGGCAGGGAAAGACCCCGGGTAATGTAAAGTTGTTAAAGTCATTTAGGAAATAGTTAGGATTGATGAACCTGTCGCACCATACGCAGCCACTTACCTGAGGTGATGATGATGACTCCACACCTGTGTTCCTTTGTTCTGTGTTGCAGGAAATAAGAATTGCTGTTTGGATTTGTGAGACGCATCACGACGTGGATAAGACATTGGGGTGATTCCATCTCTCCCTCCTTAGGAGGGACTGATGATGAATTGGAGATGGCAAATTTTGATGGGAATTGGAGATGGCAAATTTTGATGGGAGTTGGAAATGGCAAATTTGATTGGTTAGGAGGGAGAGAAGACGAATTTGGTTTATGGGAGGAACGGGGAAGACAGTAGGGACGTTTGTTGATGTGTAAAGTAGATGTTTATGGGTAGTGTTGTGTTTTGTGGATACAGTAAGGGGTAAGGGAAGGGCAATGTAGGTTACCTGGTGGGGGGGGGGGGCATACGGTAGGAACGTACCTGTCTCACCTGGTTCCCATGTGCCCCTCGTGTGCATTACCTAATATTGCGTGCACTTTTGCGCCCTTACCACCTTACTCACTTGTTTTCTTTTGTCTCCCACCTCCGAGGATCTGGCTTTGGGGCGGAGAGAGAGGAGAGGGAGGTGCTGGCTCCGCAGTTGTGGGCCTGTACTTTCGCTGCTTGCTGCCTGGATCGATACACCATATGGACCGCAATTTTTGTGGCCGCCCACCATGGACCGCAGTTCTCTTGCGGGCAAGCACCACCCGTGGATGGACCTCTGGGTCAACGTGGCACCTATGCCATAGAGGTGAACCACTATAGTTGGCCCCCTGACGGCCACAATTTCGAAATGGACGCGGTTGGCGCCTTTCTTTATTTTTAAGGAAGCCAGAAGGCCAAGTGCTCCATGAAGGCAAGACCAGCGGCAGAACATCGGCCGGCTGCGAGACCACCGGTGATTATTGAACACTTTATTGGTGCACCGGATGGTGCTGACTGTATGTATGGGGTGGTGCTTTTGGTGCTTGGATGGGGTGCTCTGCACATTATTAAAGGCCGTAGGGCCACAGGGCACTCGTGGGTTGGTGTATCGATGCTGGCATGCGTGCTCTCTCTATGCATAACATCTGCATGTGTTCCTCAAAGAACAGGTCCTGGATCGTAGTGTAAATATCAGTGTAGTCTTGTATAAATGATGCTCCCTACCGGCTGTATGTTTAGTTTGAGGATTATTTACGCGATTCGGTTATCCTGTGGGTGTGTTTCTGTGAGGAGAAGGGTGCAACGTCGCAGGGGGACATATTTACTCATTTGTGAACATCTGTAAAACTGTCGCACTCAGGGTTGAGTTAATAGTAGAGGGAACTACATCTGAGTGCCACACTAACGTGGGTAAAACTTTATCGGGTCGGGACGCCCCGAGGTAGAGAAGGGTGCAATGTTGCGGATATGGGATTTGGATACATCCATATCCGCTTGTAAATATTCCCCTATTTCCCCAATACTTCCCAACTATCCCCAATCCCCCATTCCCTAGTCCCATTTTCTGTAAACAACACTCTGTAGACCCGACCTTCCCCTATTTCCCCCATTGAATGTCGCATCCAGGTCCACCGCATCTCACGTAGACAACTATAGGACATCTTGCTAGTTATTCTTAGTCTATGTCAGTTAAGGACTCATTTCCATTAATTCTGACTCTTCGTTGCACCAGAATGTGATTGTATGGCACCGTTAGAAAGTTTAGGACCTCCCAATACCTCCCCGCAGCTCTTCCTCATGGTACAACAACAACAACAACAGCGGCGGTGGCGCGGGGAGTGTGCGTCCTCACTCCGGCTTGGTTAGCCGCCATTGAACATGTGCTCCGACGGGGTTACCACGTAGGGGCTCGCTGTCAGCTCCTCGTCAAGGGCGGAGCCCGGTAACCCCCCGCACCCAATAGAAGCGGCGGACCGATTCCATCTGGGGCGGAGCCAATGAGCCGAGGGCGTGTCACTCCCCGCTGAGCATGCGCAGGAAGAGGGAGGTGACGTCAGATGCGCCCTCAGCTTGGAGAGAGAAGACGCCACCTCCGAGCGCTGCAATACCTCCCCGCATCTTTGGACTGGACCGTGCTGTATCCTGTCCCTGAGCCAAGGTGCACCTTGTGCTATCGACTGCCTGTCCTTCCTTGCCATCAATCCCTGTGTAAGTCAGTCTTGTTCCGTTTGTCTGTGGTCTGTCGGGGATAGATAAGACTGTGTCTAAGTGCCCATCTTTTCTGTGCTTTACCTCTTTCCTTGTAATCTACCCCTTTTCTGCATCACCAATTATATCCTCCTCCGGAGGTCTTGAGAACTGTACCCCCTTGTGTCGTTTCATTTGTCCCAGCCGTTGTGTCCTTTCCTTCATTGATTTAGCGTAGCGCGATTCGGCCAACGTTCGAGTGGAATCGGGCGGGATCGGGTTCTAATCGGGGAGTAACTGTTCGGACGCGGTAATACACCACCGCTCGGTAAAATAACATCTAAAACCGCGTCTGTAACAATATATATATATATATATATATATATATATATTTATTTATATATATATATATATATATTGTTGCAGTTGTGTTTTTACAAATAAAGGTTAATTTCCCCCTCATAGTTTAGTCATACTACAACACGTAGCCTCGCGATAGTTGTTATTTCTTCGTAAATGTAAGCATAGTACTTTTCCTGTGTTAGTTTTGCGTTGAGTAGAATAATGAGAGTTAGGTTTCCTTCCAATGTTTATGCCGCCTCGATGCTTTGAGTTTTGGCGCAAATTACCACGAGGCCGGCCTGACAAGTCGATCCAGGCCGAAGGAAGGCGGGACAGAAGGAGTGGGGAGTGACCGGTAAGCACCAGCCGCCAATCAGGGCTCGAGGGGAGCGGCTTAGCACTGCGGCAAAAGGCGTGGTTTGGAACATTCGAGGCAGGCCAGGGTGTGGCAATATAACCCTGTGCCCAAAAGCCCCCACCTCAGTTATGGGGAGAGGCGCTTCTCAGTTCTGAGGAGAGGTGCGCTGAACAAGTGAGAGTTTTTGAGGAGGACCTGCGCTGAGTGATGAGCTTGAGTTATCAGTTCGAAGCGCTGTGTTGAATTGAGTTACAAGTTAAATGCTCGGTTGAGCTTGAGGCAGATCCTGAATTGAGTTGCGAGAGTGAAAGTGCGCCGTTGCATAAATCGCGCTGTGAAGAACCGCCGAGCCGGGCGAGAGATGGGCATATCTTCCAGCCTGCCTTTGTTTGAGATACGTGCCGCAAGGATCCCTCCCGCCTGCCTGCCTGCCTTCGTCAAGGGACGTGCTGTGACCGCAGAGGGCCACGCCGGGTGAGCTGTTCCTGAACAACCAAAGCCGGCGCGTTCAGCGCTGAACATTCCTTCCTTCATTCCCCCTGTGAGTGTGAACGGGCCCATTGTCTGGGTAATAAGCTAAGACTGCTTATGTGCCTGCTCTGATCACATAGGAGGAGCTCATCACAAAAAACAACAACAAAGTAAGCCTTACAAAACATGGCGGTGCACCATCTTCGTCAGTCCTCTGTCACATTGCTGGGTTCTTAAGCTGCCATTTTGGTTCGGCCTATACAAATGTGCCTTGCCTTGGAAGCATGGTCTACTCTCATGGACTAATTTAAGTATATAATCAAAATCTCTGTTCGGGTTTGAGGATCGGATATTGAGGTCTAAATAAATGCCGAAATCTGGATTGAAATCTGTAAATTTTAAGAAATTACCGATTCTTATAACTAACCGTATCTCTTATTATAATGGAGCAAGCATATATGGTTATGTATGTGTATGTGATTTATTGGTGTAAGTATGTGATTTATTGGTGTAAGGATGTGATTTATTGTTGTAAGCATGTGGTTTATGGGTGTAAGCATGTGATGTGGTGGTGTAAGCACGTGATTTATTGGATGTAGGCATGTGATTTATTGATGTAAGCATTGAATTGTTGGTGTAAGCATGTGATTTACTGGTGTGAGCACGTGATTTATTGGATGTAGGCATGTGATTTATTGATGTAAGCATTGAATTGTTGGTGTAAGCATGTGATTTACTGGTGTGAGCATGCGATTTATTTGTGTAAGCATGTGAATTGTTGCTACAAGCATTGCTTTATTTGTGTAAGCATGTGGTTTATTGGTGTAAGTATTGCTTTATTGATGTGAGCATGTGCTTTGTTGGTGTAAGCATGTGCATTATTGGTGTAAGCATGTACTAGTATAACGCCCATCAAAAATGAAGGGTTGGAACAGTTTTTGACAGTACAGCCACGTGAGCATGCCAAAGTCTGAAGACTGGGCCTAGTGTCAGGGGTGCTTATATCATCTTTATTTATTAGACATCATACAGACGTAAATGAACACTGGTTTCACTCTGCGCACGTTGCACATCACGTGCAGCAAATTTCACCTCCCTGTGCCTTGCATATATTGTGATGAAAAAAAATACCGCTTCTGTAGCCTACACGGACCTTGGGGCTCAGTTTGCAAGCCACCGTCTACAGTCCCAATGTAAGAGGCATAATTACTCTTATTTTGGGTCTTCGGAATCCTTGGGGTCTTTTGTGTCCTTGGGGTATTTTGGGTCTTCAGGGTCTTTAGCGTCTTTTGTGTATTTTGGGCCTTCTGGTTCATTGGCATCTTTTGGGTCATTTGAGACTTTTGGATCCTCTAGGTCTTTTGAGTCATTTGAGTATTTTGGGTCCTCGATTTGGATCTTTGGGGTATTTAAGGGTCTTCGGGGTATTTTGGTTATTGGGGGTAATTTGGGTCTTTGGGGTCCACTGGGTCCTCAGGGTCTTTACAGGGCTTCAAGGTCTTTTCGGTCTTTTGGATTGTTTGGGTCGTTGGGGTCTTTTGGGTTTTTAAGGGTCTATGGTGTATTTTGGGTCTTCGGGGTCTTTGGGGTTTTCGGCGTGTTTAAGTGTCTTTGGGATATTTTGGGTCTGGGGGTCTTTGGGGTCTATTTGGTCTTCTGGGTCTTTTTGATCCCTTCACTCACCGGGATATTTTGGGTCTTCGGGCTCTTTTCGGTCTTTAAGGTTATTTGGGTCTTCGGGGTCTTTTTAGTCTTCAGGGTCTTTTCGATCTTTTCGGTCTTTGGGGTATTTTGGGTCTCCGTGATCTATTGGGTCTTTAACAGTCTTCAGAGTCTTTTGGGTCTTCAGGGTCTTTTGGATATTTGTGGTCTTTTGGGTCTTTAAGGGTCTTTGGGTATTTTGTGTATTCGGGGTCTTTATGGGTTTTTGGGGGAATTTTGGGTCTTCAGGGTCTTTTGGGTTTTTGTGGTCTTTTGGGTCTTTAAGGGTCTTGATGTCTTTGGGGTATTTTGGGTTTTCGGGGTCTTTTTGGTCTTTTAACTCCTCCTGGTCATTTGGGTCCTTGGGGTCTTCAGGGTCTTTGGGGTATTTTTGGGTCTTCTGGGTCTTTTGGGTGTTTACCAGTCTTTAAGGCAGCTAGTCTTTTGGGTCTTTGGGGTATTTAAGGGTATTTGGGGTATTTTGGGTCTTTGCGGTGTTTATGGGGTTTCAGGGTATTTTGTGTTTTTGGGTCTTGAAGAGTATTCGGGGTCTTTCGAGTATTTGTGCTATTTAGTGTCTTTTTGGTCTTTAAGGGTCTTGTGGCCTTTTGAGGTTTTTGGGTCTTTGGGGTATTTTGGGTCTTCGTGGTATTTTGGGTCTTTAACAGTCTTCAGTGTCTTCGGGGTCTTCAGGGTATTTTGAGTCTTTGGGGCCCATTGGGTCTTCAGGGTCTTTTGGGTCTTCAGGGTATTTTGGGTGTTTTCACCGGTGGACACACAGTCGTGTTCAAAGATTGCCCATTAAACCCCCCACTCAAATCCCTTCTAAAGCACTACTCAAAGCCTTTAAAACCTACCCTTACGAAGGGTCAGACACACACAAACACACACATACACACACACACACACACACACACACACACACACACACACACACACATTGCGTTTTACATGACAGATGTGATTTTTTGGTGTAAGCATGTTCTTTATTGATGTGTGTGATTTATTGGTATAAGCATGTGCTTTATTGGTGTAAGCATTGATTTATTGGTGTAAGCATGTGCTTTATTGGTGCATGTGATGTATTGGTGTAAGCATGTGCTTTATTGGTGTATGTGATTTATTGGTGTAAGCATGTGCTTTATTTGGTGTATGTGATTTATTGATGTAAGCATTGATTTATTGGTGTATGTGATTTATTGATGTAAGCATTGATTTATTGCAGCTCAGGGAAAACAGCACGTGATTTTAAAATTACGAAAACAAAGTCAAATAGCTAATGAAGGATGAAAAGCAGAGAATAAATATCAAGACCAGGAATGAATAAATACTGCAGTTTCCTCCTGTTGGCATTTATTTATTACTTCGGGTGAAAATGAGACAATTTAAATTGAGAAAAGGAAAACAATGGAGGAGGAGGAGGAGGAGGAGCGCGAGAGAGGTGAGGAGGGTGGAGGAATTGGAAGATGGGTAGAAGTAGAGTCCCTGTATAAAGAGAGTTGCGCCATGCGCTGACCCGAGATTTCTGGTCACGTGATTTCGTGGCGCCATTTTGTGTCTAACTTCACCGTGCGTGAACGTCAGCTTGGTACGGGAATGTTGTTTATTGCCAAACAAAATGACTGGTTGTTCTGCTTTTGGTTGTTCAAACCAATCTGGGAAATATAAGATGTATAGATTTCCAAGTGATAAAGTCAGAAGACAAATTTGGGAAGCGAAAGTCAGACGAAAGAGCTGGAAAGCGATCGACTCCTCGAGACTCTGCCAGGTAGGCCCACGCCTCTTGATGATCGATGTTCAAAAGCAATTCTATCTGCTCGGTTTTTTTTTGGTTGTCTGTCCGTTGAAAACCCTTTTAAAGGGAAGTGATTTGTGTTTGTTTATAATCTTCAAGGAGCTGACCAAAAATGCATTTCCGTGGGAAGAACCCTGCTCAATTTTTTTCGGGTTGTCCTAGCGGACCGCATATTGTCATTGATTGATGAAATGTCCCGGTACAGTGACATTGCCTGGTCTGCGGTTGGGTAGTCTGCGGGCAATGTCACTGTACTTTTTCAGAGGGAATTAATTTTGATTTTATAGGGGTGGGAAACCCATGGTCCGTTTTGTTTTCAGTTGTCTGTCCGTCCATTCAAAACTTATTCCGAGGCAAGTTATTTTTTTGGTTTAAAATCTTTAGCCTAATCGGCAATCATAAAAGCAATTTTAGGGGGGGGCCTGCTCAATTTTTTTGCGGGTTGTGCAGCCAAGTCGCCAGCTATGAAACATATTAATCGATCAGGCAATATCCATCAGAGTTCTGGGCAAGGGTGTAGTAATAAATGAACGTTTCAATCTTACTAGATGCCGATGACGTTTTCCTTATGTCAGAGACAGAAGCTGACTTGCAGCTTGTTAAATCATTACAATGGAAATTGAATATAAATGTCGATAAAACTAAAGTTGTACACTATAGAAATATGGCAATACCACGTACAGAATTTGTTTTAAGTGTGTTAGACTATATGTCGGCTGGAAGTCCTACACCGGAATTGCTCTCGGCACCCTTTAAAAAATATTGGATATGCCCACACTCCTTTCTAAAAGTTATTAAAATTCAGAGAACGACAGCATTGGTTTGTCTTACTTATAATGTTAGCTCTTATATGCAGTGTTGGCTTGTAATATGCATTGCCATACCACTTTTAATATCACCACACAGCTCTTTTTCACGGCAATAGCTGAGTTTTTGACAAAACAAATATCACCTGTATGTAATAATAAGACTAAATATGTGTAGTAAATTTTTTTTTAGCAGGTTTAGAATATATCAACCCAGATACATGTATATCTAATCCGACACACTTAGACACAAAATGGCGTCCAAATTTGAGTTGACACAACTCTATATACAGGGACTCTAGTTTACATTATTGTGTACATTTTTGAAGAACTGTATCGTTTCATTCCATGGTTGGAAAAGAGTTGACTCGCTTTAAACAAACACTGTGCATACACCCCCAGGAACATGGAAAAATATAATTCGACTTTGGTTCGATCCCGAAATTCAGTATTCAGTCGCTGTACTTTCGAAGTCCTGCGAACGTTCTCTCCTCTCCTCCCATCTCTCATTCCCCTCTCTCCTTCCCCGTGCCCACATCTCATCCAACCAGTCGACATTCAAAACGGCTGTTGGAATACATTTCACAGATTTTCTCAACGTTAGCTAAAACTGAGACTTTAATATATCTCGGCATTTCCCCGTCTGTGTCTCTTGGGAGGTGTAAGATATATCGAGTCGTGAAAAGCCGCGATTATTTAATATATATCGGCAATTTCTAAAATGTCTCAGCAAATTTCCCATGTGTGCGTTTATGTTCTCAATTATTGCTGAAACCGACTCTAAAACCATCGATAAAAATGAAATCAGATAATGATTTAGATTGGAGATAAAAGTGTGAGAGAGTGGCAATGGCCTTCATGTTACAGGCCTTTGAAAATGCATTTCGTTCCATAAACGGAAACTTTCATCGGATTTTATTCCCGTTTTTTTTCAACCGAGTCTAAAACCATGTTAGCGACTGTGAAAAATGAAATGAGATATCGAATTGTAGTTGAAATAAAACTGTGAGAGAGAGCAAGATACAACTGGCCTAACAAAACAGGCCTCAAAGCTATGCGAGGAGAGAAAATGGAAGACATTTGTTTTTGAAGCCCCTCCCAGACCGGGTGTAGCAACACCCCCAGACACACATATCACCTGCGGAGAATATCTATATTATATTATCCGAGGGTGATTCTGTCTGTCTGTCCGGGGGTGTGGCTCACTTCGTTTAGAGAGCAGCTCCACCTATTCTGGGAGAGGCTTCACAAACAAATATCCATCATTTTATTAACTCGCATAGCTTTGAGGCCTGTTTAGTTAGGCTCGTGCTGTCTTGCTCTCTCTCACAGTTTTATTTCAACTCTAATTCGACATATCATTTCATTTTTAACAGTCGCTAACATCGTTTTAGATTCGGTGGGAAAAAACGGTAATAAAATCCCATGAAAGTTTCCATTTATAGAACGAAATGAATTCTCAAAGGCCTGTAATTTCAAGGCCATTGAGTCTCTCTCATCCCTTTATCTCCAATCTAACTCACCATCTGATTACATTTTTATCGATGGTTTCAGACTCCGTGTCCGAAATAATTGAGAACATTCACGCACACACGGGAAAATGCCACTATATATAAAAAAATCTCAGGACGATGTGTCATACACCGCCCAAATATCTCAATATGTCGACATATCTGAAAAATTCGCTTTTTCTTTTCCGTTGAGATATATTACTTTTCCGTTTGATGACAGTCGTCACAAAAACGTCAACAATGATGCCGACATATATTTCTTCGCTCTGATTTCATTCAACATTATTATCCGGAAGTAGCCCAGCCACAACGCCCAGATCGGTGGAGTGTTGCCGTGATGCTTGTCCTTCTGGAAGTTTCTCCCATCTCCACACAGGATCTCTGGAGCTCAGCCAGAGTGACCATCGGGTTCTTGGTCACCTCTATTACCAAGGCCTTTCTCCCCCGATTGCTCAGTTTGGCCGGGCGGCCAGCTCGAGGAAGGGTCCTGGTTGTTCCAAACTTCTTCCATTTAAGAATTATGGAGGCCACTGTGCTCTTGTGAACCTTCAATGCAGCAGAGATTTTTTTGTAGGCTTCCCCAGATCTGTGCCTCGATACAATCCTGTCTCTGAGCTCTGCAGGCAGTTCCTTCGACCTCATGGCTTGGTTTTTGCTCTGATATGCATTGTCAGCTGTGAGACCTTATATAGACAGGTGTATGCCTTTCCAAATCATGACCAATCAATTGAATTTACCACAGGTGGACTCCAATCAAGGTGTGGAAACATCTCAAAGATGACCAAGAGAAATGGGAGGCACCTGAGATAAATTTAACTTCCACACTAATACAAGTGTGGAAAGTGGTTTTGCAACACGACCACAAGTGGGGAAAGTGGTTTTCAACACTAACAGGAGCGCAAAAAGTGGTTTTGCAACAATTACACAAGTGCGCAAAGTGCTTTTGCATCACCAGCACAAGTGTGGAAAGTGGTTTTGCCAGACCAACACAAGTGCGAAGAGTGGTTCTGCAACACTAACACAAGTGCGAAAAGTGGTTTTCAACACAAACACAAGTGGGAAAAGTGGCTTTGCAATACTCGCACAAGTGTGAAAAGTGGTTTTGCATTTGCATCCAACTCACAATCCCACGAGATATGCGGAAAGGATGACCCAAAACCAATTATCTTCTTTTTGATTCATATATAAACATCATTAAAAGTAAATAATGACCTCGGCCAAAGTTCAAATGACGTGAGTTTCATCTCCACATGAGAGAATTCCACATAGCTATTTGGGCAGTGTATAAGCTAACAGATCGCTGTCTCCATCGATCTTGCCAAGGCCGTAACACCTATCAGCTCAAAATCCTTTTAACTGTTGACTTGGTAGTTTTTACAATGAAGGAAACACGTATGCGGAGTACATACGACATAGTGATTGTGAATGTGACTGCTCTGAGGCGTCTTTCGCTTCGCTTCGAATTATTCATTACCTTCATTCATTCATTTAATGATCATTACACTCATTCTTACGCTCATTAAACATTAAACGTTCATTAAAGGATTACGAAAATAAAAACGAAAAACATTATGAAATTACGTTCACACCGTCACATCAAACACTACCGTGAACACAAACATCGTCACAACATCATCACAATGAAAACATCGTCACAAACGTTACGTTACGTAATTCAAACCGTGAACACATCGAATATTGGAGAGCCCATTGCCCAAATTTGAAACATGGTGGAATAATATTTACCGACATGAACAGTGATGTGGCTTTTATTGAAATTCTACAAATACTGTTTAGATTTTGATGATTTGCGTGTGATATGATTTAACGGATGTTTATATAAATCGTTTAAAATAAAAAAAGCCTTCAATTTCTGATATTTTACCTTTTCGTTTGGGCCTCCCAATGGAAGCCCCGCCCATAGGGCAGGTACCGTTGCTGGCAGTATTAATTTGTGATTGAAATGATGAATGATGGAATGAAAACATGGAGTTCCTGCTGTCAAGGCCTGACGTTCGACTGAAGGGGGCACAAGAATGTGGAATATATTGGTTCATCGTTTACCATTCGCCGTTTTTTTAACCAAGTCATTCACGAATCGGATGTCCATGCCCGAAGGGTAAAAAAAATGAAAGTTACATTATTTGCTGGCTGGTATCTGGTATTTTATTCCGCTCCAACAGATGATGTTGATTGCTGAAAAGTGAGAAGGCGTGCCATTTCGGTCCGTTTTGAGCCGAGCCAAACTCCTCGTCCTCAACCACAAACCTTTGAGTTTCCAAATGGCAATCTTCATGAAAATTAGCAACGAAGAGGAAGAATATCGCAGCATGACGTCAGAAATCACACGGAAAGACGGAAAGATTCCTTCAACCCCGCAGTGAGCGCCGCTCCTCTTTGGTCCCAAAAGGACCACCGACCTTCGATGGAGTAAAAAAAGAAGTGAACATGAGGAACGAATGAGATGAAATAATTAATTATAACAAGAAAAAGGATAACAATGAAAAAAAAAAGCCTAAACGATATCTATATTTTTAATCTTTCGTCCATGTTGATGTTTTTATCATATTTTGCCACCAAAACTACACGTAATCATGTGATATTCATTATTTTCTCAAAGAATGGTCCCGAACGATTCGGGAGGTTAAACACACAACACACACAACAGGCATTTGAAGGCCATTTTCCATGCGAGAGCAGGGGTTGGCCTCGTGAGGAATGGAAACAATATGGCGTACACAGACCACGTGGCCATAATCTTTCGGACACGCCATGCAGGGAATCTATTGCTATATACAGGGACTCCACCCAATCCCAATCGTCTGTACACAAGAAGTCTCCATGCAACTGTGGATGACAAAGCGCTTCTCCTGGTGGGAGAGGATATTACAAGTCAAACGATACTATAATCAATATTAATCATACTATACAGTATACCAGCAAACTCGAACAGAAAGATCAAAACCTTTTCCTTAATCGACTCGATTTAATGTTCCATCAACTATGAACACAAGGATCCATGTGCGATGGAGGAATTTCGAAGAGATTTTTGTTACAAGATAACGAGGTAAAAGAAGGAAGTTGGAAAATCGAGACTCAATATCCGGCGTCATGACGTCCTCTTAGCGTCATGACGTCAGGAGAGCGTCATGACATTTCGGCTTCCTCGGATTGCATCCAGTCGCTAAATCGTTTATAATCTGCTCCAATCTCAGCAGCAAAGCGAGAAATTATCCAAATAAATAAATCATAATATCGAACCTAATATTACAATTAGGATTTGTTTACAAATATCGTGCAAAATTCACCATTTAAATAGATATTCAGGGAAAAGTGTTGAATACGTCCTGGTAAAGTAAGGCGGTGCTCGCACTAAGACAAGGGAGACCGTGGGGTAAACAACTCATACTTACCTGACAGGAGAAATACCATGATCATTAAGGTGGTGTTCTCAGGGCGAGGTCCACCCATTGCACTCCGGGTGGGTTGACCCTTGCGATTTCCCCAAATGTGGGAAACTCGACTGTACAATTTGTGGTAGTGGGGGACTGCGTTCGCGCTATCCCCTGATTGTTAAACTAAAAACAGATGAAACATGTCGTTGTTGTTATCACAAGCCAAACACGTACAAGTGGTAATAGTTGTTGAAGGATTGTTGTCGTTCATTCAAAATGACTTTTCAGTACAAGGGATGTTCAGAACACCTGACTGCAAGTTTCCTTGTGAGGTCATTACCTCCACCTGACGGAAGCTGTTTTCACTCCTCTCTGTCTGTATACTGGATATCTCAAAACGAGGTGGACGGATTGGGACGAAACGAGGTGGACATGTTGGGTGTGCGACAAAGACGAAAGCATTTCATTTTGGTGAAGATCCGGTTCCTGGAATCTTTGTGCCTCCACCAACGCAGTCGCCGGGTGCATGTTTTCGGGTTGTCCATCTGTCCGCCAATGACAGGTTTTTATTACCGCGATAACTTGAGAACGTGTTGAAGGGATCCAAATCAAAGTTGTGCAGGAATGTGTAATGAGATAAAGATGAACCAACTGATTATATTTTTTCGTCATGAGGTCAGAGGTCAGGTTCGGTAAAAATCTTATTACCACGATAACTTCTGAACCAGTGATGGAATTTGACCAAAGTATGTATTATGATGCCGAGAGCAAACATGAACTGATTTGATTTTGGGGTTAAGGTCAAAGGTCAGACTCTGTAATAGGTTTCTAACTTGACAACGGCTGAAGGAATCAAAGGCAAACATGGCACATGTAAATAACAAACAACAACATGCATTTTAAGGCCATTTTCCCTGCTAGAGCAGGTAAGCCTTGCGGTCCCCATGACAAACTCCTCCATTTTGCCATATTTTCTGCATCTCCCCTTGTCCGCATTTCTTCTTCCACCATCTTTAGCCAAGTCTTCCTCGGTCTTCCCCGTCCTCTACTTCCTTCTACATTCATTTCCATCACTCTTCTCAACCAGTCACTTTCATCCTTGCTCAACACATGACCAAACCATCTCAACCTGTTCCTCTTCACAGCATCAATCACAGGCTCTATTCCCATCATCTTTCGCAATTCATCATTTGTCTTCCTCTCTCTCAACGATACTCCGCACATCCACCGAACCATTCGCCTTTTCAGCCTTCGTTGCTGCTCTACGTTCATTACCCATGTCTCGCTCCCATAAATCATAACACTTCTCACACATGCAGCATACACTCCCCCTCCTCATCAGCACGCCACTCAGTTCCCGAAACTTCTTCCATGCACATCTCACTCCAGCAACCGTTGCCGAGTCTGATCCACCTTCTCCATTCAGCATGTCTCCGAGGTAGCAAAATGTTTTCACACCTTCCAGCTTCACACCATCTCCAAGATCCAACTCAACATTTCCTCCATCTGCAGTTCACTCTGTGCACACCTTTCACTTGCATGTAGCTGCCACACTGGTTAATGACCCTCTCAAGCCACTACATTTTTGATGAACCCACTCAGCGCACATTGTACATTGAATGGAGTTCACTCCAACACCCTTCCTGCACACAGCACACGGCCACTTCCCATTTCTCTCTAACTCACCACATGCTTTACCACTTGCCATCACCTTCGTTTTTCCGATATTCACCTTCAGACCTTTTGTCTCCAAACATTCCTTCCACTTGTTCATCTTCTCCTTCAGTCCATCCATACTTTCTGCAATCAACACCAGATCATCTGCATACAACAACTCCCATGGCAAACCCTCCTTTACATTCCGAGCCAGCACCTCCATCACAGCTACAAATAGTAGTGGACTTAGTACCGACCCCTGATGCACTCCCACCTTCACCTCAAACTCACCACTGTTCCCGTCCTTCGTCCTTACAGCTGTGCACGCTCTTTTGTACATTGCCATCACCACTCTGATCAACCATTCCTCCACTCCTATCTTCCTCAATGCCAATGCCACTACTTCACGTGGAACCCTATCGAATGCTTTCTCCAGATCAACAAACCCAAGAAACAACTTCTTCCTCTTCTCCAGGTACTTCTCCTGCAACTGCCTTACAATAAAAAGCACATCTGTCATTCTTCTTCCTGGCATAAATCCAAACTGCATTTCGTCGATCTTCACCTTCTTCCTTATCCTCCTCTCCAACACCCTTTCCAATACCTTAATTCCATGCTCCAATAACTTTATCACTCAGTACGAGCCACACTGTAGAGGGTCACCTTTCCCCTTGTATAGAGGGACGAGGGTACTCAGTTCCCATTCCACTGGAATTCGGCCTTCTTTCACCACCAGATTACAGATCTCTGTCATTCTCTTCACATCCCAACTTCCTGCTGCCTTCAACATATCTCCCACAACTCCCGTCGGCCCTCCCGCTTTTCTACTCTTCGTTGCTTTTATTGCTTCCTCAACTTCCTTCTCAGTTATCTTCTCTGCCGGTCCTAAAACTGGGTTACTCTCTATGTTGCCATCCCATTCATTCTCTGTATTCAACAGCATTTCCATATATCTCTTCCATCTTCCTTTAATTCTATCTGGGTCCACAATGATTTGTCCCACTTCATCCTTCAAGCAACTCACCCCCATCACATCACACCTCTCTTTCGCTATTTGCTTTGCAATCCTGAATACCGCTATCTGACCCTCTTCCGAATCCAAGCGTTCTCCAAACATTTTCCTGCATGCCTCCTGCGCCTTTGCTACCTCTTTCTTTGCAGCCTTCTTGGCTTTCTTATAACTTTCATGCTCTGCCTTTTCTGTCCCCGTACCCTTCGCCTTCTGCCACTCCTTGAACTTCTTCCTCTTCTCGTCAATCCTCTTTCCAACTTCATCATCCCACCACCATGTTTCCGAGTGCCTCGGTGGTCCTTTTGTCCATCCACATACCTCACCAACGGCTCCCAACAGACTATCTTTCATTGACATCCAACCACTTTCAAACTCAACCACATCATCCTCTGCCATACTCAGCCTCTCTTTTAATGCCTCCCTCACTCTCACCTCTTTCAACCTCCACAACTTCATTCTCGGTTGGTACTTCACCCGCCGAGCTCTCCTCGCACCCTTCACCCTTATGTCGCAGACAACCAAGTGGTGCTGTGAAACAGCCTCCTCCCCCGGGATCACCTTTGCGCCCCGGAGGTGCCCCCTATCTCGCCTACGCACAATCAGGTAGTCAACGGTTGTCGTCAACCCACCTGACGTGTATGTAACAAGCATATTATCCTCTATCTGGAACTATTATAAATCAACAAATCAGCAAACTCCAAAATCCTTTCACCTTCTCCATTTCTCTCACTATATCCGTAACCCCCATGAACTCCCTCAAAACCGTCCATACTCCTTCCCACATGTCCATTTAGGTCTCCCCCTAGCACAACAACTTCCTCATCTTTCACGTTTTCCATCAGCTTCTCTGTCGCACACCAGAACTTGTCCTTCTCTTCATCGCTCCGACAAACCTGCGGAGCATATCCCGAGAAGACGTTCACCAAGAGCTTTCCAATCATCATTTTCACCATCATCAACCTTTCACTCACTCTAGTCACACTCACCACATTGTCTACAAACTCCTCAGAAATCAGGACACCAACACCATGCACGCCCTCCGGGCACCCTTGCCACACAAACTTGTATTTCTGTCCCTGCCTACCCTTCACCATTCTCACACCACTTCCCTTCCATCTCGTCTCCTGCACACAACATATGTCCACTCTTCTTCTGACCAATACTTCCACCACTTCTCCTGATCTCCCTGTCATTGTCCCTACATTCCATGTGCCAAACCTCAGAAACCGATCTCCACGTCGGGCATCAGACGTTTCGTCGTCATAAATGGAGTGATTTCCACCCTTGCTTCGTTCGGGTTCCCCACCTTGTTTTGACGAGAAGGATTGGGGTCCCCATGGGGTACTTCGGGTGTACCCTGCCCATATGTAGTTGTAATTGTCATGGTTCCCTTTTTGAGGCAATGTTTTTATGGCCGGATGCCCTTCCTGACGCCAACCCTTTTTAGTCGCCTCTTACGACACGCAGGGATACGGTGTACCTATCCTAAACCGGGGTACACACCGGGAATGGTACACGTGGTACATGTATAATGATGTAAAGATAAACCGATTAGATTTCAGGGTCAAGAGGTCAAAGGTCACATCCCGATAAAAAAAGAAGAAGATATATTACAGAGCTAACTTGTGAACCAGTGATGGGATTTTGACCAAACTTGGTATAAGTATATATTATGATGCAAAGATGAACTGATTAGATTTCTGCATCAAGAGGTCAAAGGTCGGGGGCTGTAATAGGTTTTTGTTACCGTGATCAATGAATAATCGCTGAAGTGATGCAAGACAAACTTGGTACAAGTATGTATAATCTTACTATAATTCACCAAATGTCCGTCCGTCTGTCTGTCCGTCCGTTTGAAGGTACCGCAAAGACGGCTGAACCGATCGCAACAATATTTTGGGTGGGTAATCCTGGGATCTCCTGGAGTAAAAGAGGCTATATTGTTTTTCCAATTTCAGCTTTGGTCTCCAGCATTTTCAGGTTTGGACTCCCGCATAACGTTATTTTCCCGGGTGCCGCACAAACGGCTGCACCGATCGCTGCACGGCTGCACCGATCAGACTCGGTGACCTCGGACAAAGACCTTTTATAAGGACTTGGGTTGAATCCCTGCTTGAGAGAATTCCAACCCCCTCCCCGCCATCACGGTCGTCTCTCGTACTCACAATCCCACGAGATATGCGGAAAGGACGACCCAAAACCAATTATCTTCTTTTTGATTCGTATATAAACATCATTAAAAGTAAATAATGACCTCGGCCAAAGTTCAAACGACATGAATTTAATCTCTACATGAGAGAATTCCACATAGCTATTTGGGCGGTGTATACGCTAACAGATCGCTGTCCCCATCTATCTTGCCAAGGCTGTAACACCTATCGGCTCAAAATCCTTTTAACTGTTGACTTCGTAGTTTTTACAATGAAGGAAACATTAACAATGTTGTTAAAAGTTTATTTTGTGATTAATTTGTGATTAGAGTTATGTTGTTTGGAATGAAAAAAAGATATCGAGTGCAAGTAAATGACGACAAGCCGTGATGGTTTCTTCCTTCTAAACGTGAACTTCGCGGATCGCCATATGCAGATTCGCCACAAACCCACGATCGATGTTTCTATGCGTGAACATACCAGTTTGTTTGCGAACGGGTACGTTTTGCATGGAAGTACACGGAATCTTGTGGTGAGGCTGTTGCCCTGAAACAACTTGCTTTCGTCTCCTGGAAAGCAAATCCAACGGAAGGAAATCTCATTTCCTTTCACAAAGCCCGAAACAATTGTGTGTCCACCCTCAGGAGAGCCAGGAAACAATATCTCACCATTCTCAAGACCGAACTCTCTTATCTGTCTCCCTCTTCCAAATCCTGGTGGCGTCTGGTCAAATCTGTTTCTGGTGTTTGTTCCCCCTCCATCCCCTCCCTCACCTCAAACGGCTTAACGGCTGACTCCGCACGTGAAAAAGCTGAATGCCTCAACTCTGTGTTTGCCTCTAAATCTTGTGTCCCAAACC
Organism: Myxine glutinosa; assembly: GCF_964187855.1. Taxonomy (NCBI): domain Eukaryota; kingdom Metazoa; phylum Chordata; class Myxini; order Myxiniformes; family Myxinidae; genus Myxine; species Myxine glutinosa. The sequence goes on along the minus strand of NC_136269.1, from coordinate 46,307,053 downwards.
CATCCCTCTCTGTACCCACCGTACCCAGTTGTACCAAGCTGCTCCTGGACTCTGTGTCCTTTCCTCCTGACAAGGTGGAAAAGTTTCTGTCAACCCTCGACTCTGATTCTGCAACTGGTCCTGACGGCATCAGCCCACGGGTCCTAAAATCATGTTCTTCTGCTCTTTCACTCCCTCTTTCTGTTCTCTTCACCCTCTCTTTTGCTCAAGGTCATCTGCCATCTGCTTGGAAATCAGCCAACATCACCGCTTTGCACAAAAAAGGTGCAAAAACAGATCCCAGCAACTACAGACCAATCAGCCTTCTCCCAATTATCAGCAAAGTCATGGAATCCATCATTGCTTCAGATATTAAATCTTTCCTCTTCTCCAATGGCTTGATCTCTGATCATCAATTTGGTTTCAGACCTGGTCACTCTACTCTGGACATGCTGCTTCTGCTTTCTCAACAATGGATGGAGGTCCTCAACGCCAAACAGGAAATTAGAGCTGTCTCCCTTGACATTTCACGTGCCTTCGATACGGTCTGGCACCCTGCTCTGCTCTCCAAACTCTCCTCCTTTGGTATCCATGGAAATCTCCACGCATGGCTGGCGGACTTCCTCTCTGGTCGTAGTCAACGTGTGGCCCTGAATGGGTTTCTCTCATCTCCTCTTCCTGTTCAGGCTGGAGTTCCCCAAGGTAGTGTTCTGGGCCCTGTGCTTTTTCTGGTCTTCATCAATGAACTCTCTGACTCTCTTGAAAATCCTCTCTATCTCTTTGCTGACGACTCTACTCTCTGTCGCTCCATTCCTCATCCCTCAGATCGGCAGTCTGCAGCCTCCTCACTCTCTGCAGACCTGGACAAAATCACAGACTGGTCAAACAAGTGGAACATGTCTTTCAATCCTGACAAATCTCACACTCTTACAATGTCTCTCCGAAAGGACCGACTGGACAACCCTCCCATCTACTTTCTCAACAATCCTCTCCAAGAAGTTCTGTCGCTCAAGCTTTTGGGTCTCACTATCTGCCATGATCTTTCTTGGGAAAACCACATTTCCAAGCTGGCCTCCAAAGCCAGTCGCCGACTGGGCATCCTCCGTCGTGCGAAGTCCTTCCTTGGCACACCTGAGCTCCTCACCACATACAAGGCTTTCATCCGCAGCTCAATGGAATACTGTTCCCCCCTCTGGGCTGGTGCTCCTGCCTCACACCTGGCTCGGCTTCACGCTGTTGAATCCAAAGCTTTCAGAATCATTGGAATCTCCCGCGATGAAGCTATCTCTGAGGGCCTTTCACTCACTCACCGCAGGCAGGTAGGTGGTCTTTCTGTCTTCTACCGACTCCTCTCCGGCCTTGCTCCCCCAGCTCTCTCTGTGCTCTGTCCCCCCAATATTCCTTCAGGTCGCACAAGATCTGCCTGCAACCCTCTTATGGTTAAACTGCCAAAGTCTAGGCTCTCTGCTCACCTTCACTCTTTCATTCCCCTTTTCTCCCGCCTCTGGAACAAACTCCCCCACTCCCTTCAATCCCACTCCTCCCTCCAGGTCTTTAAAACAGCTGTTCACCACCATCTCTTATCTTCCCCCATCGAAAACCTTGATCTTTTCTACCCCCGGTAATTCACCCCAGAGTCCTTGCAGTGTTCATATGTTTTAATCCTCTCCCACCTCCCCCCAAGTCCTCCCGATGTCCCTGCTCTCAAATGTTGTGTTTGTGTCCTTCCCCTTCTTCCCCCTCTCTTTTGTGTCCTCCCCCCTCTCTCCCCATCTTGTCTGCCGCTCCCCTTGTTTTTTGTGTTTTGTGTGTCGGTTTGTCTTTTTGTGTGATTAATGTTTGCTCTTTCACGAGCCTCGATCTTGTATACAAAAAAAAAAAAAAAAAAAAAAAAAAAAAGTCCTTCACGAACTTGCTGTCCATGTCTGACGTGCGACTGAGGGTGCTACAGGAATGTGGAATTTATTGGTTTCATGCTTTAGCATTCGCCGTATCTGCATTGCCTAATTGCTTCTGGCCATGCACGGGTATCTCACTAGTGATAAAAATATCAATGGATTACATTATGGGGTCAAGAGGTCGAAGGAAAGAGGTCCAGTTAGGTAAAAATTTTGTAACTGTGTTACTTTGTGATCCAGTGATGGGGTTTTGACCAAACTTGGAACAAGTGGAGATTATGATGAAAAGATGAACGAATTAGATTTCGGCATCAAAGGTCAGAGGTCATGTCTGATAAAAATGTGATATTTGAGAACAGCTGAAGAGATTTAAATCAAACTTGGTACAAGTATGTATAATGATGTAATAATGTGTGCAGAGGCATATCAGTTGTCATCACGACGTCAGCGACATTCTAGTTTACATGCTTCTTCACCATAGAGAGATTGAATGAATGAATGAATGAATGATCGTTTTAAGCCGTGTTTCCCTGCTAGAGCGGGGGTTAGCCTTGCGGGCCCCAATATAATCACGGTTCCCTGTTTGAGGCAATGTTTTATGGCCGGATGCGCTTCCTGACGCCAACCCATATTCGCGTCTTACAATGTGCAGGGTTACGGTGTACCTATTCTAAATCAGGGTACACACCGGGATCATTCATCCCAGCAAGCTGGTACTCAATTTGCCGACCTCGTAAGGATGACAGGCTGAGTCAACCCCCCTGGTGTTAATTCAGCAATGGACCGGGATTCGAACTCAGGATCCTAGGATCCCAAGCCTGCGCCCTAACCGCCAAGCCAACACCAGTCATTGAGAGATTGGGGTGAGTGGCTCGGGGTGGTCAGCGTCGTCCTCGGTGTGGTCGGGGTCTTCCTCGGGGTGGTCGGCGTCGTCCTCGGGGTGGTCGGCGTCGTCCTCGGGGTGGTCGGCGTCGTCCTCGGGGTGGTCGGCGTCGTCCTCGGGGTGGTCGGCGTCGTCCTCGGGGTGATCGGCGTCGTCCTCGGGGTGGTCGGCGTCGTCCTCGGGGTGGTCGGCGTCATCCTCGGGGTGTTGGGCGTCGTCCTCGGGGTGGTCGGCGTCGTCCTCGGGGTGATCGGCGTCGTCCTCGGGGTGGTCGGCGTCTTCCTCGGGGTGGTCGGCGTCTTCCTCGGGGTGGTCGGCGTCTTCCTCGGGGTGGTCGGCGTCTTCCTCGGGGTGGTCGGCGTCGTCCTCGGGGTGGTCGGCGTCTTCCTCGGGGTGGTCGGCGTCTTCCTCGGGGTGGTCGGCGACTTCCTCGGGGTGGTCGGCGTCGTCCTCGGGGTGGTCGGCGTCGTCCTCGGGGTGGTCGGCGTCGTCCTCGGGGTGGTCGGCGTCGTCCTCGGGGTGGTCGGCGTCGTCCTCGGGGTGGTCGGCGTCGTCCTCGGGGTGGTCGGCGTCGTCCTCGGGGTGGTCGGCGTCGTCCTCGGGGTGGTCGGCGTCGTCCTCGGGGTGGTCGGCGTCGTCCTCGGGGTGGTCGGCGTCGTCCTCGGGGTGATCGGCGTCGTCCTCGGGGTGGTCGGCGTCGTCCTCGGGGTGGTCGGCGTCATCCTCGGGGTGTTGGGCGTCGTCCTCGGGGTGGTCGGCGTCGTCCTCGGGGTGATCGGCGTCGTCCTCGGGGTGGTCGGCGTCGTCCTCGGGGTGGTCGGCGGCGTCCTCGGGGTGTTGGGCGTCGTCCTCGGGGTGGTCGGCGTCGTCCTCGGGGTGGTCGGCGTCGTCCTCTGGGTGGTCGGCGTCGTCCTCGAGTGGTCGGAATAGTCCTAGTCCTCAGGATGGTCGGCGTCATCCTCAGGGTGGTCAGCGACGAGGGTGTCACCTTCCAAACCTGGAGAGGTAACATACCAGGAGATTGTGAAGGGGGTGTCGGACATTATTCTCTCAAGCCACATAAAATCTTAGCACAGTTTCGGGTGAGGGGTGTGTGCAGCAGCTGGTTTCGGTTGAGTGGGTGTGTGCAGCAGCCTGGACAGGCTTTAAGTGCATACCTCACGAAGCTCGGGGTGGTCGGCGTCATCCTCCTCCTCCTGTCCTCTGGGTGGTCGGCGTCATCCTCCTCCTCCCGTCATCGAGGTGGTCCCCCTCCATCCTCGGGGTGGTCGGCGTCCCCCTCCGGCTTTGGGGTGGTCCCCCTCCGTCCTCGGGGTGGTTGGCGTCCCCCTCCATCCTCGGGGTGGTCCCCCTCCGTGCTCGGGATGGTCGGCGTCCCTCTCCGTCCTCGGGGTGGTTGGCATCCCCCTCCGTCCTCGGGGTGTTTCCCCTCCGTCCTCGGGGTGGTTTGGGTCCCCCTCCGTCCTCGGGGTGGTCCTCCTCCATCCTTGGGGTGGTCGGGGTCCCCCTCCGTCATCGGGGTGGTCCTCCTCCGTCCTCGGGGTGGTCAGCATCCCACTCCGTCATCGGGGTGGTTGGCATCCCACGCTGTCATCAGAGTGGTCGGCGTCCCACTGCGTCATCAGGGTGGTCCCCCTCCGTCCTCGGGGTGGTCGGCGTCCTCCTCCATCCTCGGGGTGGTCAGCGTCCCCCTCCGTCCTCGGGGTGGTCGGCGTCCCCCTCCGTCCTCGGGGTGGTCCCCCCTCCATCCTCGGGGTGGTCGGCATCCCACTCCATCCTTGGGGTGGTCGGCGTCCCCCTCCGTCCTCGGGGTGGTTGGCGTCCCCCTCCATCCTCGGGGTGGTCCCCCTCCGACCTCGGGGTGGTCGGCGTCCCCCTCCGTGCTCGGGGTGGTCGGCGTCCCTCTCCGTCCTTGGGGTGGTTGGCAGCCCCCTCCGTCCTCGGGGTGTTTCCGCTCCGTCCTCGGGGTGGTTTGGGTCCCCCTCCGTCCTCAGGGTGGAACCCTCCTGTCCTCGGGGTGGTCGGCATCCCCCTTCGTCCTCGGGGTGGTCGGCGTCCCCCTTCGTCCTCGGGGTGGTCGGCATCCCTCTTCGTCCTCGGGGTGGTTGGCGTCCCCCTCCGTCCTCGGGGTAGTCGGCGTCCCCCTCCTTCATCGGAGTGGTCCCCCTCCGTCCTTGGGGTGGTCCTCCTCCGTCCTCAGGGTGGTTGGCGTCCTCCTCCGTCCTCAGGGTGGTCCCCCTCTGTCCTCGGGGTGGTCGGCGTCGTCCTCGGGGTGGTCGGCGTCGTCCTCGGGGTGGTCGGCGTCGTCATCCTCGGGGTGGTCGGCGTCGTCCTCGGGGTGGTCGGCGTCATCCTCGGGGTGGTCGGCGTCGTCCTTGGAGTGGTTGGCGTCGTCCTCCGGGTAGTCGTCGTCGTCCTCGGGGTGGTCGGCGTCGGCCTCGGGGTGGTCGGCGTCGTCCTCGGGGTGGTCGGCGTCATCCTCGGGGTGGTCGGTGTCGTCCTCGGGGTGGTCGGCGTCGTCCTCGGGGTGGTCGGCGTCGTCCTTGGGGTGTTCGGCGTCGTCCTCGGGGTGGTCGGCGTCATCCTCTGGGTGGTCGGCGTCGTCCTCGAGTGGTCGGCATCGTCCTAGTCCTCAGGATGGTCGGCGTCATCCTCAGGGTGGTCAGTGACGAGGGTGTCACCTTCCAAACCTGAAGAGGTAACATACCAGGAGATTGTGAAGGGGGTGTCAGACATTATTCTCTCAAGCCACATAAAATCTTAGCACAGTTTCGGGTGAGGGGTGTGTGCAGCAGCTGGTTTCGGTTGAGTGGGTGTGTGCAGCAGCCGGGACAGGCTTTAAGTGCATACCTCACGAAGCTCAGGGTGGTCGGCGTCATCCTCCTCCTCCTGTCCTCTGGGTGGTCGGCGTCATCCTCCTCCTCCCGTCCTCGGGGTGTTCGGCGGCGTCCTCCTCCTCCCGTCCTCAGTGTGGCCGGCGTCCCCCTCCATCATCGAGGTGGTCCCCCTCCATCCTCGGGGTGGTCGGCGTCCCCCTCCGGCTTCGGGGTTGTCCCCCTCCGTTCTCGGGGTGGTTGGCGTCCCCCTCCATCCTCGGGGTGGTCCCCCTCCGTCCTCGGGGTGGTCGGCGTCCCCCTCCGTACTCGGGGTGGTCGGCGTCCCTCTCCGTCCTCGGGGTGGTTGGCGTCCCCCTCCGTCCTCGGGGTGGTTTGGGTCCCCCTCCGTCCTCGGGGTGGTCCTCCTCCATCATTGGGGTGGTCGGGGTCCCCCTCCGTCATCGGGGTGGTCCTCCTCCGTCCTCGGGGTGGTCAACGTCCCACTCCGTCATCGGGGTGGTCGGCGTCCCACTCCGTCATCAGAGTGGTCGGCGTCCCACTGCGTCATCGGGGTGGTCCCCCTCCGTCCTCGGGGTGGTCGGCGTCCCCCTCCGTCCTCGGGGTGGTCAGCATCCCCCTCCATCCTTGGGGTGGTCCCCCCTCCATCCTCGGGGTGGTCGGCATCCCCCTCCATCCTTGGGGTGGTCGGCGTCCCCCTCCGTCCTCGGGGTGGTTGGTGTCCCCCTCCATCCTCTGGGTGGTCCCCCTCCGTCCTCGGGGTGGTCGGCGTCCCCCTCCGTGCTCGGGGTGGTCGACGTCCCTCTCCGTCCTCAGGGTGGTTGGCGTCCTCCTCCGTCCTCAGGGTGGTCCCCCTCCGTCCTCGGGGTGGTCAGCGTCCTCCTCCATAATAACCATATACCAAAGAACTACGTAAATATGGTGCCACACACCAAATTTGATCGCAGACGGGGAGGCGAGCAGGGAGCCAGGTGGGCTTAGCTCTGCTGTGGTAACGGAGGAGGTGGTGGTGCTGATCATCCACGAAAGCAGGCGAGAGGACGGAAAGGCAGGACGATGATGCAAGCGACGACGAAACAGGCACAGGACAAAGGTAGGAACACGGGCAGGTGAACAAAGAACACGTCTCCTCAAGGTCGCGATCAAACCTACCCCGCCCGGCACGATGTCAATTATCCTCTAAAGCTCTCAGATTGCGCTTTATCTACACTCTCGTCAGATTCCACCACCCGCGCGACCTTCAAACATATAAAAACACATAATTTGGGGGTTTTACAAAAATAGAACAAGTTGCTCATTCGTTAAGGTTATGGATTTGCTCTTTAACATTGATCGTGTGTTTCGCTCGTTCTAATTTATACACCACCCAAAGTGTGTTTCGCTTGTTCTCGTTTATACACCACCTTGTTCTCGTTTATACACCACCACGTGCTTTTATAATGTCTGGCCCCAACCTCCAGCCACACCGTACTTTGTCCCTCCCCTCTCGCTTGATATTGACCCATGGCCTAGTCCGTGGGTGTGCCAAATCCTTCTCAGGGCTGATGGTGATTGGCATGGCGTCTTGGGCTTCCCGCCCAAACTTGCGCTTCAAGGCCTATCAAGATGCTTTGAAATAAAATAAAAGGCAGATTACAGAGGGCAGAACATTAAATAAGGGTTCAAATGGGTGGCGGTTGTTAAGACACACATATTGGTGAGAGTGGATGACATCTGTCCATATATAAAGCGACGCATATCTAATGTCACAATTATGTTTCGTCACACTTGTTCTATTATATTCACTCTCGGAAGTAAATAAAGTATTCTCAGCAATGTTGCACCATATAAGTAATTTCCACAATTATATATACTGAATATACGAGCAAATACCACCTGTCGCTTCGCTGACAGGAATACAAAGAGAGGCGGGTGAGAAATAGAGGGGGAGAGTGAGGGAGGGGAGAGCGATTCCTCACCACATGTTGCTATACATTCTAGGAGGATGGGGTGTGAGGATGTGGGAGGAGGGGGTGGAAAGAGAGAGGGAGGGTGAGAGGTGTGGGAGCAGAGTGCTGCACTTTAAGAGGAGGAAGGATGAGGACGAGACACAGAGAGAAGGGTGAGAAGAGAAAAAGAGAGAAGAACATCAAAATGACATCATCAAAATATCAGATTTCACTCCAGATTTCAATACTTAAGTGTGGGATCTGATCCTGAAATCGGAATTCAGATTTTGATTATACAGTATGCTTCAATAGGTCCGTGGTATACACTTCGTTATAATAATTGCTAAAGTTAAAATTTTCAGATTTCACTCCAGATTTTGACACTTATTTTGTCTGCAGAATCTGATCCTCAAATCCGAAACCAAATTTTGATTATATGCCTTAATTAGTCCATGAGAGTAGATCGTGTTTCCAAGCCAGGGCACGTTCCAATAGGCTGAACCAAATGGCAGCTTAAGAACCCAGCAATGTCACAGAGGGCTGACCAAGATGGCACACCACAATTTTAGTAAGGCTTATTTTGTCTTTGTTCGAGCACCCTGTGCTCAAAATTGGGAAGGAAGCACCCCCTTGGTGTTTGATAAGTATGCCTGCAAAGTTTGGGTCCGCTTTGTTTCATGATTTTGGAGTTATGGAGGTGACACACACACACACACACACACACACACACACAGCCTTTCTTTATTCATATAAATATATATGTATATACTGTTGTGGCCCAAAATATTGGCACCCTTGCGCTTTTTTCAAATAATGCACCATTTCTTCCAGAAAATTGTTGAAATTAAAAATTATTTTGGGATCCACATGTGTATTTCTTTGGTTATGCAGTATGCAGAAGTCCGCATGGACTTCTGGGTTTATTGAAATGTCCCTCTCTCTGTTTGTAAGTGAGTTATTACTTGCATTCTGTTCTAACCTGTTCGTACTCTTATTGCAGGAAGGCAAGTGTTGTTTTGTAATACTAATTGTGATGCACAGCAGTATTATATAATCTTTGGAATATGGAATGCTACTAAAATGAAAAACATCTACTTCGTGATAACTCCTTGAGTAATCTGCATTATGAATTATAGAAATTATGTGATGTGCTTAGATATACTTAAAATAAATAAAGGCAACATTGATAATCTGTGCAACGATGTTAAACCCTGAAAATGTTCCTTCCAGACAAATGGAATGTCTGAATATTTGGTCTGAAATACTTATCTTTATGGCTTATTCTGGAATGGAAATCAGATGCCTTTAAACGCTTGCTTATCTGAATCCCTGACCTCATGATCGAACCCTCATCATTCAAGCCGACACTCCAAAGCCCAGAAGAATTTCTTTGTCTCAACAAAACACGATAAAAGACAAGATGCAGACCGAGTCTGCAGAAGACCTGCTCGCTCTGTCGTTTGGAGTCCTGTTTGAGTACGCCGGCATAGTTCTGTTTAACTGTGTTGTAACCTTTATTATATTTGAGTGAGGTTTCTCCTTTGAATTAAATCTTGACATTGATCTTGAGGTGTGGACATTCTATTTCGTGTCCACCAATCTACGACAAGTGTAACAAAGCAAAAAAAGCAGAAAAATTACTAAATGTTAGCTTATTCCACAGAAATCCTAAAATGTCCCAGACAATAATATTGGAACCTTTTAGAAGTTGTTGGAAATAATTAGATTTCAAGCAGGTGAATCTCCTTTACTTTGGAAATGAACTCACCAGTAGTGAGTTGCAGGTGCCTGCATTATAAAAATCACTCATTTAACAGTTTGAATAGAGAAAAGGAGTCATGCTGCTGTTTTGTGTCACTGTGTGTACCGCAATGAACCTGTCTGAGGAAGTCATACACAAGATTGTAGCCAAGCCAATCGGCTCATCTGATCATGTGCTTGTTAAAGTGGACATCTCTCTGACCATTCTCAGAGAGCCTCCTCAGCGTCGACGAGTCTGGCATTTCACTCAGGCCAACTGGCATAGTCTTCAAGCAGCCATCAATCATCTGGACTGGTCTCCCATCTCTACCGCCTCTAACATCAACTCATCCTGGGAATTCTTCCAAAGTAAATTGCTCTCTCTCATGCATAGATTTATCCCATTTCGTCTTCAGTTGTCATACCCTTCCTCCCGTCCATGGTACACGGAATCTTGTGGTGAGGCTGTTGCCCAGAAACAACTTGCCATCGTCTCCTGGAAAGCAAATCCAACGGAAGGAAATCTCATTTCCTTTCACAAAGCCCGAAACAAGTGTGTGTCCACCCTCAGGAGAGCCAGGAAACAATATCTCTCCGTTCTCAAGACCGAACTCTCTTATCTGTCTCCCTCTTCCAAATCCTGGTGGCGTCTGGTCAAATCTGTTTCTGGTGTTTGTTCCCCCTCCATCCCCTCCCTCACCTCAAACGGCTACACGGCTGACTCCGCACGTGAAAAGGCTGAATGCCTCAACTCTGTGTTTGCCTCTAAATCTTGTGTCCCAAACCCATCCCTCTCTGTACCCACCATACCCAGTCGTACCCAGCTGCTCCTGGACACTGTGTCCTTTCCCCCTGACAAGGTGAAAAGGTTTCTGTCAACCCTCGACTCTGATTCTGCAACTGGACCTGGCGGCATCAGCCCACGGGTCCTAAAATCCTGTTCTTCCGCTCTTTCACTCCCTCTCTCTGTTCTCATCACCCTCTCTTTTGCTCAAGGTCATCTGCCATCTGCTTGGAAATCAGCCAACATCACCGCTTTGCACAAAAAAGGTGCAAAAACAGATCCTAGCAACTACAGACCAATCAGCCTTCTCCCAATTATCAGCAAAGTCATGGAATCCATCATTGCTTCAGATATTAAATCTTTCCTCTCCTCCAATGGCTTGATCTCTGATCATCAATTTGGTTTCAGACCTGGTCACTCTACTCTGGACATGCTGCTTCTGCTTTTTCAACAATGGATGGAGGTCCTCAATGCCAAACAGGAAATTAGAGCTGTCTCCCTTGACATATCACGTGCCTTCGATACGGTCTGGCACCACGCTATGCTCACCAAACTCTCCTCCTTTGGTATCCATGGCAATCTCCACGCATGTCTGGCGGACTTCCTCTCTAGTCGTAGTCAACGTGTGGCCCTAAATGGGTTTCTCTCATCTCCTCTTCCTGTTCAGGCTGGAGTTCCCCAAGGCAGTGTTCTGGGCCCTGTGCTTTTTCTGGTCTTCATCAATGATCTCTCTGACTCTCTTGAAAATCCTCTCTATCTCTTTGCTGATGACTCCACTCTCTGCCGCTCCATTCCTCATCCCTCAGATCGGCAGTCTGCAGCCTCATCACTCTCTGCAGACATGGACAAAATCACAGACTGGTCAAACAAGTGGAACATGTCTTTCAATCCTGACAAATCTCACACTCTTACGATGTCTCTCCGAAAAGACCGACTAGACAACCCTCCCATCCACTTTCTGAATAATCCTCTCCAAGACGTTCTGTCACTCAAGCTTTTGGGTCTCACTATCTGCCATGATCTTTCCTGGGAAAACCACATTTCAAATCTGGCCTCCAAAGCCAGTCGCCAACTGGGCATCCTCCGTCGTGCGAAGTCCTTCCTTGGCACACCTGAGCTCCTCACCACATACAAGGCTTTCATCCGCAGCTCAATGGAATACTGCTCTCCCCTCTGGGCTGGTGCTCCTGCCTCACACCTAGCTCGGCTTCACGCTGTTGAAACCAAAGCGTTCAGAATCATTGGAATCTCCCGCGATGAAGCTAACTCCAAGGGCCTTTCACTCACTCACCGCAGGCAGGTTGGTGGTCTTTCTGTCTTCTACCGACTCCTCTCCGGCCTTGCCCCCCCAGCTCTCTCTGAGCTCTGTCCCCCAAATATTCCTACCGGTCGCACAACATCTGCCTGCAACCCTCTTATGGTTAAACTGCCAAAATCAAGACTCTCTGCTCACCTTCATTCTTTCATTCCTCTTTTCTCCCACCTCTGGAACAAACTCCCTCACTCTCTTCAATCCCACTCCTCCCTCCAGGTCTATAAAACAGCTGTTCACCACCATCTCTTATCTTCCCCCATCCAAAACCGTGATCTTTTCTACCCCCGCTAATTTCACACCAAATCAACTTTTTTGAAATACCAACTTCTGTCCTGGAAGTCCTTGGCATCCTTGTGTTTTATACTTCTCCCACCCCCACCCCCTTCCCACGCCTCCTCCCCCCAAGCCCTCTCCCTCCCACACATCTCCCGATGTCCCTGCTCTCAAATGTTGTGTTTGTGTGCTTCCCCTTCTCTCCTCCATCTTGTCTACCGCTCCCTCTTTTTATATATTTTGTTTGTCTGTTTGATTTGTTTGTGAAATAAATGTTAGCTCTTTCACGAGCCTCGATTCTGTATTAACAAAAAAAAAAAAAAAAAACATGGACAATCTCAAAGCTACAAGTCCATATCCAGAAATGTTCCTGTGTCTACCGTATGCAATGTTATCAGGAAGTTTAAGGCCCATGGCACTGTAGCCAACCTCCCTAGACGTGCCCTGAAGAGAAAACTTGATCGAAGATTGCAGCAAAGGATTGTTTGAATGGTGGAGAAAGCATCTCGATCAACTGCCAAACAGATTCAAGCTGATCTTCAGACACAAGGTACAACAGTTTCAACTTGCACCATCTGTCGCCAACTCGATGAAAGGGGGGTTCTTTGATAGGACCCCACTGCTGAGAGACAAAAGAAAGCCCGACTGGAGTTGACCAAAATACACCTGAACAAGCCAAAATCCTTCTGGAAGAAAGTCCTGTGGACCGATGAGACCAAATTAGAGCTTTTTGGTAAAGCACATCATCTATATGTTTACAGAAAACAAAATGAAGCCTTCAAAGAAAAGAACACCTTCCCTGCAGTCAAACGTGGAGGAGGTTCAGTGATGTTTTGGGGTTTCTGTGCTGCCACTAGCACTGGGTGCCTTGAATGTGTGTGTAATGAAAATCAGTTCCACAACTTTGACCTGGTAGTAGGTTTAATGACAATTCGATCTCTGGCAACATCCTGTAAGAATACAATCATGCAATATATCAGGATCATGGAATCATGGAGAAAGTTCAGTAATATCAATCAATGCAAGCAAGCCTGGATTATCTACGTATACGCACCATTCGAGTCTACGTGTCATGGATTAAATGTCACAGGAATGTTTCGGAGCGATGGTCGTCCGAGTTCTTATAGACGCCTCTCAGTGGTTAGAGAGAGCATAACACCTGTGTTCAACTTAGATACATTTTCATTACAGTGTGCATGGCATCATGAAATCAGGAGATGACCAAGGCATTTTGGAGCACAATGTTCAAGCCAGTGTCAGAAAGCTGGGTCTCCGTTGAAGGTCATGGGTCTTGCAGCAGGACAATGACCCCAAACACACTTCAAAAAGCACCAGGGATGGTTTAAGACAAAACGCTGGACTTTTATGAAGTGGCCAGCAATGAGTCCAGATCTAAATTCCATTCAACAACCGTGGGGAGATCTGAAAACAACAGTTGGGAGAAGGCACCCTTCAAATCTTGGAGAACTGGAGCAATTTGCACAAGAGGAATGGGCCAAACTACCAGTAGAGAGATGTAGGAATGTCATCCATGGCTTCAGGAAGCGCTTGACTGCAGTTATTTTGTCCAAAGTCTGTGCTACCAAATATTAAGTCTAGGGTGTCAATAATTTTGTCAATGCCATTTCTTTTTATTTTCTGATTTAAAAGGACATATTAAGTTCTGAATCAAAAACAAAGGTCCTGTAATATTAACAGTGAAATAAAGAATTGTGGAGACCAAATACTTTTGTCAATTTCAACTGATTTTTAGAGAAAATTGTGAGTTATCTGAAAAAAGTGCAAGGGTGCCAATATTTTTGGCCACAACTGCATGTATGTGTATACAGTATACACTATATATATATATATATGAGCAACCTAATTTTTAAAATATTGTTCGGCTTTAAGTTGTTAAATACAGCTGCTTACTCAAAGCATGACCCGTGAGTGCCAACTGCAGGCGAAGGAGGGGTTTATAGGGATGAGATTTGTCTTAACTGTTTAATCTGCAATGGATTATTTGAATTGCCATCTGTTCACTCCTGACACATTTCACTCCTGCCACCTCCTCCGGCCATATTTCTCCCACAAAGTGCATGTTGTGACATGTTCCTTGTGTGTTCACAAGCTCTTCCAACTCTTTCCACTTTGTTCAAGTCGCTTGGTGACTGCTTACTGTGCAAGAGGAATAAGCATTGTACGAGGTACGATCTTTATACATATTTTGTATGCATAGTTTGTCTGTCAGCGGCTTTGGTATGATGTCTAGACAATAACGCATGGATTTGTCTATCTCGGCAGATGGGTTGTACTCCAACCAAGTTGGATGTTTTGCAAGAGTCTGAAGCATTTGGACCCATCTCAAGGTCGTCTTCCCAGGAAGGCCTCAGTATAAATGAAAAAGAAAACAACAGAAGTAAAAAATTTCAGGAAGCTTGTGGAGATAATATAACAGCAGATGCCTGGAATACTGAAAGCAACGAACAATGTAATCGTAAATACAAGGAGACAAAGTCAAGGGAGCGATTATTTTGTGCCGTTTCCATTGTAAGGTCAGAGAGATTGAGTAGTTTCAAGATGACTGCTGGTGACCTGTTGTCAAAGACACAAATGGAAATAAGGCATTCAGTAGCCAATGGTGAATCGTTTGTGGCCCTTAAGGTTCCCAAAAAGGTAGAAACGGCAAGCAGAATCGCAGAAAGGATAGACGCCGCCAGGGAGGAAAAGGTGGACTTCCCTCCTCGCATGATTCAAACACAACGAGCAGTGTACGACTACCTGAACTCTGTGCTAAGTTGTTATGAACACATTATGAACATCAGTGAGCAGATTGTGAAAGCACAGTCAGCAGTGAAAGAACAAGTTGCATTTTTCTGCCAACGACTGGAAGAAGTAAATGCTGCGATGCAAGTGGCTCTGACATCAGGAAGGAGGTTCATTGAGGAAATGGAGCTTGAAAACACTTCATGTTCCATGCAAAGCAGGGATTTTAAAGGAGATGTCAACCTGCATAAACAGTTGCTGACATATTCGCTCAACAACATTCGAGATGTAAGTAAACTCAGCAACTGTGAAAACAAAAAGTTGCATTGTAAATTTAGAGATTTAATAAAGTCAACCTTGGAGACTATTGATCGGCAGTTGAGTGCTAAAGATTCGTTTGAGACTGGTCTAAATGAAATCCTGAATGCACTCGGTAGATTGACCATCATGCAGCTAACGGCAGGTGCACAAGGAAGTGAGCCTCTCTACTCTGAAGACAGCGGAGTTTCCGCAGACTGTGACTGTATCGGAGAAATGAACACCATGGATGGATCTGAGGAGAGAACGAGCTCTGAAACATGGTCGCTCTTTCCAAATGACCGTTGGGCACATTGGAATGGCATCCCCCATGAGGAAGCACCAAGGCATAACGATCCTTTGCGAGACATCAGGCAGTTACCCCACTGCTGTACCCTGGAACACCAACTGAAAGACCTCCTCTACCTTCCACGTGATTTGGAAACCACCAGGTGCTCAACATGCAAGAGCAATCCAAGGCAGGAACATCCGCATAATCCGAGAAAGAAACAAGGCCTCGAGCCATGCGACGTTGTGACTTCAGTAAAGAAACCATTGCTCTCCCGGTTTGGTCCTAGATTGGAATTTGAGGAGTTGCAGCAAAAGCTTCAGACTGCACTGAGCCACCGTATACAGTTTATTGCACAAGAGTCCACTATTGGAGATGATTGGGATGATGAGCAGATTCAGACACGCCGTCCCG
The DNA here is from genome assembly GCF_964187855.1 of Myxine glutinosa. Lineage (NCBI taxonomy): Eukaryota > Metazoa > Chordata > Myxini > Myxiniformes > Myxinidae > Myxine > Myxine glutinosa. Next base: position 46,291,674 of record NC_136269.1, on the reverse strand, counting down.
CATCATCTCAAGACGATAGGTCTCGACGTAGACATCAAAAGTGTTCCCCTCGTTCTGCTATCTCCCCACCAAGACAAGCAGATATGACACTTAAAAAGGCCCAGAGCTCTTTTGCCAAAGATATTGATGATGCATTTGGGAAAAAATTACAGGGTGTTAAAATGAGTGAGCAAACACAAGAATGTCAGTGGAAGACAAAAATGGCAGTTTCACCTTCAGGAAAAAGCACACTTGTTGCGAGAAGAATAAAATCGTCCTTTGACGAAAGCTTTTCTGTTCTCCCAAACCACAGATCAATAACATTTGAGGCGGCACTCAAGAATGACACTTCCGTGCTCCATCCGGTTCCCTCTACGTCAGCGTATACTGGGCCTGAAGAAGGAATTACTGCATCAGACAGTTTTCAGTGTCAGGCAGTGTACAAGAAGAAAGCAGCACTCCATGGTTTTGGGATTTATCCCTTATTGGACTTAAGAAATACATCTGCCCAGCAAGACGCATCTTACAACGAATGCAATGCCAATTACGAGTCATATTCGTCAAAATATGGGAAACCTTCAATATCATGCGAGTCTCAAATGAGCTCTGCAACAACAGACACAAAGGCTAATATGACATACAACTGCACATGCCCCAGTTTTGGACACATGTCACATGGTCCTAAGCTCACTGAAAGATGGCACGATGCTCCACTCCCTCAGATGCAGAATACTTCTCGGACACAAATGTGGTCGAGCAGTCTTCCTATTCAAACAAACAGCAGAACCCCAGATAAACAGATGCAATTTGGACCTCCACCCATATTGAACAGCTTCTGCCCCTCACCTGCTTCCAAGTCAACAAGAAAACCATTACCTCAGAAATGGAATGCCCTGCTTAATCAGTCACAACGCAGTGCTCATCCCACACAGACATGGTCAACTCCCTTGCCCTTTCAAAAGTACTACAGAACTTTATCTAATCAGACACATGTCACACCTCTGCTTTTTCCTGAAATAACGAGTTCTCCACCGAATGGGACCCCACCCAGCCCTCCGCCCACCAGAAATTTGCCCAGTCCTCCGCCCATGAGAAATTTGCCGAGCCTATCTCCACCGAGACTATCTCTGCCAAGCCGATCTCCGCCAAGCCGATTAACGGCAAACCGATCTCCGCCGAGCCGATCTCCGCTGAGCCGAACTCTGCTGAACCAAACTTTGCCCAGTCCTGCACAGAGACAAACTCCGCCCAGTCCTCTGCAGATCCAAACTCCGCCCAGTCCTCTGCAGATCCAAACTCCGCCCAGTCCTCTGCAGATCCAAACTCCACCCAGTCCTCTGCAGATCCAAACTCTGCCAAGTCCTCTGCAGATCCAAACTCCGCCCAGTCCTCTGCAGATCCAAACTCTGCCCAGTCCTGTGCAGATACAAACTCCGCCCAGTCCTCTGCAGATCCAAACTCCACCCAGTCCTTTGCAGATCCAAACTCTGCCCAGTCCTCTGCAGATCCAAACTCCACCCAGTCCTCTGCAGATCCAAACTCCGCCCAGTCCTCTGCAGATCCAAACTCCTCCCAGTCATCCACAGACCCAAACTCCTTCTAGTCATCCACAGACCCAAACTCCTTCCAGTCATCAGCAGAAACAAACTCCTTCCAGTCATCCGCAGACCCAAACTCCTTCCAGTCATCCACAGACCCAAACTCCTTCCAGTCATCCACAGACCCAAACTCCTTCCAGTCATCCGCAGACCCAAACTCCTTCCAGTCATCCGCACACCCAAACTCCTTCCAGTCATCCGCAGACCCAAACTCCTTCCAGGCATCCGCAGATGCAAACTCCTTCCAGTCATCTGCAGACCCAAATTCCACCCAGTCCTTCACAGTCCCAAACACCATGCAGTCATCCACAGATCCAAACTCCACCCAGTTCCCCACAGACCCAAACTCCACCCATTTTTCCACAGACCCAAACTCCACCCAGTCTTCCACATTCTCAAAGTCCACCCAGTCCTCCACAGTTCCAAACTCCACACAGTCATCTGCAGACCCGATCTCCACGCAGTTCTCCACAGACCCAAACTCTAACCAGTCATCTGCAGACCCAAACTCCATCCAGTCCTCTGCAGACCCAAACCCCACCACCACAGACTTGGCCCAGTCCTACACCCATTCACTTACTACATATACTCACTCCAGATAAAACCCAGCCTCGTCTTCCCACTCAAATGGAGTTTAGTGCCCCTCCAAATCAAACCCAACTTGGTGTTTCACCCACTCAAACACTGCCGAGACCTATGCTGAATCAATTACAGTTGATTGCTTCACCAACGCAAACACTGCCTGTGCCTTCACCAACGTGGATCTGCTCTATGTCCTCTCAAACACAGACTTGTCCTCTACCCATTCAAAAGTCGTCTACTCTTTCACCGACCCAAGTATTAACCAGCTCTCTTAGGATTCAGAAGTTGCACAACACGACAGCCATTCAAACACAACTGAATTCTCTAAACATTCAGTCACTACCCTCTCAGAAGTGGCTGAGTCCTCGGCAAACTCAAACTCACCATCCAATTCAGAAACGTCACAGTCTTCCATCAATGAATATACAATCCAATCTGCCACTCGTACACAAGCAGCATTGTCACCCATCTCTGTCCACGGAACGCAGCACTCAACTCCCACAGTTCTGGCCCAACACTCCTTTCATGTACACACAGACCAACCATTCAAATTTCGATGTTTCTTACATGTCAAATGCGATCCACCCGAAAAGAGACTTCATGTCTATCAGACCAAAGGTTGCCCACGTGACTGGTGAACAAATCAGACCAAAAGTTGCCCACGTGACTGGTGGACAACCTCTGCATAGTGGGATCCACTTGACAAACCCTAGCTCAGTGTTTTGCCCCTCTTCACCAACATTGTTTGCAACCAAAGCGGCTTCTTGTCACTCTGTTGGAAGAAATACATTTGAGACCATCACCAGTGGCAGTCCTGAAGGTGCACAGAAGAAACCACCTGAACGCAATACACTGAACGTACTGACCAAGAGAGTTTCTGAAGTCCACAAGGGATGCAAGCGGGTATGGAGCAAGAGTCGAGATACCGAATCGGTTTTACAATCATCTGCAAAGAATAAAACTCGTCGAAAAAGAACACAAAGCACTCACAGGTAAGTTGTTTGGGTTCACCAATTTACATAGTACAGACATGTACATACACCGTCTCTGGTTCTTAACTGGTTAAATATTATGAAAGTACAGTACTGGATGGTGCCAAGAATCTCTGAAACAAATGGGTCGTTCAACGAATGCTCTACAAATTTGGCTATTGCCAAACTTGGTAAACATTGGTAAAGGCGAAGATATTATACAAAATTATAACCTGGACAGACACACGCACGTATGACGTAAATCTCAGTTTTCAAAGACCTGGGTGCCACACAGATTCCATCCTAGTTTGGAAGCGATGTGTTGGCATAATTTATGTTTATGTATGTCACATCTAGTGTCAATATGGTCCTTTCATTTAATTTATGATTCTTGACTGCAAACCTCCTAAATGATGATCCAGCAGGGCATGGACAATGTGTTCGTATGGCAGACATATGTAATGTGACACTTGTTGATATAACAGATCAACAAGTGCTGTGATGTGAATCGATCTGTGCCCTGCTGCCTCATCAAGTTAGGGGGTTCGATTTGTATATATAGTATATATTATATTATGTTTGTTAACTGCTCATGTCTGCCTTGTGTTACAGCTCCGAAAAACCCCAGAGGTCAAATCGTCAGGAGAAAAAGTCCATGAGAATCAGCAAATCCACCCCAGACCTGCTCATCCTGGGAAAAAACCTCAGAGGTCAAATCTTCAGGAGCAAAGGTCCATGAGAGTCAGCAAATCCACCCCAGACCTGCTCATCCTGGGAAAAAAACCTCAGAGGTCAAATCGTCAGGAGCAAAAGTCCATGAGAGTCAGCAAATCCACCCCAGACCTGTTCATTCTGGGAAAAAACCTCAGAGGTCAAATCGTCAGGAGCAAAAGTCCATGAGAGTCAGCAAATCCACCCCAGACCTGCTCATCCTGGGAAAAAAACCTCAGAGGTCAAATCGTCAGGAGCAAAAGTCCATGAGAGTCAGCAAATCCACCCCAGACCTGCTCATCCTGGGAAAAAAACTCAGAGGTCAAATCGTCAGGAGCAAAAGTCCATGAGAGTCAGCAAATCCACCCCAGACCTGTTCATTCTGGGAAAAAACCTCAGAGGTCAAATCTTCAGGAGCAAAGGTCCATGAGAGTCAGCAAATCCACCCCAGACCTGCTCATCCTGGGAAAAAAACCCCAGAGGTCAAATCGTCAGGAGCAAAAGTCCATGAGAGTCAGCAAATCCACCCCAGACCTGTTCATTCTGGGAAAAAACCTCAGAGGTCAAATCGTCAGGAGAAAAAGTCCATGAGAGTCAGCAAATCCACCCCAGACCTGCTCATCCTGGGAAAAAAAACCCCAGAGGTCAAATCTTCAGGAGCAAAGGTCCATGAGAGTCAGCAAATCCACCCCAGACCTGCTCATCCTGGGAAAAAAACCCCAGAGGTCAAATCGTCAGGAGAAAAAGTCCATGAGAGTCAGCAAATCCACCCCAGACCTGCTCATCCTGGGAAAAAACCTCAGAGGTCAAATCTTCAGGAGCAAAAGTCCATGAGAGTCAGCAAATCCACCCCAGACCTGCTGATCCTGGGAAAAAAACCTCAGAGGTCAAATCTTCAGGAGCAAAGGTCCATGAGAGTCAGCAAATCCACCCCAGACCTGTTCATCCTGGGAAAAAACCTCAGAGGTCAAATCTTCAGGAGCAAAGGTCCATGAGAGTCAGCAAATCCACCCCAGACCTGTTCATCCTGGGAAAAAACCTCAGAGGTCAAATCGTCAGGAGCAAAAGTCCATGAGAGTCAGCAAATCCACCCCAGACCTGCTCATCCTGGGAAAAAACCTCAGAGGTCAAATCTTCAGGAGCAAAGGTCCATGAGAGTCAGCAAATCCACCCCAGACCTGTTCATCCTGGGACACTTACTATTGTGAGGACAACAAGCTGCGCTGAAGTTCTGCTGCATCCGACGATTTCTGGCGCAAGAACCCCGGCTCCATTTTGCTGCGGAACGGATTGTATGAGTGATACTTTTGGAATATTCTTTTCAAAAACCAGACGATAAGGTTCGGCAAATTTTCTCCCTTCCATCAGCTCAATTGTGGTCTCGCTCATGGAGGAGCTAAACTACAAAGGGCAGCAGGTGTACAAAGCCTGGTGTTGGCTTAACGGTTAAGGTGGCTGGCTTAAGATATTAGGGTCTTGCTTTTGAGCACCTAAAAAAAAAACAATTCTTGTTCAACAAAATTCGATTAATACTTCGACAAATACTTTAAGACCTGGGAACAAGATATTAAATAGTATATTCACAATAAATAAAACAATTGGTTTTCAATAAACTCCCTCTCAAGAAACTTACGACTGCAATGTTCTTTCTTTCATTTGAATAATTTTCCAAGACAAAATCGTTCACAAAGTTTTCACAACGGAAGGATACTAAAGAGTAAATGTCTTTGCATTTTCTTTCTTTTTTTGTACACAGAAATCTAGGATCCAGGCTCATAAGGACTATATAGGAGGACCAAGTTGGCTAATCTAATCTAGACCATAATACTCTCCTCCAGTCTGTCAGTCCGTCCATTCAGGGAGGGGCTTCACCCGTTCAGGGAGGGGCTTCAAAATCATTTCACCACCATTTTGTTTTGCTCCGCATGCATATCTCCGAGGCCTCAGAAGTCAGAAGCCTCTTTTGTAAGGCTCACGCTTTCGGACTCTCTCACGGCTTTACGTCAACCCTAATTCACCACCTCATTTCATTTTCATAGTCGCTAAGATGGTTTAAGTGTCGGTTGCAGCAAAAGGTGAGAACATCGGGTAAATATTGGCATTTTATTGGTAAAATGCATAGTAATAGCCGTTTTGAATGTATCTGGTCGGACACGATGCGTGGACGGGGTGGAGAGGGTGGGGGTGGGGGAGGAGAGGGCGGGGGTGGGGGAGGAGAGGGCGGGGGTGGGGGAGGAGAAAGAATGGTGAGGAGGGAGGGTTGGGTTCCCTACTAGGGAATTACTTATTTCTTTACATGGTAAAAGTACAGCGACTGAAAATTGAAGTTAGGGATCGAACTGTAGTCTGATTATATTTTTTCATATTCCCGGGCTATATATAAAGAGTTTTATCTAAGATGAGGTAACTCTTTTCCAACTATGTAATTAAACAATGCTTTGAAAAACTTTGTATGTCATAAATTGCATATGTGGTTTAACTGTGTAATGCAATATTTATTAAATAATAATGTTTGGTTGAAACCATTTTTAATTTGTAAAGCGAAGTGTATTCGATGCTTTCAAGTGTAAAAATGAACAACAGAAGTCAGTCAATCAAGGCACATTCACTCCCCTATCCTACTCTCAAGACAAGTGAATCAAATGATTCCTCTCAAGTCAAGGTATAAGTGTCACTCTCCCCCCGCTCCCACCCTTCTCCCCCCGCTCCCACCCTTCTCCCCCCACTCAAGTCATGTCAATCCTATCATGTCAAGCTAGAAGTGTCACTTTCCCACCCACCTCTCCCTTCTCCCCCCTACCCTCCCAACTCTCCCGTGTGCAATCCTTTCCCCCTCTCCCCTGTATTCGATCCCCTGCCCTGTGTGCAATCCTCTACCCTGTGTGTGATCCTCTACCCTGTGTGTGATCCTCTATCCTGTGTGCGATCCTCTACCCTGTGTGCGATCCTCTCCCCATCTCCCCTTTGTGTGATCCTCTCCCCTGTGTGCGATCCTCTCCCTCTCTCCCGTGTGTGATCCTCTCCCTCTCTCCCGTGTGTGCGATCCTCTCCCCCTGTCCCCTTTGTGTGATCCTCTTTCCCGTGTGCGATCCTCTCCCTCTTTCCCGTGTGTCATCCTCTACCCTGTGTGCGATCCTCTACCCTGTGTGCGATCCGTGTGCGATCCTCTACCCTGTGTGCGATCCTCTACCCTGTGTGCGATCCTCTACCCTGTGTGCGATCCTCTACCCTGTGTGCGATCCTCTACCCTGTGTGCGATCCTCTACCCTGTGTGCGATCCTCTACCCTGTGTGCGATCCTCTACCCTGTGTGCGATCCTCCACCCTGTGTGCGATCCTCCACCCTGTGTGCGATCCTCCACCCTGTGTGCGATCCTCCACCCTGTGTGCGATCCTCCACACTGTGTGCGATCCTCCACCCTGTGTGCGATCCTCCACCCTGTGTGCGATCCTCCACCCTGTGTGCGATCCTCCACCCTGTGTGCGATCCTCCACCCTGTGTGCGATCCTCCACCCTGTGTGCGATCCTCCACCCTGTGTGCGATCCTCCACCCTGTGTGCGATCCTCCACCCTGTGTGCGATCCTCCACACTGTGTGCGATCCTCCACCCTCCATATACAGGGACTCTAGGTAGAAGGTTGAGACTGGGAGATCGATGTGAGAAGGAAGGGAGGAGCATCGTGGGGAGGGGCATCGTGGGGAGGCGCATCGGGGGGAGGAGCATCTGGGGGGAGGAGCATCGCGGAGAGGTGCATCGTGGGGAGGGGCATCGGGGGGAGGAGCATTGGGGAGTGGGTGGGGGAGGATGCAGTCGGTTGGTCAAAAAAAAAAATTGCTTCGTGTCTGTGGACGTAATGTTAATAAATATACATTTCTATTTCTTACTCGACGATAAACCCACATTGAAAATCTTTATTTTTGAGGCCATCATAATTAGCGGTAGAAAAAGCCTACCATAATTAGTAATAAAAGAAGACATGCCTCGTGTGAGGATCGAACTCACGACCTTCAGATTATGAGACTGACGCGCTGCCTACTGCGCTAACGAGGCAGATACGCTATTTCCATGAAGAATATCTTTAGAACAACATTTAGATGTTTATACAATTCATTGATTAACATTTCGATTTTCATTTCGTCACCTTTTGTCAAAAAGAAATTAATTTGCGAAATCCGACAATAAATTGGAAAAACAGCGGCATGTTTTATCGTGTCACGTGACCGAGGTGCACTGTTACGGTCCTTCATTCCAACGTCATGTCCGCCAGAAGAAACTGTTTTAAACAGCTTCAAACTTACTTTCCACCAAAATTATGAGTTCCGCGTCGATAATTGAGGCTCTCAAGATTCTGGTTTCTGTTTCAGGTAGGTTATTGAGATTAAGACGTTTTTAACTTATGATAACTTCCCTTATTCATGTTATGAGGTAAACGAGGGCGATCCACGGAAGCGTCGATTTGGTTACTGTTTGTAATAATTGCGATTGAGATTTTGTTTCACTCAACGACTTTGCACTGTAATCATTTCATAACATGAAAATACGCATTGCGTAGAGTGAGAGGCGAGAGCTTCGTCGACAATCAATGGTCAGTCGATGGAGTACGGTATGCAGCCCTCGCAAAATAAGGATCGCTTTTTTATATTGTTTAGTTGAGAGATGTGAGCTACGTGGTGGTGTCGACTCCAAAGGTAGTTAAAGTGTATATGAAGTCGGTGGAGATGGCGGAAAACTGAAATCGGTGTACCTGCCTTAAATGAAGTCGGTGTAGCTGGCGGAAAACTGAAGTCGGTGTAGCTGGCGGAAAACTGAAAGCGGTGTAGCTGGTGGAAAAAAAGAAGTCGGTGTAGCTGGCGTAAATGATGAGCGGTTTCGAATTCAAAATCCGTTCTGTACAGTACTGTATTGTAATTTGTTGATTTTAATCAGGTGAAAATAATTTATCGGTCGCGCCAGACCAAAGCAAGATCACGTGAGCAAGATGGCAGATCATGGAAGGGACAAGATGGCGGATCATGGAAGGGAAATTTGAAATGACAACATGAAATTTTGTTCCCAAGGGAATGGGGAATGACAGTGAAATTTTGAATGGATTTACATATACATGCAATTGCCATAGAGGTTCGCTTACGAAGCTCTCTATTAAAAATCTTAAGATATTTGAACCACCTCATGAGGTACCACCAGCTACACTACCTTAGTCACTACACCCAACAAATTAAAACACAGCAAGGCCAAGAGATGAAGTAAACATTAAAAGCAATACCTATTTTTACTAGTACCCGACTGCAAAGCCACAATGAGCTGGCGAAGCCAAAGCCTCTTGCCACTATTTTACCCATCACTGTGGCATCAGTAGGTTAGGTAGTAGGTAGGTGTAGTAGGTACCATTTGCATTCTGGATGAGATTAAAATTGATAAAATTTACTTCTTGATTAATTCGGTGAATTCCGTCTCAACTTCGGATATTTCCGGCCATGAAAAACTATCCTCGACGGCCGCGAGATTTCTAAAAAATAATTCTTCATCAATTTTTGAATATTTGACGCCGTTTTCACCCTCCGAAACGCGTAATAAGCTTTAAAAAAATATTTTTCAAATGCTCGAATCTCATTGGTTCCGGTGTTTGGTGACGATTTTCGTTGAAGATAATGAGGTTGGTCTTAACGTATTTTAATTACAAATTAGAGGTGCATTAGATTGTGAATCAAACAAAGACGGGTGAAACAAACTCCTATTGAACTTTTTCGCAATTGTTTTATGCAAACTTCCGCATCCGGTCGATGGCGGCCTCCATTGCGTGATTTGATTTTAGAAATATTTTTTCAAATGCTCGAATCTCATTGGTTCCGGTGTTTGGTGACGCTTTTCGTTGAAGATAACCAGGCCCGTGCGGGCCGAGGTTGGTCTTAAAGTATTTTAATTATAAATTAGAGGTGCATAAGATTGTGAATCAAACAAAGATGGGTGAAAGAAACTCCGATTGAACGTTTTTCAATTTGTTATGCATACTGCCGCATCCGCAAGACGGCGGCCTCCATTGCGCTTCGGAATTCTCAAGCCAAGGGATCCAGCATAATCTGGTTTTCGACATAATACGTACGCGTTTATTGACAACACCGGCTTCGCCGGCTATTACATATACATGCAATTGCCATAGAGGTTCGCTTACGAAGCTCTCTATGAAACGTTTGACGTCACCGGAAATAGATATATCGCCATACTGCGAATAAGATGGCGGATCATGGAAGGGACAAGATGGCGAATCATGGAAGGGACATTTGAAATGACAGCATGAAATTTTGTTCCCAAGGGAATGGGGGAATGACAGTGAAATTTTGAATGGATTTACATATCTATCTATAATTCCAGCAATCTCTGTGTGTCTGTCTGTGTGTCTGTGTGTCTGTGTGTCTGTGTGTCTGTGACCGCTGTTTCTCGACAACCACGGGTCCGATATACTTGAAACTTGCCAGGTATATTGCTGGGGACCCGAGGATGTGCCTTTTCAAGGTTTGTAATTAATCGGACAAGTACCTACCGAGCTATGTCCAAAAAACGCTTCAACCAATCAGAGAGCAGCGAGCTATCACGTGTGCCGAACGTGGCGATCAGACTCTGCCTCGGACGGCACATTTGACAGCGTATTCATTTATTTCACGTTGGAAAACTATGTTGCCGTTAAACTATGTTTTAAAACGAATTCAAACTGCGATTAAATTAAAACGATTCATCCTAACTGCGATTTGCGAACTTCCGGACAGTGACGACTGTCCGGCAGCACGCTTTCCGGCATCCAATCACAGAACGCTTTGTTGCGTAGGCGTGGCCGATGTGAGACGAGCGGAGCTGAGCGCGTTACGAGCTGACCGCCATTACGGTACGTAATTCGATTTCTTATGCGCATTATTTCTCCAATTCATTCATCTCCCAATTTCTCCCAATTCAATTCGTATCACTAATAAAAACGAATTTGCGATTCATTCGCTTTCCTGCGCGTTTGTGCACGCGATGGCGATTGCTTTACCAAACTCCGGAAGCCGTTCGCTTTGGACCAAACCATTGCATGAGGGGGGGGTTCTGTGGTCGTTGCGAATGGACCAAACCATTCATGTAAATAGAGGGGGGGGATTGTCACTGTACTCGCAAGCCGTTCGCCGTTCGCTTTGGCGTTGCGAATGAACCAAACCATTTCATGTAAATAGAGGGGGGGGGATATAATTTTAGATAGATATATAGTACGGGCATATATATAGTACGGGCATGCCCTAGTACATGCAATTACCATAGAGGTTCGCTTACAAAGCTCTCTAACGTATTATGTTGTTTTAAATTGCTGAAGCCAAAATTGTGTACAGACTACAGTACTGTGAATCAAATCAATTTCGCCATGACAACTCGAGACGAGACGACTATTTTGCAATGAAATCCGGTTTGCCAGTCATTTTTTTTTAAAATAAATATTTTTTCTCGATCTGTAACAGCACAGCGGACTTCCGTTTGATGACTCGATTTAACGCCGGTGAGCTATCGTTCTTGTCTGATTTAATCGTGTTTTGAATCGACTATAGTCTATCACAGTTTTATAGAAAATCTTAATCCCGATATGAAATTATCAATTTAAAATCGGATTGGGATGAGGGGGAAATTGTCAATCGAGCTAAATCTTACTTTGATGTACAACCCAACATGAACGGCAGCATTTACCCCTGCTCTCCCTGATTCCCACTCCTTACAGCATTGATACACAAAGAATTAAGTTAAGCACCCCCCCCCGTTTTTTTACAACCTCGCACATTACAAGTTTGTTGTCGTCAAAACAGTGTAATATACCCATGATATTGCTATATTTTCTGGAGAAGTGATATTATGGTCACATAAAAACATAACAATCATGCCGTTTTCAATATTTTATTCTGAATAATTTAAGGTGAAATTTTTTGGGAATTTTAGGCATATTTTCACCTCAATTTAAGTATGGAGCTATAGGTCCATCACGGACAGTGTGGATGACGTTTATGTTTTCTAACGTACAGTCATTGTTCTGAGAAGACCTCTAGCGATCTTTGCGTCAATAACGTGTGTAGGACCCACGTGATCGGATCACTGACTCAACCAATCACTTTTTTTCACTTTGATCACTCACTTTCATCAATGGATAATTGCTAATGTCATACCAATCATTATTTGATCTCACATACCTTAGAATATATGCCAATGTATACATATACACAAAGAATATATATTAGGGGGTGCTTACCTTAATTCGTTGTGTAGGGGTGCTTAACTTAATTCTTTGTGTATATATATATATATATTATATATATATATATATATATATATATATATAATATATATATATATATATATATGTGATTGTATACCTTGTTCATTCTTATTCCAAAATGGGACTTTTGGCAAAAAACGACCTTTGAGTCCAAGCAGGTGGTGCCCTTTTTAGCTGCGACGAGCAGCTCTATGAGAGGACCGCGTTGTTGTTCTTGTTGTTGGGGTGCCTTTTTGAATAGCGCATGCGCATGTGCATACACTCGGAAGTGCGTTGGTACGAGGTAAGAACATCGCGGACTAAAATCGCGATTTGTTTGAAGAAACCAGAATAAATTTAGCAACAAAGACAACATGAATGTTTTCATATCAATCTCGTTTCACAGAACTTGACACAAATTAGGTGTAATGTTAATGGTGTAAGTTTATTTTTTCCCATAGGGCAATGCCATCGAGAACAATGTTTGTCTGTTTCACACAAATGTCCACCAATCAGAACTGAGGATCTGGTCACATGACAGGGGGATGCCTTTAGTAACCATGACAGTTGCATATTTTACTAAAAATAAATATAACTAGAACTGCCACTTTATAACTGCTGGCAGTCATGACTGGTTTATTGCGCCTTCCCGCTTTCATACAACCCCACTTTTGATACAACCCCACTTTCATTGGACATGCTTTGACACAACCCCCTTGGATACAACCCCGATACACACAAACACACACACATCTCGTTTTTTCATTTCTGTTCCTTACAATTCTATCCCTCTCTTTCATTCACAGACACACAGACACACACACACACACACACACACACACACACACACACACACACACACACACACACACACACACTTAATTAATTGTACAGTATCGGTTGTTCCTAAACTTAAATAATTTAAAGATTGTTGTAAATGATGTTAATTTTACAACATCCCATATTCAACTTTATTTCAATTGTAAACCTCAAACATAGTTTCTCCACCTAAAGTTTCTACACACACACACACACACACACACACACACACACACATTCCCCCCCCCCCCCACACACACACACACACACACACTCATACACACATACACACAAACACTCAAACACACATACACACAAACACTCAAATGCACATACACACATACACACACCCACATCCCCCCCACACCCCTGCCCCACACCCCCCCCCTCACACACACACACACACACACATCCACTCACTCCCCCCCCCCCCCACATACACACACACACACACACACACACATCCACACATCACCCTCCCCCCACCCCCCTCCGATGAGCGGACCCTAACAACTCAAACGCACATACACACATACACACACCCACATCCCCCCCCACACCCTGCCTCCCCCCCCCCCACACACACACACACACATCCACTCACTCCCCCCCCCACCCCCCACATACACACACACACACACACATACACACATCACCCTCCCCCCAACCCACATACACACACACATCCCCCCCTCACACACACATACACACACCCCCACCCCTCCCCCCCCACACACACGCATCCACATACGCACACTCACACACACACACACACACACACACACACACACACACACACACACACACACACACACACACACACACATCCCCACACTTTACAACAACCCCGCTTTCACATTATTATTATTTTTCTCCATCAATTTATCACGAGATGATGCTCAAAAAATTTCATCCTGATCGGATGAAGTTTTGTACTTGTTGAATTATGACGTCATAATGGAGGCACATATGACATAATTCACAATGCTTATTCTCCATGGATAGTTCTTTGCAATGAGATATGTCTCGATCTTTTCTACTCAGCGCTTTTGGAGATATTGAGATGTTGTGGCGGACACGAAAATTTTCGGTTTTCTCAAGATGGCGGCCGTACCATGTGACCTGTGACGTCATAATTATCCTCAAAATATTCTTCATGCCCAGGCGCACCTATGGTGAAAATTTCATGTCAATCTGTGCAAAGACTGCAGAGAAAGCGATTTTTTAAAAGAAAATATACCTGAAAATTGCAGAGCCAGAATTATTCATTTGGTCTCGGAAGCCAATGCGAGGTTTCTTCTTCCTCAGCCATTCACAACTCTGTGTCAAATGCGATCGAGTTTTAAAAAAAAGTCAGAATTTGGCCAAATCTCTTTTAGTCGTTTGTTAATATACCTCAGCTATTGACAAATCTCAAATTTGAATTTTATTTGAGGTTAAAATTACCGCGTGAGATCGTGTCTAACGATGCCTTCAGTCTCTACATGTGATAAATAAATTAATCGTCTATGCTCGAAGACTCTTCTTCTTCACGCAATAACCACGTCTAGCTTCCAGACCGTACATCCAATCATCTTGAAATTTTGCACTCTTGTTACTCTTCATGATTTCTACTACAGTATGAAGTTTCACGTCGATCAATGAAGCGGTTCAAGAGATATAAATGTTTTTATTATTTGCGTTTAATTAACGATATCTGCCAAACCACGTGACCTGTCGCAAATTCCAAAAGGATGTTATAGTAGACTGATATGCTGAACACATCTGTGATGTTTCCCCTCCATTGGATCAAAAATGAGGGAGGAGCTAGGTTTTAAACGTTTATGCTTAAAAACGTCATAACTCTGAAACCATGTGATGCATGACGTCATGACTTTTTTGTTCGTCGTGGGTATGTGATTCTGCCTGCAAAGTTTGGCCTCGATCTGTTCAGGCGTTTTGGAGAAAATTGGATTTTAGTGTTTTTCACTCAAAACAATATGGCGGCCGACCCACGTGACTTGTGACGTCATAATTACTATTAAAATATTCTACAGACCGAGTCCCTCCTATGGTGAAAATTTGCTCTGAATCGGTCCAATTATTGCAGAGAAAATGGTTTTTAAAGGAAATTACTCATTAAAATGGCAGTAGAGTGGCATTAAAATGGCCTGGTAAGAAAAATGTTGCGTTGCCTCTTCTTTCAACAATAAAGACTTCTCGCTTCAAGACCGTACAACCACTTAAGTAGAAACTTTACACACTTGTTCCACTTGATGAGAGCGACATTGCATTAATAATTCAAGTCGATCAATGCAGTGGTTCAAGAGTTAGACGCTTTTTAGGATTCTCCTTCAATTATTTATTGCGGCCAAACCATGTGACTTATCAAAACGTCTCAAGTATGATTGAAACCTCCCCACATGGGGAACATTTGTGTAAAGTTTCCACTCGATATCTTCACAAATTATGGAGAAGATAGCATTTTTAGTTTATGCTTAAAAACGTGATGCCTTTTTTGCTCGCTGACTTTTTTGTTTGTCATGGGTATGCGATTATGCATGCCATGTTTGGGCTCGATCTGTTCAGCTGTTGCGGAGAAAAAGGGGTTTTCGTGTTTTTCACGAAAAACAATATGGCGGCCGAACCATGTGACGTATGACTTCGAATTTTTTTGCATTCTGAGTTTTTTTTAACAAAGGATCTGGGAAAAAATATCATTTTCATGGGAGCAAATATGTGTTTGACGAATTCTAACCTCTTAACGTTCGCATTTTTAATATACTAAATAAACATGTTTTTTATTCCCATTGCAGAGTTCTTTAGAATGAGGCATTACTCAAATTTTTCCATTGAGCCGTTTCCGAGTTATAGAGGGGCAAAGTTGAAGGTGTTTTACAAGATGGCGCCCATACCACGTGACCCATGACGTCATAATTAGCATTAAAAAATTATACGAGCCAAGCCGATCATTTGTTGAAAATTTCCTGTCAATCCGACCAGCGGTTGCTGAGTAACTTAATTATGAAGTTTTCGGAGGTGCAAAATAGGGTGGAAGAATAATAAGAAAAACTTTGGGAATAATAATAGGTTACTCTCCATTTCATGGAGAGTAAACCTAATTGTCCCCCGTCACACCGCGGAGCGAAAAGGGGACTATGGTTTTCCCCTCCGTCCGTGTGTGAGTCCGTCCGTCCGTCCGTGCGTGCGGGCGCGCGTGCGTATGTGTGTGCATGTGTAAGCGAAGGACCGAATTCTAATTTGGTGTGTGGCTGCAACCCACGTCAAAATCCAAGATGGCCGCCGCCATGTATGTCTGAACCTTGTGAGCAGAATATCTTGAAAAATAAACGCACTGCCAGCTTCTAATCTGGTGTGTGGGTGAATCTACGCATAAGGAAGAACGCTATTGATAATTGGGTCGCCACGTCAAAATCCAAGGTGGCCACCGCCATGTATGTCTGAACCTTGTGAGCAGAATATCTTGAAAAATAAGCAAAGTACCAACGTCTAATCTGGTGTGTGGTTGTATCTCGGCATAAGGAAGAACGCTATTGAAAATTGGGTCGCCACGTCAAAATCCAAAACGGTCGCCACCATATATATGTCTGAACCTTGTGAGCGAAATATCTCGAAAAATAAACGAACTACTAACTTCTAATCTGGTTTGTGGGTGTATCTACGCATAAGGAAGAATGCTATTGAAAATTGGGTCGCCACGTCAAAATCCAAGATGGCGACCGCCATGTATGTCTGAACCTTGTGAGCGGAATATCTTGAAAAATAAACGAACTGCCAGCTTCTAATCTGGTGTGTGGGTGAATCTATGCATAAGGAAGAACGCTATTGATAATTGGGTCGCCACGTCAAAATCCAAGATGGCCACCGCCATGTATGTCTGAACCTTGTGAGCGGAATATCTTGAAAAATAAGCAAAGTACCAACGTCTAATCTGGTGTGTGGTTGTATCTCTGCATAAGGAAGAACGCTATTGAAAATTGGGTCGCCACGTCAAAATCCAAAACGGTCGCCACCATATATATGTCTGAACCTTGTGAGCGAAATATCTCGAAAAATAAACGAACTACTAACTTCTAATCTGGTTTGTGGGTGTATCTACGCATAAGGAAGAATGCTATTGAAAATTGGGTCGCCACGTCAAAATCCAAGATGGCGACCGCCATGTATGTCTGAACCTTGTGAGCGGAATATCTTGAAAAATAAGCGAAGTACCAACTTATAATCTGGTGTGTGTGTGTATCTCGGCATAAGGAAGAACGCTATTGAAAATTGGGTCGCCACGTCAAAATCCAAGATGGCCACGACCATATATATATGTCTGAACCTTGTGAGCGAAATATCTTGAAAAATAAACGAACTACTAACTTCTAATCTGGTGTGTGGGTGTATCTACGCATAAGGGAGAACGCTATTGAAAATTGGGTCGCCACGTCAAAATCCAAGATGGCCGCCTTGCGTCTTCCACTTTGTAAACTCGCATCACTTCACCGACGGGGGACCTAGGCGTAACGCTTGTAACCTGTGGAATGTCTTGGGGCCCCAGCGGCTGTCATAATTGGGTCGCCACTTCAGTGGTAGGAGGTTTCAGAAATTCCTCAATGCAATTATGATTTTGAAATGCGATCGACACGGATCTTGCTGTCGAATCCGGAAGTAAAACAGATGATAACGGTTCGCTGGTTTCATAATATCTCAATACAATTGTGATTTAACATTATATTTTGATATATTAATACCATAGTATTAATTTATGTTTGGAATGATGAATGATGCTGTTTGGAATGAAAATATAGTAAACGTGCTGTAAATGCCTGTCGTTCGACTGAAGGTGGCACAGGAATGTGGAATTTATTGGTGCATCGTTTGCCATTTGCCGTTTTTTTGACCCAAGTCATTCACGAACTGGCTGTCCATGCCTGAAGTCAAATACTTACATTATTTGCTAACTGGTATCCCCACCCAGGTCATACTATCCTCTTTAACTAAAGTATCAAACAAGCTCGGCTACACCGTTGTTAGACTATCGGTCTTGTTGAAAAACTCTATGAATATTCCACATATTACACATCAGTTTGCTTTGATAGACTGTCATGTATACTTCATTACCTCCTGCAAATGCTTTATCTATCGCTCTGTCCAATGCGGCTACGAGCTTGTCATGGAATGTTTGTGTATAATACAGAAAAATAATTAGTTTATAAACATTTAGCCTTACCCTTGTTATTAATGTTGTGGATGCTGTCGAATCCAGGTTTGGAATTATCAATGATCCAAAATTTCTTAATACCAGAATAATACGTCGCCTTTTCATGGATGCATCAATGTGTGTACCATCCCTCGGATGGACGTTAAACTGGGCATCCCGTCTTCCGGTATTAGTTCTTTAGTTGTCTTTCACATTACGTGGTGTCTTTCTTTGAGTTGTCAAAAGAAGATAAATCTTTGGAGTCGGATAAACATCCGAGGGTATTGAAGGAGATGGCAGAGCAAACAGGCATGATGTTAACAGATATACCATCATGCTTATCTGCCCTGCCATCGTGGGTCTGTGTCATGGATGTATTGAGCTATGGACCTACCTTTGCACATTACATGGTAGCTAATCTTCACAAAAACAGCCACATCACCGATTCACCCAAACTTCAACTGGTTGAAGGCATCCAAAGTTTTCCATGCCTTCACGTCTTCTAGGGCGTAAATACTTTTTGTAAACGTAATATAATTCACTAATCTGGACATAAAATGGTTGGAAGGTTAGTCTCGCATCTGGACCTTGTTGTATTCGGCAAAACTGTTGCATAGCTAAGCTCCGCCTTGGATGGATTGAGGTGCCAGAGCGCTGCTCCGGTGCACTCCGGCAGGACTGAACCACTGATTATATATATTACATGCACACACATGAATACGGATTATACATACATACTCGTACACGGTTGTGATTGTACACACCAGGGTTCGGTGATATATCAAGATGTCGGTATAATTATTGATATCAATATACCGGTAATGGAAGTTTGAATATACTGATATACTGAAAAAAAATCGGTATATCTACAGATATATCAGTATATCACCAACAAATCGACGAAAGGTATTGGCAATCCTTAAATATATGATTTTTTTTTTTGTACACAAGATCGAGGCTCGTGTAAGAGCTAGCACATTAAACGAACATAAGCACATAAAACACAAAAAACATAAATGGACACATAAAACAATAATGGGGGGGGGGGGGGGGGGAAGGGGGGAGACAAGATGGGGAGAGAGAGAGGGAAGCACACAAGTACAACAGTGGAGAACAGGGACGTCGGGAGATCTGTGGAAGGAAGAGGGCTGGGGGGTGGAGGGGGGGGAGGGGGGGGGGGAGGGATGGGGTACACGGTATAAAACAAATTGCATGGGTGAAAGCAACAAATTGACACTACTAGGAATTTCAGGAATGAAGTCGGATTACAGGAATGAAGTTTCAGGAATGAAGTATGTTAACATATATAATTTCGTTCAAAATTTTGGGAGATTAGCAAACCTGTACATTTTTGGAATCTTCAGAGCATGGAGAATCTGAAAATCAATGTTGGCATTTGCACCGACACCTGCATGGCCGCCATTTTGGATTTTGAAAATGGCCGCCATAAAATACATATTTTGCGCGATCTCGGCTTCTAGTCAACCTAGAGACTTAATTAAATATGCTAATCCTATGTTTTCTGGGTCAAGGAATCCAATAAAGGCCTCAAAATAGTGCTCAGGATTATAGAAAAGCAACAAACAAAGGTAATTGAAAACCATTGTCTTTATATTTGTGATATAACTGTATTACATAATACATGATATTGCAAGTCCTTTGAAGTTATAGGTTGTTATAGGAAGTTATAGGTAGTATCAGATTGAACTATAAGTCCTATACACAGGATATACGAGGTCTATACCGTTCAGGAATATGCTTTTACAGATCTTCATCACCTTCCTGAGTGTCATTTTCGCAAAGGTGTCTACGCAAATGTAAACATTAATTTTTGGATTCCTCATGCTCTGAATATTCCAAAAATGTATAGTTTTGCTAATCTACCAAAATTTTGAACGAAAAAACATAGTGAACCTGACTAATAGTGAGAATGTGTAATTTGTCAGGATTGAAGCATGTTCCACTTTTTTGACCAGTTTGTGATTTTGTCCAGGTCTGTAGAGAGTGAGGAGGCTGCTGCCTGCCAATCTGAGGGTTGAGATGTGGAGCGGCAGAGAGTGGAGTCATCAGCAAAGAGATAGAGAGGATTTTCCAGAGAGTTGGAAAGATCATTGATGAAGACCAAAAAAAAAGCACAGCGCACAGAACACTGATTTGAGAAACTCCAGGCTGAACTGGAAGGGGAGATGAGAGAATTCCATTCAGGGCCACACGTTGGCTACGAACAGAGAGGAAGTCCGCAAGCCATGCGTGGAGATTCCCATGGATACCATAGGAGGAGAGTTTGGTGAGCAGGGCCGGGGGCCAGACCATATCGAAGGCACGAGATATGTCAAGGGAGACGGCTCTGATTTCCTGTTTGGCCTTGAGGACCTCCATCCATTGTTGCATATCAGACTCTGTTATCAGCACAGACCCCCGTAGCGAGCAGCTGTAGTTTATCTCACACGATGACGACAATAGTAGCGCCAATAATCGCCTTTAATGTGTTTTTTTGGGGGAGTTTTGCTTTGAAAGGGGGGATTTGATACACTCGGCTACATATGGTACAGTGGAACGTATGACGTCGAGGTGTACCAGGAAGTAGGTACAGTAGGTTTTCACTTTTAACCCTCAGGACCGTCCAAGCGATCACATTTTCCTTTTCTCACCGTGGCTGTTTTTAAATGGAATTGGTTATTTTAAATTAATCGGGTGTGCTTTTAAAGCCGATGCTGATTACCGACACAGTGATATCGGCCTGTGTCCATTACCAATACAGCATCAGTGATACAGTCCAGTGCCGATTACCAATATACGGTCTAGCACAACTCGTGTTGTGTACATCATCTGATCTCGCTTTAAAACAAAATCGTTTTTGCTACAATATAGTTGGACATAAAATAACTGTTCTCATCATGGGGGAAATAGCCCTGTTTGGGAATACTTTGAAAATAATGTGGTCCGGGGCAATGGCCACCCTATCCCCACTGCACACCATCCTCTTCAAACTCCCTGCGCCATCTCCCTTTTCATCCACATCCCAAACCACCCTCCTCCCACCACATCACTAATTACCCTATTAGAGTGTTAGCTCAGTACAATGGACCCCAATTACCTCGTTAATGCATTACCTATAATATACAAAGGATTCCTCAGTTTGAACAAACTATCATGGAATTAAATAGATTTCTTTTTAAAAAATTGCCTGCAAAACTCTCTATAAAACCCATTGGAAGTTATCATTAGCACCACGGTTGTGGTCCTCGAAAAAGGTGATTATTGGTGCTACTATAGTCGCCATCGTGTGAGATAAACAGTAGCTGCTCGCTAGGGGGTCTGTGCCGATTATGAATGAATGAATGAATGATCGTTTTAAGGCCATTTTCCCGCTAGAGCTTGGGTTAGCCTTGCGGGCCCCATGACAATCATGGTTCCCTGTTTGAGGCAATGTTTTTATTGCTGGATGCCCTTCCTGACGCCAACCCTTGGTCACGCTCTTACGCTGCGCAGGGATACAGTGTACCTATTCTAAACCGGGGTACACACCGGGATCATTCATCCCAGCAAGCTGGTACTCAATTTGCCGACCTCGGAAGGATGACAGGCTGAGTCAACCCCCCTGGCGTTAATTCAGCGATCGACCGGGATTCGAACCCAGGATCCTAGGATCCCAAGCCGGGATCCCACCCTAACCGCTAAGCCAACACCAGGCCGATTACCGAAATCGATACTGTATATGCGTCATCGCGTGTGCCAATATCACACACTGCGTTAATTTTATGACTGAGCTATAATATTGTCACGTTTGTGGGGTTTGGGGAGGAGTTAGAGATTACCTGTTTCGTTGTGCAGATGCTCAACCCTTTCTCTCCGGTGCTTTTCCAAGTTTTTTCAACTTATTTTAGAAGCTTTATGAGCTTTTTTACCGAATGATCCTCATCTTGCACTCATGATACAACTTCGCATTATCTTGGCATGCGTGCGGAGCATTCTGGGGCGGATTGCATCGTTTCAAAAGTGCTGTATTGAGTAGAAACCTGTTCAGGTTTAATTCTCAGCACTGGAAGCATTCACAACCTTGTCACAACAAGCTGGGAACATTCACAACCATGTCACAACAACCTGGAGTCAAAAGTGTTTTTAACTCAAAGAGTAGAACACATCATTGTTTTGGATTGGGGATGATCTGACATGATGGTGAACAACTTTCTTGAAGATCTGGAGGGAAGAATGAGATTGAAAAGGATGTGGATGTTGATTTCACAGGTGGGAAAAAGAGGAACAAATGAGTGGAGGTGAGCAGTATCCACCTGGACTTAGGTAGTTTCACCAGAGAGGGGTTGATGGTGAAACATGTGAGCCCTGCAGAAACCTTGGGGGATAGGGTAGGTGGGTGGGAGAGCACAAAGCACGGAAAGAGAAGGTGCAAGACTGGAAAAGCAGTGGTAGAAGACAGAGAGACCGCATGTATGCAATGGAAAAATACTCAGCTTCATCACAGCTTCATATACTCAGCTTCATCACAGGAGATTCCATTAATCTTAAAGGCCTTGGTTTCTACAGCATCAAGCTGAGCAAGAAGTGAGGCAGTTATGGATGGATTTGGACAAAACTTGGTGGTCAGGTTTGGTGTGTGACAAGGATGAATTGTTTAGATTCTGGTGAGGATTCAGATCCTCATCCTAGAATCTGCAAAGTGATTCTTCAACATTGGGGGATTGAGCCAAAAACAATATATAACACGATATTTCAAAAAGTTGTGGACGGGTTCAAACAAAATTTGGTGGATGAGTTGGGTAGTTGACATGAGCAAGCCAATTCGATTTTGGTCCAGGTCCTGATGCAGATCCGGCCTATCAGTAGGATACAAAGCATAAAATGTTCAGTCTAGCGGACGCATGCTCGCTACCGAGTGCCGTTCTAGTAGTAATTATATTTTCACAATAGTAATACTCACCTCTAAGCATTCTAGCCTGGGTTAGAATCTCGGCCATCATGGTATTTCACAGGTCGGGTGATTCATAAATGTGTGTGACATCCCTCGGATGGACTTTAAACTGGGGTTCCTTATGCCAGCATGAGTATATATTAAAGATCCCACCTCATTTTATGTGAAAAGGAGGTGAGTTATCGCCGGTGTCCTGAACAAATTTCAAATTCCTGCTCTGACCTGAGTCGGATTGGTGACATGACCAGGATTGTAGCTCTAATATCTGCTTCAGCAGCTCCAACACTCTGCATAGGCCATGGTACATGATGATGATGATGATGATGATTATGGAAATCTCAAACACTTGTTTTTATGAGAGTCTGCAGTGTTTTTTGGAAGTTGTATCTTCATTATATATAACAGCTATCTTGTAGCGGTTACTGCTGGATGCACACAATCGCCTTGCACCGGCCAGAACACGGCCAGACGCACCTCTCCCGGGCATGCCCGGACTCACTGTTCCCGGGCACGCCCGAACCTCCCGGGCACGCCCGGTCTCGTCTTTCCAGGGCTCGCCCAGAGCGTCCGGGCATGCCCGCTATCGCCTTTCCAGGGCTCGCCCAGAGCGTCCGGGCATGCCCGCTATCGCCTTTCCAGGGCTCGCCCAGAGCGTCCGGGCATGCCCGCTATCGCCTTTCCAGTGCTCGTCCAGAGCGCCCGGGCACGCCCAGCCTCGACTTGCCAGGCCGCAGCCAAACACGCCCGGGCAGGTCCAGACTCGCCTTTCCAAGGCTCGCCCTTGACACCCGGGCATGCCCGGTATAGCTTTTGCCGGG
This sequence comes from Myxine glutinosa, assembly GCF_964187855.1. NCBI lineage: Eukaryota > Metazoa > Chordata > Myxini > Myxiniformes > Myxinidae > Myxine > Myxine glutinosa. The sequence goes on along the minus strand of NC_136269.1, from coordinate 46,267,817 downwards.
CAAACTTCCCGACATAAATGTGTATATATATTGCTGCCCGATAAACGGGCTTTTCAGGGTACCCGAGTGTGATACATTTATTAAACCTACTCGGACGAATTTCCATCTTTGGTCGCGTCAATTCTTTCAACTCGCGTTGGAGCCCAGCTCCTTCAATCTGTTGTTTTTGTTTGTTTGATGGAAATCATCCAAAAAAGGCATCAATCCACTCTAGGTAAAGGGCTAAGGGAAGGTTAGGAAAAGATAAGGATTAAGCGAAACAAAATAAATATAAATAAATAAATATAAAATAACAAGAAAACATCGAAGACACAGGAAATAGGAAGTAACAGAAGTCAGAAAATGTTATGTAGATTAGTCATGTTACAAATTAGTCGTGTTATATGTTAGTTACTGTTGTGTAGATTAATCATAAAAATGGCTGTTATAGCACATAGAGGTGCTTCACTCAAATACTTCCTGCTCGCTGAGGTTTTCTTGTAAATCTCAAAACACTTCTTGAACAATATGATCAAGTTGTAAGACTGCAGCAAGATACTTTAAGACACTAAATATCATTCGGAATATTTATCCCCACGCTTAAAAAAAAAAAAAAGATAAGATGGCAGAGGGTGGGGGAGGGGGCATTTTTTAGTCTGTCCGTCTGTCCCTCCTTTGTACTATCTCCTAAATGGTTGTGAAGAAATTCACCAAACTTGGTAGTTATGATCACCACGTGGCAAGAAGGTGCGAGAACATTGTCAGTTTGACCCTGTCCTCTGGGGCATGGTCAAAAGGTCAAATTCCAAAAATGCAATTATGGGCACATTTGAAAACACTTTATAATGAAACTTTGTATCTGTAATTTTGTATATGATTTGCCAAAATCAAGATTCTCTGCTCACCTTCACTCCTTCATTCCTCTTTTCTCCCACCTCTGGAACAAACTCCCTCACTCTCTTAAATCCCACTCCTCCCTCCAGGTCTTTAAAACGGCTGTTCACCACCATCTTCCCCAATCCAAAACCTTGATCTTTTCTACCCCCGCTAATTTCACCCCAAATCCACTTTTTCGAGGTGCCGACTTCTTTCCTGGAAGTCCTTGGTGTCCTTGCGTTTTATACCTATCCTTCCTCCCCCCAGGCCCTCTCCCTCCCACACATCTCCCGATGTCCCTGCTCTCAAATGTTGTGTTTGTGTGCTTCCTCCCCTTCTCTCCCCATCTTGTCGACCGCTCCCCTTTTTATATACTTTGTTTGCTTGTTTGTTTGATTTGTTTGTTTGATAAATGTTAGCTCTTTCACGAGCCTCGACTCTGTATACAAAAAAAAAAGAAGAAAAATCAACTTTGGGGCACGCATGAAATATGTAATGATTTTTTGGGATTTGACTCCCGGTTCATGCCCCAGGGTGGGGATTAGGTTCACAGGGGTCAAAAGTGTGTTTAACTCAAAATTTGATCTTGGGTCATTCCTGGTGAAACTTTTTGCCATCTTGCAACTTTGCTTTAGGCGTGAAGTGTAGGGATTTGCAATGGTGCACCATCAACTTCGGTCTAGTTTAGGTTTGGTATCAAATTGATAAATGGACGTTGGTTGTGTTATATGGGAGCGGGAGGGGAGGAGGGGATGGAGGAGGAAGTGGTTGGTGTGTGGTCGTTAAATGTGAGTTCTGTATCTGGTATTCGCATCAAAATGTTACAAGCATGTAAAATATTATGCGCTTACACTCGTTACTAAAATTTATACTCGTGAATAAAGCTGTTTTTGCACTTCATCATTCTGCTTTTACATTTATGCATTTGGGTAAATGTAGCATGTGCACTGATTAAGACGAATGTGATTTGTTTTATCATGCTTTGCACACCGGACTTTATTTTGATGCGGTTAGTTTTCTGGAGTGGACGAAACAGATAAACTGAGTATCTGTGTTAATTCTTGAAAGTGCACCTTGATTTTCTTGCAGAGCCACTCGGTCGTAGTGCAGACCCATCGGACGCTCTTTCGACCTCTCTTGAGGTCAACTTGGACCGGTTGAACAACCAGCTAAAAGAAGACCCTCAGCTCCGTGATGCTGGACGACTTGAAGATCGGTTGAAGACGGGAGGCTCTGAAGCGTAGGTTCTGCAAAAAGCACCTGGGTGGTGGGATTCCAAAAAGTTTGAATCCTCAAGTGCTTTCAGTTCAAGGTTTATGCATGCTTGCATTCTCACTATGGTTTGGCAAGTATTGGAGATGTTAACTTTGGGAACAAAACAGTTATGAATCCTTTGGAAGTATCACACTGATCTCATTGTTAGGCTTGTTTCTACTGGCCACACTTTTATTACCTTTGCCAGAGGAGAGGCTATTGCGTTTGGGTTCGTTTGTGTGTTTGTTTGTCCGCGCATGACACGAGTAGGTCTATTAATTACATACTATTGGAATGTTTGAACGTTTATTAATTACATACTCATGCAATGTGAATACGTCTTTTAATTACGTACTAATGTAATGTGACTCCGTCTATTAATTACATACTTATGAAATGTGAGTACTACGTCTATTAATATGGCACTTTGAAATGATGTATGAATGCTAAACGAGGCCTTTTGTGCATGTGCTGTGTATTTGTGTTAACAATGATTTGGTTCTGCTCGATGAGCACTTTTAAACCGCCATTGCTCGCGCTAAATCTTTGATTCATATAGTCTTTTCAACATCATTTTCAGTATTTAGACGAAAAAGTGGCTATTTAAAGATGGTTAACCATAAATGTGTTCCTGAATGAAAATCGGACTCATGGAAATATAGGAATGAAAGAAATATCCACAGAAGAGAGGATTTGGGTTAGTACCAATTCCTGTTAATTAATTAACTAACTCAGTTAATTAAATAGTACCAATTAACTAACGGTGGCTGTGGTTATAACACACATGAATGGATGCTTTTCCTTTCACCAATATAAGCAAAAATCGAGTATAACTTCTCTTGTGGACCTGGAACCAAACATAAAATATATATTTATAATTGTACTCACAGTCAATACAACTCCCACTCCTATCCCACACACCCACCACCCCACCCCTCCCTCCCAAATATGATCCATAGTAAATATCATCATTTTAAACGTACCCTGTGCATCGACAAGCCCCAGATATGACCTTCCCATCAGTGTTAAGAAGCACGAAGGATTGGGTAGAGCCCACCCTCTTCGGCCTTTCACAGGCGCACATCGCAGGAAGTTTTTGCAATACGGACTGTAACATCTCAAATCTTTGGATGAGTTGACCAGGTAGTTCTCCAACTGTTTCATTGTGCAGAGGCACATTCCTTTGTCGCCTGTACAAGTAATTTCGACTTCTTTAAAAGTTTAATTTTTTTGTTTAGTTGTTTCATTCGACAATCCTTATCTGGGAGGCATGAGAAATGTCGAGGCCACCACAATTTACTTTGTTACTGGGGGTTTCTGCACATGTGTGCCGAGCAATTGGGGCGGAAATGCATAATTTCTAAAGTCCCGTATTACATTTCATTGGAACTTGAGCACATTTATTAACTAGAACGGCACTCAGTAGAGAGCGTACCTCCGCCCGGTTGGCCATATCAAGCAATGGTGAAGAATCACTTTAAAATTCGACTAGCTGGATCCGGATCCGGATCTTCACCAAAATTGAATCCATTCTTCCTTGTCATATATTACACACAACCTGTCCAACAATTTTCGTCCAAATACATCCATAACTTTTTGAGATATATGTATCGTTTTTGGCCCTATCTCCCAATGGTGAAGAATCACTTTAGTAATTAAATAATTCTCATATCCAAATCCATATTTAGATATTCACCAAAATCGAATCAAATCCTTGTCAGACACCCAGCCGGTCCACCAAGTTTCATCCAAATCCGTCCACAACCTTTTGAGATATCCTGCTATGTTTGTATGCTATGTATGTATGATATACAGGTTGCTTCTGACAAACCAGACGTGATCTGCTTAACAGAAACTTTCCTCCTTCATGATGTCTCTGATTCCTTGCTATCTCTCCCAGGTTACTCCCTCCTCCGGTATGATAGACCTGAGCCTCGTCCTGGATGTGGGGTTGCTATCTTTATGAAAAAAACTCTCTTCCTCACTCGCCCTGCACTGCCCTCTCTCCACCTCACCCCCAGGAATACCTTTGGCTACGGCTTCCCCTTCGCTCCCACCTTTTGTTCATATGTGTGTTGTACCGTCCACCAAACAGTGATGACTCCATCTACATCTCGCTGTCTGATAATATGGACAAACTTCTATCTACCCATCCCAACTCTCTCTTCCTCATATGTGGTGATTTCAACTGTCACCATGCCAGTTGGCTGGGTGTGGGTACCTCTCTCACCAGCCATGGCTCTTCAACAAAGGACTTCTGTGACTCACTGGGACTGACACAATCTGTCAATTTCCCGACCCGGATCTCAGTCAACGGAGCATCTTCTCTTCTGGACTTGGTTATGACTAACTTCCCTGAAAATGTCTGCTGCTCTTCTTCTGCTCCAATCGGCTCTTCTGATCATGTGCTTGTTAAAGTGGACATCTCTCTGACCATTCTCAGAGAGCCTCCTCAGTGTCGACGAGTCTGGCATTTCACTCAGGCCAACTGGCACGGTCTTCAAGCAGCTATCAATCATCTGGACTGGTCTCCCATCTCTACCGCCTCTGACATCAACTCATCCTGGGAATTCTTCCAAAGTAAATTGCTCTCTCTCATGCACAGATTTATCCCATCTCGTCTTCAGTTGTCATACCCTTCCTCCCGTCTATGGTACACGGAATCTTGTGGTGAGGCTATTGCCCAGAAACAACTTGCTTTCGTCTCCTGGAAAGCAAATCCAACGGAAGGAAATCTCATTTCCTTTCACAAAGCCCGAAACAAGTGTGTGTCCACCCTCAGGAGAGCCAGGAAACAATATCTCTCCGTTCTCAGGACCGAACTCTCTTATCTGTCTCCCTCTTCCAAATCCTGGTGGCATCTGGTCAAATCTGTTTCTGGTGTTTGTTCCCCCTCCATCCCCTCCATCCCCTCCCTCACCTCAAACGGCCACATGGCTGACTCCGCACGTGAAAAAGCTGAATGCCTCAATTCTGTGTTTGCCTCTAAATCTTGTTTCCCAAACCCATCCCTCTCTGTACCCACCGTACCCAGTCGTACCCAGCTGCTCCTGGACTCTGTGTCCTTTCCTCCTGACAAGGTGGAAAAGTTTCTGTCAACCCTCGACTCTGATTCTGCAACTGGACCTGATGGCATCAGCCCACAGGTCCTAAAATCCTGTTCTTCCGCTCTTTCACTCCCTCTCTCTGTTCTCTTCACCCTCTCTTTTGCTCAAGGTCATCTTCCATCTGCTTGGAAATCTGCCAACATCACCGCTTTGTACAAAAAGGTGCAAAAACAGATCCCAGCAACTACAGACCAATCAGCCTTCTCCCAATTATCAGCAAAGTCATGGAATCCATCATTGCTTCAGATATGAAATCTTTCCTCTTCTCCAATGGCTTGATCTCTGATCATCAATTTGGTTTCAGACCTGGACACTCTACTCTGGACATGCTGCTTCTGCTTTCTCAACAATGGATGGAGGTCCTCGATGCCAAACAGGAAATTAGAGCAGTCTCCCTTGACATATCACGTGCCTTCGATACGGTCTGGCACCCTGCTCTGCTCACCAAACCCTCCTCTTTTGGTATCCATGGAAATCTCCATGCATGGCTGGCGGACTTCCTCTCTAGTCATAGTCAACGTGTGACCCTGAATGGGTTTCTCTCATCTCCTCTTCCTGTTCAGGCTGGAGTTCCCCAAGGCAGTGTTCTGGGCCCTGTGCTTTTTCTGGTCTTCATCAATGATCTCTCTGACTCTCTTGAAAATCCTCTCTATCTCTTTGCTGATGACTCTACTCTCTGTCGCTCCATTCTTCATCCCTCAGATCGGCAGTCTGCAGCCTCCTCACTCTCTGCAGACCTGGACAAAATCACAGACTGGGCAAACAAGTGGAACATGTCTTTCAATCCTGATAAATCTCACACTCTTACGATGTCTCTCCGAAAAGACCGACTGGACAACCCTCCCAACCACTTTCTGAATAATCCTCTCCAAGAAGTTCTGTCACTCAAGCTTTTGGGTCTCACTATCTGCCATGATCTTTCCTGGGAAAACCACATTTCAAATCTGGCCTCCAAAGCCAGTCGCCGACTGGGCATCCTTCGTCGTGCGAAGTCCCTCCTTGGCACACCTGAGCTCCTCACCACATACAAGGCTTTCATCCGCAGCTCAATGGAATACTGCTCTCCCCTCTGGGCTGGTGCTCCTGCCTCACACCTAGCTCGTCGTCACACTGTTGAAACCAAAGCATTCAGAATCATTGGAATCTCCCGCGATGAAGCTAACTCCAAGGGCCTCTCACTCACTCACCGCAGGCAGGTTGGTGGTCTTTCCGTCTTCTACCGACTCCTCTCTGGCCTTGCCCCCCCCCCCCCCCCAGCTCTCTCTGGGCTCTGTCCCACAAATATTCCTACAGGTCGCACAAGATCTGCCTGCAACCCTCTTATGGTTAAACTGCCAAAATCAAAACTCTCTGCTCACCTTCACTCCTTCATTCCTCTTTTCTCCCGCCTCTGGAACAAACTCCCTCACTCTCTTCAATCCCACTGCACCCTCCAGGTCTTTAAAACAGCTGTTCACCACCATCTCTTATCTTCCCCCATCCAAAACCTTGATCTTTTCTACCCACGCTAATTTCACCCCAATTCCACTTTTTTGAAATACCAACTTCTGCCCTGGAAGTCCTTGGTGTCCTTGTGTTTTATACTTCTCCCCCCCCCCCCCCCCCCCTTCCGACGCCTCCTCCTCCCAAGCCCTCTCCCTTCCACACATCTCCCTGCTCTCAAATGTTGTGTTTGTGTGCTACCCCTTCTCTCCCCATCTTGTCTTCCGCTCCCTATTTTTATATATTTTGTTTGTCTGGTTGATTTGTTTGTGAAGTAAATGTTAGCTCTTTCACGAGCCTCGATTCAGTATACAAAAAAAAAAAAAAAAAAAAAAAATCGTTTTTGGCCCTATGTATGACCCAATGGTGAAGAATCACTTTTAAAATTCTCATAGTCGGATCCGAATCCGGATCTTCACCAAAATCTAATCATTTCGTTCTTGTCACATACGCTACATCTTTGCCAAATTTCGTCCGAATCCGTCCACAGCTTTTTGAGATATTTTGTTCACAAACGGACAGACAAACGGACAAACAGACAGACAGGGTGAAAACATAACCTCCATCCACCTTTGGTGGCGGAGGTAATTACGTATTAATGGACGGTGACTATGTCTATTAATTATGCCCATTAATTACATATTATTGGAACGTACCTTTTTGAGGTTCGACCCTTTAGCCTCCTTTGTACCCTTCAGACCACTTAGAGCTTAGACCCTTTTTAGACTTTTAAAGACCCTTTCGGCACTTTAAACTTATTTTAGATGCTTTAGACCACTTCAGACCTTTACACTATTTAGACCCCTTTGACTCTTTAGACCCCTCTCAACCCCTTCAGAACGTTTTCAGACCTTTATGCTTTCAAACCTTTCAGACCTTTTAATATAATTTAGACACCTTTGACCTTTAGACCCTCTTTCGATATTTTAAGACTTTTACACAATTTAGACCTTTTCAGACCTTCTGACCTTTTTGGACTTCTGACCTTTTTGGACTTCCGACCTTTTTGGACTTCCGACCTTTTTGGACTTCCGACCTTTTTGGACGTCCCGACCTTTTTGGACGTCCCGACCTTTTCGGACGTCCCGACCTTTTCGGACGTCCCGACCTTTTCGGACGTCCCGACCTTTTCGGACGTCCCGACCTTTTCGTACGTCCCGACCTTTTCGTACGTCCCGGCCTTTTCTGACGTCCCGGCCTTTTCTGAAGTCCCGACCTTTTCTAACGTCCCGACCTTTTCTGACCCTTTCAGACCTTCTGACCCTTTCAGACCTTCTGACCCTTTCAGACCTTCTGACCCTTTCAGACCTTCTGACCTTTACACCTATTCAGACATTCGCCCTTTAGACCAATTAGACCCTTCATTTGCGATCAATGACCTTTCATTTAGTAAAAACTTCCATTTATTTGCCACACAAAATACACAACCAAAACAGGTCCTCGCAAGGGTCTGCAATCTCCGATTGGTTTCTAGTTGAATTTTGTTTTTACATAGCCCGCTAACAGTAACATTAAAGTCTACTTTCGTGATTAAGATTCTTCATTGCATGATGATGAAGTCGTGTATGATCCCATTACAGAAATGTGAAGGAAAAGATCATATCAAGTATTTTGGGACGCCATCCATATTTGTGACTATTGCTGCAAATTTCTGACAACTTCATAAATATTTTGTCAAGCTTTTCGACGTAGACTTATGGCCGTAGCCTACAAATATGTTATGCTTAATGACAATAAAACGTCACCACAAAGGCTTAATTGTATAGTGAATGTAAAATTTATAGTTATCCTTTTTGTAATTTTTCATTCCCAGGGTCAGGTTGTCAAAGCACCTTTTTGTTGCTCATGAACGCGACGATGTAACATGGCGGTTTACAATCAAATGCCTTCACTTATTGCTCGGTCTCAAACTTGCCATGGAAGACATTCGGACATCTTGGAAACAAGCCCCCTCCCCGAGGACGACCCCCCTGACGGCGCCTTCCTTGCCCCCTGATGTGCTGAGCGTCGGCCAGCAGCAGACTGTGCGGGCGGCCTTGCAGTTTGTGTCGGCTCTCGGCATCTGCCCTTACCTCCTTTCTGGTAACCGATGCACAGATGGCCAGGGCCGTTGTATGTGAGATGTAGTGTTTGCATCCAAGTGATACCATATGTTCCTCCAACTTTGTTTTGAGAACATTGGGTTAAAGTTGACAAAAAATGAGTACTGAGAACCGCATATGGAGATAATCTCTGCGTTTAAAAAATCTCAACAAAGTCCCTGTATTCGGCATCATTCCTGTGGAAAATCATTTTCACAAATGCCATATTTTAATGTTCTCATTGACAGTGAAATGGCATTTATACAATATAAATATACAGCTTTCTATTACCGGAGGCATGGGATTTTATTTTAAATTCCTTTTCAAGACGTCTTGCTGTTTTGGCGATATATCACATCTTCTGTGTTTGCCATTAGGTACCGCAAAATATAAGAATTATATACTTTTCTGAGAAGTTGATGATTAACACCTCTAACTCTGCACCAACTTTTTCCACATTTGAAAATTCTTCTGCAATGCCATATAGGTGTTGGTGTGCCTTTGAGCAGTCGGTCTGGCTTTGGTCCTCTTCTTCAAAAAATGGCCGCTGCCAATGCTGCAGCATGGGGCAGCTGTGATTCTAATATCTTCAAGTTGAGACTTGTGGTTTGCTGCTCGGGAATGCTCGTTATTTCGGAAGATCCTTCGCTGGGAAGTTTGGTGCTGGCACGTCATCTCGGAGACCTTTTGGCCGCACTCACTCAACTCTGCTACTCGCCAATCAAGGCAAGCTGGAGCCCAGCAATTAATGAAGCTAATAATCGGATGCTGTATTGGCATCCAAAGATCATGACCTAATTTTGTCTGATTGATAATTGTGCTAACAATGCATGTTTTTTGGTTGACAATTTTATTTTATTGCTGTTATTTGAAAACAATGAAACACAATTGTCTAATTACTATTCAGATCTGAATATATTATAAACAAGTCAGGAGACTACGATGGTTCATGAGCGAGCGGTATTCAATGACAAAGGACAGACTATAACCGAAACAGGCCCGGACAGGCCAGGCCCGGAAATGTCAAAACGAAGGTTACTGACCTTGAAATGAGATAGAAAAGAATGTATAATCAGTTATGAGCTTGGTTAGCTACACAATACCGAAAATTCGGTTCGATTCCGACAACTTTGAAAATTTGACCTTTGTGACCTTAAAAGGTCAAAGGTCGAAGATTCTGAAATTTGTTGGAAAACTTGTATTTCATGATGTATGTGATAATATAAGATCATGTACGACATTTCACCCTATCAGGAAGCGAACAATGTAATAAAACCATCAAAAATCGAATTTTCTAAATTTCGTGACCTTGTGACCTTGACCTTGGGGCGAAAATGAAAAATCGAGCTTCGTGGGGCTAGACACATGACATTGGCCTAACCAAATACCGAAACCCCTGTCAGATTCCACCAACTCCCTCGGAGAAGATGTAGCTTGAACTCGATTACCCCTAAAAAGACACCTTTTTCGGGCGTCGCTCCACCCACAATGCCCACTCTAGGCAGGACACAACTAGATCATGATATCAACCTCCCACCCAAGTTTCATCAAGATCGGATGATATCGGGTAGTTATGCTGCGGACAGACAGACACACACCCATGACGAATATAGTGGTCACTCTGTTTGATAACTCGTGAACCAATAGGAGCATAGAATACCAAGATATGGACCTACTGTTGCAGATTGGAGCACGACATTCAATTTCAAACGATCTGTTCTTTCTTTCTGTGGGGTCTTTTTGGGTCTTCATCGTGTATGATCGTATTAATACGCAATGTCAAGGCTCATAAAATACCTCTTTGTATACAAGGTCAAATCTCATGGAAGAACTAGTACACTGAAAGATCAGGACACAACAGCAGAAACAGGGTGTGGTGAGGAGGGGGGACACCACATCAGAGTTGAAGGGCAAGATAGAGGCAGACTTGGACAAACAATTAGTGTGGGGGCCAGAGAGAATGCATAGGGTGGAAAAGATGGGTACTGAAGGAGTCTCTCAGGAGAGAAAATTTGAAAGGAGGAGGGGGGACGGGGGTGGTTTAGCAAGGGTCAAAACTATCATGGTTTTGATGCGCCTGGTCAAACGGTACTGCAGGTGTCCTAAGATGAGCTCATGGAGGACGGAAACCTCCTGTAGAGCAAAAGGGTGAAAGCTCGCTTGCTCTTGATTTTCAGTATGAATACAGACCGTGAAAGTGTGGCCTCACAATCCTTTTGACTTTAGGGTTTTAAGCAAGAGGTGTCAGAAAAGTTGCCACAGCGATAACTGGCTTGTGGCGGCCAAGAGTCCATAGCGACGTAGCTTGTGAATCCTTCGATGTCGGCTCTTCCTATCATTGTGAAGCAGAATTTGCCAAGCATTGGATTGTTCACCCACTAACAGGGATCGTGAGCTAGTGTTAGACCATCATGAGACAGGTTCGATTCACCCTACTGATGCTTTTGTCAGCGGGACAGCAAGCCCACTCAGTACGAGAGGAACCGCCGGTTCAGACATTTGGCACATGTGTCTGCCTGAGCAGTCAACAGTGCAAAGAGATACCCTCTGAGGGATTATGGCTGAACGCCTCTTCGTCAGAATCCCTCCTTGGGCATGGCGATACTATTGCAGGTGCGGTTTCGGCCGGGGCAGCGTACGTTTTTGGATCGGAATATTGGCGATGATCTGAGATGATGGTGAACAGCGTCTTGAAGACCTGCAGGGAAGAATGAGATTGAAGAGAATGTGGAAGTTAGTTCAACGGGCGGGGAAAAAGAGCAACGAATGAGTTTCTGTGTACTAGGGGCAAGAGAATAGTTATAACTGCAGATGAGATGGTATAAATCTGGACATGCATGTGTATGTAATCCTTCATTCTTTTATATTCCCATGAATGTCTCGTGAACCATGTCATGGACCATGTCATGTTGTTAACCAATGTTAACGAAAACACGAAGACGAATTAGAACAAATAAATATACCAGAAGCATCTGAAAATGCAAAGCCCGTCTGCGTCGACTTTGTGTTAAGACTTCTTCTTCCGTACACTAAACATGATATGACGAAAACAGCTATAAAAATACAAAAAATTGACGATTTTAGGCGACCTTGACCCTTTGACCTCAAAAGCAATAGGCTTGAGTGACCCTATATGCAAATTATACTCAAATTTCAAGTCAATCAGATGGAAATTGATGATATTGTGCAACCTTGACCTTTGACCTTTTGATCTAAAAAAAACAATCTGCCTCTAGCTATTGAAGAGGGGGGGAGGGTAGAAGAGGGGGGGGAAGTACCCGGCATTCCGTGTATAAACGTGAGGGGGAGGGGAGGAGAGGGGGGAGGGGGGAGGGGAGGAGAGGGGGAGGGGAGGAGAGGGGTGAGGGGGGAGGGGGGGGAGGGGGAGGGATGGGAGAGGAGAGGGGTGGGAGGGGGGAGGGGGAGGGGATAAAACACAGTTTGTGTGTGTGTGTGTGTAATGTTACCGATAGACTCCTAAACGGAGAGTCTCACATACTTGATATTTTTTTACCTCGGCGCATTTCAGCGAGGAATATTATGACCGGAATGGCAGAGCAGCGCGCTGATTCGCTCAGAGCGATCACGTGATGTTCCTTGCCGCCATTAACTCAGTTACGCGTTCGCACGTATTTCAGAGCGAAAAGCGATTGCGTTTTTTCACATTTCAGCGAGGAATATTGCCATTCACACCACATAGATTTTTTTTTCTTTCATCTTTAGATCAATATTTTTTGCCATAACGGAGCGCATTATGGCTCTCTCGAGCTCGAGTTAGCCAATCACCTGGGAGCATGAGGTCACGTTGGCCACGCCCACGACACGACGCAGAGTTGCAATCGATCGCT
>NC_136269.1:45973394-46254990 GCF_964187855.1 Myxine glutinosa | reverse complement strand
GAAGATCCACAAGGGTGCATTCATGAAGTCACAAAACAAAGAATATTCGGGATTATTTTATTTACAGGAGGTTTATTATTTGTCTTCTTACAAGATATTAAGATGTTAAAGCTGGTATCCTCAATGTCTTTACTATATGTATCTACATGCTAGAGAAACTTATTAACTCGTATCAGGGACAGTGAGTTGTAGTATTAAACTGTTGCAAGATTAGATGATTCAGCTCTTTGCATATATTGTTATGAATTTGGGTGGAGGAATATCTAGAGCCAGGCAGATCTACATAGGTAGGTACTCGACTGTCGTGATAGGGAATCTACCTGTAATAAGTTCTATGTTTAGCCCGGATGTCGGTATAAGTTGTATTGGTGTCCCCGCCATGGGGGGGGGGGGGGGGGGGGGAGGAGCATGCTAAGTAGTGCAGGGATTATGGGTAAAATTCCTTCGTTTGTCGTCCCCTCTGTCGTCAACCCAGTGTCCATTATGGCAACGCACTCATTTAGACACCTAGATAGGTCCCTTAGTGCACACATTAAATCATTTCCTCCCCTTACAATGACTGACTGGAAGAAAACAGGCAGGAAGCCAGATCGGGGCACCGCCGATGGGGCCGCCACCAGCCACACCACCAGCTGGCCCAGCAACGGGCAACATGGCAGGCAATGGCCACGCCCAGGGAATGGGTGATTGGTTGAGGCGGAAGGCGCGAAGATTCAGCCAATCAGCGTGGAAGGCACGAACACGTAACTTAGAAGGGGGTTGCCGGTTGGAGGAAGAGCGCCGGTGACATGGAAAGGCGGGAAAGACCACGAAGAATCGAGGCTCTGATTGGGAATGTGCTAGAACTGACGTCACCGGGTGAGTGACAAAAGCGACTCGCCCACGGGCATTCGCGCTCTTGCCTGGGTTGATTCGTGCTCTTCCCTGCATTCTTGACTGGTGGTGGTTGGCGTCTTCCCGGAGTTGGAGCGGTGCTCGGTGCTTGGAGTTTGGAGTGAGGCGTGCCGTGGAGCAGACGAGGCTGGGGAGAGCGGGCGGCTCGGGGCCTAGCAGAGCGTGGGCGAAGTGGACGGAGCCTTCTTCGCGCCAGCGTCGGGGCCGGACGGGGCCGCGTTTGACGACGGACGCACCACTGCAGACAGTTGAGACCCACCACATCTCACACAAATACACGACGAACATTTTATTTTATTAATTCATTTCCTTTGTCTCGTATTTGAAGTTTGTTTATCTTCCGTCGCGTTCCATGGTATCGAGTTTGTAATAAATCATTCCTTTTGTACATTTTACCTCCCGTGTTCGAGTTCATCAATTTGCAGGGTTGAAGGCTGCCGTCGGATCGCTACAGCTAAGCGCTGGCCGCTCCTTCTTATTCATTCTTCCTCCCGTGGTTTTATAGTCGAATCTGGAATTGATCGTCGCCTCGGAGTTAAAGCCCGTTTTTTCATCCGCGAGCCCTGGTATTAACCGAGAGATTTGCGCGACAATATTAAAGGTATTACCTTTCTGATTGGAATTATTTTTTTTATTTTTTTTGTATACAAAGTCAAGGCCCATGTAAGAGCTAACACATTAAACACGAAAACGTGCACGGACACGGGCGGTTCGTGTGCAGCCACCCGGCTGCTGGTTGCATCATTTATGTGGGTGTGTCTGCCGCTGATACAATGCCTCTCTATAACCAGTTATCTGGTACTCATTTTGCCAACCTCGGAAGGATGACAAGCTGAGTCAACCCCACCTGGCGTTACTTCAACGAGATTCGAACTCAGGACCTTAGGATCCCAAGCCCGCTGCTCTAACCATTAGGCCAACACCAGGTATCACGGACACATATAACATATAATAAAGGGAGCGGGAGACAAAAGTGGGGGGGAGGTGTGGTAGGGGGTGGGGGGGGGGGGAGGGGGGGGGGGAGAGAAAGGCATACAACCACAACAATATTAGAGAACATGGACGTCGGTAGAAAGGGAGCGGGCTGGGGGCTGCGGGAGGGATACAGGCTATAAAGCAAATGAACACTACTAGGAATTTTTTTTTTTTTGTATACAGAATCGAGGCTCGTGTAAGAGCTAACACATTGAACGTGAAAACATGCACAGACACATAAACCATGCAATTAACCCTTTGAGTATGGATGACGTCCAGTGCCGCAACCCGCGAAAAAGTTTTGTGTACGGATGACGTTACTACACGTCATCGACTATACCTATAAATAGATCGTCAGTACGTGGTTGCATTCCCGTACCAAAATGCCAAATTAATCCCATACCGGGGGTATTTTTATCAAAAAAAAAATCCCGTACTCAAAGGGTTAAGGGAGCGGGAGACAAGAGGGGGAGAGAGGGAAGCACACAAGCACAACAACAGAAGAGAACAGGGACGTCGGTAGATCTGTGGAAGGGGGAGGGCTGGGGGAGGAGGGAGCGGTACACGGTATAAAGAAAATGAACACTTCTAGGAATTTCAGGAAAGAAGTTGGGGATTTAAAGAGGCGGATTTGGGGTGTTTTAACGGTGGTAGAAAAGATCAAGGTTTTGGATGGGGGAAGATAAGAGATTGTGGTGAACAGCTGTGTTAAAGCCCTGGAGGGAGGAGTGGGATTGAAGAGAGTGTGGGAGTTTGTTCCAGAGGTGGTAGAAAAGAGGAATGAAGCATTGAAGGTGAGCAGAGAGTCTTGATTTTGGCAGTTTCACCAGAAGAGGGTTGCTGGCAGATCTTGCGCATCCTGCAGGAACATTTGGGGGACAGAGCACAGACAGAACAGGGGGAGCAAGGCCGTAGAGGAGTCTGTAGAAGACAGAAAGACCACCAATCTGCCTGCGGTGAGCGAGTGAAAGGCCCTCAGAACCAGCTTCATCGCAGGAGATACCAATGATTCTGAAAGCTTTTGTTTCTGCAGTGTGAAGCCAAGCAAGGTGTGAGGAAGGAGCACCGGCCCAGAGGGGAGAGTAGTACTTCATTAAGCTGCGGATGAAAGCTTTGTTAATTGCAGAAAACTTTGCTTTTTTGTTTTCCTTCTCTAAGATCAAGGCTCATGGAAGAGCAAGGTTAAATTGACAATGAGGTCGCATGGCAATGATTGGGACAACCAGCAAGGGGATAAATGAACAAGAAAGAAGAAGGAGAAAACCCACTAAAATTTGTAAGTGAAAAGGTTATGTTAAGAAGGGTCAATTGGGGTAATAAAGAGTTGAGGTGTGCAATCAGCAGGGATTTTGTAAGTTTAACTAGGAAGAGGTTACTGAAAGAGAATATGCATCCTGGAGTTGCTGGGGGTGTTGGAGGACTGAGAGTGGAAGCAGCAATGTTGGAGAATAGACGGAAGAAAACAGAGAGATACCTGCCTGTGATGCGAAAGCAACAGATCTCGTGCTTCGGCCTCATCATGTGAGACTCCAATCATTTTGAGAGCTTTAAATTCCACAGAATCGAAGAGCGACAGATGTGATGCTTGATCACCAGGCAATAGCAGAGAGCCGTACTCCATTGAGCTACAGCCAAAGGATTGTAGGCTGTAAGTAATTTCTAAGGAAAAACTTGGATTGACAAAGGATGACCAGTCTGTAGCTAGCCTTGGAGGCTGGCTTTGCTATGTGGTCTGCCTAGGAAAAGTGATGGCTGATGATGAGACTTCGACATTCAAGAGTCGACCCTCTTGCTCGATCTACATCTCATTTTATCAGGACTACTTCTGTAAGTTTGGATTTGTTCAGGATTACTCAGTGGGGCAAAT
Source organism: Myxine glutinosa (assembly GCF_964187855.1). NCBI lineage: Eukaryota > Metazoa > Chordata > Myxini > Myxiniformes > Myxinidae > Myxine > Myxine glutinosa. The sequence goes on along the minus strand of NC_136269.1, from coordinate 46,251,254 downwards.
GTAATCAAGTTAGGTTCAATGCTTCTAAAATTCAATTTCTTCCTATTTCTCTTTTGAAAACCCTCTCAACTTTACAATCTCCTTTCAAGGCTCTACAATTTTGCCATTCAACACAGTAAACATAGTTGGTATTACTGTAACATCAAATATATCTTGGAAACTTCACATTGTACAAATAGCGAAATTTGTCTCTAAGAAACTGGAAGTACTAATGAAGATATCGAAGATTCTTCTCGTCTGAACAGTTGCTCCGACTATATAAAGGATTGATTCATATAGAGTACTGCTTTCGCATCTGGGGATGTTCTAGCCCTACATACTTACTTGACAGAGTCGAGTCTAAAATAGTTTGACTTATTAACTCTCCCAATCTGACCTCAAACTTCGACCTGCTTGAAGTATGCCATAATGTTGGCTCTCATTCCTTTTCTAAAGATATTATTTCAGTTTCTGTTTCTGAAAACTGACTGCTTGTGTTCCTCCACCATTACCTATATCATGAAATACTCATCAGGTCACTACATCACATGAGTATTGTGTGACTGTTGGCAACTCAAGGGTGGGCCGTTGTGATGTTTGTTTCTTTCCCTTCACCGCTAAGCTCTGGAAGTATTTACCATCTCATGTCTTTCCTAACAGTTATGACCTACCCCTTTCCAAAAGACGAGGACTATAAGTCTGTGACTTGAGTCTTTAACATAAAAAATTGGAAGCAAACTCACTGGCCTATAGCTTCTATGAGTGTGTTTTTGCACTCTTCCTGTGACCAGGAGTGAGGTTTGCTGATTTATATGCAGAGGGGAGGTGGCCAAAAGAGGACAGACTGAATTGGGTAGATAGAGGAGGATCAAGAAGGGCAGAGTATGATTTTATAACAAGGGCACTGATGTTATCTGGGTGTAATGCCAAGGTTGTACAAAACGTTATCTCTGTTCTGAAGTGAGAAGTAGTGGATATCGTGATGAGGAAGTAGACAATGTTTGCCATTTGTGGCATACAAATTCAGAAAATGCGACAATTAAAAAGTCAATAAAAGCTTTTAAAATAAGAAGGGCAAGTAATCAAATGTTATGTTTCTGGTGCTGATTGAGCAGTTTTATTTATTTGCTCCCCAGTACAACATATGTTTCTTGGTTTTCTCTCGCTACTTGCCCTCTAATGGGATGATTTCAAAACATTAACCAAAAAAATCAACACTAATGCGTCAATGGTTAGGCCTCCACCTGCGATAGATGTCAACCCATTGCTACATTTTATCTCAATTGAAGGTCATGTGAAAAATCAGATCAGATGAGAGAGAAACAGTCCATACTTATGCCAAGTTTGGTTGAAATTGCTTCAGCGGTTCACAGTTATTGTGATAACAAAAGAAATCTTCTACTTTCACATAAAAGGCACATGACATTTGACCTTTGACTCCAAAATGTAATCGGTTCATCTTTGCACCATAGTGCATACTTGTACCAGGTTTGGTCAAAATCTCTTCAGGGGTTCACAAGTTGTTGCAGTAATGAAAATCTGCTACTCACAGACGTACCCCAGGATGGTCGACCAGAAAACATAATGTCTTTGGTTGTGGATACATACAAATTGGATCAAGTAGGAGGTATTTATAATGATTCAAAAGCTTTCAAAGCAATAAGCAAATTTGTTCTATTAAGAGGAATGAAAGATGTAAAAAATGATTGAAGCAACGAAATAGGCAGAAAGAGTTCAAGATTAATTCATGACCAAGTTTTTTTTTTTGTTTTTTTTAATGCCTCCGCTACCAAATGTGCCAGAAGCCTTATGTTTTCGGGTTGTCCTTTCCACTGTGCGTTGGTCTGTGTGTGCGTGCATAGCAGATTTTCATTACCGTGATAAATTGTGATCTGATAACTTGTGAACTGCTAAAGGGATTTTGACCAAACATTGGCAAAAGTATTAACTGAATCGATTTTTGGTTCAGAAGGTCAAAGTTCTATCCCCTATGGTCATTTGAACTTGAATTGAAAATCATTGTTGCCACAATTACTTGTGAACCACAGAAGGGATTTCAACCAAACTTGGAACAATTATGGCCTGCAATAAAAAGATGAACTGATTCAATTTTGGGTTCAACGGGTCATGTGCCGTTTGAAAATCATTTTGCACATCATAACTTGAGTTGGAAGCATCTGATGTTTTCTCTCTTCTACTTACTCTTCTAATCTATACTCCTCTACCCTTTTATCGCTCGCTCTTTCCCTCTCTCTCATGTGACCTTTAATTGAGATCAAATGTAACAGTGGGTTTGACATTTGACGTGGACAGAGGCATATCCATCGACGTATGTGCATCAAATTCTATTTTCTAGTTAAGAAAGAAACAACAACAACAACAACAGGCATTTTAAGGCCATTTTCCCTGCAAGAGCAGGGGTTAGCCTTGCGGTCCCCATGACAATGTTCTCCATTTTGCCCTATTTTCTGCATCTCTCCTTGTTAACCCCCTTGCCCGCATTTCTTCTTCGACAATCTTTAGCCAAGTCTGTCTCAGTCTTCCCCATCCTCTACTTCCTTCTACATTCATTTCCATCACTCTTCTCAACCAGTCACTTTCATCCTTCCTCAACACATGACCAAACCATCTCAACCTGTTCCTCTTCACAGCATCAATCACAGGCTCTATTCCCATCATCTTTCACAATTCATCATTTGTCTTCCTCTCTCTCAACGATACTCCACACATCCACCGAACCATTCGCATTTCCACCCTTTCCAGCATTCGTTGCTGCTCTACGTTCATTACCCATGTCTCACTCCCATAAATCATAACACTTCTCACACATGCAGCATACATCTTTCCCTTCAGCTTCAACGACACTCCCCTCCTCATCAGCACGCCACTCAGTTCCTGAAACTTCTTCCATGCACATCTCACTCCAGCAACCGTTGCCGAGTCTGATCCACCTTCTCCATTCAGCATGTCTCCTTGGTAACAAAATGTTTTCACACCTTCCAGCTTCACGCCGTCTCCAAGATCCAACTCAACATTTCCTCCATCTGCAGCTCCCTCTGTGCACGCCTTACACTTGAATGTAGCTGCTACACTGGTTAATGACCCTCTCAAACCACTACATTTTTGATGAACCCACTCAGCGCACATTGTACATTGAATGGAATTCACTCCGACACCCTTCCTGCACACAGCACATGGCCACTTCCCAGTTCTTTCCACCTCACCATATGCTTTACCACTTGCCATCACCTTCGTCTTTCCGATATTCACCTTCAGACCTTTTGTCTCCATACATTCCTTCCACTTGTTCATCTTCTCCTTCAGTCCATCCATACTTTCTGCAATCAACACCAGATCATCTGCATACAACAACTCCCACGGTAAACCCTCCTTTACGTTCCGAGCCAGCACCTCCATCACAGCTACAAATAGTAGTGGACTGAGTACCGACCCCTGATGCACTCCCACCTTTACCTCAAACTCACCACTGTTCCCGTCCTTCGTCCTTTCAGCTGTGCGTGCTCTTTTGTACATTGCCATCACTACTCTGATCAGCCATTCCTCCACTCCTAACTTCCTCAATGCCCATGTCAATACTTCGTGTGGAACCCTATCGAATGCTTTCTCCAGATCAACAAACCCAAGAAACAACTTCTTCCTCTTCTCCATGTACTTCTCCTGCAACTGCCTCACAATAAAAAGTGCGTCTGTCGTTCCTCTTCCTGGCATAAATCCAAACTGCATTTCGTCGATCTTCACTTTCTTCCTTATCCTCCTCTCCAACACCCTTTCCAATACCTTCATTCCATGCTCCAATAACTTTATCGCTCGGTACGAGCCACACTCCAGAGGGTCACCTTTCCCCTTGTATGGAGGGACGAGGGTACGCAGTTCCCAATCCACTGGAATGCGGCCTTCTTTCACCACCAGATTGCAGATCTCTGTCATTCTCTTCACACCCCAACTTCCTGCTGCCTTCAACATATCTCCCACAACTCCCCTCGGCCCTCCCGCTTTTCTACTCTTCAGTAGTTAAGAAAGAAAGAAGAACAGTAAATGAAATAGAAAGCAGAGAAGTGTAAAAAGGAGAACACAGAGGATAAAATAAACCTTATTAGGCACGTGTCTGTCTTGAGACAATGATGCATCTCTCCCGCTGAGGCCTAGGCCATGAGGCTAGTCATACTAATTCAAATTAAAAAAGACACACCCAAAATATATGAATGAGACGCTGTAAGGAATTCAAAACACAATTGACAACACAGCATTGAAATTATAACGGAAAAAAACAGAACCAGTGCAGAATTTTTAACTTTTAGGAATGTCATGGGGGCAACTCCACACATGGGCTTATTGACTTCCTCTATTCTCAAAGCCAACATGTGGCTCTCAACGGAATCCTTTCTTCTCCTCTCCCTATTAAGACTGGAGTGTTCCCAAGCAGTGTTCTCGGCCAAGTCCTATCACTAATCTTCATCAACAACCTCTCTTACACTCTGGAAAACCCGCTTTATCTATTTGCTGATGACTCCACCCTCTGCCATGACATCTCTCATGCTTCACACAGGCAGGCTACAGCCTCTTCCCTCTCTAAAGACCTTACAAGCTGACCTTAAGGCCTTCACAAAAATTGCAAGCTGGTCAAACACTTGGAATATGTCTTTCAATCCTGACAAATCAATCCTCTTGAGGAAGTTCAGTGATTCAATCTCCTGGAATTCACTATCAGCCATGATTCTTCTTGGGCAAACAACATTGCAACGTATGTCTCCAAAGCCAGCCGCCGACTTTTTTATACTTTGGCTAAGGCTTATAATAAAACTGACACACACACACACACACCTCGTTTTTTCATTTCTGTTCCTCACAATTATATCTCTCTCTTTTATACACACACACACACACACACACACACACACACACACACACACACACACACACACACACACACACACACACACACACACACACTGAATTAATTGTACAGTATCGGTTTTTCCTAAACTTAAATAATTTAAAGGATTGTTGTAAATGATGTTAATTTCACAACATCCCATATTCAACTTTATTTAAATTGTAAACCTCAAACATAGTTTCTCCACCTAAAGTTAGAACCTTAACCTGTAAGCAATTGACTCGTTTCCCGACTGCATGGATCATCAGCTGGGTACCGTTCTTCCTCGAGGTTTCGATCCTTTCAGCCCAGGACCTCTCCAAACGGCGGATCCACAATCTCGATCATGGATCCACATCAATAGATGGTACATCAGTAGATCCACAACCTCAGTTGCATCCAGGCAGTCAGTCAACCCATCAATGCACCAACATATTGCATCGCACATTTGCTACAGGTCAATAGCTAAACTACAGACTTGGCATTTAATATGGAATATTTTTTTTCCCTTGACTTGGGCTTACTTTCTTAACTCAGTATATCACTCTGGTGAGTTTCTTTTACACTTTGGTGATTTATTTGTTAAAAGAACCATGTCACTGATTGTCTTTCACAGCAAGAAGTCAATAACAGGATAATATCACAGGTGGCGTGACAAAATGTAAGTACAGGTACATTTGACGATTGGCTTCACAATCGGGTATATAAGGGTTGTTGCGTTCTGTATTAGTGGAAAACAACTGCTGCACGTCTCCAAAAGTTATTGCCGCGTCCTCTGGAGATGGTCCGTCAACTCGACAATGCTGTTTGTCATGGAGTGGTGGCTTTACGAAATTACGGCATTGCTCGGCAGTATGGCATCACTCAAGGTCAGGTGTCAAAGATCCTGAAACGAAATGCTCAGAGGGGTGTCCCTTCTCCAATACCGAGGCCAGGACGTCCCCGCAGACCCACAAGGAGGGATGATCGCCAGCTGCACCGGTTAGTCCGCAATGGCCGTACCAAGTCAGCTAATCGGCTTAGGGCTGAGTGGCAGCAACTGACAAATGTGCCTGTATCCAGAAGGCTAGTCAACCAACGACTGGTTCAAGCAGGCTATCGTGCCAGGCGTCCCCTGAGAAAGCCACGCCTGACCAGACAACACCGCCAGCGCCGATTGCAGTGGGCCAGAGAGCACCGTCAATGGCAGCCAGGACACTGGAATCACGTGATCTTCAGTGACGAGTCTAGATTTCTGGTCTATCGTCAAGATGGCCGCGTCCGAGTGCGCAGGCAAGTGCATGAAGCCTACAACAAAGATTGTATAGTGCCAAGAGTCCAAGCTGGAGGTGGTGGGGTGACAGTTTGGGCTGCTTTTCATGCAGGGGGCAAAACGAACCTGGTTGTTCTGAATGGAATCCTGAACCAGTTCATGTACAGGGCCATTCTGGAAGAAACATTGCTTCCATTTGCTCGTGCAGCCTTTCGAGGAAACTTTGTCTTCCAAGATGACAATGCACGGCCTCATTGTGCTCGCATGATCCAACACTTTCTTGCTGACCGTGGTGTAGAGCATATGGAGTGGCCTGCCATGTCCCCGGATATGAATCCGATAGAGAACTTGTGGGCGGAATTAACGCGTCAAATCGACCACTTGGACAGCAGCCGACCTCTGTGCGTGAATTGCAGCAGGCTATTGTCTCTGCGTGGCAAGCGATTCCTGTCCAAACCTTGGCAAATCTCGTGAACAGCATGCCTCAATGTGTACGTGCTCTCCTGAATGCTCGTGGGTGTTACACCAATACTGAACTGTAATTTTACTGTCTGTAATCCCAGTCGTAATTTAACTTTTGTTTTTGTTAAAAAAAAATTTGGCTAATGTGCAAAATAAAGAGCTACTTCTGGAAAATGTACAGAAGTTTAACACAGTACTGTCCGTGAATTGAGTTCGATATCAGTTTACATCACTTTCAAGGATCAATTTATTTGTTTCGAAATGTCAAATGTGGTTTTTGTTTCTTTTAAAGGTCACATTAACAAAATCGAGAATAATTTCAACATAATTCCAATGAACTTTTGGTTCTAAGACATCTTGAAAAGTAAGTTCACCCCACAAAACAAATATTCCATATTAAATGCCAAGTCTGTATATTTGAGGTTTTACATATAATTAATTATTTAGTTTTTTTTTTTTTTTTTTTTTTTTTTGTATACAAGATCGAGGCTCGTGAAAGAGCGAACATTAATCACACAGAAAGACAAACAGACACATAAAACAAATAACATCGGGAGCGGTAGACAAGATGGGGAGAGAGGGGGAAGGACACAAACACAACATTTGAGAGCAGGGACCGAGAGACATGGAGACATCGAGAGAACTGTGGGAGGGAGAGGGCTTTGGGGGGGAGGCATGGGAAGGGGGGGGGGGGTGGGAGAGGTATAAAAGATATGGACACTGCCAGGACTTCCAGGAAAGAAGTTGGAATTTCAAACAAGGTGGATCTGGGGTGAATTAGTGGGGGTAGAAAAGATCAAGGTTTTGGATGGGGGAAGATAAGAGATGGTGATGAACAGCTGTTTTAAAGACCTGGAGGGAGGAGTGTGATTGAAGTGAGTGTGGGAGTTTGTTCCAGAGGCGGGAGAAAAGAGGAATGAAAGAGTGAAGATGAGCAGAGAGCCGAGATTTCGGCAGTTTAACCATCAGAGGGTGGCTGGCAGATCTTGTGCGACCTGTAGGAATATTTGGGGGACAGAGCACAGAGAGAGCTGGGGGAGCAAGGCCGGAGAGGAGTCGGTAGAAGACAGAAAGACCACCTCCCTGCCTGCGGTGAGTGAGTGAAAGGCCCTCAGAGATAGCTTCATCGCGGGAGATTCCAATGATTCTGAAAGCTTTGGATTCAACAGCGTGAAGCCGAGCCAGGTGTGAGGCAGGAGCACCAGCCCATAGGGGAGAACAGTATTCCATTGAGCTGCGGATGAAAGCCTTGTATGTGGTGAGGAGCTCAGGTGTGCCTAGGAAGGACTTCGCACGATGGAGGATGCCCAGTCGGCGACTGGCTTTGGAGGCCAGCTTGGAAATGTGGTTTTCCCCAGAAAGATCATGGCAGATAGTGAGACCCAAAAGCTTGAGCGACAGAACTTCTTGGAGAGGATTGTTGAGAAAGTAGATGGGAGGGTTGTCCAGTCGATCTTTTCGGAGAGACATAGTAAGAGTGTGAGATTTATCAGGATTGAAAGACATGTTCCACTTGTTTGACCAGTCTGTGATTTTGTCCAGGTCTTCAGAGAGTGAGGAGGCTGCAGACTGCCGATCTGAGGGAAGAGGAATGGAGCGGCAGAAAGTGGAGTCATCAGCAAAGACATAGAGAGGATTTTCCAGAGAGTCGGAGAGATCATTGATAAAGACCAGAAAAAGCACAGGGCCCAGCACACTGCCTTGGGGAACTCCAGCCTGAACAGGAAGGGGAGATGAGAGAAATCCATTCAGGGCCACACGTTGACTACGACCAGAGAGGAAGTCCGCAAGCCATGCATGGAGATTTCCATGGATACCATAGGAGGAGAGTTTGGTGAGCAGAGCTGGGTGCCAAACCGTATCGAAGGCACGTGATATGTCAAGGGAGACAGCTCTGATTTCCTGTTTGGCATTGAGGACCTCCATCCATTGTTGAGACAGCAGAAGCAGCATGTCCAGAGTAGAGTGACCTGGTCTGAAACCAAATTGATGATCAGAGATCAAGCCATTGGAGAAGAGGAAAGATTTCATATCCGAAGCAATGATGGATTCCATGACTTTGCTGATAATTGGGAGCAGGCTGATTGGTCTGTAGTTGCAAGGATCTGTTTTTGCACCTTTTTTGTGTAAAGCGGTAATGTTTGCTGATTTCCAGGATGCTGGCAGATGACCTTGAGCAAAAGATAGGGTGAAAAGAACAGAGAGAGGGTGAGATAGAGCGGCAGAGCAGGATTTTAGCACCCGTGGGTCCTAAAATGTGGTTTCTTTTAACTTGTAACATCTAGCCGTTACTGTACAATTAATTATATTGTTTGTGGTTTTCATGCTTTGAAATGTAGTTGAACAAACATAATATATCATATAAATGTAGTTTAACAAACATTAAAATCACATCAACAAAGAATAAACATATAAATATATGAGAAACAGTATAGTGGATTTTCCACCAAAAGATATTGACAAATCAGCGGGAGAAGCCTCACCAAAAGAAATGTCAATCATCACACACATCTCGTTTTTTCATTTCTGTTCCTCACAATTCTATCTCTCTCTTTTATTCACACATACAGCCTGGTGTTGGCTTAGCGGTTAGGGTGCCGGCTTGGGATCCTAGTATCCTGAGTTCGAATCCCGGTCGATCACTGAATTAACGCCAGGGGGGTTGACTCAGCCTGTCATCCTTCCGAGGTCGGCATATTGAGTACCAGCTTGCTGGGATGAATGATCACGGTGTACACCCCGATTTGGAATAGGTACACCGTATCCCTGCGCATCGTAAGAGCATGACCAAGGGTTGGCGTCAGGAAGGGCATCCGGCCATAAAAACATTGCCTCAAACAGGGAACCATGATTGTCATGAAGCCCGCAAGGCTAACCCCCGCTCTAGCGGGGAAAATGGCCTTAAAACGATCATTCATTCATTCATTCATTCATTCATATTTCTTTTATTCACACACACACACACACACACACACACACACACACACACACACACACACACGACATGTCCGACATATGTCCGACATATGTCCGACACACACGGACATACTGACGAGACAAACACTTAACGCAGTCACCGAACTCGGGGGAAGTTGGGGAACTTTGGGGCAACTAGGTGAATGTGGAACTTGGAATCCTCCGCAATAGTCCTTCGTTGGCACACCTGAATTTTTATTTACCTACAAGGTGTCAACCGCAGCCTGATGGAGTACTTCTCTCCACTCCGGAAATTTTGCTCAGCTTAACACTGTGGAAGCCAAGGCCTTTAAATTATTGGAATCTCCTGCGATGAAGCTGAGAAGTGCTTATCACTTTGCCATCACAGACAGGTCAGTGGTCTCTCCGTCTTCAACCTCATCCTTTCTAGTCTTGCACCCTCTGTTCTTTCTGTGCTTTGTCCCTCCCCTCCCGCCTCCACCCTGCCTCCCACCTTCCCCAGGTGTCTGCAGGGCTCGCACGGTCCACCATCAACCCTCTTCTGGTGAAACTACCTAAATCCAGGGTTGCTGCTCACCTCCACTCATTTCTTCCTCTTTTTTTCTGGCATGTGGAATCAACTTCCTCATTCTCTTCAATCTCATTCTTCCCTCTACGTCTTCAGGACAGCTATTCACTGCCATCTCTGATCGTCCCCAATCCAAAATCATGATCTTTTCTACCCTCATTAACCTCACCCAAATCCCTCCTCCCTCCAATTTTACAGTTTTCCCTCCTTGAAGTTTCCTTCTGTATCCATCTTGTCCAGCCCATGCATCCTCTGTATCCATCTTATCCACCCCTTGCATACATGTTTTGCATCCTGTTTTTGTCTGTTACATCCTGATCCATTCAATGTACAAGCTGTTCTACGAGCCTCGACTATTTATACGAAAAAATCCTATGTTTCAGCAAGCTCAGACCTGGAACCAGAAGCCAAGAACTTTGGGTCATCTTCCACAAAAAGTACATCTAATAGAGGCTGTCCATTCAGTTATATGGTTGGCCACTCATTCCCATAAGGGTCATTATGGACCATAACTTAAACGATTGATTTTTTTTCATTAATGCGTCTCCCAAAAAAATAAAATTCATTTTTATCTCAAATTATTTTTCTTAAATCCAAAGTCGATTATTTTATTAACTTTATCGTCATGGAATGTTTATTCTAACAGCATGTACATCTGTCTAACATAAGAGGTTCCCATGAGGCGAAACACGACATCACTCGTAAACCAAAAACTCATTTTAATAAGAAAGCTTCTTGCAACAACAGCTCCAATCTGGAGCTATTTGTCAATGGTTTTAAAATCTATTTGAGATAGCAAGTTGAAGTTCTGCAACTTTAAACATCTTGGATGATATTGCGAGGCAAAAAACATTAACCGTTTTAGTTTTCCTTCTGGATGAAATAATAAAACGTGTTTATGGGCTCGTGCATTCATGTGAGTCGTGAAATATGCCGACTACCACTCACCCATGAATTTGCCGACCAACCAAGGGTTTCCTTGTAGCAGGAATATTTAATCGACCAACCCAGCTGTGACAAATTTAGTTTGACGACAAAAACCGTTTTAAATCGGGTCAAATGTTATTTCAAATATTAAAATGCCTTTAAAGAGGTAAACATTCACTGACGCACAATATATGGAAGTGATTGACACACACATAGTCTTGCAAATAAATAGGTCATCCTACTATATTAAATAAGGCAATTGGATGTATGTATGTATGTACAGCATGTGTGGTGTGTATGGGGGGATTGGGGTGTGGGAGGGACTTGTGATTTTTGCCCGAACTCCACAAAATTTTGCATGTGCTGGTAGTACCCAGGGTAACCCACCACCCATGAGGAGGTGGGATGGATGACGACCTGCCAAAGCTCCCGGAGGGAGCGGGTGTTTTTCGTATACTTATTAAGTGGTTCCCATGTTTGAGGATAAGGGTTTCAAACAGTGATGAACCAAACCAAAATAATTGTTTATTGTATTACCATGATAAATAAATTAGCTCGGTTTTACAGGGCATATTTGTTGGTAATTATTTTTAAAAAAAATCCTGGATCTTGAACATCACATCCTTGCAACCTCATCACTGTCCCAAGCCAATTTGCAAATCATGCCCTTTCCACCATCCTCTTCCACCTTGTCATACACCTCCACTTCCATATAATTCTGTGCCTTATCTACAGCTTCTTTTTTGCTGCTTTTTTATTGTGCCCGTAAAGGTACAGCAACCATGCTTCCGGTTGCCTCCCTCTCTCCTTCATCTTCCCTATCCTCTTCCAAACCTCCTTTTCACCAACTGCCTTCGCTACTTCCTCTGTCCACCATACCTGGTTTCTATCCCTCGACGATGCACCCTTTCCTGACGTCCTTCCACACACAACTTCGGCAATTCCTCTAAATGCCTCTACGTACTTCTTTCACTCCTCCAAACCTTCCACTTCATTGCTAGGTTTCTCATACCTAGCCCTAACGCTCTCCTTGTACTCTACAGTGTCCCCTACACTTCCTCCACTTAATAACCTTAACCTCCCTCCTTTTCTACATCCATACCATAAACACCACATACTTGTGCTGGGTGGTAACCTGCTCTCCCATTCTAACATGCTCATAATCCAATTCTGTTCTCTGATGTGTGTGTGTGTGTGTATATATATATATATAATTATATATATATATATACATATATATATACAGGAGCGTATACTGGATCCGCATGTCGCTGTGTCCTTGGACGACTCTTCAGCACCATCCCGACACACACCACTGTGTGTGCTATGGAATGAGGTGTTTTTACGGTGGCCGTAGTGCAAATCCTGCCACCAACCTCCGTGAGAGAGGATCCAGTACCCTGGTACTAATTTCGCCGACCTCGGAAGGCTCAGTCAACCCCAACTGGTATTAATTCAACAGCTGAACGGGATTCAAACTCAGGTCCTTAAGATCCCAAGCCCGCCGCCCTACCCAGCTATGGCCATTCCATTCCTCACCACCAGCTGCACCTGCTCTTGATCCTCTCTATTCCTCTTTCCCAAACCAAATTTCCAATACATTCCTCTTCACCTGGCCTCACTACTCCAACATGCGCGTTAAAGTTCCCGGTAATACACAGCATCACCTGCAGCTCAACCATTCCCATCATCCTCTCCAGTGTGTCCCTGAATTCCAGCTTCTTTGCCTTAGTCCTTCCCGCTTGTAGCCCATATACTTACATAACACGCACCATTTGCTTCTGTATCACCACCCACGTCATAACTATACATCCCTCCCATCTTTCCACTCTGACTTGTTGCTCTGACTGCTTGCTCATCTCTTCTGATACTATTATTCCCACGCCATTACTCCTTCCTTCCCCACCCGCATGCAACAGCTTGTAACCTCCTCGTCCTGTCTCCTTTCCATCTGGTCTCCTGCACACATAACACTTCCAACCTCCTTCTCTGCATCATCTCCACCACCTCAATCCCTCTCCAGGCCATTGATCCCACATTCAAACTACCCAGCCGGACCTCTCTCCTGAACCGTTGCCTGCCTGACAGAGCTAGTACCATCTTGATTAGTTTGGGACGCTCCTCAATCAGCAGCGCTGCCCTGTCTGTCCTGCTGGACCTACTATCCTATCCTGGTATCATAATCCTGTGTGCATACATGCACACACTGCTCTTAATCCACTCGCTCTCACTGATCACGCAAATACTCTCCTCGACTCCCACGCTTGGACCTCCAGGACTCCCATGCTCTGGATCCATGCTTTTGAAAACTGCCAAGCCTCACACTCTCGGGCCACCAGTTCTTTGCCGTGCAGGGCGAACCCCAAAGGAAAACCAAGCCGAGCCCACAGGCACAAACACCAAATGTAGCCGGAACCACCAATTCACTCCACTGTCCTGTGGCCGAGCCCACAGGCACAGACAAGCACCAAACGTGGCCCGAACTGTGGATTCACTCCACTGTCCCGTGTGCCGTTCTGAGCCCACAAGCACAAACAAGTACAGTATGTTATATTAAACAGGTTATTGGTAAATCCATCCACATCATAGTTCAGGTACACATCCTCCCTTGAGAGAAGTGAGCAAACATATGATCGAGTGAGTGCATTATTTGTTTGTGTTGGAGTATCCACAATGGAGCATATTGTTTGCTCTTTGTCTCTTTGCTTGTTTGCACAATTCCCCTTTGAGGTTGTGACCGAAGGCCACAGCCTTTTAAGGGAAGTGTGCTAGCCATTAAAATTTGTACATTGGTTGTTGCTAGAGATCTAGCTGTCATTACCTCTGCCACCAAAGGTGGATTGAGGTTATGTTTTCACCCCTGTCTGTTTGTCAGTCCAATTGTTTGTTTGTTTGTGAACAAAATATCTCAAAAAGTTGTGGGCGGATTCGGTCGAAATTTGGCAGAGATGTAGCATATGTGACAAGGACGAAATGATCAGATTTTGGTGAAGATCTGGGTTCGGATCCGGCTATGAGAAATTTTAAAGTGATTCTTCACCATTGAGAGATCGGGCCAAAAACGATACATAGCAGGATATCTCAAAATGTTGTGGACGGATCTGGACGAAAATTGGAGGACCGGTTGGGTGTCTCACATTGACGATTCAATTCGATTTTGGTGAAGATCTGAATATGGATTCGGATATGAGAATTATTTAATTTTAAAGTGAGTCTTCACCATTGGGAGAAAGGGCCGAAAACGATACATAGCAGGAAATCTCAAAAAGCTATGGATGGATTTGGACGAAACTTGTTGGACAGGTTGTGTGTGTGACACCGAAGAATCGATTCAATGTTGGTGACGATCCGGATCCGTATCCAGCTAGTCGAATTTTTTAAATGATTCTTCACCATTGAGTGATATGGCCAACCAGGTGAAGGTATGCTCTCTACTGAGGGCCGTTCTAGTTTTCTTATGCTCTTGCTATGCTTATCTTGTCCAGGTCCTGTCTCTGTTGCACACTTCCGATGGACCTGCAGCTCGATGCATGCATCATGTGGCAGTGAGGGTGGTTGTAACTTTATCCAGAGAACGTCCAGGCCTTGCCAAGCATCTCCTGCTGGATCCTATGGTCGAACCTCTTCTTCGCTGTCTCCAGAATGATGGTTTGATCCTTTTTCCTTATTATTTGATCCTTATTATTTAAAAAAAATTAGCTTACCGATTAATTATAGCATATTAATTTAAGAGAGACCCTGTTAATAGAGACCCCAATCAGTCATTAGAAGAGAAAAGAACGATGTTTTAGAACTTTACGAGTATGAGCTCAGGGGTTTTTGTTTTGCTGCCTACGTACCAAGGGGATTTTACAATGAAGTTTGAATTACCGTATTCCATTATTATTATGACTGAAGCCATGCTTCTTTGTTCCGGCATAATCATTTTGCATCGTTGTTTAGATAACCCTCTCTAACCCACAATTTATCAATGATGTTGATTTTGGGGTTTCATGATGATACATTTGCTGAAACGAATTAATTTGTTTGGGGTTCGAGGTTTTGGTTTGTTAAATCTGTGTTTAAATAATGTTCGACCATGTGAGACGATTTTGTTTCATTTCAGCAATTGAAATAAGGTCAGAACTGTGTGAAATATTCAGGGAGTATAACCTGAGTATCACAGAAGGAAACTTGGAAGAGAGAGTGAGGAGAGGGAGGGGAAAGTAGGTGGTATCCAATATATGACACTCGGGATGACAATTTTTTTTCTAATCCCATCCTTAGAGCTTTCTTCCTTTTCAAAAGGATCTTTGGGCAACTTTATACAGACCTTAATACTGAAAATGATGGCACATTCTCTGCATCTACACATTAGTACAGATATTTCCTCCTTCAACTTCAAACAGATCATCCACGCTGGCAAACGACTTGTAATTAGGTCAAACCTTCCTGCATAAATGCTTGACAATTATCCCTTTGCAGCTGGCTGCCTGGGTGGTTGCCCACCAGGCATCTGCCACGGATCGGCAGCCACGTTTTTGGGGAGTGTTCTCCTTATTTCTTAAGTTTTAGAGTAGACCACTCGAAACCTCTTTCGTGTTATAACAGACCATGCAGAACATGTTTTACGGAACTGAAAGCAATTGAGTGGCAATCTGCAAGGAACGAACCAGTTGTTAAGCTGGTCATACAACCCACTTGTAAGACCGAATAATCCACCTGGCTTTGGATGTGACTTGTGCTACCGCAGCTGAAAGGTAGAGGTGCTCCAGTGTAAATGTCTTTCACCTGCATAGCCTGCCTGAGTACAAAATTTAGTTTGATGTCGGATTTCTACACCCTGCCTGGATTCTTGTGCCTGCCATCATTATCTGGTTGTGTGTTAAAAGGTAGGTTGCAGCAATGGCAATAAAAGTAATCCTGGGCCTTTACATTTCGTGCATGCATGCCGCTCCCCTCTCCCCATTACCTTGCAGCTTTCATTTTTTCACTGAACTTGTATCTTCACAAACACCATCTTATATATGATCTTCCTGCATCTGTCGGTCAGATTACTGCACACTTCTTCTTGAAAGAGCATATACAATACTTCTTAACCTTGAAAGGTAACTTTTTTGTATCCTGAGAGTGATAAAGTTCAATCTGTCATGAATCTTTTTTTTGTGGATGACATCACATCATTCGTTTCCACTTTCCAAACAGACTCATTGCTGATCATCAGTCTAGATTCCATTAGTCAATCGACGTTGGACATACAATCAAACAACAACAACAGGCATTTTAAGGCCATTTTCCCTGCTAGAGCGGGGGTTAGCCTTGCGGTCCCCATGACAATCTTCTCCATTTTGCCCTATTTTCTGCATCTCTCCTTGTTAACCCCCTTGCCCGCATTACTTCTTCCACCATCTTTTGCCAAGTCTTTCTCAGTCTTCCCCGTTCTCTATTTCCTTCTCCATTCATTTCCATCACTCTTCTCAACCAGTCACTTTCATCCTTCCTCAACAAATTTTTTTTATTTTTTTTGCTATACAAGATCGAGGCTCGTGAAAGAGCTAATATTAATCACACAAAAAGACAAACCGACACATAAAACACAAAATAAGGGGAGCGGTAGACAAGATCGGGAGAGAGGGGGAAGGACGGACACAAACACAACATTGGAGAGCAAGGACATCGAGCGAACTGTTGGAGGGAGAGGGCTTGGGGGGAGGTGGGAGAGGTATAAAACATATGAACACTGCAAGGACTTCCAGGAAAGAAGTTGGAATTTCAAAAAAAAGTGTATCTGGGGTGAAAATTAGCGGGGGTAGAAAAGATCAAGGTTTTGGATGGGGGGAGATAAGAGATGTTGGTGAACAGCTGTTTTAAAGACCTGGAGGGTGGAGTGGGATTGAAGAGAGTGAGGGAGTTTGTTCCAGAGGCGGGAGAAAAGGGGAATGGAAGAGTGAAGGTGAGCAGAGAGCCTGGATTTTGGCAGTTTAACCATAAGAGAGTTGCTGGGAGATCTTGTGTGACCTGAAGGAATATTTGGAGGACAGAGCACAGAGGAGGGTGCTATACCATATCGAAAACTCGAGAAATGCCTTGGAAGATGGCTTTGATCTCCTGTCTGGCATTGACGACATTGTTGTAATCCATTATTGAGAAAGCTGAAGCAGCATGTCCAGGGTAGAGTGACCTGGTCTGAATCCAAATTGATGATTTGATATCAAGCCATTCGAGAAGAGGAAGGATTTAATGTCGGATTCCATGACCTTGCTGATTTATTGGGAGCAGGCTGATTTATCTGTAGTTCAAACGATTTGTTTTGCACCTTTTTTGTGTAAAGTGGTAATGTTTACTGATTTGCAAGCACATGGCAGATGACCTTGAGCAAATGAGAATGTGAATAGAACAGAAAGAGGGTGTGATAGAGTAGTAGAGAAGGTTTATAGAAAACGTGAGCTGAGGCCATCTGGTCAGGTTGCAGAATCAGAGTCAAGGTTTGACAGCCACTTCTGCACCTTGGCGGGAGAAGAGGACACAGAGTCCAGGAACAGCTGGGTGCGACTGGGTGAAGTTGGTACAGAAAGTGATGGGTTTGGGAGACAAGACTTTGAGGCATTGACTTTTTTCACGGGCAGTGTCAGCTGTGCATCCATTCGAGGAAAGGGAGGGGGTGGAAGAGGAACATACACCAGAAACAAACTTAACCAGATACCATCAGGATTTGGAGGAGGGAAACAGGTTTGAACAAACAGGTTGAGTTCAGTCTTGAGATTAGAAAGATGTTGTTTCCTGGCTCTCCTGAGGGTAGACGCACACTTGTTCCGTGCTTTATGAACGGAACTGAGATTGCCTTCAGTGGGATTTGTCTTCCATGATGTGAAGGCAAGTTGTTTTTGGGAAACTGCCTCACCACAGGCTTGAAAAATGCCAGTGAAATGCCAGTGTCATCGGCGCTGAGATGGATTTCTCAGAACGGCCAGATAGATGTCCACTTTAACAAGCATATGGTCAGATGAACCAATTGGAGCAGAAGAATAACAGCAGACTTTTGCAGGGAAATATCTAAATCCAGAAGAGATGATGTATCATTGACTGAGATCCAGGTCGGGAAGTTGACAGATTGTGTCAGTCCCAATGAGTCGCAGAAGTCCTTTGCTAAAGTGCCATGGCAGGTGGGAGAGGTACCCACACCCAACCAACTGGCATAATGACAATTGAAGTCGCCACATATGAGGAAGAGAAAGTTGGGATGAGTGGATAGAAGTTGGTCCATGTTGTCAATGAG
Source organism: Myxine glutinosa (assembly GCF_964187855.1). Taxonomy (NCBI): domain Eukaryota; kingdom Metazoa; phylum Chordata; class Myxini; order Myxiniformes; family Myxinidae; genus Myxine; species Myxine glutinosa. The sequence continues at coordinate 46,232,980 of NC_136269.1, read as the reverse complement.
CGAGATGTAAATGGAGATGTCACTGTTTGGTGGACGGTACAACACACATATAAAGTAGAGGTGGGAGCAGAGTGGAAGACATAGCCGGAGGTACTCCTGGGGTGTGTTGGAATGAGGGCATGGTGATATCATGCATTGAGAGTTAGGAATAGAGTTTTTGATGAACAGAGCAACTCCGCCGTCAGGACAAAGCTCAGGTCTATCATACCGGAGGAGGGAGAAACCAGGGAGAGATATTAAGGAATCAGAGATGGTTCCATGCTTTGTTCCCCCCAGGTATCTGTTGGCCTCACACCATCCACTGTCAACCCCCTTCTGGTGAAACTTCCTAAATCCAGGATCATTGTCCCTTTTTTTCCTTTTTTTTTTTCTCTCCAAGACAGCTGTTCACCACCATCTCTGATCGTCACCAATCCAAAACCATGATCTTTTCTGCCCTGGTTACAACCACCCAAATCACTCTGCCTTCCAATTTTCCAGTTTACCCTGCTTCTTTTAGTTTCCTTCTGTGTTCATCTTGTCCACCCATGCATGCATATTTTGCGTCCTGTTATTGTCTTTCACATCCTGATCCGTTCAGTGTACTAACCCTTTCATGAGCCTTGCCTATGTATACAAAAAAATTTGTCGAATGGATTCTGGTGAACGTACCATTGATGTTGCCAAGTTATTACGTTTGCCTCCGACTATGATGCGCACCATTGTTTTTAAAATGCCGATGTTCATTTCAAGTTGTGGCTGTTTCGACCATTTCCAGAAGAGGTACAGAAGGTAAGAAAAATTGAAACTTCAAAATATGTTGTTTATTTTTATTTAAATACTCGCAAAGGTACCTGGCATTGCCGGTCAACGCAAGGTCACATCGCCCACGGGAATACTAAGAGGGGGGGGGGGGGGGAAGAGATGGGTGGGGTAGGGAGGGAAGGAGAAGTGAGAATGGAAGTGGAGGAGGAACAGGAGCAGGAGGGGTGAGCAGCGATCAGGAGGAGGGCGAGTGGCGATCAGGAGGAGGGCGAGTGGCGATCAGGAGGAGCGGGGAGGGGGAAGCAGGAGGAGCGATGAGAGGGAAGCAGGAGCGGTGAGAGGGGAGCAGGAGGAGCGGTGAGAGGGGAGAAGGAGGAGCGGTGAGAGGGGACCAGGAGAAGCGGTGAGAGGGGACCAGGAGGAGCGGTGAGAGGGGACCAGGAGGAGCGGTGAGAGGGGACCAGGAGGAGTGGTGAGAGGGGACCAGGAGGAGTGGTGAGAGGGGACCAGGAGGAGCGGTGAGAGGGGACCAGGAGGAGCGGTGAGAGGGGACCAGGAGGAGCGGTGAGAGGGGACCAGGTGGAGCGGTGAGAGGGGACCAGGAGGAGCGGTGAGAGGGGACCAGGAGGAGTGGTGAGAGGGGACCAGGAGGAGCGGTGAGAGGGGACCAGGAGAAGCGGTGAGGGGGGACCAGGAGGAGCGGTGAGAGGGGACCAGGAGGAGCGGTGAGAGGGGACCAGGAGGAGCGGTGAGAGGGGAGCAGGAGGAGCGGTGAGAGGCGAGCAGGAGGAGCGGTAAGAGGGGAGCAGGAGGAGCAGTGAGATGGGAGCAGGAGGAGCGTGAGAGGGGAGCAGGAGGAGTCAACTCTGTTGTTGGTATTTACCACCTCTCTCTGCTGTTCTTTTTGACTTGTGTCCTGATCCGTTCAGTGTACTTGTATTAGCTCTTCCACGAGCCGTGACTATGTGTACAAAATAAAATAGGTGATATCATCGGTAACTAGAATGGCATTCAACAGAGCACCTACCTCCAACAGAACTGTGAATGGGGAGCAGGAGGAAATGGGAGCAGGAGGAGGGATGAGTGGGGAGCAGGAGGAGAGTGAGAGGGGTGAGCGTGGAGCAGGAGGAGGGGTGAGCGTGGAGCAGGAGGAGGGGTGAGTGTGGAGCAGGAGGAGGGGTGAGCGTGGAGCAGGAGGAGGGGTGAGCGTGGAGCAGGAGGAGGGGTGAGCATGGAGCAGGAGGAGGGGTGAGCGTGGAGCAGTAGGAGGGGTGAGCGTGGAGCAGGAGGTGGGGTGAGCAAGGAGCAGGAGGTGGGGTGAGCATGGAGCAGGAGGAGGGGTGAGCATGGAGCAGGAGGAGGGGTGAGCATGGAGCAGGAGGAGGGGTGAGCATGGAGCAGGAGGAGTCAACTCTGTTGTTGGTATCCTCCCTCCCCTTCTCTATCAACTGTTCCTTTTGTCCTGTTGTGTCCTGATCCATTCAGTGTACTTGTACTAGGTCTTCCACGAGCCATGACTATGTATACAAAAAAAAATAGGTGATATCATAGGTAACTAGAAAGGCACTCGATAGAGTGCATACCTCAACAGGTGGAACAGTGTACATTTGGTATCCCACTGATAGGCTGGATCTACATGAGGACCTTAATCAAAGTCTAATCAGCTTGCTCTTGTCATGCACTCAACTCATCCACCAAGTTTTGTCATAATCCATCTGCAACTTTGAGATATTATGCTACATATCGTTTTTGGCCCCATGTTTCAATGATGAAGAATCATTTTTTTAAATAATTGAAAAATTTGCATGTCTGCATCCGGGTCTTCACCAAAATATAATAAATTCATCTTTGTCACACACCCAACCTGTTCACCAAATTTTGTCAGAATCTGTCCTTAACCTTTTGAGGAATCCTGCACACAGCCAAACAGACAAACAGACAGGGGTGAAAACACAACATCCTTCCACCTGCTGTGGCGGAGGTAAAAAGTGATATATAATTAATAGGTGAAGTGGTGATGTGAGGAACACATCCCCTCTCCCCCCTAATTCCATAAATTCTTATTTTAAAAATTGCTTCGATTTACGTTGTTTTGGTATTTGACGCACCTTTCGGGAACGCATCCCCGACGTAAACAGACGTCTAACAGTATTACATATAATTGTATGTTGTGAAATATAATTAATTTTGTTGATTCTTGGAGAATTGTGGGCATTTCATTCCGATAACTTTTTGAACATCCCTCGTATTTCCTGCTCTTCCTGATTATCTATTTGTACCATCTAAAAGCTTTCGTGATTGGCAAATAGGTCACAGCTCCACATATTGTTATATGCAAAAAGAGTTGAATTTTACTTCATACAGGGAGAATATTGTGCTGCTCTCACTTCCTGGTGTTGGCTTAGTGGTTAGGGTGCCGGCTTGGGATCCTAGGATCCTGGGTTCTAATCCCGGTCGATCGCTGAATTAACGCCAGGGGGGTTGACTCAGCCTGTCATCCTTCCGAGGTCGGCAAATTGAGTACCAGTGCACTGGTAATTCCCTGTGTGTCGCAAGAGTCGACCAACAGGGTTGGTGGCAGGAAGGGCATCCGGCCGTAAAACATTGCTTCAAAAAGGGGACCACGGTGCCCGAAAAAGGCCAACCCCTGCTCTGCAGGGAAAAATGGCCTCTAAAGGTGGTTCTTCTTCTTCTTTCTCAATTACCGCTGGACCAACTTAACCGTTTGAACATTTTTATTCAGTGGCTGCATCAGAAACTAGAAGCATAGTTTGCATGCCTGAAATGCTCAAAGGGGACGTTGACTTAGCGAGTTGAGCTTTCCTTCAATAATCTACTGTTTGAAGGGAAAGCGATAATATTTGAACCTGCAAACTGCTGCAGCAAAACAGATGCTTTGTAAACAGAGTATTGGCATGGATGATTGATCTCAAACGGGTGTTGTTTTTGGCAATCAATCCCTTACCACCTTCATTCGCTTCCAGATTCAGAAAAAGCACAAAACAATTTTGCCAAATTTTTAATTGCCAATGCATAAATCAAAACTCATCGCTTTTTCTGCCTTTCTCGTCATCCAAAGAAAATAAATGAGAATGGTGAAATTTAAAGCGTGGTTTTTGGGACTGATCTTTTCCAGTGAATCATGGGAAGCTGTTAGACTCACCAGGGGTGGTTTGTTTGAGATTGTTTGTTTGTTTGAAGTAGTCACTAGCCACCCTTCTTCTGACAGGACGTTCCCTGTGGCATTGAAGTCATTTTGCAGATGTTGATTTCCAATCTGCTGTGTGACCCCTTTGCATCTATTTGTTTAACTAAGCCAAGGTGTTTCGTTCTTCTTTTTTTTTTCCAGCATTGTAGGCCTACAATTTCTTGGCCAAGTTTACTGAAGCTATGTAATCTGAACTGGTTGCATTTTCAGACAATATCCTTTATTATTGTTTTACAACTTACGGTTCTCTACATTGTTCTCTCGCATCGATTTTTAACTCATTTAAGTAGCTCTTAACCATTTTGAGGGGAAATATATATATATATATATCGAGAAAAAGGCAGTTAACTAACAACTTGGACCCTAACCTAACCCTAACAACCTGGAAACTACAGAACGAGCAAGAAATCTTTCCTGATTTGGCATCAAAAACTTGCATGGTATATAGGTGTCTCTGATGTTCTTTTTTGGATACAGTATTGAGGCTCCTCGAGGAGCCAGACCCCAGGATATAACAGAACTAAAATATCATGAGAAAGAGAGAAAAGGGGGGAGAGGGGGAGGACACCAACAGCAGGGGTGAGGGACAAAATAGATGGAGACTTGGAGAAATAAGGGATGTGGGGGATGGAGGAAATAAGGGATGAAGGCTAACCCTCCCTCTAACTGATCCAGACCTCATGATAACTTATACACATTTCAACAACCAAAGATTACACACTTTACATTACCAAGGAAAATACACATTCTTTATACAACAGTAACAGAACTAAAAATCCTATGAACTGCATTTTACTGAAATCTCCTGATAGGATATCTCCAGAGTCGACATGGAATTTTTAAAATGATGTTCCTCTTTTCTATCCAACCAAGTGGAATGGCGGTTCAATTGACTCAGGCTGGTAAATGTGCATACAGATGAGATTTACTGCTTTTTGGGTTAATAAAAAGAGAAATGCTGATAATTAGACTCATTTGTTTGAAGGCAATTTCTTTTTAGTGTGTTCTAGCAGAGTGTGTTAATGGAGCTAAATGAAGGACAGAGCTGGGGAAAATGTTGACATGTCAGTGTATGTATGTAATTGAAATGTAATGACATTGAGCATGGTCTTACCAAATAAATTGGGACTGCAAACTCGTTAATTACATTTTTAAAAAATATATTTTTAATTGTATTTAAAGTCGAGGCTTGTGGAAGATTGGGAATATAAAACAGATCAGGATGTAACAGAACAAGGAGAACAGTAGAAATATATTGGGCGGAAGGGTGGGGAGAGGAGGGAGACACGCATCATTGTTGAATGGAAAAAAAACAAAATCTTCACCCTTTTCGAGACCCAGGGCACAAGGGGGATTCCATTCTCTGAGTCCGCCCGGCACCGCAGATAAGGCCCCATTAATTATAAAACTATCCGTGCAGCACATGGTAAGTAGCAATGTGGAAAATCCCGCTCTTCATCTTAATCTGATTCAAGGCCCAGTTTGATCGATTGCAGGAAAGTGTTTAAAAAAAAAAAAACATTCATGAACTTCATTAAGTTTTTTAAACACTTTTTTCAAACAAATAAAAACTAAAATTTATCTCTTTTCAAATAATATAATATTTTATTTTGAAACCAGAGCAAAAAGCTGGCAATGTCGTGCTCAGTTATGGCAATGTCATGCTAGGTTAACCATAAGTTGCAGGCTTTTATGGAGAGCTAAGGCGAAGTCAGGTAAAAGGTGAAGAAGTCCAAAATACATGCTGTAGAAAAAGTTTCTCATCAGTACACTACATCCAGGGGGCTGACAGGATGGCCGAGAGGTACGCACACTCGCCTCGAAGCTGTAAGCCTGGGCTCAAATCCAGACCCAGTTATAAACTGTCCCGGTGCTTCACAGGCAGGGTGATTCGTCAATGTGTGTGCTGTCTCTCGGGTGGACATTAAACTCCAGTCTGCCAGCATTCGTTGGACGGTAAAGATCCCACGGTGTCCTTTGCGAAGCGTAGGTGAGCTATCACCGGGAGCCTGAACAAATTACTTTCCTTACCAGCAGAGGGCATTGCATCAGAGGCACAGCCATGCCCTCAGCCAATGATGCTACCCTGCAATCTTATGCTGGATACGAACGAAGAAGACAACATCCAGGGATGCTCCACATTATTGTGGTCGGAATATCTAAAGGGTGATGTGGAGGAAATGCAACATTAACATCAGCATGATGAGGTATGGGGTAGAATGCAAGTGAGGAAGAGGGGGTCCAATAGCTTAGGGAATAGGTGAGCTATCACCAATCGCTCAGGAATAGGAAGGTGAGCGTGAGGGCATTAGTCTTCCAAGTAAATATCACAATCACAAGGGACAAGTTGCCTCTTCTGTTCATTGATAGATGAGCAGTTTGAATAATAGTAGGTTAGTGACAGCACTTGGAATTCGTTGCAGTGGCGTCTGAAAAAATTATTATTTCATTTAGGAAATACAGACAAGACCATTTTCTTGACAGACGTTGGGAAGGTATGTTCAATGTATGTGTGTAAATATATATATACAGTGCATTCAGAAAGTATTCAGACCCCTTCACTTTTTTCACATTTTGTTATGTTGCAGCCTCATGCTGAAATCGTTTAAATTCATTTTTTCCCTCATCAATCTACACTCAATACCCCATAATGACAAAGAGAAAACAGGATTTTAGAAAGTTTTGCAAATTTATTTTTCAAGAAAAAACTGAAATATCACATTGACATAAGTATTCAGACCCTTTGCTATGACACTTGAAATTTAGCTCAGGTGCCTCCCATTTCTCTTGATCATCTTTCAGATGTTTCTACACCTTGATTGGAGTCCACCTGTGGTAAATTCAATTGATTGGACATGATTTGGAAAGGCACACACCTGTCTATATAAGGTCTCACAGCTGACGATGCATATCAGAGCAAAAACCAAGCCATGAGGTCGAGGAACTGCCTGCAGAGCTCAGAGACAGGATTGTGTCGAGGCACAGATCTGGGGAAGCCTCCAAAAAAATCTCTGCTGCATTGAAGGTTCCCAAGAGCACAGTGGCCTCCATAATTCTTAAATGGAAGAAGTTTGGAACAACCAGGACTCTTCCTAGAGCTGCCCGCCTGGCCAAACTGAGCAATCGGGGGAGAAGGGCCTTGGTAAGAGAGGTGACCAAGAACCCGATGGTCACTCTGGCTGAGCTCCAGAGATCCTGTGTGAAGATGGGAGAAACTTCCAGAAGGATAACCATCACTGCAGCACTCCACCGATCTGGGCTTTATGGCTGAAAAAAATCGTATATCTTAGATAATTCAACACATAAATCCTAAAATGGCCTGGACAATATTATTGGCACCTTTTAGAAGTTGTTAGAAATAATTATATTTCAAGCAGGTGATTTTCCTTTACTTTCGAATTGAACTCACCTGTGGTGGGTTGCAGGAGCCTGCAATATAACAATCCCTCATTCAACCAGTTTGAATAGAGAAAAGCAGTCATTCTGCTGTTTTGTGTCGCTGTGTGTACGGCAATGAGCATGCAGAAAAGAAACAAGACCAGAAAATTGTCTGAGGAGGTCAGACACAAGATTGTAGCCAAGCATGGACAATCTCATGGCGACATGTCCATCTCCAGAGACCTTGATGTTCCTGTGTCCACCATACGCAATGTTATCAGGAAGTTTAAGGCCCATGGCACTGTAGCCAACCTCCCTGGATGCGAAGAATTATTCGAATGATGGAGAAAGCACCTCGATCAACTGCCAAACAGATTCAAGCTGACCTTCAGACACAAGTTACGACAGTTTCAACTCGCACCATCCGTCACCAACTCATTGAAGGGGGTTCTAGGGAGGACCCCACTGCTGAGAGAGAGACATAAGAAAGTCTGACTAGAGTTTGCCAAAACACACCTGAGCATGCCAAAATCCTTCTGGGAGAATGTCCTGTGGACAGCTGAGACCAAATTTGAGCTTTTTGGTAAATCACATCCCCATGTTTACAGAAAACAAAATGAAGCCTTCAAAGAAAAGAACACCTTCCCTACAGTCAAACATTGAGGCAGTTCAGTGATGTTTTGGGGTTGCTGTGCTGCCTCTTCTACCCCATACCTCCCTACAGTCAAACACAGTTTAATATCATGAATGAGTGAATGGCATGATGAAATCAGGAGACTATCCATGCATTTTGGAGCACAATGTTCTATCCAGTGTCAGAAAGCGTGCAGGAGGACAATGACCCCAAGGACACTTCAAAAAGCTCCCATGAATGCTTCAAGAGAAAACGCTGGACTGTTCTGAAATGGCCAGCAATGAGTCCAGATCTAAATCCCATTGAACAACTGTAGGGAGATCTGAAAACGATAATTGGGAGAAGGCACCTTCAAATCTGGGAGAGCTGGAGCAGTGTGCACAAGAAGAGTGGGCCAAACTAACTACCATTAGAGAGATGTAGGAAGCTCATTGACTGCAGTTATTTTGTCCAAAGGCTGTGCTACCAAATATTAAGTCTAGGGTGTCAATAGTTTTGTCAATGCCATTTCTTTTTATTTGTAACAGGACGGGGGGGGGGGGGGGGGGGGATGGAGTGCAGTGGGAGTGAGTTGCCCTCCAAAATATGTATTTGAGCAGTCCTCCGAAACTACACATGCCATTTCAATGAAACTTGACCACAGCCTTCATCACCTGTGATGTACCCAACGTTTTGTCACGGCATTAGAAAAATCTGGGTCTAGGGATGTTTACGGAGTGTGGTGGTGGAGGGTGGGGGGAGGGGGGGGGGGGAGGGTGGGTGGTTGCCTCCTAAAAAAGGTTTTTTTTTTTTTTTTTCAAAGTCTTATGATTATGTTAGTATGATTGTACATGCTGCCCTGTCTTCTAGCATCCATTGAAATTGGATTCAAATACTGTTTAAAATACCTTTTGTCGATGTAGTGTGCTGCTGTATTCCACCAGGTGAGCGCCCAGAGGTATTGCCTCTATTTTTAAGATATGTTTGGGGGGCTCTGTTTTTGAAGAGGACAATCAAATGTAAAATTTCGTGTCAATCAGACCAACGGTTGCCGAGAAAATGAATTTTTGAAATGCAGACACGTCACACGTATGTACGCCACACGTACTCACATACGCACCCGAATGCCTCACCCTGATTTTCGCTTCGCGAGCACAGGGTAAAAATAGACAATACATATATTGGTTTGTATGTGCGATTCGAACCTGCCTTTCGAGCATCATGAGCAATCCATTCACCTGGGAACGTTAAACAGGCCAGCCCCAAAATCGTTTGAATCACCCTGTCTCTTATCCTCCTTAGTTTGTGTAATTTCCTTCTCATATGACTCTTGCTCATTCTCAAAAAATTTCACTTCTTCCTAGAATTGCACTGGTTTATGTTTTCCTCTCAAATTTAGAAGAAAAAAGAAATTTCCTTGAAGTTTGAACCGTAATGGTATGTTGAGACTGAAAGCTTTCTTTAATGAACCAGTTTTAAAAATTTATTATACTTTCCTCCCTTAGTCTTATCATCAGTTCTCATTAGATCCCATGAGAAATGTGGAGGATATTTTCCAAGGGATGGCCGTTACTCTCTAATGAACTGTGCATGACCTCAGGTCATTGATCCCAGTATTTAGCGAGTGAGGTTTGTAGACAACTTTTCATGTATATTGTATGAAAGACTGTATATTAATACAATAGGTAATTTAATGTACCATGTTGAATAGGAACTTATTTCTTGTTCACAGTCACAACATGGCTGACAAGTTCTCTGGTTCATTTGTGCCCAAGCTGAGTATGAAACGTGTAATCCACAACTGTCTCCTTGTCTAACTAGTTTTTGTTTTAATTAATAAAAAGTCATTCTCATATATCGCATTGTTTGCTGTGTGAGAGCACAAAGTGTTGTTTTTTTTTTTGTTTGTTTTTACCCCAAATGCCTTCGCTCGTATAATTTTGAAAGGTCAGCATCTTCCAATGTAATTATTCTGTCTAAACCATTTTCTTTCACCTTCAGGTGGCTTGGCTATGAATAAAGAAGAAAATAACATTGCTCTTGCAGAGGAACAAGAGGTTTCCAGATGCATTGAAGATATGTACAAGGTGATTGAGTTAAACCTTGCTGTCGAAAAAGTGGGCAAGGTTAATGATTTAAAATGTAAAGGTTGTTACAGCCTGGTGCAGCTGCTTTTGAAAAACGTTGGTGAAAAGAAAGCTTGGATTGTTTAAGCTTTTTGAGACTTTGAACATCGCAAAATACTCACTGAGTTTCTCTGCTCACTGGAGTATTAATCAGTGTTGGTGTCGAGATTTTGTCGGCCTACAGGAAGTATTGTTATATTTGCTATTGTTCTTTGTCTTTACAACATGAATATCACACATACTTGCCATGAAATCCTGAAAAAGTTTATTGTGCTACCCGTGGTGAATTCAACCATTTTGCTTTGCTGGTTCGTTAGTTCATTGGACACCAAATGGACACTTGGCACTTGTACTGCCACTCGCACCAGGGTGATAACGAGTGCATGCTGGCACGGTGCAACCTTTACAGAGGCTTTTACAAGATGAGCAGATTAGGATTATTTTACAGGCCTTTTAATCCCCTCATATCCCCCTCCTTTCCGCCCCTACTCCTGGGTCCTTGTCCTCGGTAGGTCATCACGTTTTGTTGCCTGCCATGATACCTGCTGCTATGTTGTGACAGCTGTTAGCTTTCATTCTGATGCCTCGTTGGAGGAAACATCAGGGACTAGCACACTACATTAGGGAAAGCCTGGAGGATGCTCGCCTTGGCAGCAGTGGGCCTAATCGCAGAAACCCTGTCCGAGGCATTCTTTTCTAAATCAGACTCGCTTTTGTTTGAATTTTGACAAGCGTAAATGTATTATGTATGTATGTATACTTCCTTGCACAAATTCCTTTTTATTTTGCCTTTTTAAGGGAACCTTTGGATTTATCAAGTCTTGGCATGAATTAGAAATCATGTTTGCATGCTGTATCATATTACACTGCCTAGGAAAGGTTTTGCATGTTAGCTTCATCACTTTCCAGTTGCTCCAATGATTTCCTCCCTCTCCTCCTCCTCCCTTAAAGGTTTTTGTGATTGGGAATGAGTCAATGCCTGCTTTGCTGGGGTCTCTTGAGTCTGTTCTGCTTCCTCTCTTTGGGCTATACTGCTTCAGCAGGCATGGTGTCTCCCATCTGAGGTACGCTAAGCCAAGCTCAATTGTGCATTCTCCCTTCCGCCAAATAATGCAAATTTGTGCCGCACATGTTTCACACACTTCCCGTACCTCACTTTTCACCCTTGTGTGACACACCCATAAAGAGGCACATTCGCCGCATGAAGAAGGCCAAATTGCAACGATGATCGTTCAACCATGCCTTGTAAGTTCTGCAGCAAGGTCTTCCTGATGCTGAAATCGTGGAAAACTCTTGTCACCAATTTGAGTTGAAAACGACTGTGAAAACCTGTTTCTTGGCAAACCTGCCTTGGATTGGTATCCAAGCTGTAAGGCATGCCAAGTTGTTTCGCCAGTATTGGCCGCTTAACTTCACGCAGGTTTTGATCGGTGAAGTGCAATGGCCTATTGAGATTGATTGCATCCTATAAAGTGCCAAAATGATATGTTACAGGTTCGTGACAGTCCTTTCCTACTTCGTGCTATGTTTTCTTAGTGCAAAGTCACATTATTCGCGGAATGTCATTCTGTGTTACTTTGCAACGTCTGGAAGGCGATTCAAAATTGTGGAACTGTAATCCTTGTTGCGTGAAAGAAAACTAGGTTCCCTGTATGTTACACTAGCAGAAGTACCTGGCATTGCCGGGCGGGGGAGGGGGAAGGGGAGGGGAACGGGGGAGAGCGAGCCCCTTGGCAAAGCGAGCGATTTATTTTCTCATAGCGTCATAGCGTCATAGCGTTTCATAGCGTCATAGCGAGATTTTTTTCATAGCGTCATAGCGTTTCATAGCGTCATAGCGAGATTTTTTTCATAGCGTCATAGCGTTTCATAGCGTCATAGCGATTTTTTTTTTCATAGCGTCATAGCGTCATAGCGTTCATAGCGTCATAGCGTTCATAGCGTCATATCGTTCATAGCGTCATAGCGTTCATAGCGTCATAACGATTTTTTTTTTCATAGCTTCATAGCGTTCATAGCGTTATAGCGTCATATCGTTCATAGCGTCATAGCGTCATCACGTGATCGCTCTGAGCGAATCAGCGCCCACCTGCTCTGATTCCGTTGATTCCGTGCGCTGAAATGCGCTGAGGTAAATATGAATAAAAAATATGGATCGTCAAATATTTTGAGTTCGGCCATGTTCGTCCCAGGCTCAATGGCCATGTCTATGCCAAATATCAAGCATGTAAGCCTCTCCGTTTAGGAGTCTATCGGTAACATTACACACACACACACACACACACACACACACACACACACACACACACACATACACACACACACAAACTGTGTTTTATATATATAGATTATTCGTCCCCTATCGGTGTACACCGGAGGGGACTATAGGTTTGCATGCCGTCCCTCCGTCTGACAGTCCTTCAGTCTGTCAGTCCGTCAGTCTGTCAGTCCGTCACGCAAAGAACAGTTTTCCGGACTTGTTTTCTAAACGCTTAATGCTAATGATTTCAAACTTGGCACATGGTTTCCTCATGATAAGTTACAGATCAAGTTCGAACTTCACGACGTTTCGATCATTTTTGACAAAGTTATGGCACTTTGAACTTTGGGAATTCTGATAATTCTGACGATCCTTAACTCAGTGCCATTTTAAGTTTTAATTTCCTTTAAAAAAGATTTTCTCTGCAATAATAGGACCGATTGAGATCAAATTTTCACCATAGGGGGGACTCGGTCTGTAGAATATTTTAATGGTAATCATGACGTCACAGGTCACGTGGTTCGGCCGCCATATTGTTTTTCGTGAAAACACGAAAACCCCTTTTTCTCTGCAACGGCTGAACAGATCGAGGCCAAACTTTGCAGGCAGCATCGCATACCCATGACGAACAAAAAAGTCAACGAGCATGACGTCATGTGTCACATGGTTTCAGAGTTATGACGTTTTAAAGCATGAACCTTTTAAAACCGAGCCCCTCCCTCATTTTTGATCCAATCGAGGGGAAACTTCACAGATCTGTTCAGCATGTCAATCTACTAAAATGTCCTTTTGGAATTTGCGATAGGGCACGTGGTTTGGCAGATATCGTTAATTAAACGAAAATATTTTATTAAAAAATGGATATCTCTTGAATCGCTAGTACCTCAGACCGTGAGTTGGTAATTATATAATTCACACAGTGCAATACGTGCAGGCCGCTCCACGGAGCGACCTTGCGGGCTTATCAACGAGGTGAGGCGTGACACACATGTGTCTCAGCATACCTCAGATCAAGTTTGAAAACCAGCATCAACCGTGCATAAATTTGCATATTCGATCATTTTTGACAAAGTTATGGCACTTTGAACTTTGGTAGGGGACATGTATTGCAGCGCAATACTCAGAATGCTTGTTTAAATATTGTTGAGGCAACTCAAATATGTTTCCTTTTTATTTTAAGCTTGCAAAATTTATTTGGTCACCTGGAGGGAAGTACTTTGTTGTGGGTTTAACAAGGTTTATTTGTACGCGTCTTTAGTTGCATGCATTCTCTTTACAATTTAAGAGGTCGTTGCATTCAATTTGAGAAGTTATAAAAGTATAATAGTGGATAATTGGGGAAATAAAATCCCTTGAGTTCACAGGAAAAAGGCATTTAAAGTAGTCTGAAGGAAAACGTTCACTTGGTAAATCAACTCACAAAGCAATTGGTTGTCGCAGATGGCATTTAGTGTGTGAGCTATTATTTATTACACAAATTGCAAAATGCTTTTTATTTATCACAAACTGTTCTTGTTTCTTTGCAACAATTTGCACTCGAAGCTTTTTGAGAAATGTGAACTGTTCAGGAACGCTTGAAAAATATGTTAAACAGCTTCTGCAAATTCCCATCCAATTTTACATCTTTGGCAAAACAAAAGTAATGCCAAAAAGGTGGAATTTTTTTTCTTCCAGAAAATTGTGTAATTATAACTCCAAAATCCACTTACTTGATGCCCCGTTATTTAATGGCAATGTAGTAACATATACACTTCCTGGAAGGATCCACTTTGAGGTCAATGAAACCTCGTTGCTATTTGCTAATGTCTTTTATCAATAAAGGTTGGCCAGTAAACACTTGGATTTATTAGTGCCGAGCATAACTGCACAACTGCTCACAGGATATTTTTCATTCTACAATCAGGCTTATCACGCGACTTTGCAAATCACGTGATTCACATTTCTGCTTATGTGTCTTGACCACAATTATTTATTGGCGTGAGAGAATGTCACGTGTTTACTCTATAAGTCACTGCATTTGATTTACCCTTCATTCCCAAAGTTTGTGGAAATTATTTGGGATTAGTTGTATACAAAAAAAAAATCAATGTAATGGAAATACTGAATCGAGGCTCATGGAAGAGTGAGGTGACAGAGTAAAAAGGCAAGATGGCGGCAGTGGGGTAGTGGGACCACAGTTAATACAAGAAGCGAAGGGATGAACTAACAACAAAAGAGGAGGAAACACAGCAATTGTGACTAAGAGGGTTGAGTTAGTTAGGTTTAATGGGGATCAAAAAGATTGCAGGTAGGATAAGAGATGATTTGAGGTGATATGGTGTACTGCTTGTGTGAAATGAGGAATGCAAATATACAATCTTTGGAAGACAGTTATACAAATGGGAGAATAAAAGAGTAGAGGTGGGTGGAACGCCTGGATTTTGGGATTTGAACCAGGAGATGTTATTGGAAGAACGCATGCGTCCTGGGGGAGATGGATAGGGGCTAAGAAAGCAGACGGAGGTGGACCAGAGGAGCGGCGGCATAAAACAGACTCCACCGACCTTTCTGTCATGTGAGAGCAACAGGCATTGCCTTTGGAATTCTTCTTCTTCTTCTTTTGCATGTAGCAAGTTGCTGTGGTTTACCATCATTTGATGAGGATGGGGCTATGCTGCTGATGCAGTGCCCCCTTTAAGTTAGAACAGGAATTTGGAATTTAGCCATGATGCTGGCGATAGCTTGCCTACTCTTCACAAAGCACACCATAGGATATTTAGCGTCGAATAACTAATGTCAGCAGACGTGACACACAGTTTAATATCCAGGTAGTGGACAATAAAATGGAAACACCAATGCAAAGTCACTTAATAGGGCGTTGGGCCACCACATGCAGCCAGGATGGTCTGTATGCGCCGTGGCATATAGCCCACCAACAACAACAACAACAACAACATGCATTTTAAGGCCATTTTCCCTACTAGAGTGGGGGTTAGCCTTGCGGTCCTCATGACAATCTTCTCCATTTTGCCCTATTTTCTGCATCTCTCCTTGTTAACCCCCTTGCCTGCATTTCTTCTTCCACCATCTTTAGCCAAGTCTTTCTCGGTCTTCCCCGTCCTCTACTTCCTTCTACATTCATTTCCATCACTCTTCTCAACCAGTCACTTTCATCCTTCCTCAACACATGACCAAACCATCTCAACCTGTTCCTCTTCACAGCATCAATCACAGGCTCTATTCCCATCATTTTTCGCAATTCATCATTTGTCTCCCTCTCTCTCAACGATACTCCGCACATCCACGGAACCATTCGCATTTCCACCCTTTCCAACCTTCGTTGCTGCTTATAGCCCACCAGCGTCTGGAATTCTTCAGGAGGGATGCGGCACCATTCTTCCACTAGAAAGTCAATCAACTGGCACCTGCTTGATGGAGGTGGAAAACGCCGTCTCGGGCATCGTTCTAGCATATCCCATAAATGCTCCCATAAATAAATGATCTGATTGTGTTCAGATCTGGTGACTTAGAAAGGCATAACATATGGATAATATAATTGTCACCCTCATCAAACCATTGGGCGACCACACATGTTCTATGGATAGTGGCATTGGGGGTGAGGGGTAAGGGGGGGGGGGGGCATAATTATAGGCAGCTAGGCATGTGCAGCATTTTCATACATGACCCTAAGCATGCTGGGATGTTATTTCCTTAATTAACACATGGGCCACAACTGTCTGGAAGCCATTGCTTGGTGTCCATCATTTACCCTGGTGTTTGCATTTTTTTGTCCACTACCTGTACATCTGAGGGACGGTGCACACATTGATGTATCGCTCCTCATGCAAAATACTAGGATGGCAGGTTTGTGTCTGGGCCGATGGCAGGCAAGACGACTCCGAGGCAAGTTCACATACCTCTAGGCTATATTGCTAGCCCATACTCTGGACTTATTGTGTGAAATGCCAATAATGTTGAGAGCTTTCGATTCCACAGAGTACAAGACAGCGAGATGTGGTGCTGGAGCCACAGTACATTGAGGTGAGCAATACTCCATTGAGCTATGGACAAAGGCCTTTGTAAGCTGACTTGTCTATAATTTTTCAAAGAATGTCTTTGAACGATGGAGGATTCCCACTCTATGGTGGCTTTGAAGGCCAGCTTTGTTTTCTCATCATCCAGGAGAAGCCATGGCCGATGGTGAGACGTAAGAAAAATCAAGAGACTGAAATGGACAGGTCGGTTCATTTGATTATCCTTCCCAAGTAACTGGATCAGACTGAGGTTTATCAAGACATGCTCCAATTGTCACACCTGCATCTAATCAATTCCCAGATCGGTAGAGAGTGGCATAGCTTTTGTGTGCCTGTCAATGGGATCCGGTACCTCTTCCGATCATCTGCAAAATGGAAGAAAGGGCTTTCCAGAGCATTGGAGAGGTCATTGATGTATATGATGAACAACATTGGACCCAAGGCACTGCCTTGGGGTATTCAATCCTCCACTGTCAGAGAAAAGCAAAGGAGAGGATTCATGATGGTAATGTGTTGACTATGCATCACTAGCTAATGCCAGCAGACAGGACACTAGTGGAGGAATTCTGCCTGGTGTGAAGGCATTCTTGTATGCCGCAAGCAGAGTAAGGTTGAATGAGATGAGAAATGCTCCTAACCTCTCATTTGAGGTATAAGGATGGAGGGGGAGGCAGGCACCAGAGATGGATTTGACAAGATTCCACTTTGTGACGTTGTGGAATAACATTGGTTGGAAAGTTCAGCCTTGAATTGTACTACACTAGCAACGGTACCCGCCCTATGGGCGGGGCTTCAATTGGGAGGCCCAAATGAAAAGGCAAAATATCAGAAATTGAAGGCTTTTTTTTATTTTAAACGATTTATATAAACATCCGTAAAATAATATCACACACAAATCATCAAAATCTAAACAGTATTTGTAGAATTTCAACAAAAGCCACATCACTGTTCATATCGGTAAATATTATTCCATCGTGTTTGGAAAAACTGGAAAATTGAAAAAATTGGAAATTGGAAAATTGGGAAAACAATATAGCCTATTTTACTCCAGTGGGTCCCAGAATTACCCACCCAAAATTTCGTTGTGATTGGTTCAGCCGTTTTTGCGGTACCTGAGAACAGACGGATGGACAGACAGCAGACGGACACATTTGGTGAATTATAGTAAGATGATGTTTTCTGGCTTGGTTTACGATGGGCAGACGCTCTCTTTGTAGCTTACAGAATGACCTACATTTGCCTTCAGATGAGTTAGTCTTCCATGTTGAGAGAGAAAGCTGCTTGATCACAACTGCCTCACCACAGGATTCGGTGTACAGGGCCAAGAGGATAAATACGATAGCTACAGGCAGGATGGGACAAACTGTTGCAAGATAGAGAGAGACAGTATGCCTTTGTGAAAGTATTCCCATATGGAATCAATATCAGATGCTGTGGAGATGGCAGCCCATTCCTTTTCAGGAGAAGGCAGATTACAGTCCTTGCCATTTGGTGTGTGCTAACAACCATAATCTCCGGTGCTGAGGCTACACCCTCACAATAGCTAGGGAATTATGGGTTTTGTAAAGAACATGGTTTGAGTGGTCAAGAGGGGCAGAGGGATAGGGGAGTTTAGATGGAAAGTTTTTTCATTACTAGGTCCATCAGGAAGGATGTACCACTTGCATAAATCTGGATAGGGAGGTTTACAGATTGGGTCAAACCTACAGAGACACAGTAGGCCTTTGTTGCATTGTCATGGTTGGTTGTTGCAGAGCAAAGACTCAGCCAGCTGGCATGATGGCAGTTGAAGTAGCCATCAGTCAGATACTGAGAGTTGATACATTTTGGTGTAAACTGAGATATCCTATATATGGAGTTCTCATCATTGGGTGAATGCGACACCACACAGACAAACATTAGGTGGTTGTAGAGAGGTTTTCCAGAGGTACCATATTTTCCAGTGCATTAACTGCACTTTTTATCGGCATAAAAGTTAAAAGTTAGGGGTGCGGTTAATACACAGATATAGCAAAAACAAAAAAACAAAATTTCCTAAGTCGCAGCTCATGTAAGAGTTAACACATAGAACAGATAATAAAGGGAGTGGAACACGAGAGTAGAAGCACAACAGTAGAGAACAGGGACATCAGGAGATCTGTGGAAGGGAGGAGGCTGGGGCGGGGCACACGGGATAAACAAGATTGACACTACAAGGACTTTCAGGAAACAAAACCGAATTTGAAGGAGGTGGATTTGGGGTGTATTAACAGTGGTAGAAAAGATCAATGCTTTGAATGGGGGAATATATGAGATGGTGGTGAACAGCTGTTTTGAAGATCTGGAGGGAGGAGTGGAATTTAAGAGAGTGTGGGAAGTTTTTTCCAGAGGTGGGAAAAAGAGGAGTGAAAGAGTGCAAGTCTTAAAAACAATAAATGCTCAATTTCAATTATATTCTGATTGTCATACATATACGAGGAGATCTATATTCTACATATCGGGGAACGTGAAGATCTTTCAAAATCGTGTAACTATGTAATGTACAAGGGATCTCGGTTGCACGTTTTTACCCATTGAGTCATGCACTGTAACCCCAACATCAACATGTCATCACATTCCTGTATATTCTGATTGACTGACAAAGAGGAGGGAGGAATGCTTGAAGGGAATACCCACCTGGTCTCCAGCACCGAGTTTACAATGGCTCCAATGATGCCTCGGCACCAGGCCCACAATCAGAAGGGGCCCATAACATAATGACCGAGATGTATATATTTTTTAAGTGTGCATGTTGCGATACGTTTAAATAAAGAATATGTATAAAATTTAATGCTACTTTTAAAAAACGTATGATTTATATTGAAAAAACATACCACCATTTCCTGGCGTGTGACGTCACCACACTGTTAATGGCGTACATTCCAGTTCCAGTACAGTAAGCTTGCGTTTTATGCGTGTTGTGTTTGCGCATTTTTGGAGTAGTGTGCGCCTGCCATTCATAGCATTTTTTGGAATTACATGACTCGAGTGTGTGAGTTATGCTGCGATTAAATTTTCTCACTGAACAACATGAAATATGAGGACCAGGGAGTGATTGCTACATTCAAGGTGTATTATCTCCGAAGAGCATTTGCAAACCTGATAATGATTTAATGATTTGCAGGTGAAATCCACCTTCCCTGCACCTCCCTGCCCCCACCCCATCCCCAGCCCTCTCTCTTCCACAGATCTACCGATGTCCCTGTTCTCTCCTGTTGATGTGCTTCCCTCTCTCTCCCCTCCTGTCTCCCGCCCCCTTTATTATACTGTGGTGCTGTGCACACACGACTCGATTGCCAGAGAGGTAGGCCACAACGCTTTGGTACAAACAGAGTCTTTATTAAGAGCTCGCACTTCAGCACTGGGCGGGCTCGAGCTTAGAGCCCGCATATATGTCCCGAGGCCACGCCTTGTCCCCGGGCGTGGCCGATCGGTCGAAAGGCGGGGCATGCGCTTTCGTTCCCCGCCTGGACGCTCGCGCCACCCACTGGTGCGCGGAATTATTGTCCCTTGTGCCCGCCACAATACATTTTATGTGTTTTATGTGTTGCTCTTACATGAGCCTCGACTTTGTATACAAAAAAAATATCAACTAATGATGATCAGATGTAAAGGAATTCTGGAATGCCTTTACATAAGGGATGTTCTATGTAAAGTTGAGGAGTGTTGGAGGGAAGACATCCGTTCCTGTATGAATGGTGTATGGGGGAAACTTTGTCCTTAATTTGTTCGCGGATTTAAAAGTTTCAAAGAGAATAATGATGTATTGAAAACACAACGCAACATCATCGAAATGGCCAACACAGACTGACGGTTTTGATGAGGTGGAGGAGGGTGATGTGGAGGAGTTGCTAGACTCGTACAGGGAGGGAGGAGCTCCCAAATGAGGACCTTCTAATGCTCGGGAAGGAACACAAGGTGGATCTTAAACATTGTAACTTAAATAAAATAAACCACTGCAATAGTAAAAATAAGACAATAAGATGAAGATTGAGGCAGCACTCACCCTAACCTTTGCCTCTTGCAATGGTGAATTAGTTTTAATTTACACGTTTTTCATTTACAACATTTGTTCTCAAACTGAAGGTGAGGAGCTTATCTAAGGAGGATGACATTGGGGACTTCACGGCCAGCCCGTCATGGGCCTACAGGTTCATGGTGTAGTAAGTTCAGGAATCTCCTTTAATCAAGTGGTTTATTAAAGACGATACCAAGCTCTCACAGAGCACACGGCCATCATGACGAGCCGCCATTAACCACTGAAGCCACGCCCCCAGACGTCACTACGCAGTACGTAGTACCAATCACAACATCACCCTTTCATTGAAATTATTATGTTTGTATGCAACAAAACACTACTAAACTAAATCAAAATAATAAACACAATCAGACACAACTTGAACCAGACACAGATGGGATCTGGGGTTACTGTTATAACTCTTAACCAAAATGTAATTACTGCTCAGTATGATTAGCTAAAACAGAGAAAACACAGAATCATTCCAATCAACGCATTGTCTCTGCACCAATATTACAAGGGCTGATTTCTCGTGGTCGTTATTCACTATCACGATATCTCAACGGTTTTCGAATCACACGGCCTGATCTGGTCGAGTACGGAGAGTTGTCCGGCCTTGTTGTCTCAGCACTCTCGTCATCCTTGGAGCTGGAGCAGACATTAGTTTCCATTGCTGAAGCGTCGTTGTTGAAATGTACGTGTCGAGCAGTTGGTAGACTTTGATGTGTTGGTTGGGTCGGTTCGTCCTTCGACTTGGCGCCACAATCGGGTGGATGAAGGTCACGCAAGTGTGCCCTGGTTCTTCGAAGATGCGTCCCGTTAGGCGTCTGTACTATATACGAGCGGGGTTCATTACAGCGAAACACAACTTTCCCGGCGTACCATTGGTGCAATGGTGCGTGTCCTTGTTCAGAATCCGAACCCGATGTCCAATAGCCAATTCAGGTAATTGCGGCCCAGCCGTTCTGTTGTATTGCTTCGTCATCCGGTCTCCACGTTCCTTCAATCGTTCCTGAATTTCCTGATGCCTTTGTTGTGCAGGAACCAACAGACGACTTGGTAGGTTGGTGCGTATGGGCCGGTTGAACAACATTTCGCTTGGACTTGGGAGGTGGGAATCTACAGGTGTGCACCTCAGGTGTTGTAGTGCAATATCTATGTCACTCCCTGATCTAATACACTTTTTGATCATGTTCTTCACTGTTTGAACTTGTCTCTCAACCAATCCATTACTGTGTGGATACCTCGGCGATGTTGTCCTGTGTTTTACATTCCATTTGGTACACATATCACGGTACCGCTTACCCACATATTGAGGTCCATTGTCCGATATGATCTCCAGAGGTGGGCCGAACATACTGAAACATTCAGATGTGGCCTTGGCTACTGCACTGCTCGTCGTGTATTCCATTCTCTTCACAACTGGGTACTTGGTGTAATAATCTGTCACCAAGAGGTAGGTCTGCCCGTGTAGCTCACACATATCACTGGCTACCTTTGTCCATGGTACCGCTGGTATCTCATGACTCATGAGCTATCATAGCCTCACGCCTTTGTTCTGGTTGGTTCTCTTGACATGCCTTACATGTTCTGACAGCTCTCTCAATGTCCAGATATATACTTGGCCAGTAAACACATTCGCGTGCTAGACGTTTTGTCTTTTCGATCCCCATGTGCGCTTCATGGAGCTGGTCGAGGATATCCTTCCGTAGCTGCTCTGGAATTAGTACCTGTCGACCTTTGAAGAGAACACCATCACAAATACCAATTTCATCACGGTATGGCCAGTGCGGACGTAGGTCCACAGGCAGCTCTGTAATCCTAGCAGGCCACCCTCGATGAACAACCTGCTGCAATGCTCGAAAGGTTCTATCAGCCTTTCCACACTCTCCGAGTTGGTCCTGTTTCCTTGAGCTGAAATCAATGAGGTCAAAGCAATGATGATCATCCACATCATCAAGCTCAATACCATCTACACGTGTGTCCAACTGCAGTTCCTGATTGTTCTCTGGGTTCGGTAGCCTTGACAGCGTGTCTGATAGTATCATCTCACGGCCGGCCTTATGCTCCAGATCAAAATCGTAGCCTTGGATTTTCACAAGAAGGCGCTGAAGCCGTGGAGGGGCGCTGGTAAGCGGTTTGCTGATGATCATGACCAATGGTTTGTGGTCTGTGTATACCTTGAAGCGTTTCCCAAACACATATGTATGGAACTTCTGTATGCCAGCAACAAGGGCCAGGGTTTCTCGTTCAATGTTTGAATATGCAGACAGAGTGGGTGTCAGAGTACGTGACGCAAAAGCAACAGGCTTGTCATCCTGCAAAAGGCATGCACCCAGTCCCTTCTGTGACGCATCTACTTCCAAAACTGTCTCCTTGTCATGATGATAGTATGTTAGACAGGCGTCTGCTTCAACACTCTGTTTCAGTTGCTCAAATGCA
This sequence comes from Myxine glutinosa, assembly GCF_964187855.1. Lineage (NCBI taxonomy): Eukaryota > Metazoa > Chordata > Myxini > Myxiniformes > Myxinidae > Myxine > Myxine glutinosa. The sequence goes on along the minus strand of NC_136269.1, from coordinate 46,210,160 downwards.
AACTGATGGTCTTCCTGCCACATGAATGGCACTCCATTCCTCAGTAAATCTCGGAGGGGTGCCACTTTATCCGCAAAGTGGGGAATATGTGGTGACAGATAGTTCATCAGTCCAATGAATCGGCTCAAGTCTTCCTTATCCTGCGGTGATGACATCTTCCGGATGTCGCAGATCTTCCCAGGATCAGGTGAGATTCCTTGTTTGCTGTAGATCGAGCCGAAGAAGTTGATACGGTCGGTCTTGATGATACATTTCAAAGAGTTGAAAACCAGACCCCTCTATTTGTGCGACTTTCATCAGGTTCAGAAGATTACGATCATGCTCCTCTTCAGGTCGTCCTGATACTGCCACATCATCGGAGATACCAATACAGCCTGGTGCTTGCTCAAGTATGCGGTCCATGGCTTGCTGGAACAGATCCTGGCTGACACATAACCCAAAAGGCAATCTCTTGAAGCACCAGCGCCCAAAAGGTGTGTGGAATGTGGTCAAATCCTGGCTTTCCTCATCCAGATGCACAGCCCAATAACCAGCCCGAGCATGTAATTTTGAGAATATTGTGGCGTCAGCAAATTCTGGGTTCAGCTCGTCTAATGTCGGTATTTTATGTGGACACCTCTTCAGTCAAGAGTTCAGGCGTTTCGGATCGAGACATACTCTTTCTTAAGCGAGACATACTCTTAAGCTCCCATCTTTCTTTACACTATTACAGATGGAAGAGCACCAATCTGTATGATAGTCCACTTTCCTGATGATACCCTGTTTTTCCATTTTCATTAGTTCCTCCTTCAACTTCCCTTTGATGTGAACACTACACTTCCTTGGTGCGTCAATCGATGCCTTTGCATCAGGCTTTAGATGAAGCCTCACTTTTCCTTTAAAATTCCCAATGCAGTCAAACCTGTCTGGGAACAGCCTTTTCAAATCATCCACGGAATTCACCTTGTAGGCCTGTTCCTCATGGCGCATTGGTTTCGGACTCCTTGATGCTGGAGGTGCAGCCTTCAGCAATGTCCTCCGTTGCCCAGAAATGCTGTTTATGGTGACGATGTTGAGCCGTTCACACGCTGGTAGTCCAAGTACTGAAGGTCCAGGTACTTCAACCACATAGAACCTGTACTTGAACCAATCTGAGTCTTTATATCGACACAAAAGCTTGAGGATTCCATGACACTTGATCTCACTGCCATTGTAAGCAGTGAGCTTGGTCCCACCAAGCGGAGTCAGTTTTGACATCCATTTGTTTCCATACATGTCCTTCACAATACGCGTTGGCAAAGTATTCCCTGACGCACCTGTATCCACTTTCAACTGCAGTTTGTATACACCTTTCATGTCAGGGCATACAATGTTCAACAATGTGTACACTTCATCCCTCGTCTCCTTCATACACAGTGCGGATACCCTGATCACGTGAAACGGCTTGGTGTGTTCATATGCGTCAGTGTCACTTTCGTAACTGTCTTCATCGCCTTCAGTACAATACCCCGACACTTCATTCACCGAGGTCCCATTATTGTTACTTCCCCGAAGCATACCTCTCAACTTGCTTCTGATGACTCGACGGCCTCTTCCACCCATTGCAGGACAGCGGCTCCACTCGTATACATCAGCATATCTCGTGCTTCGTTTGGGATTTTCACAACGGGCCCAGTGTCCCAGTTCACCACAATACTTACAATAATCATTGTATGCTGGGCAGTTCCGTGGTGGATGTGATAGTCCACACTTTTTGCACTTTTGTCGATGTGTCATGGCATTCACAGACGATGAAGGCCCTTCCATCTTCTGGATGGCCTGCTTTCCGATTACCATTGCTTCGTACTTGCGTCCCTCACTTAAAACCAGGTCCATGTCGTATCCGACCTCCTGGTCGAGCAGATGCTTTTGAAAATCATCATGTGGGGTGCTCGCAACAATCAACTCGATATTCCGTTCCGAGAGTTCTGCTTCGGAGAAATTGCACAACCTTCCCTTCCGTCGGCATCGGTTGATGAAATCATCAATGGGCTCTCCTTCTTGCTGCCGAAATCTCATCATTTCCAGCCGGTGAATCCGAAAGTTTACATGAATGTCCAACTGATCCTCGAATAATTTATATAATTTATCCGGATCCTTTTTATCATCCTCACTCAGAGTCGATGCATTGATCCGCCTCAGTCCTTCGTCTCCCACAGCAATCTGAATCTTGATGGCCTGTCTGGCTTTAGTATCGATGCCCTCGTCCGACAGCACCAAGTTCATTCGTTGCTTGAATAACTTGAAGGTCTCCGCCAGGTCCGAGCTGGACCAGTCCATTGTCGGGAACTTCGCCATGTTGAAAAAAACACGGAACGTGCCGCCGTGGTAATCCGCAAAGAAAAACAAGACCAAATGTCAAACTGCTTGTTGATCTTCACGATCCCGCGCTGCCACCATGTAGTAAGTTCAGGAATCTCCTTTAATCAAGTGGTTTATTAAAGACGATACCAAGCTCTCACAGAGCACACGGCCATCATGACGAGCCGCCATTAACCACTGAAGCCACGCCCCCAGACGTCACTACGCAGTACGTAGTACCAATCACAACACATGGCACGCCATGATCTGTCGGTTTGACACCACACACACACACATCTCCCAACATGTACTCGATGGCACGGCTGATAAGACTACGCACTTCCAGACCTACGTCATCAAGCTTCGCCAGGAGCATGATTTTTTTTTAGGGTGAAAAACAGGGGTGCGGTTAATACACGGTTGTGGTTAATATACAAAACAAATACGGTATTCCATTGTGCTAGGATGGGATAGTGTGGACATTTGCAAATGATGAATGGAGTTTGGAGCATAGACAACATCACCAGCTCTGGGGTGGCATTGGGCCTGCCAAAATAGAAGAGTAGAGTGGATAGTCAGGGAGAAACACAGAGAAAATGGGGACTCTAAGTGAGAGGAATGTTTCTGTTAGGCATACAACGTCTGGAGCTCCAGCAGTAACCTGAATGGAAAGATTGGTAATATTAGATCAGAGACCTCAAATACTCCTTCAATTAATCATTGATTATATCAATAAAATGAAAGAGGCATGCTTCTGAATGCAGTATTTTCCAAATAAATAACTTGCGCGCATTTTCACATTAAAATACTAGAATGGCACTCAGTAGAGCGCATACCTCCGCCAGGCTGAACAGTTTGTTTTGTATTCCAATGATAGGCCGGATCTGGATCCGGACCTGAACCAAAATCTAATCAACTTGTGCTTGTCGCCGAACCAACTCGTCCACAAAGTTTAGTTCTAATTCGTCCATAACTTTTTTTAAATAAACCGTTACAGTCACGTGAAAAAGTAAGTACACCCCATGTAAAGTTTTGACTTTTTCAACATATTTAAACATACAGCTATTTGATCTTCATTTCAACAATATTGATAGATAAAGGTGATATAATATAACAAATATCATGAAATATTTACATTTTGTAGTCCATTGTATAATTTAAATAAACATAAATGCAAATTTCACATGTGGAAAAAGTAAGTACACCCCTACATTTATCACTACTTCAAATACCTAAAATTAGAACCAGGTGCACCAGATCAGGTGCAAATGATTAGAACAGCATTAGAGAGGATCTTGGAGGAACCTGTCTTATTTAAACCTCAGACATTTAGTTTGGTTTGCTCTTTGTTCTTGAAGTGTGTGGCGTCACCATGCCTAGATAAAAAGAGCTCGCTGAGGCCTTCAGAAAGAAGGTTATAGATGCCTACGAGTCTGGGAAGGGATTTAAAAAGATCTCCAAACAATTTGAAATCAATCATTCAACTGTCCGGAAGATCATCTGCAAGTGGAGAAGATTCCAAACAACTGCCAACTTGTTCAGGCCAGGCCGCCCCAGCAAGTTCAGCCCGAGAGCAGACCGCAAGATGCTGAAAGAAGTCTCGAAGAACCTCAAATGTCATCATGGGACCTACAGGTAGCTCTTGCCACTGTTGATGTCAAAGTGCACAAGTCTACCATGACAAAGAGGCTGCACAAATTTGATCTACATGGGAGGTGTGCCAGGAGGAAAGGTTTGCTGTCCAGAAAGAACATCAGGGCAAGACTAAAGTTTGCCCATGAACACCTAGGCAAAGACCAGCACTTCTGGAACAATGTGCTCTGGACAGATGAGTCAAAGGTAGAGCTATTTGGCCACAGTACCAGAAGACATGTTTGGCGAAAACCAAAGACAGCATTTGACCACAAGAACCTGATACCAACTGTAAAGCATGGTGGTGGGAATATTATGGTTTGGGGCAGCTTTGCTGCATCAGGGCCTGGGCAGCTCACCATCATATAATCCACTATGAATTCTTCATTGTACCAGAGGGTGCTTGAGGATAATGTGAGGCCATCTTTCGGAAAGTTGAAGCTCAACCAAAGGTTTACCTTGCAACATGACAATTACCCTAAACATACCAGTAAATCCACCAAGGAATGGCTGAAAAGAAAGAAATGGAGGGTTCTGGAATGGCCAAGTCAAAGCCCGGATCTAAATCCCATCGAGATGTTGTGGGGGGATTTGAAACGAGCTGTGCATGCAAGAAACCCCTCAAACATCACACAGCTGAAATAATTCTGCATGGAGGAGTGGGCAAAAATTTCTCCCAGTCGATATCAGAGACTGGTAGACAGTTATAAGAAACGCCTACTTGAGGTTGTTTCTGCCAAAGGGGGCAATACCACCTATTAGAGCCAAGGGTGTACTTACTTTTTCCACATGCAAAATTTGCATTTATGTTTATTTAAATTATACAATGGACTACAAAATGTAAATGTTTCATGATATTTGTTATATTATATCGCCTTTATCTATCAATATTGTTGAAATAAAGATCAAGTAGCTGTATGTTGAAATATGTTGAAAAAGTCAAAACTTTACATGGGGTGTACTTACTTTTTCACGTGACTGTATATGTCACTTTTTGCCCAATCTCTAAATGGTGAACAATCACTTAAGTATTAAATAATTTTCATATCCGAATCCATATTCAGATCTTCACCAAAATTGAATCAATTAGTCAATTAGTCACACAACCTGTCCACCAAGTTTTGGCCAAGTCCGTCCATAACTTTTTGAGATATCTAGTTCACAGACAGACAGGGGTGAAAATATAACCTCCATCCACCTTCAGTGGCGGAGGTAAAAATTGTTATCTATCTGTGAAACATTTGCACTATTGTTAACTGGAAAGGACCCTAAAGTTCTGCCACGCAGGTGGACATGGATGATGGTATGATGTGGACGTGTGAGTAATGTAGAGATTAATAAAAATTAATACCAATCATCTAATAAATGCCAAAAATACACAGACTTACTTTTTTAATACACAGATCTCTGTAATTAGTACTAAATAATTTTCTCATTCGTATATGTAGTTCTATATTGGAAAATAAAAATTTTGTCCTTTCTTGCTGCACTCTGAGTGTCTCATTCCGATAATTTTTGAATGCCCCTTGTACATTCTGGAAAAGGAATAAATAATGGAGCTGTATCCGAGCTCAGTCCTCACTGCTGCTCAATATTGATGCTCACTGCTGCAGGTGTGAAGGTTGGTGGCAGCACTGGCACTGAGTCAGTAGCACCTGAGAAGAGAAAATGCATAAAACCACCACAATTGGTGTACAAAAACAAAACATATGCAGTGCCATCCATAAGTATTGGAACAGTGAAGTCAAATTTGTTATTATAGCTAGATACTCAAGAAATTTGAATTTGAGATCAAATTATTAATATGAGGCAAGAGTACAGAAGTTGTTCTTTAACGGCCACTATTATCCCACCTTGTGGGGTCGGCTGGGGGAATCCTGCCCAAGTCATTCACGAACCGGCCTGGCCAGGCCTGACATTCGCCTCGTTAGGGCTGGAATTTGGCAATGGTGCTGGCAATACTCACCTACTCTTTGTGAAGGACACCAGCTTTGCGTCCACGAAAAACAGCGAATACGTGGGATACAGAGCTGCGAGTGTAGAAGCAGGTCAAATTTTATCAACCGTGAATATGCGGAACCCGCAAATGTTGGGATTATGTCAAAAGGAAAGAATGACAGTGTCCCCTTGAAAGAGGGGCAACATCGGTTCAGAGACAAGGACCAGGTCAAGAAAAAGGTGACTCAGGAACAGATGAAGGGGAAAAGGTGGATGGTGATGGGCAGAAAGACAAGGGAGAGCAGCAGAATGGGGGAGAGAAGGAGGGTGAAGAGAATAAAGAGCAGCATAGACTGGAATAAGAGTTAGCCAACAAAATAGATGAGATAAAATTGACAAAACTCAAAGATAGACCAAAACTTGATCGCATAGAAAACAATAAGCAGACAAAAACATAGTGAGGCAAACCAACCATTGAATTAGAAAAATAATGTTTCAAAATCATCCACCTTGAAGGAAATCGATGTCATGTGTTTCACAGTGGCACTATTCATTCAAGAAAAAGTAATTGGCAAACAACACCAGAAAAAGAAACAACCAGGCCCTACAAATAGAAACCAAATTCCACATTGGAGATGAAGCTTAGAGACACAAAGACAGCAACTGCAGAAGTAAGTAGGACAAATACAATCGTTCAGGAAAGAAAACAGCCACCCAAAATAAAAAAGAGAATCCAAAGAATAAAAAACAAATGCAAAATTGAAGACGAAGACCCTGAGTGTTTGGGTGCTGAAAAAAAATCAAAATAGAAATGATAGCAAGGAAGATAAAAAAAAAACTAAGGAGGAAACAACAGGAGAAAACAAAACTACATGTTTGAAAGTAACCCAAATATATTTTACCGTGAATTGGGGAAAGAAAAGCAGAATGTGTCATCTCCCTCTGAAAAAGAAAAGCTGGAAAAATTATGGAAAGGAATATTTGAAAATCGAAATCAACATAATAAGGAAGCAGAATGGATCCAAAACTTGGAAAAGAAGAAGCAACATCTTGAGGAAATGCCACAAATGATTAATTTATTGATGAAAAGAAAATTTAAAAAACGATTTCAAAAATGCCAAACTTCAAAATCCTAGGCCCAGATGGAATTCCAAATTTCTGGCTAAAACAACTTTATGCTCGCAACAATCACTATGCCAGGACATTTAAGGAACTGATCCAAGAGGAAAAGACAGTGGATGAGTGGCTCATAGAGGGGAACAATTTTCTCATCCTAAAATCGGAGGAAACCCAACTTCCCCACAAATACCGGCCAATAACATGCTTACAACCACATACAAACTTCTGACGGGAATCATCACAGAAATGATGTACCATCATCTAACACGGCAAGGAGGTTTAGAGGCAGAACAAACTGATGTAAGAGAGGGTGTTATGGAACAATTGACCACCTACTACTGAACAAGGCCATACTTGAAAATTGCAAAATGCGAAAAATTAAATTGTCCACCACCTAGATAGATTAGAGGAAAGCTTTTGACAGTGTCCCACATTTATGGATGTTAAAATGTATGCAAATATACAGAATCAATCCTCAATTAATCAAAGCAATGGAGCTTGGAATACCACATTGATATTATAGCACTCAGAAGGAAATATCGAAATACCAGATGTGAAGATATGGCGTGGGATCTTCCAGGGAGACAGTCTTTCCCCATTTTTGTTTTATCTGGCTCTGGACCCACTAAGTAACATCATCAATGAACAAGGATACGGATACACCCTAATAACCAATAGAAGAACATCCAAAGAAATAAGAGAGGTGACGCATCTACTATATATGGATGATTTAAATCTCTTCTCACCAAATTACCAAAAATTGACAGAACAACTAAAACTAGTAAAAAGGCTTTCCGAGGACATTCAAATGAAATTTGGACTAGACAATTGCACCAAGTGCACATTTGTTCAAGGTAAACCAACAAAAACAGAGAACATAAAAATTGACTTTGAAACAACAATACAGCAGTTAGAAAACGAATCATCATACAAATACCTCGGAGTAGAAGAGGGCCACCAAATATGTCACACACAAATGCGCAAAACAATCGCCAAAGAATACCTGCGTAGAATGAAGCTGATCCTGAAAACATTCCTCTCCCCAAGAAACAAAATCAAAGCCATAAACCAGCTCGCAGTACTAGTGTTCCAATATAGCTGCAGAATAATAAACTGGCCCCAATCAGAAATCAACAAGTTAGACATCAAAACAAGAAAACTCCTTACCATCCACAAAATGTTTTACAAAAACCAGTGCATCCTGAGAATGTACCTGCCAAGACGGGAGGGAGGGAGCGGCCTGATGGAACTCAACCAGGTGCATAAAGCGACGAGTGTAGGACAAGCTGAGTATGTGGAATGCTCAACAGATTTATCGGATGCAATTTGTAAATAAACATGAACACAACAAACCTGAAAAAGCATCCCTAACTCACATTGCAAAGAATTTCCAAAAACAGGTGTGAATAGAAGATGCTGAGGAATCGGAGCAGAATGTGTCACACGGCGCTCACTTACATGTCGGAGCAGAATGTGTCTCCCAACAGAGCAGTTAGTGCAAAAAACTATTATCAGAAGAACTTTACACACAATGACACAACAAAGTATGCAAAGTGATTAATTGGCATATGTGCAAAATGGAAAATGAAACGGCAACAAATACAGCCCCAACAATTGCTGAAAAGACAAACTAAATATATAAAAAAATAAATACCAAGAAATATACACCAACTATTGGGAGTCCCTGGTGTTGGGCTAGCGGCTAGGGTGCCGGCTTAGGATCCTAGGATCCTGGGTTCGAATCCCGGTCAATCGCTGAATTAACGCCAGGGGGGTTGACTCAGCCTGTCATCCTTCCGAGGTCGGCAAATTGAGTACCAGTTCAATGGTAATTCCCTGCTTGTCGTTAAAGGCGGCAAAAAGGGTTGGCGTCAGGAAGGGCATCCGGCCGTAAAACATTGCTTCAAAAAGGGGACCGAAAAACAACAACCACAGTTCCCGAAAAAGGCCAACCCCCGCTTGCGGGGAAAAATGGCCTCTAAAAGGTGGTTTTTTATTGGGAGAATGACAAAAGAGCAGGAAAATACAAAAAATAATTGGATAGAGTGGGGATAGACAAAGAAGGCTCATTGGAATGGTTACGAAGAGGTCAGCTTAACTGGGACTGCAAAAGAATCGTAATAAATGCCCAAGATCAAGGACACCACACCAATGGATTTAAAAAGATGGTGGGACTGAGCCAGATGGTCAAGTGTAGATTCTGCAAGACAGAAACAGAAAGTACTAGTAAACTTCTCTCGGAATGCAAAAAACGATTATCAGAAGAACTTTACACACAATGACACAACAAAGTATGCAAAGTGATTAATTGGCATATGTGCAAAAATGTAAACATCCCATTACCAGAAAACTCATGGAAACAGGAACTAAGGGCAATCCTTGAAAATGACGATGTCATGCTCATGTACGACCTAATGATTCCGTCGAACGAGAACAAAGGAAATAATGCATTGCGTCCGGACATTGTACTCAGGAGTAAAAAGGAAAAGACATCATTACTGATTGAGATAGACCCAGCGATTTTGACCTAAACATCACAGAAATCAAGAAAAACATCAAATACCAGGACCTCAAAAATGAGGTCAAGAGATCTTGGAAGCTGAAGAGCATCGAAATTATACTAGTGATAATTGGAGCAACGATAATTGGAGTTGATTTCTGATTGGGGCCAGTTTATTATTCTGCAGCTATATTGGAACACTTGTACTGCGAGCTGGTTTATAGCTTTGATTTTGTTTCTTGGGGAGAGGAATGTTTTCAGGATCAGCTTTGTTCTATGCAGCAAAAAATTGGAGGAATGATGAAGAAAAAACTCACTGAAATAAATAAAAAACCATTCCCAGGAATATTACCACAAATGAATTACAACTGGAGGCAATCCGTGTTTCGGTGATGATCCTGAAAAGAGCCCGTGGAACAAAACTCTGAAAAAGTTGAACAGCTTGGTCCATGAAACGTGATCCCTTAGCGAAGCGGAGGAGGATACTTTGGGTCCTGGGAGGACTCTGTTTCACCTCCTGAAACCCGCAAATGGAGACAACAACCAAGGAGACACACACATGCACACACAATTAATTGCAAGCAGATAGTGAATGTACGTAGTGTGTTCAAAAAGTATCCGACCTTTGTTCATAAAAGATACTCGCATCCAGATTTTAAAAAATTATAATAATCTCGTTCAAAGTAGTCCCCTTGGGCTGCCACACACTTCTCCCAACGGTTCTGCCACTGTCGGAAGCAGCGCTGGAACGCCTCTTTTGGGATGGCGCGCAGCTGGTCCGTCGCAATCCGCATGATGTCTTCTCTGGAGTCGAAGAAGACGGTCAGCATGACTCTGACATTGCTGCGGACCTGCCTTGCTTTTTTTGGCCTCGGGGATGTTGGATGCTTCCATTGTGATGACTGCAACTTGGTTTCTGGGTCGTACCCATAAACCCAGGACTCATCGCCAGTGATCACTGTGTTGAGGAAGCTGGGATCGCTGTTCACAGTCTCCAGCATGTCCTGTGCGATCTCCAAACGGAGTTGCTTCTGCTCAATCGTTAGCAGCTTTGGTACGAACTTCGCTGAGATTCTCCTGAAGCCCAAATCCTCCTTCATAATGGAATGAACGGTGTTGAATCTTGCGGATCGTTTCCACTTGGGAATCGCCAAGCTTTACACAAAATTTGATGCAGTAGCGTTGTTCAAGTTTTTCCGTCATTTTGTCAAAAACGAAAATCCGACGGCGCTCACTTACATGTCCTCACTCATCGGCGGTCTGCCGTCGAATGACAGCTTCTGCAGGTGGGAAAAAATTCACGCGTGCGCATTAGGATCGCCTACATACGTGCACCAATCAACGCCTCCCTAGCTTCTTTTTTTTTACGCACGAAAAATAAAGGTCTGATACTTTTTGAACACAGAGTATTTTATCTTTATGGCAATAGATTATTGCAGAAAATCAAAGTGAAAACTGAATATGTTATATACTGCACTTGTTACCTCCGCCACCAAAGGTAGATGGAGGTTATGTTTTCACCCCTGTCGCAAGTATGTTGGTTGGTTGGTTTGTTTGTCTGTCTGTCTGTCTGTTTGTGCACAGTACTACATCTACATCGTTGTACATAGCATCGCCATACTTTTACACACAAATTTGCCTTGCCCTGGAATAGACTGTGCCCAATTTTTAACTCTAGGCCCAAGGTCAAGCTGAAGGTCACCCAAAACCTGAAATTAGGGGGGTCGAGTTTTCATTTAAAATATATTTCAAACCACTATAACTCTAAAAGTACAAGAGATATGCATACACTTACTCAGTTGCCTTCCATTGCTTAGCGTATATACATGTATACATTTCCTGCCATTTTCATCCAAAATGGCCGATTTAAAAAAGTACATTCCGGCAAGTCCTCGGTCTCTGACCGATTTTTTATCTGTTTGTTTGTGAACAAAATATCTCAAAAGGTTGTGGATGGATTCGGACGAAATTTGGCAGAGATGTAGCGTATGTCACAAGGACGAAATGATTAGATTTTGGTGAAGATCTGAATATGGATTGGGATATGAGAATTATTTAATTTTTTGAGTGATTCTTCACGATTGAGTGATATGGCCAATCAGGCGGAGGTATGCTCTCTACTGAGTGCCGGTCTAGTATTTTGTATGTTTTATCACTATGTCTTACATAGGCATTATAAAGTGTTTTTCATGCTAACAAAGTTTATCATTGTGCATTGAAATATAGCTTCAAATGTCTCGTGTTACTCCCCACAATTCAGCACAGTTGATTTGTCACCGAATAACCTTCACAGTTATACAAACCTTTACAGCCTGAGCAATGTGTTATATTAGGACTGAGTTTTCTTTCAACCTCTTTATCCTCAAGAAACCCCTTTTGCAATACTTGTGTGTTTGAGATCTTTGTTGTGCTGCAAGATAAATCCCCACCCATGGAGTCGTGTTTCTTAGGGAATATTATTTTGGATCAAAATCTCCATGTGCTTATCATCATTCAGGACGCCAACCATTGTGTGTGGTCATGGATACCACTAATATGCAGTCTGAAACTTTCACTGATCTTGTACATTAACCTTTCATGGAATATGGGAACACATACCTTTCATGACTCTGCCTTTGATTGTTGCTGACTAAATTTAAAGTTAATTTTGTATTAATATGTTAGCAACCCATCTCGACACCTTTGCATTGGTGTCTGATGTCCAATGGTGTTGGCAGATTTGTCCATTGAGATAACTTCATAATCTTGTGTATCTTATTGTTTTGAGGAAACATTATTGTCTGCATTTGCAGTAAGGTCATTGGCAAAATATGTGCTTGACATTCATTTATCATTGAGCCTGGTGTTGGCTTAGCGGTTAGGGTTCCGGCTTGGGATCCTAGGATCCTGGGTTCGAATCCCGGTCGATCGCTGAATTAACGCCAGGGGGGTTGACTCAGCCTGTCATCCTTCCGAGGTCGGAAAATTGAGTACCAGCTTGCTGGGATGAATGATCCCGGTGTGTACCCCGGCTTAGAATAGGTACACCGTATCTCTGCGCATCGTATCCCCGCGCGTCGTATCCCTGCGCAGTGCGCATCGTGGGAGGCGACTAAGGGTTGGCGTCAGGAATGGCATCCGGCCATAAAAACATTGCCTCAAACAGGGAACCATGATTGTCATGGGGCCCGCAAGGCTAACCCCCGCTATAGCGGGGAAAATGGCCTTAAAACGATCATTCATTCACATTCATTTATCATTGAAATTCAAATAACTTCCTGAAATATTTATTATCACCTTTTTTTTAGAGTTTCAGTTTTCTGCGCTGATCACTTCTATGATTACCAGTTATAATTTCATTTACCTCAATGAGGATATCACATGAGTTTTTCCAAAAAGAGCTGTCTATATGAAACCTATTAAAACATAAAATACAATACCAGCCCTTTTTGTTTTCTATTTGGTAGAATATGGGAACTACGTGCAAGTATCACCAGTTTGTTTCTGGGGTATAAAGCCAAGGGTAGAAAATCCTCTTCGTACCATATTTCTCCTGTAGTCTTGGCATCGAGTTGAAATTTTCATTTCATTTTACTGTCATGGTATTGTAATCATTTGTTGATACCAGCTTGATACATTTGGCTGTTTTCTCACCGTTCTTGTTGACGCCGTGTTTGCTCGCCCCTCTTGTTTTGGCCTACATTGTGCTTTGACCTTCCACCTAGATCATGATTTGAATTCATTTCACTTACTGGCCTTCCACCAGTTTTCAGATTTATGCTTCTTGCCTTAAAATTGGTATTTCCCTTGGCAGACTTAGTGATGACTTTATTTGTGCGTCCATTTGTTTAATTAATGATGTTGGATTTTATTTATTTATTCACTTCTGCATGGGTCCATGTATTAAAGAAAAATCCCCACTTTTTTTATTTGATACCTGCTGGACATTTCTAATTAGTGTTCGTACATTAGCACAAGTAAAACTTATATCTGCTGTTTACCTCCCCCCCCGCCCCCTCCGGTCCTGGGAGGACTCTGTTTGGATGGATTCCCCCCCCCCCCCCCCCCCCCGCCCAAGCCCCTCCTTTCAAGCCAGGTTCTCTCTGTCATATAAGCTGTTGTGGGCCATTTAATTTAATAAATTTTTTTTTTACATATATTTATTGATTCATTGTTTTTATCTGCATTTCATGGATCTGTTTAACAATTTCAACTATCATGTGACTTATGTACTAAGCCTGGTGTTGGCTTAGCGGTTAGGGTGCCGGTTTGGGATCCTAGGGTCCTGGGTTCGAATCCCGGTCGATCGCTGAATTAACGCCAGGGGGGTTGACTCAGCCTGTCATCCTTCCGAGGTCGGCAAATTTGAGTACCAGCTTGCTGGGATGAATGATCCCGGTGTGTACCCCGATTAGAATAGGTACACCGTATCCCTGCGCATCGTAAGAGGCGACCAAGGGATGGCGTCAGGAAGGGCATCCGGCCATAAAAACATTGCCTCAAACAGGGAACCATGATTGTCATGGGGCCCGCAAGGCTAACCCCTGCTCTAGTGGGGAAAATGGCCTTAAAACGATCATTCATGTGACTTATGTACTGTTACAAACCATCAGTCAATGTAAGATTCAGTAAATCAATGAAATGTATGAATTAATCGTTCTTGTCATTTAATTAGCAACAGCAGCAATCTGCATTAAATGGAGTGATCATGACAGTTATGTTGCACAGCAATGAAATGATTGAATCCTGTTTTATTTAAGGTCCTCTTGCCAAGAACTTATCTGCTGGTATATTTTGAAGGCTGAGCAAAGTCAGGTCATGGCTGTCCTCAAACAGCTCTGTGGCCTTCCAGGCCCACTGCCAGCCCTAAGGCCACGGTGTCTGTTCTTGGCCGGAGAAGGGGGTGGTGTGCGCTCAGTTATTCATTCAACAGATGAGTAAGTTTTGCTTTTGTTTTCAATTTGGAATACTGTATTTTACAATAGATGTACTTTATTACATCATTCATTACAATTATTTACATTCCATCAATAATTACTTTATTACATTACATCATTACAATAGATGTACTTAATAGATGTATTGTTATTTCTTTCATTTTTTTGCTCTGATGAAGGGTTAATGCTCCATATGAACCACACCTCATTTCCCATAGCCGTAAATGTATTTTTATGCCTCCGGCGACATATTTTCGGGTTGTCCTTCTGTACGTCTGTACGTCTGTACGCCCGTCCGTACGGGCTAAACCTCGTTTTTCTCAGCAACCATATGTCCGATTGAGACAAAACTTTCAGGGTAGGAGTGACACCCATGCAGAATGTTTTTATAATTGTGACGTCATAGGTCACATGGTATGGCAGCCATCTTGGATTTAAAGCAAATAATTAAAAATAATTTCTCGGAAACCACTGAATGGAAAAATTTGAAATTTTCCACATTGTCAAGTACTCCCAATGGGGAACAAAAGCATGATAATGATGACATCATAGGTGAAGTGGTATACCAGCCAAAAATGTTTTAATCAAATTCCTTATCGTAAAAATCTGAAATTGCATGCACATGATCTATGACCCATTTGTATTGAAATATACAATTTATGACATCATAGGTCACATGGTTTGGCAACTATTTTGGATTGAAGGGAAATATTAAATAATTATATCTCTGAAACCGCTCATCCTAGCAATGCAAAATTTTACAAATATCATCTAACAGCACTGTTGCATATAGTTTGAAAATGATGATGTCATAGGTCACGTGGTTTAGCAGCCACCTTGGATAGAAAAACGAACCTTATCAGATCAACACAAAACTTCACAAACATGATCCACTACCCATACATATGCAGAGTGATGACATCTACCCGTTGTGGGACTATGCAGAGGCATATTGGCGACACAGTCGCATTGTTCTAGTTTTTAATGGATTTTCAGTTCATTAAATCCATCATCTTTCCATCTCTCTATCTACAGCATCTGCATGTCTGCCTATCTATCAAATACATTATGTGTGTATATTTGACTGGGAAGCACTTGTAAATTTGTTCTGCTTGTTGCATCTTCACTATTGTTCTTGATACATATATTTGTACATACTGTAATTGGTAATACAGTAAGTTACACTCCAAATGACAGCCAGTGAATATATGTGAAATTATCATCACATGAGAAATTCTTCTTACTAAGCAGTTACTTATGTAAGTACAACAAATGACTATTACTTTAAAAAGAGATGAATTAAGGTGGGTGGTTAAAAAAAAGTTTTTAAGAATTACATAAATGCATCAGAGCAGGTGTGCCAGGCCTGTTAAAATTGGTGGATTTTCAATTCTGTCCATTAATTTAGTCATTTAACTTGTTGTATTGGCATATTTTGTAAGAGTATGCTGTGAGCAAGTTACTTTGAGCTATCTTATATACGACAGGGAGTCCGTGACTTACGAATGCTCGACTTACAAACACCCGGACTTGTGAACCAACTCCCCAATTAGGTGTTTTATGCCTCTGCTGCCAAAGTTGCCAGAGGCTTTATGTTTTTGGGTTGTCCGTCCGGCAGTCCATCCGTCCGTGATAGGTTTTCGTTACCGCGATATATTAAGAAAGGCTAAAGGGATCTGAGTCGAACTTAGATTTTAGAACCCGTGGGCTGATGCCGTCTGGTCCAGTTGCAGAATCGGAGTCAAGGTTTGACAGAAACTTCTCCACCTTGTCAGGAGAGAAGGACAAGGGTCCAGGAGCAGCTGGGTTTGACTGAGTAAATTGGGTACAGAGAGAGATGGGTTTGGGACCCAAGATTTTGAGGCAAACATAGAGTTGAGGCATTCGGCTTTGTCACATACGGTGTCGGCTGTGTAGCCGTTTGAGGTAAGGGAGGGGATGGAGGGGAAACAAACACCAGAAACAGATTTGACCAGACTCAACCAGGATTTGGAGGAGGGAGACAGGTTTGAGATTTTGAATTTGAAGTGAGGTAGATTTGTGGTGGATTAATGAGGATGGAAAACATCAAAGTTTTGGATGAGGGAAGATAAGAGATTGTGGTGAACAGCTGTTCTGAAGACCTGGAGGGAGGAGTGGGATCGATCTTTTTCTTTTTCTTTTTTTCTTTGCGTTTTTTTTTTCCCGGGAGCAGTCGAGTAATATATTTTGTGAAGATCATATGTTGAGGTTGTATATAGTGATTTGTTACCAACAACACAAATGTAATTATCACAGCAAATCAATGCAGGTTATTATTCATTATTATTTTTAAAAGTTGGAAGTATTAAGAACAACATCACGTCCGGTGACCAGCAACAGGGCACAGATCAAGAAAACATCACACGAGTGACCATTCTGTATGTGGTGAAACTGTTTGAGAAAGTGAGAAGATACTTCGCCAAGTTTGGCATTGCTACATCATATAAACCCGCTAGAAATCTGCACAGCCAGTTAGTTCATGTTATGGACAAGATCTGGAAGAATAGTGTTACGTTTGTGGGGGGTAGGTAAAAGGATCCCATCGTAAAGGTAGCACTGTATAGGAAATAGCTTGGACCGTGTAACGCTTAGGAGAATTCTCGATGTACAGTAAGTTGGGAAACTGGAGCTTAAGGTTGTTTATGTGTTCACCACACAGGGGGTGGGGGGAGGTGGTGTTGTGCTAATTATCGCTAGGGTCTAAGGCTAGTTTTCCCCAGTGCGTGATTACCCACTGTAAATTTCCCCTAACCTTTTTGCACAGCCTTTGAATTACAACTACCACAGCCGGCCATGAAAGTCACCTTTAAATGACAACAACCATGCTGGCAAGAAGCCAAATAGAGCCGGTCGGGGCAAGCTCCGCCCTCAGTGGACCTAATCGGAAAAAGGCCACCGGAGTGGTGCGATGGTGGAGTGGAGAAAGTGCCAGCAGGCCACGCCCCTGAAGGACATGATTGGCCCAGAGGACGTGGGCCGAGCATGAGGCGATGTTTGGAAGGAGCGTCAGGATTGGCTATAGAGGGTGAAAAGGAAGAGTCACTCTCTCTCTTGGCTTGAACAAGAAGCTGCGCCATCTTGGCTTTTTGCCCATCGTGCACTTGGTGGACTGGAGTTTTGGGTGGCGGTTTTTGGAACTCTTGCTGTGCCTGCATGAGGAGGTTTTGGCGGCTGTGCTGCTCTTCGGGGGAGCTGGGGCCACGTTGCGCTTGCCAGGCTGGGGAATCTGAAAGGAGGCCGGCTTGACTGCCTGTCTCACACCTGGGCATTTTTGCTGCACTAGCGCCATTTTGGGGCGTTCCAGCACGGGAGGCATCGGACCGGACCATCGCCATCACCTTTGCAAAATAACTTGTTGGGACGAGCTAAGTGTATACGCAAAAGGAAACATTTTATTTTTATTATCTATTCCCTTGTGTGTTTTTGCGACCATGTGGAGTGTCCCTCAAAGTAGGATTTTTTTTTTACCTCAGCACTCATTTTCATTCTTTGGTTTATTTTCATTAAATTCATTATGTTGCATTTTTCATTTGTCATGCGTTTATTTGTTGTGGTTTCAGATTAAACCCGTGTCCTTTTCGTTCAGCTAAATGTCTCGCAGCCTTCCATCTCACACACGCAATAACCGCCATTTTTGGCCTGATGCCTCGGGAGTAAAAAACTGTTTCGGCTATCCGTCACCGGTGATCTTAATCGCCGGTGACACGACAATAGGAAATGTGACTTGGTGTATGGCATCAGATATGGAGACCCATCATGCACTGAGACCTACATAGGAGAAACTCGGCAAACTCTTCAGGCCCGTATGAACCAACATCGTCGTCCAGCTTATGAAGAGGGTTTGAACTCTGCTGTATATATGCACCTGGACCTGCATGGTCACAGCTTTGATAATTAATAGTCAGGTAGTCATCTTAGACAGAGGGAAAAAAAAGTTTTTTGCTCGAGGTGTGAAAGAATCCATTTGGGGCAGAGTTGAATCACCATCTCTCAACAAAAGAGGCAGTTTGCAATTTAATCTGTCTCGCACATGGGACAAGGCTCGAGCATCTCTTCCAACCCCATCTGCAACCGTCACTTGACACCCGGATTGATCTACAGATCGGTTCACTCTGTCGACTGTGGAGGGCACGTGGTGATTCTTAAGCTTCTTCACTTCAACATCTGCCGTGACCAAGGTGGTTGGATTCTCACCAGAACGTCGGCTCTACCAACTAGTAGGTCCAGCTGTTTTCAATTATAAAGTTTTACTGAATTAATTATTACTAGTGAGGTACCCGTGCTACGCACGGGTGAGAGGCCAGGGGCAAACAGACAATGCAGAAACGGCGAATGCTAAAGCATGAAACCAATAAATTCCACATTCCTGTAGCACCTTCAGTCGCACATCAGACATGGACAGCAAGTTCGTGAAGGACTTCCATGAAAAACGTACTCGTTTGCAAAAAACGGGTACGTTTGTTCCATACCCAGTCAATGGTGAATCTGCAAATGGCGATCCACAAATTTCACGTTTATAAAGGAGAAACGATAACAGCATTTCGTCCTTCACTTGAACTCGATATCTCTTTTTTCATTCCAAACAGCATAACTCCAATCACAAATTAAATAGCATTAATATAAAAAATAAACTTTTAACAACATTCGTGACATAAACAAATATTTAAATCCTGATGTGAAGTTCCGTACGGTTGGGTGAATACAATTACGAATTCAAAATCGGAATTGTATTCACTCAATTCCAATCATCAATTGATTCTTTAACAAAGTACTGTTTTAAATGACGGTTGTGTTGGGATATTATCAAACACGCTCATTGCCGGAATCTGTCCACTTCCGCATTCGCGGCAGGTTCATAATTCTCATCAAAATCTAAACAGTATTTGTAGAATTTCAATAAAAGCCACATCACTGTTCATATCAGTAAATATTATTCCATTGTGTTTGGAAAATCTGGAAAATTGGAAAAACAATATAGCCTATTTTACTCCAGGGGGTCCCAGGATTACCCACCCAAAATATCGTTATGATCGGTTCAGCCGTTTTTGCGGTACCTGGGAACGGACGGACAGACAGACAGACATTTGGTGAATTATAGTAAGATAGTGTTTACACATGCTTCTGCTATTTAAAAAATTGCTTTACACTGGTTTATTTATAACACCTCTGTGTTCAGGCCTTAAGTGAGTATGTTCTTATACCCTGCCTGGGTTTTTCCCAGGAGCGATAGAGTAATATGTTTTGTGATCATCATGCAGGAAATATTTAAATACATATTTCATTGAATTTCGCTGGCAACGCCGGGTACTTCAGTTAATTATTACTATTTCACATATGGAAACGTGTTGATTTTTTTAAATTATTTTTATTTTATAACTTATCTGCTTACTTTCCACCAGTGTTTGTAACTTTGATGCAGGTAAAACATATGCTTTTGAAGTAGCATTTCACAGCATCTTTTTTTTCAATGCCACTGTCCAACAATATAAGTTATAAATATTTATTCAAGTCAAACTACTTTTTTTCGAGCATTGCTTTTATGTTGCTGACATGAAGCAGAAAAGGGTACTGGTGTATTCTTTTTTCTGAAGCTACAACTTCAATATCTCTTCGTCGCCAAAATATTTTAATTGAAGAGCAATTCTATTGTAGTGGCCTTGTTTGTGCATGTACAGGGAGGTGGATGAAGATGAGGTGCTCTATTGCAAGCTGCAGGAGCACCAGTGGAAATTGGATTGTGTGTGCAACCTGCTGGAGTCTCTCTGTGACTCCACCCTACCAGGGAAATTTTTCCTCACTTGCCTCAAGGTCAGCAAAGTTTCTTCAGAAGAAACCATATATTTTCCCTGCCATTGTCTCACTATGCTTGACATTGTTCATTGTAAAACGACATCCTCATTTATTTTGGTTTAGGGAAACAATAATGAAATCTGGCCGAAACGCAAAAAAAATATATATATATATATATATATATATATATATTGTTACAGACGCGGCTTAGATGTTATTTACCGAGTGGTTTGGTATGACCACGTCTGCACAGGTTACCCGATTATACCCGAACGTTGACTAATCGCGCTACGCTAGGTCAATGAAGGAAAAGACACACGGCTGGGATTAAAATGACACGACACCAGGGATACGGTTCTCAAAACCTCCGGAGGAGGTTATATTCGTTCGGAAGGTTAGATTACAACTACAAGAGGGACAGCAAAGGAAGATAGGCACTTAGACACAATCTTATATTATTCCCGACAGACCACAGAGAAACAGGACAAAAACTGACTCACACGGGGATTGATGGCAAGGAAAGCGGGTATTCGATGGCTCAAGGTGCACTCTTGGCTCAAGGACAGAATCGACCCGGTCCGGTCCAGAGATGCGGGAGGTTTCACAGCGCTCGAGGTGGCGTCTTGTCGTCTCAAGCTGGGGGCGCATCTGACGTCACGTCCGGTGAGTCGCTTCGTATATCCGGCGGGGAGTGACACGCCCTCGGCTCGTTAGCTCCGCCCCAGATGGAATCGGCACGTCGCTTCTCATTGGGTGCGTGCGGGGGGGTTACCGGCTCCGCCCTTGACGAGGAGCTGACAAGGAGCCCCTTCGTGGTAACCCCGTCGGAGCGCATCGTCAATGGCGGCTAACCGAGCCGGTGTGAGGACGCACACTCCTCCGCGCAGCGCCGTTGTTGTAGTTGTTGTTGTAATTGTTGTTGTAGTTGTAGTTGGAGTTGTTGTTGTTGTTGTTTGGGGAAGAAGATGGAAGGAGGTATGGGAAGGTCCTAAACTCACTACTGGTGCCATATAATCACATTCTGGTGCAACGAAGAGTCAGAATTAATGGAAAGGAGTCCTTAACTGACATAGACTAAGAATAACTAGCAAGATGTCCGAAAGTTGTCTACGTGAGATGCGGTGGACCTGGGCACGACATTTAATGGGGGAAAAAGGGGAAGGTCGGTTCTACAGAATGTTGTTTACAGACAATGGGACTAGGGAATGGGGGATTGGGGATAGTTGGGGAGTATTGGGGAAATAGGGGAATATTTACAAGTGGATATGGAGGCCAAATTCCATATTCGCAACATTGCACCCTTCTCTACCCTCGGGGCGTCCCGACCCGATAAATTTTTACCTACTTTAGTGTGGCACGCAATGTAGTTCCCTCTACTATTAACTCTACCCTGAGTGCGACAGTTTTACAGATATTCACAAATGAGTAAATATGTCCCCCTGCGACGTTGCACCCTTCTCCTCACAGAAACACACCCACAGGATAACCGAATCCGGAAAGAATCCTCAAACTAAACATACAGCCGGTAGGGAGCATTATTTACACAAGACTACGCTGATATTTACACTACGATCCAGGACCTGTTTTTGGAGGAACACATGCAGATGTTATGCATAGAGAGAGCACGCATGCCAGCATCGATACACCAACCCACGAGTGCTCTGTGGCCTACGGCCTTTAATAACGTGCAGAGCACCCTTTCCCAGCACGAAAAGCACCACCCCATCACACAGTCAGCACCATCCGGTGCACCAATAAAGTGTTTATGAATTATTGTGTGGTGTCGCAGCCGGCCGATGTTCTGCCGCTGGTCTTGCCTTCGTGTGGTGCACTTGGCCTTCTTACTTCTTTCAAAAATAAAGAAAGGCGCCAACCGCGTCCATTTCTTTATTGTGGCCGTCAGGGGGCCAACTAAAAGTGGTTCACCTTGTATGGCATAGGTGCCACGTTGACCCATAGGTCCATCCATGGGTGGTGCTTGGCCGCAAAAGAACTGCGGTCCATTGTGGGTGGCCACAAACATTGCGGTCCATATGGTGTATCGATCCAAGCAGCAAGCAGCGAAAGTGCAGGCCCACAACTGCGGAGCCAGCACCTCTCTCTCCTCTCTCTCTACCCCAAAGCCAGATCCTCGGAGGTGGGAGACAAAAGAAGCAGACAAGTGAGTAAGGTGGTAAGGGCGCAAAAGTGCACGCAATGTAAGGTAATGCACACTGGGGGCACATGGGAACCAGGTGAGACAGGTACGTTCCTACCGTACGCCCCCCCCCCCCCACCAGGTAACCTACATGGCCCCTCCCTTACCCCTTACTGTATCCACAAAACACAACACTACCCATAAACATCTACTTTACAAATCAACAAACATCCCTACTGTCTTCCCCGTTCCTCCCATAAACCAAATTCGTCTTCTCTCCCTCCTAACCAATCAAATTTGCTATTTCCAACTTTCCTCAAAATTTGCCATCTCCAACTCAACATCATAATTTGCCATCACCAATTCATCATCAGTCCCTCCTAAGGAGGGAGAGATGGAATCACCCCAATGTCTCATCCACGTCGTGATGCGTCTCACAAATCCTCACAGCAATTCTCATTTCCTGCACACAGAACAAAGAAAACACAGGTGTGGAGTCATCATCATCACCACAGGTAAGTGGCTGCGTATGGTGCGACAGGTTCATCAATCCTAACTATTTCCTAAATGAATTTAACAACTTTACACTACCCGGGGTCTTTCTCCGGCCAAACCATTGGCCCTCTTACACTATGGGTTCTAAAAACCAATTCCCATTGGCCAGACTGTGGTGCTTTTCATTTTGGGGTCTCACTCCCCCGATTCATCTCCCGGTGCCCTCGCACAATTTCTGGGCTGTGGCGTGTACCTCTCCCAGTGGGTCTACCCACCTGCACACCTCCACCACTGCAGTTGCCTCCGAGCTTACCTGCTCCTTACCCTAACCTAACTACCTGGGGAAGGCCCTCTGGCGCTCTCCCCACTCGGTGCCCTCTCTGGCACTGGGCTGCCCGATCCACACCCGGGATCCTCAGGCACCCACTCACAACTACCGGCTCCCAGAGCCCACCTGCGGCCTCACCTGGCCGACATCCTCACAGTGGTGGAGTGCCCAACCAACTACACACACTAACAGGCTACACGCCCAGCCATTTCCACAACACTAATGCACCCATTCACAATACCATTCTGTCACCCGCACCACAGATGCCAATATCCAACCACAATTTACCTGTACCCTCTACCTAACACTTACACTACCCGCCCCGGGTACTCGTGAAAAGGGTCCACTCTTCCCCCATCCACACCTTCGCACCATGCACACCACTCCGTACCACTTACTCCAACTCTCTCCACACACCTGTACTTGCACACCTGTGCTCTCACACCTGGTGCCACCTGCACCCTTCTCTCCCCAAGCGCATTCGCGCTGATCCACAACACTCACTACTCATACACGGCTCCACACACCTGTCCAGTTGCACACCTGTGCAATCACACCTGTTCAATTCTCACACACACGGCATCATCTCAGCTAACTACTCCCTTCTGAAACTTGCGCTTCCCAGTCGTCCCTTTAAACTATTGCGCTCCCTCGTCATTATCATCCACACTAATCTACCTGCGTCCCCACTACAGGTATCAGTCACTAACTAAACTTAACGTTACCTAATGTCAATCTCTTCTAGATCCCTACAATATAACCTAACCCACCCGGGCTAGTTTTCACTGCCATACACCCCATAATCTAGTGCTCCTTTGCCCCCATATGGGAAGGGTGGCAGGGATGCCAACCTTACCCACCGGGCCCATCGCTCACTACCAATTTTGCACATCAAATTTCAACAAATTAAAAATTTGCCAATCACTACCCATCATCTGCCAATCACTACTGCCAATCCCTTGCCAATCATCAAATTTTGTTTTTCTCTAATTTTGGGTCCAAAACACTAACCTCATCACCCAGTCTACTCACTAATGCCTCTCGGTGCGCCAACTCCTATCCAAAGCCCGGCTTCGTAAAGCCAAGCCATGAATGCGGGTTGTTCTGTGCCAGCGGCTGGATACGTCCCGCATTCGGTGCAGGGACGGGGGCTTACCCGGGCCGAGATCCCACGCACCATCTCGGCGTGGAGCCATCCAATGTCCCGATCTCGACCTGCCGGACTGCCTCAACAAAAAGTGGTCGCCATGACGACCCTTTCTATCGGGCTGCCCGCTCCGCCTAGTGGAGCACGGACGCGGCCGTTCAAAGCGAGGCCCAGCACGCACCGAGGGCCCGCTTCGGCTAAAAGTCGACCTAACCTCTAACCTGGTTACCGTCGATGCTTCACCTGGATTCTTACACCCCGCAGCCCGTTCCTTGCTCACACATGCAGCCGTCTCCATGCTCCTCGTACCTTTCCTTACACACCCAGGTACTCCCATTCTACTCACAGCCCTGGTCACACACCTGACCACCGAACACTTTGGCACACATTCGTTGGTAGCACACCTCACCAACACACCTCTTCGCACCCCCTCCTCGGTCACCTCCTCTGTGACAATCACAGGTGTGCTCTTACTCGCACATCCTACCACGTGCCTCACTACCAATTCCAGCGTGCATTCCCACTCACGCTCTACCATTCCAGGTGTGCATCCTTCCATCCCAGGTGTACATCCTCGCTCACCTGTCACAAACAACTCACTCTCCTTGTCACTCGTACTACTCTCACCACCATTCTTGACAGCGCACTCACCCTTACTCTTGACAGCGCACTCTTTCCTCAGGCACCTGGCCGTTACACACCTTTCTCGCGCACACTCTTGCGCACACTCTCCCGTCACACCCTCTGTAACACTCACCACAGGCATGCATTCTTCCTTGCCTTTGACAGCGCACTCTCTCCCCATGCACCTGTCCGTCACACACCTTTCTCGCGCACACTCTTGCGCACACTCTCCCGTCACACCCTCCGGACCAGCCATACACCTCACTCGTGGCCTCTCACGAACATCCGGGTCTATCTCGACCCCCAAGCTTATTAAATCACCTGGCGCATCATACGCACGACCATATTGGTCACCACTTACACCGGGTCCTCTTTCTCTTCGCTTCTCCTCCATCACCTGCGAATCCCTCATCCGGTTAATGAGCACATCATCACGATCCGAACACAGACTTTGGACCAATTCTTTTACTTCCTCCTTTATCTCTTTCTTATCCTCTCTCCGTCGCTTCTTAATTTCGCTCACCCCTTCTTCCACTTCTTCTAATTTCTGCTTCACCTCCTTCATCTCTTCGTGCGCCCCTTTAAGTTCTTCCTCTAACTCCACTTTATTTTTTTCTATGTGCTCCCGCACCTCCCGCTCTTTAACCTCCATCACCTCTACCACCTTGTCCATTTTCCTCGTCAGGTCCTCATGTACCGTCTGACACTCTTTTTTAATTACCCCTACGTCCTTTTTCATCTCCTTCTGTGTCGATTTTAAACCCTCTATTACCGCTGTGTTCTTCTTTACCTGGTCCCCCAACTCCTTTTGTCCCACTGTCAGTTGTTCTACTCCCAGCGTCAACTCCTCTATACCACCTTGCAATTTTACAGTCCCCTTTCTCACCTCTTTCTCCATGCGCTCCTTACAGTGCCTCACCTCCTCGCGCACTCCTCCGACCTCCTCACTCACTCCTCTCCTGATCTCCTCTCCCATCACTTGCATCTCCTGCCCAGATGCCACCCTCATCTGCTCCATTTCCTCCCTGTGAGCATCCAGTTTGGCTTCTACCCCCATTCTGACCCCCTTTATCTGCTGCCCCATTTGGTTAACTTCCCTTTCCGCTTGGTCCCTCATGTCCCTCAATTTGCCTTCCATGGTGTTTTCTAACCCCTCTAACCCTTTTTGCATCCCTTCCATTTGATTCTCTTGAGCGGCCATTCTGTTTTCTACCCCCATTAACCCCTCCTGTATTTCCCCTAATCTATTGTCTAATTTCCCAAATTTCTCGTCTAATCCCTTAAAATTATTGTCTAATCCCCTAAAATTATTGTCTAATCCCTCACCAGTACCCCTCGCTTCGTCCCTCATTACCCCCATTTGGCCCTCCAATCGCTCACCCTGAGCATCCATCCGGTTCCCCATTACCCCCATTTGGCCCTCCAATCGCTCACCCTGAGCATCCATCCGGTTCCCCATTACCCCCATTTGGCCCTCCAATCGCTCACCCATTTGTTCCATAAGGGCCCTCATTTGCAACATAAAAAGGTTCGGATCCACCAGGGGCGCTGCCACGGTCGCGGGCGTGGACGCCGTGGCCACCTCGTGCGTGACAACGCTATTTTGCGACCCTGCCGCCCTCACTGCTTCGCTCCTCCTCGCGTCCCTCAATTTGGTCCTGGACCGACCCTGCCTCACTCTCCCCTACCGGACCCCAGCTGTCTTGGTCTGCCATAGCGCGACTTTCAAAATTCGGGTTTTTATTTCCGTATAACAAAATCAAATTTCGCCGTTATAATTTCGCGTGGGAAACGCGCTCCGAATTGATTCTACTACAAATTTGGGCCTAATAAATTTAGTCCCGGGTTCGAATTCCACTCCTCGACACCAATTGTTACAGACGCGGCTTAGATGTTATTTACCGAGCGGTTTGGTATGACCACGTCTGCACAGGTTACCCGATTATACCCGAACGTTGACTAATCGCGCTACGCTAGGTCAATGAAGGAAAAGACACACGGCTGGGATTAAAATGACACGACACCAGGGATACGGTTCTCAAGACCTCCGGAGGAGGTTATATTCGTTCGGAAGGTTAGATTACAACTACAAGAGGGACAGCAAAGGAAGATAGGCACTTAGACACAATCTTATATTATTCCCGACAGACCACAGAGAAACAGGACAAAAACTGACTCACACGGGGATTGATGGCAAGGAAAGCGGGTATTCGATGGCTCAAGGTGCACTCTTGGCTCAAGGACAGAATCGACCCGGTCCGGTCCAGAGATGCGGGAGGTTTCACAGCGCTCGAGGTGGCGTCTTGTCGTCTCAAGCTGGGGGCGCATCTGACGTCACGTCCGGTGAGTCGCTTCGTATATCCGGCGGGGAGTGACACGCCCTCGGCTCGTTAGCTCCGCCCCAGATGGAATCGGCACGTCGCTTCTCATTGGGTGCGTGCGGGGGGGTTACCGGCTCCGCCCTTGACGAGGAGCTGACAAGGAGCCCCTTCGTGGTAACCCCGTCGGAGCGCATCGTCAATGGCAGCTAACCGAGCCGGTGTGAGGACGCACACTCCTCCGCGCAGCGCCGTTGTTGTAGTTGTTGTTGTAATTGTTGTTGTAGTTGTAGTTGTAGTTGTTGTTGTTGTTGTTTGGGGAAGAAGATGGAAGGAGGTATGGGAAGGTCCTAAACTCACTACTGGTGCCATATAATCACATTCTGGTGCAACGAAGAGTCAGAATTAATGGAAAGGAGTCCTTAACTGACATAGACTAAGAATAACTAGCAAGATGTCCGAAAGTTGTCTACGTGAGATGCGGTGGACCTGGGCACGACATTTAATGGGGGAAAAAGGGGAAGGTCGGTTCTACAGAATGTTGTTTACAGACAATGGGACTAGGGAATGGGGGATTGGGGATAGTTGGGGAGTATTGGGGAAATAGGGGAATATTTACAAGCGGATATGGAGGCCAAATTCCATATTCGCAACAATATATATATATATATATATATATATATATATATATATTAGGGTGGTGCTCAAAATAATTTCTTTTAAATATTTACTGGGACATGGCTTTATGTTGTTCCTTTTGTTCCAAAATGAAAGGACACCAAATATGAAAGCAATCTGATTTTATTTAGGGGTGCCACATCAGCCTTCAATCTAAAGGTGTCTACAAAACTTTTCTATATATGGATCGAAAGCAAAACCAGAAGTTTGTTTTATGAAAATCCACCCTCCACTCACTTTCTTTGTTTTCTAGCAAACACAAGTTACAATAGCTGCACAAATAGCACTATATTGCTATGAAAACTCAAATTCAATGATAACAATCCAAATGTTCAGTTCATAAAATGAAGAGACACCATATCACATAATATTTAAAAACCCAAATATAATGAGAAATGTAACTCCTATTTCTGGGCCTGTTTCACCACTGTTGCCTTCTTGGCATCGGGGTACATCTTCCTGTGAGCAGCAACAACTTGGAGCAGAGCTTGCTTTTGCTCTTCATCCTTTGTAAGGAGCTTATTGTAGTCTTGTATCAATGCGACACCCCTTTCTGCCCTGTCGTTCACCACGACTAAGCCACTGGCGTCTTTCTTTGCTTCCTGAAAGCTGGTTTCTTGCTCCCATGAACCAGGATCCTTATCCATCCAATCAGTTGGGGTCCCTAGGATGCTGAAGAAATGCTTGGTGTGTTTTGTTATGAGGCCAGCGATTGACAGGGCGGTTCCTCGTTTGATAGCTGGTCTCTTTGGAGAGGGGTTTTCACCGTCATTTTTCAATGCTTCAATCATATTGATCTTGCTTTCTTTGTCAATTCTGGTGTCAAAGAATGCAAATGCCACTAGTACTGGGCTCATGTACCACGTGTGGCGGCCAAGTGCCTTCAAGGCTGCCTGAGCCATCTTCTGATTGATTTGTTCAAACTTTTCCAACTTCTTGAAGAGGTTAATGTCATTCAGGGGAGCCTCAATAGCTTGTGGAGCCCGAAACCAAGCCTGTACATACACAAGGCAGACAAAAATGTTGAAGGCTCGGAGTTCTCTCGCCTCTCGAAGTGTCAAGTGGAACTCTGACCGAAACATGAACACCTGTAGTGAATATAGTGCTTTTGCCATCCATCTGGCTCTGTGCATTGCTCCTGGAGCCATGATCCGGATTCCACGAGGTGGGATTCCTCCCATGTAGATGACAGTCAGTTCTAGGAGTTCACGATAATCATCTCGTGGCTGCTGATCTTTCAAACACACAAGAACGTTTTTGCTTCCAACACAGTGTCTACAGATCCCATTGAAGCCTTCCTCTCTGAGAATTGATCGTGAAGAAACCTCCTGTCCTCGGGGTTGGTGATTATGGCCTCCGAATCTGCATGCCTAAGATCAAACGTCTTCTCCAAGGAGGCCTTGAAGGATGCTTCCTTTTTCTCTTGGGTCGCACCACCCCGCTTTGCACCTTTTTGGAGGCTCCTCCATTCTTCATATAGCCTCTCCAAACGATGGATGCAGTGCTGCTTCGTCGTTGTAGGTAGGTGAGCTTTTTCCCAGAACTTCACAACCTCTTCAATGGTGAGGGTTGCACTCTCCCGGGCAGTGCGATTCTTCTTCTTCAGGTGATGGAAAAACAGGACAAGAGATTGATGCACAGTCGGGAGCTTGGCACATACATACATACATACATACATACTAGGGTGGTCCAAAAATGCAAAAAAATCACTTTTTTATCTGGATTTTGATGCTCGATTGGATTGTTGTTAGAAATGGTCTAAATCATTCACCCAAAAAATATTTTGCATCTGAGTCATCGATAAACTCATACACACTCAACATATAAATTTGTCATTTTGGTCAATTTTAATGAAAATCGTCCATGTTGAGAGGCTTACAAAGACTTTAGAAATATTTTTTTCCTAAATAATGTCATTGATGGTACATACCCCTGTGAAGTCCTCATGGTCGAAACATGAGTCAGACATGTATGAACATGTTTCAAACATGTTTCAAGCATTGTCAAACATGTTTCGACCATGATGATTTCACACTCACAGGCGCAAGCGCATGCAAAAAGTCATGAACCACAAAATGGCTTAGTACAATAGTGCATGTACTTTTTCCACCTAGGTTGCTATTGGATTGTTCTCATTTAGCCAAATTTGGTGAAAAACGCCATATTTCAATTGAAGTGTGTATGAGTTTCTAGATGGAATTGAGCGAAAATATTTGGTGGGTGAATGTTTTAGACCATTTCTAACAATAATCCAGTAGAGCATCAAAATCGGAGAGATCAATGTTTTTTGGACCACCCTAATACATACATACATACATACGGACAGACAAATACTGTTCTAGATGGCTTTGCCCTATGGGCTACGCCGTAAAAATGTATCTAGAAATTGGGTGTGCGTTTTGTATTGTTCATGGTAAAAAATCAAAATGTTGGGTTTTTTTGCAGTCTGTCCACAACATCATTACCGACATGTGTTGTGAACGATAATGTCTACTTACAAAGAAGCCACATTTAAGCGGATTTATGTCATGAATTGTTATGTGTACTGCATTGTATTTTCAAATTGGCCTTGTGAAATCAAAATAGGGTCCGGCCCTCTTTGAGCAATGAATTATGTGTCAGTACTTGACCATAAACAGCCAACGCAGCTTCGTTGTGATGTTGTGTTGTGACAAAGCGATGCAGCTTTGTTTTGACGTGTAACGCAGCTTTTATTTAATGGTGGAATTTTAAATCGGTCTTGTTAAATCAAAACGGCATCTTTGCATACATGCAGTGAGAAAATGTTGCGATGGGTTTTTGAGAACGTTTATTTGTGGGCCACAATTTCAAACATAGCAAGCACTAAGTCAAATTCACAATTGACGATTTAATGGACACTCTAACATTGTTGTCATCAAAGTGTTATTTTACTGTAGTATTGCAAAAGTCTAAGTGCGTATTATTAATGGTACCGAACAAATTTAATATATTGCACAACAAATTTGAGATCCCATGGGGCGTATTATACAGACAACCCTTAAATATTACATTATAGAAGATACATATCTGTGGATTACGAAAGACAACAAGACTCGAGGGAAACTGCAAGCTGAGGAATTCCAACATCAGTCATAGACACATTCCTGATTTCAGGCATCGTCGACAAGTCAAAATCGGTTTTAAATGCAGAGCATATAAGGCAACTTGTGTACTGTGCAGGATCACATTTTTTGTGGTTTTATTTATTAAAACCATAACGATGTGGATTGGCCCAATGTAGTTTTGTGGAAAATTGTACCGTCCACTGGTGTGGCATTTCACTCTCAGGAAATAAATGTTTTTACAAGAGTCGGTATTTTGTTGAGTAGACCATTTTAATGGTCCAAATACTGTATACTTTTCTCCTCAAGTCTAATCTTTGAAGTTCCAATCAAAATGCGTTCAGACACTGGCATCAGGTTTGACTCCATCTGCAGTGGGAAGTTGTCTGTTCTCAATTATCATCTCAAATATTTACACATCTACATTTAATTACAAAAAGAGAAAGACAACACGTTATCACAGTACAGTACATACAATTTATTAGCTTCTTGTAACTTTCACATATTCAAGGATGCATAACTTTCACAATATTTCACATTTCACATATTCAAATCACACAGGTATCTCGACATTGCATGAGAATACAGCTCTGGTCCCCTTTGGATAGCTGTACTTATTTAATATTAGCCTCGCCCTTTCCAGACTGCTACTGTAATTGGTGTGAGTGTGTGCGTGCACACACATGCATTAAATCTATAGATCTAATGACCCTCCAAATCTTCACCTCATCCCTACACCTGATCATATATCTCCCATTCAAGACAAGTGTATACAGTATATGGAAAGAATAGCAAAGATTCCAATGTCCACCCATATCTGTATTTGGCATTCAAGAACATCACATTTAAATCCAAGTCTTTCTTCAGTGCCACATCCAGCCCACTCCAGGTCATAGCCCAATCATGGGGACCCACACCAATCATGACAGCCAATCAGGCCTGTCGTGGACATGTCTGCCGGGGTAGCTTCACTCATGCATCCTCTGGGGCAATTGGCGATCGGCTTACTGGCACGCTCCCCACCAGCAAGTACAATAGTGGAATGTCACGGCCTGCCAATGAGCCAATCGCTGGCCCAGATGAAGCGGCCTGGTTGGAACAAACACGTGGAGTCGCCATTCCACGTGGGGAGACCTGGCCCGGACCTATTCCAGCTTCAGACGAAGGAGAACACCAAACGCGAGGTCGTTATAAAAAAAATATTTTTACAGGAACAAATGCTGTTAGCGTAGCTGCCACACACACATCTCACTCACATGGACATACAAACGAATACACGAGACACAACACAGCCACTGAGCTTAGGGGGTGTGCTGTCACTTTCCGGGGCACTCTAGGTACCAGCTACATCACAACAATGGTGCCTCATTTCTCACCCCACTCAGACGGGCATTTCCTCCTTCTCATGGATGGCAACCTATGGGGTTGTCCATGCTCCTAACCATTTAAATGCTGAACAATAAGCAAGGGAGCAACACGTACCATTTAAAAAAATCTTTGGTATGACTCAGCTGGGGTTTGACCCACTGACCGCCCAGACCCGAAGTGGACGCTCTAACCATTAAACCATTGAGTCTGTTTAAACGAGTCTATGGGCCTATCACTTCACCATCTCAGACAGGTCAGTTGTCTCTCTGTCTTTTACCGCCTCCTTTCTGGTCTTGCACCCTCTGCTTTTGCCATGCTTTGTCTATTCTAGGTTTCTACAGGGCACATATGGTCCACCATCAACCCCGTTCTGGTGAAACTACCCAAATTCAGGATCACTGCTCGCCTCCAATCATTTGTTCGTCTTTTTTTCTCACCTGTGGAACCAACTTCTACATTCTCTTCAATCTCAATCTCCCCCCCCCACCCCCCAGGTCTTCAAGACAGCTGTTCACCACCATCTCAGTTCGTCCCCAATCGAAAACCATGTTATTTCTTTCCCTTGTTAAGCACCATCCCCCCAATATATAGCATGATATCTCAAAAAGTTATGGACGGATTCGGACAAAATTAGGTGAATGGGTTTGGTAGATTACAAGAACAAGCCGATTGGATTTTAGAGATCCTGATACAGAACCAGCCTATCAGTAGGATACAAAACGTAAACTGTTCAGCCTGGTGGAGATGTGCACTCTCCTGAGTGCCATCCTAATTACCTCCGCCACTGAAACCCTGGTGTTGGGCTAGCGGCTAGGGTGCCGGCTTAGGATCCTAGGATCCTGGGTTCGAATCCCGGTCGATCGCTGAATTAACGCCAGGGGGGTTGACTCAGGCTGTCATCCTTCCGAGGTCGGCTAATTGAGTACCAGTTCACTGGTAATTCCCTGTTTGTCGTTAAAGGCGGCAAAAAGGGTTGGCGTCAGGAAGGGCATCCGGCCGTAAAACATTGCTTCAAAAAGGGGACCAAAAAACAACAACAACCACGGTTCCCGAAAAAGGCCAACCCCCGCTTTGTGGGGAAAAATGGCCTCTAAAGGTGGTTATTTTTTTATTATACTGAAGGTGGGCGGAGGTTGTTTTCACCCCTGTTTGTTTGTCTGTCTGTCTTTTCTGTATATTTGTCTGTAAACAGGATATCTCAAAGTTGTGGATGGATTCAGACGAAATTTGGTGGAGATGCTGGGTGTGTCACAAGCAAGAACTGATTAAATTTTGGTGAAGATCCGAATTCAG
Organism: Myxine glutinosa; assembly: GCF_964187855.1. Taxonomy (NCBI): domain Eukaryota; kingdom Metazoa; phylum Chordata; class Myxini; order Myxiniformes; family Myxinidae; genus Myxine; species Myxine glutinosa. The sequence goes on along the minus strand of NC_136269.1, from coordinate 46,176,454 downwards.
ACCTGGCTTCTTGGTGCGTGGGAATTCAGAAATTTCTAAAAGGTTCCAATAATATTGTCTGGGATATTTTAGGATTTCTGTGTGGATCAGCTAAGATTTAATAATTTTTCAGCTTTTTATTCTTCTGCAAAACAAAAAAATACATTTGTGGATACCAAAATATATTTTAATTTCAACAATTTTCTGGAAGAAATGGTGCATTATTTGAAGAAAGTGCACGGGTGCCAATATTTTTGGCCATGACTGGATAGCACGATTTTTCAAGAATGTATGGATGGATTTGGACGAAACTTGGTGGACAGGTTGTGTGTGACAAAGACAAATCTATTCGATTTTGGTAAAGATCTGGATCCGGATTCCGATATGAGAATTTTTTTGTGATTCTTCACCATTGAGTGACGGGGCTAAAACCAACATATAGCAGTTTATCTCAAAAAGTTATGGATGGATTTGGACGAAACTTTTTCGACAGGTTGTGTGTGTGACAAGGAAGAATCGATTCAATTTTGGTGAAGATCTGGATCCGGATCCAGATCCAGCTAGTAGAATTGTTTAAGTGATTCTTCACCATTGGGAGATAGGGCCAATAGCAGGATATCTCATATATATATATATATGTATATATATATATATATATATATATATATATATATATATATATATATATATATATATATATATATATATTGTTACGTGGTCCTCCCGGTGACTACCTGGTCTCGGTGACCCCCGGACCGTGAGAGGAACTCCGCCAGAAAGATCTATGATTTATACGCTTTCGTAATGCAATCAATATGAAAGACACAACAATCCAAGTCAATAAGAAACCCCACACCAAGGATCCGGATTAATCAATAATATATTCCCCAATCAATCAACAACCATCAACAATCAATCACCAATATTACTAAGATGGCCATCTCATATATGTCCCCCCTTTCCCCACTCACGACCCCTCAATGGTCACTGTCCCTCACAATGCCTCTGGGCCCCTCCAGACCAAGGTGGAGGTCGACTTCTCCGCACACGGGCGGTTGAACGGACCCCTGGCTGACGTGCTCCAAACGTGCACGTCACGTACCGGGAACAACTGCTGCAGCGCACACCTCCTTGCAAAGCAAAGCGGGCAAAGCAAAGCGCGGCTCGCAAAGCGCGCGAGGCCCAAGGTGCGACCTGTACACGCCCTCGGAGGCGTCGAGGCGAACAGTGCCGGACGCTTGGTTCCTTCCAGGAAGCCCCGGCAATCTGACACGTAACAGACAATCACCCCGCGCAGGTAACTCCTCTCGCCAGACGGTCGTTTCCAACTCAGCGTTCTCAACGCTAATCAATATCGACACCGCTCGCGTCGGAGCTGGGCGAGGAAGAAGAAGACGGCCGCTTCTCCCGGACCTCGTGTCTTTTCTTCTTTTCTTCCGGTTCACCATCCCGTTTCCGGTCTCCTGTTATCCAGAGCGCCTCTAACCATTTAACCACAACAACCTTTAATAGAATAAACATTAATAAGCAATGACCTGCATAGTAATTCACATAAAGTCACATAAATCCGTAACACTCCCCCCCTTCAAGAAAGAAAGTTTGAACCCAGCGAAAACTTTCTTTGCCGGCCAACTTTGATAAACAAACCCAATAACTCACACCCCCAAATCCTCAGTTCCCCGCGGGCACAATTATCACTTAAAAATAAAGCAACAATATTTCACAAAAACCCCCAGATTAATTCACTCTGGACAAAGCGTCAACAACTTCTAGTTGCTCTTGGATGGAGGCCCAGCTGAGTACTCACTACATGGACGCCTTAAGGAATGTGGGGTTCACGGTTAGTCCGGGGAGGAAAGTTCATTACATGGACGCCTTTAAGAACGTGGAGTTCACGGTTAGTCCGTGTAGGAACGTTCCCTACCGGGACGCCTTTTAAGAATGTGGCGTTCATGGTTAGCCCGTGTAGGAGCCCAGGCTCGGCGGCGCCGCCGGATATAGAGTGCTTCAACTTCTCCGGACTCCTAACAGTTACGGTGGGACCCCTTGTCCCAGCAGCCACCTGACTGGCGGTCTCCTTCTCGGCTAGTCCTCTGCCAATCATTCTTTCGGGAGATGCCGTAACTCTGGGAGCCTCCATAGTAATATCGGCTGCTGCCAACACCAAAACTACCGCCAAGTGGTCCTCTTCTGTAGACCTCTCGACGCCTACGAAACCAAAGCTGTTAACGATTGAGCTGAAGCAACTCCGTTTGGAGATCGCACAGGACATGCTGGAGACTGTGAACAGCGATCCCAGCTTCCTCAACACAGTGATCACTGGCGATGAGTCCTGGGTTTATGGGTACGACCCAGAAACCAAGTTGCAGTTTTGATGCAAGTTTGATGAAACACAAAATTTGATGCAGTAGCGTTGTTCAACTTTTTCCGTCATTTTGTCAAAAACGAAAATCCGACGGCGCTCACTTACATGTCCTCACTCATCGGCGGTCTGCCGTCGAATGACAGCTTCTGCAGGTGGGAAAAAATTCACGCGTGCGCATTAGGATCGCCTACATACGTGCACCAATCAACGTCTCCCTAGCTTCTTTTTTTTACGCACGAAAAATAAAGGTCAGATACTTTTTGAACACACTACGTATATACATATATATATATATATATATATATATATATATATATATATATATATATATATATATATATATATATATATATATATATATATATATATATATATATATATATATATATATGTACAGCATATATATATATATATATATATATATATATATATATATATATATATATATATATATATACGTATATACACAACAACACAACAGGCATTTTAAGGCAATTTTCCCTGCAAGAGCGGGGGTTAGCCTTGCGGTCCCCATGACAATCTTCTCCATTTTGCCCTATTTTCTGCATCTCCCCTTGTTAACCCCCTTGCCCGCATTTTTTCTTCCACCATCTTTAGCCATTCTTTCTCGGTCTTCCCCGTCCTCTACTTCCTTCTGCATTCATTTCCATCACTCTTTTCAACCAGTCACTTTCATCCTTCCTCAACACATGACCAAACCATCTCAACCTGTTCTCTTCACAGCATCCATCACAGGCTCTATTCCCATCAACAACAACAACAACATGCATTTTAAGGCCATTTTCCCTGCTAGAGCGGGGGTTTTTTACGAGGATTTAATACTTGGATGGTATTCCCATCATCTTTCGCAATTCATCATTTGTCTTCCTCTCTCTCAACGATACTCCACACATCCACTGAACCATTCGCATTTCCACCCTTTCCAGCCTTCGTTGCTGCTCTATGTTCATTACCCATGTCTCACTCCCATAAATCATAACACTTCTCACACATGCAGCATACACCTTTCCCTTCAGCTTCAATGACACTCCCCTCCTCGTCAGCACGCCACTCAGTCCCCGAAACCTCTTCCATGCACATCTCACTCGAGCCACCGTTGCCGAGTCTGATCCACCTTCTCCATTCACCATGTCTCCACGGTAACAAAATGTTTTCACACCTTCCAGCTTCACGCCATCTCCAAGATCCAACTCAACATTTCCTCCATCTGCAGCTCCCTCTGTGCACACCTTACACTTGAATGTAGCTGCCACACTGGTTAATGACCATCTCAATCCACTACATTTTTGATGAACCCACTCAGCGCACATTGTACATTGAATGGAATTCACTCCGACACCCTTCATGCACACAGCACACGGCCACTTCCCAGTTCTTTCCACCTCACCACATGCTTTACCACTTGCCATCACCTTCGTTTTTCTGATATTCACCTTCAGACCTTTTGTCTCCATACATTCCTTCCACTTGTTCATCTTCTCCTTCAGTCCATCCATACTTTCTGCAATCAACACCAGATCATCTGCATACAACAACTCCCACGGTAAACCCTCCTTTACGTTCTGAGCCAGCACCTCCATCACAGCTACAAATAGTAGTGGACTTAGTACCGACCCCTGATGCACTCCCACATTCACCTCAAACTCACCACTGTGCCCGTCCTTCATCCTTACAGCTGTGCGCACTCTTTTGTACATTGCCATCACTACTCTGATCAACCATTCCTCCACTCCTAACTTCCTCAAAAATTCCAAAATAAACTCCTAACTTTCAATCAAACTTCATATATATATATATATATATATATATATATATATATATATATATATATATATATATATATATATATATATACAGACTTGGCATTTAATATGGAATTATTTTTTTTCTTGACTGGGTTTACTTTCTTAACTCAGTATATCAATCTGGTGAGTTTCTTTTACACTTTGGTGATTTATTTGTTAAAAGAACCATGTCATTGATTGTCTGTCGCAGCAAGAAGTCAACAACAGGATTATATCACAGGTGGCATGTCAAAATGTACGGACAGGTGCATTTGATGATCGCTTCACAGTCGGGTATACAAGGGTTGTTGCGTTCTGTATTAGTGGAAAACAACTGCTGCACGTCTCCAAAAGTTATTGCCGCTTCCTCTGGAGATGGTCCGTCAACTCGACAATGCTGTTTGTCATGGAGTGGTGGCTTTACGAAATTACGGCATGAAACAGCGTGCTTTTGCTCGGCAGTATGGCATCACTCAAGGTCAGGTGTCAAAGATCCTGAAACTAAATGCTCAGAGGGGTGTCCCTACTCCAATACCGAGGCCAGGACATCCCCGCAAAACCACAAGGAGGATGATCGCCAGCTGCACCGGTTAGTCCGCAATGGCCGTACCAAGTCAGCTAATCGGCTTTGGGCTGAGTGGCAGCAACTGACAATTGTGCCTGTATCCAGAAGGCTAGTCAACCAACGACTGGTTCAAGCAGGCTATCGTGCCAGGTGTCCCCTGAGAAAGCCACGCTTGACCAGATAACACCGCCAGCGCCAATTGCAGTGGGCCAGAGAGCACCGTCAATGGCAGCCAGGTCACTGGAATCACGTGATCTTCAGTGACGAGTCTAGATTTCTGGTCTGTCGTCAAGATGGCCGCGTCCGAGTGCGCAGACAAGTGCATGAAGCCTACAACAAAGATTGTATAGTGCCAAGAGTCCAAGCTGGAGGTGGTGGGGTGACCGTTTGGGCTGCTTTTCATGCAGGGGGCAAAACTGACCTGGTTGTTCTGAATGGAAACCTGAACCAGTTCAAGTACAGGGCCATTCTGGAAGAAACATTGCTTCCATTTGCTCGTACAGCCTTTCGAGGAAACCTTGTCTTCCAAGATGACAATGCACGGCCTCATAGTGCTCGATTGATCCAACACTTTCTTGCTGACCGTGGTGTAGAGCATATGGAGTGGCCTGCCATGTCCCCGGATATGAATCCGATAGAGAACTTGTGGGCAGAATTAAAGCGTCAAATCGACCACTTGGACCAGCAGCCGACCTCTATGTGTGAATTGCAGCAGGCTATTGTCACTGCATGGCAAGCGATTCCTGTCCAAGCCTTGGCAAATCTCGTGAACAGCATGCCTCAACGTGTACGTGCTCTCCTGAATGGTCGTGGGGGGTTACACGAAGTACTGAACTGTAATTTTTCTGTCCGTAATCCCAGTCGTAATTTAACTTTTGTTTTTGTTAAAAAAAAAGTTGGCTAATGTGCAAAATAAAGAGATACTTCTGGAAAACGTACAGAAGTTTAACACAGTACTGTCCATGAATTGAGTTCGATATCAGTTTACATCACTTTCAAGGATCAATTTATTTGTTTCGAAATGTCAAATGTGGTTTTTGTTTCTTTTAAAGGTCACATTAACAAAATCTAGAATAATTTCAACATAATTCCAATGAACTTTTGGTTCTAAGACATCTTGAAAAGCAAGTTCACCCCCGCAAAACAAATATTCCATATTAAATGCCGTCTGTATATATATATATATATATATATATATATATATATATATATATATATATATATATATATATATATATATATATATATATATATATGTATATATATATGTATATACACAGTATATACTGTACTTATAAATATAGCAGGATATCTCAAAAAGTTGTGGACGGATGATTTTGATTAAATGTGATTTTGTATTGTGATTTTCTGGTCTACTCTGGGATACAAAACGTAAACTGTTCACCTGGCGGTGGTATGCTCTCTACTGAGTGCCGTTCTAGTTGTAATTGCATTCATTGGCTGACTTCAAGGGCCTGCCTGGTTTTGGGATGAATTTCTTCTTTTTTACCACAACAATGGGTTCTGGTGTTTACATTGATGCGTAAGAATACTGGCTGAATTGGATTAAGAAAGTATGTTGCCATAGGCCAAAGTATTGTCAATGTTGCATTCACATCTTCAAAAGATACAGAGGACCCTGTTCTTATTTGGTGGCAGACAACATTTGGATTAGATTTGAGGTTGTTATGAAAAAAAATTAAATTGCTTTTATTTGTAACTGTTAAGTTGCATCTGTTCGTTACACTAATATACATATGTATATGGATGGCATTTTGTATCCCAAATATATTCCTAAAGGTTGAAGCAAAAGCTATGCTCTGTTGGAAGATGTTTTGTTGACAAATCTGGAAGTTTTTGGGCTTGCTAAGCTTGGCTCACTTTCCAGATTTCGACAGCACATGGCATCGTGGAAAAAGGCTCAGCAGACAACGAGGGTGTTGTTCTCCTATGTGCAGACATGTACTTTTTTTTCACCTTATGTTACTTCTCCATGGTGGATATAATTGGACTGTCCTGTAGTTAATATGTAAAATGCCAAAGCAGTCCTTGAATAATTACCATTTTGCATGCAATATCAGCATCTGCAAGTGTCTAACACCGCAATCACAGTCATGCTCTAATACAGTTGTGGGGTCAAACCAGATGAACTCAGCATGCCATAACACATTTTCCTTCACGAAAATACTGCATCACACATGTTTATAATTCCAATGTCATGTCAGATTAGCCAACTCTAACCCAGTGTATTAATAAAAGCTCGCGTCATCGTAGCATGAAAATGAATGTTTGTTTGTTTCTCGTTTGTTTTGTATACATGGTCGGGGCTTGTGGAAGAACTACAGCAGGATGGAATGGAAAGGGGGAAACACCAACAGCAGAGCAGAAGTGAGTAAGAATGAGATCAAGTGGAGCGGAGAAGGGCACGTTGGTGGTGAACAAGCTTCACATGTAGAAACAAACCAGGAAGTAGTCTATCAGCCAAATCTGAATTCAGCACCCTTGCACAAGTGGTTGGGTAGAAAAATGCCGATGGTACCAGCTGACAAAGGGGTCTATGGGGGGTCATCACCATGTAGCGTCTGAAAGTGGTGCAATTATTTTTTGCTCAACCGTTTCCATGGTAACCAACAACAATTACTAAATTCGTTCTAACTCGTATAACTTTCCTAGTATAGAAGCTAGAAAGATAATTCTGTGGTTGACCGAAAGGGCTGACCATCCTCTACACAATGGTGTCCGTCCTTTTTTTTTGCTATTGCCGAGCTCATTTGCATCCAATTATGATGTCACAAACATGCAAAATAGTCTTCTTCTTTTTTAATTCACATTTTATATATTTGCTGTGCATTTTCTGGTGCGTCTTTGCAGTTCATTATCATGTCATTTTGCAGCGAATATGCCCTGATTATCAAAATTGTACATTGTATGGGGTGTAGAGTCTGGAAAATATTGATTAAGCCTTAGTTTTCATGGTAACTGTAATGGCGATTTTGGTGGCGGATCAATCATAGAGCTTCGTAAGCGAACCTCCATGCCAATTGCATGTACAGTATATGTAAATCCATTAAAAATTTCATTTTCATTTCAAATTTCACAAAAAAAAAAATTCACATTTTTCCCCATTCCCTTGGGAACAAAATTTAATGTTGTCATTTGAAATGTCCCTTCCATGATCCGCCATCTTGTCCCTTCCATGATCCGCCATCTTGCTCACGTGATCTTGCTTTGGTCTGGCACGACCGATAAATTATTTTCACCTGTTGATTAAAATTATTTTCACCTGTTGATTAAAATCAATAAATTACAATAAAGTACTGTACAGAACGGATTTTGAATTTGAAACCGCTCATCATTTATGCCAGCTACACCGATTTCTTTTTTCCACCAGCTACACCGGCTTCAGTTTTCCGCCAGCTACACCGACTTAATTTATGCCAGGTACACCGATTTCAGTATGTACCTGCCAGTCGGACCTACGTACCTGGTCCAGTCGACTAGAAGTCTAGACTATATAGCCTACAGTAGGTAAGTCCTGCATTCTATCCTAATCTATCCATTATCATATCAAATTATCATATCCTATCATATCACCCTCGACTCTGATTCTGCAACTGGTCCTGATGGCATCAGCCCACGGGTCCTAAAATCATGTTCTTCTGCTCTTTCACTCCCTCTTTCTGTTCTCTTCACCCTCTCTTTTGCTCAAGGTCATCTGCCATCTGCTTGGAAATCAGCCAACATCACTGCTTTGCACACAAAAGGTGCAAAAACAGATCCCAGCAACTACAGACCAATCAGCCTTCTCCCAATTATCAGCAAAGTCATGGAATCCATCATTGCTTCAGATATGAAATCTTTCCTCTTCTCCAATGGCTTGATCTCTGATCATCAATTTGGTTTCAGACCTGGTCACTCTACTCTGGACATGCTGCTTCTGCTTTCTCAACAATGGATGGAGGTCCTCAACGCCAAACAGGAAATTAGAGCTGTCTCCCTTGACATTTCACATGCCTTCGATACGGTCTGGCACCCTGCTCTGCTCACCAAACTCTCCTCCTTTGGTATCCATGGAAATCTCCACGCATGGCTGGCGGACTTCCTCTCTGGTCATAGTCAACGTGTGGCCCTGAATGGGTTTCTCTCATCTCCTCTTCCTGTTCAGGCTGGAGTTCCCCAAGGTAGTGTTCTGGGCCCTGTGCTTTTTCTGGTCTTCATCAATGATCTCTCTGACTCTCTTGAAAATCCTCTCTATCTCTTTGCTGATGACTCTACTCTCTGTCGCTCCATTCCTCATCCCTCAGATCGGCAGTCTGCAGCCTCCTCACTCTCTGCAGACCTGGACAAAATCACAGACTGGGCAAACAAATGGAACATGTCTTTCAATCCTGATAAATCTCACACTCTTACGATGTCTCTCCGAAAAGACCGACTGGAAAACCCTCCCATCCACTTTCTGAATAATCCTCTCCAAGAAGTTCTGTCACTCAAGCTTTTGGGTCTCACTATTTGCCATGATCTTTCCTGGGAAAACCACATTTCAAATCTGGCCTCCAAAGCCAGTCGCCGACTGGGCATCCTCCGTCGTGCGAAGTCCTTCCTTGGCACACCTGAGCTCCTCACCACATACAAGGCTTTCATCCGCAGCTCTATGGAATACTGCTCTCCCCTCTGGTCTGGTGCTCCTGCCTCACAACTAGCCCGTCTTCACGCTGTTGAAACCAAAGCGTTCAGAATCATTGGAATCTCCCGCGATGAAGCTAACTCCAAGGGCCTTTCACTCACTCACCGCAGGCAGGTTGGTGGTCTTTCCGTCTTCTACCGACTCCTCTCTGGCCTTGCCCCCCCAGCCCTCTCTGGGCTCTGTCCCCCAAATATTCCTACAGGTCGCACAAGATCTGCTTGCAACCCTCTTATGGTTAAACTGCCAAAATCAAGACTTTCTGCTCACCTTCACTCCTTCATTCCTCTTTTCTCCCGCCTCTGGAACAAACTCCCTCACTCTCTTCAATCCCACTGCACCCTCCAGGTCTTTAAAACAGCTGTTCACCACCATCTCTTATCCTCCCCCATCCAAAACCTTGATCTTTTCTACCCCCGCTAATTTCGGTCCCCTTGTGTTTTATACCTCCCCCCCCCGCCCTCCCCCTCCCACGCCTCCTGCCCCCAAGCCCTCTCCCTCCCACACTTCTCCCTGCTCTCAAATGTTGTGGTTGTGTGCTTCCCCTTCTCTCCCCATCTTGTCTTCCGCTCCCTCTTTTTGTGTGTTTTGTTTGTCTGGTTGATTTGTTTGTGAAATAAATGTTAGCTCTTTCACGAGCCTCGATTCAGTATACAAAAAAAAAAAAAAAAAAAAATTCAATAAAATTAATTTGAATTTTAATTCTAAGCCCAAGTTCAAACAACCTAGCCTAGCTAGGCCTAGGCCTACAGATGTTTGCGAGGGCTGCGTACTCGATCGACTGACTATTGTCGACGAAGCTCTCACTCTACGCAATGCGTATTCATATTATTCCATTATTCAAATTTCAATAACTTTGTGAATGAATTTGCTATAAACACAATTCTTGCACTGAATGAAAGTTTTGTGATTACTCTAAACAATTCTAGCATTCCTAATTACCATCTGGCTAATTTGCATATAATTATGATGTCACAAATGGCAAAACGTTATTTTTCTAAATGTGCAACATGTTTATCTTTCATCTAAGTATAGATGACTGCCCGATAACTGACTTATGACCTAGTTTTCAGCATAGTCTCCTTCCCAAGGGTCAAATGTTTTTTAGAATTACTAATGGCAGCAGTACCTCATGTTTGACTCATGTATGAAGGTCACAAATCGGGTTTGATCTGGTTCACCAAAATATATCGTTTAGGGTTCATAACTTTGATAGAATTCTAATGCATCTTCTACTCTTTCTCTCTCTAGATAAACAAGTAATATAATTCAGCAGCCTTGGCCTACAGCCCACTCAAGTTATTGAAAGCAAAGATGTGGAAAGCTTGTTTATTGAGTAGTTTACCACATCTTCTGATTGCTTCATTTGATGTAGACTGACTCTGAGTCCGACACTTTTAGGTGTTCTACAACTGCCGAATGATGCAACATAGACTCCTGGTCTAAGTCCTGGCCAATGGAAAGAATATGCCGATGTAATTTTTTATCAGTCAGTTTTATGTCATCTTTGTTGATAGTCTCCAAGGACCCTTCCTTTCTTTGTGAAAGGATCCAATATAGAAATGTGCACACTTCATCATCTTTTTTTCTTTTTTCTTTTTCTTTTTTGTATGCAAAAGATTGTCAAGATTGTCATGGGGCCCACAAGGCTAATCCCCGCTCTAGCAGGGAAAATGGCCTTAAAATGTTTGTTGTTGTTGTTGTTGTTGTTGTTGTTGTATACAAGATTGAGGCTCGTGTAAGAGCTAATATTAATGACAAAAAAGAAACGGACACATAAGACGAAATAAAGGGCGTGGGAGACAAGATGGGGAGAGAGGGGGAAGCATGGAAGCACAACATTTGAGAGCAGGGACATCGGAAAATCTGTGGGAGGTCGAGGGCTTGGGGGGAGGAGGTGTGGGAAAGGGGGTGGGGGGGGTGGGAGAGGTATAAAACACATGGACACTGCTAGGACTTCCAGGAAAGAAGTCGGTATTTCAAAAAAAGTGGATCTTGGGTGAATTAACGGGGGTAGAAAAGATCAAGGTTTTGGATGGGGGAAGATAAGAGATGGTGGTGAACAACTGTTTTAAAGACCTGGAGGGATGAGTGGGATTGAAGAGAGTGAGGGAGTTTGTTCCAGAGGCGGGAGAAAAGAGGAATGAAAGAGTGAAGGTGAGCAGAGAGTCTTAATTTTGGCAGTTTCACCAGAAGAGGGTTGCAGGCAGATCTTGTGTGACCTGTAGGAGTATTTGGGGGACAGAGCACAGACTGGGCTGGGTGTGGGGGGGCTAGGGAAGAGAGGAGTCGGTAGAAGACAGAAAGACCACCAACCTGCCTGCGGTGAGTGAGAGAAAGGCCCTCTGAGATTCGGAGATTCTGAGATCGGGAGATTCCAATGATTCTGAAAGCTTTGGTTTCAACAGCGTGAAGACGAGCTAGGTGTGAGGCAGGAGCACCAGCCCAGAGGGGAGAGCAGTATTCCATTGAGCTGCGGATGAATCTAACAGCTTCTCTGCATTTTCATCATATAGTCAGGTTCACTCTGTCAATAAATTATATTTCGTTCAAAATCATGGTAGATTAGCAAACCTATACATTTTTGGAAAGGTTATAGCATAAGGAAACTAAAAATCAATGTTTACATTTGGAGAGATACCTGTATGGCGGCCATTTTGGATTTTCAAAATGGCCACTGTAAAATACATATTTTGTTCTATTTATGCCTCTAATTACCCTAAAAACTTTTTAAAATAAACTAAACCTATATTTTCAGGGACAAGGAATCCAATGAAAGTATCAAATTAGTGCTATGGGGAATGGTAAGACACGAATCAAAGGTTTTGAATTGCAAAATACTGTCTTTATATTCGCGAGAAGTTGCATAATCAAATACATGTTATCATTTTGTACAGGCAGTTAATAACATCAAAATGTGTCACAATAATTCATATCACCAAACATACACAGGCAGTCAGCAAAATCATATATACACATGCAGTCAGTATAACTTCACATCGACACAGGCAGTCAATGACAAAATATACACAGGCAGTCAATGGCATCAAACATACACGATTACAGAATATGCCATTTAGAGTTCGTCATCACTGTCCTGTGTGTCGTATCCGACAATATAGTCCGCATCGTTTTCACAGTCCGTTCCACACAAGCAAAGGTCGGTCAAATTGATTGGCAAATCGAATTGGTCGAATGGTCGATCGAATCAAATTCGATGAATCGAATCGAATCGAATCGATCGAATTGGTCGAATGGTCGATCGAAGCGATTGGTCGAATTGGTCGATTGGTCGAATTGGTCGAATTGGTCGAATCGAATTGGTCGGAATTAGCAAATGTAAACATTGATTTTCAGATTTTCCATGTAATAACGTTTCCAAAAATGTATAGGTTTGCTAATCTACCATGATTTTGAACGAAAAAACATAGTGAACCTGAATATGAGATATCGTAAGGATTGAGAGGCTAGTGGTATTTTCCTTCCCGTGACTGAAGAGCTGTGTGCAATATTAATGCAGCATGGAAGTGAATAACTCCTCAAGAGGCTTCACCACAGTTCACTTGGATACCTGCTGCAACCTGTGTGGCAGTCAGCATTCCTTTCAATTCTGCCACTTTGTTGATTACATCCTGTATTTTGATGGGCTTTGCCAAAACCAAATCTGGTTTCTGTTGGTGCCCAATATTTTGAACACACAAGATGTCGCTGCACCTTTTGTCCAACGTATGCTTAAGTTCTCGGTACGTGTAGAGTTTGGCTTGTCCTGTGGCATGTATTGTTATAGCAGTTCATGGTCATAATTCAGCAATTCGTTCATATCAAAGACTTTGCCCTTTGCAAGTTCAGGTTCTATGTAAGAAACAAGTTCTTCGAATGCGGCATCATGTGCTGAACTGGTTGCTGCAGTCTGCCTTGCTGGCATGGTATATTTACTGTGACGAGCTTTATGGTACTTTGCCTCCAATGCAATCAGCTTGCTGAAGGTCACCACCGATTCTCCTTTTTAATTCGATATCATTTCTCTGTTTGGGTATTTTCTCAAGTCTTTCCGAATTCTAAAGTTGCTGCCTACACCAAAGTCCTATCTTTTTTTGTAAGACTTTAAGCCACAGAACAAGCACAATCTTTTAAATTCAAATTATTCTCGACGTAGTCTTTGACTTGCCGATGGCAATGCAGCTTCTGGTTCGCCAGGCGACTGCAAAACCATCAAATTTGTTGTTGACATAAATGTCGAGTCGCAGTTTTTATTCCACAATAGATCAGGTTGAGACTCGATGAATTTAAGTTCGTTATTGTCTTTGACTTGTATCAACGATTCCTATCGATCATACCGAATGCATATTCCAGCATCATTCCTTATTTTGAGACCAACGAGGAATGATTTATATTACTCGTTTATCTATAAAGAGAAAGAGTGAAAGATGCATTAGAATTCTATCAGAGTTATGAACCCCCATACAATATATTGTGGAGAGTCAGATCCTACCCGATTTGTGACCTTCATACATATGTTAAACAAGAGGTACTACTACTACTACCATTAGTAATTCTAAAAAGCATTTGACCCTTGTGTAGGAGACTAGAGTGACAACTTGGTCATAAGTCAGTTATCGGACTTAAATGTTATCGGACATAGTTATCGGACATCTATACTTAAATGAAAGATAAAAAATGTCACACCGTTTTGCCGTATGTAACGTCATTTAAAAAAAAAAAAAAAACACCTTTAGAGGCCATTTTTCCCCGCAAGCGGGGGTTGGCCTTTTTCGGGGACCGTGGTTGTTGTTGTTTTTTGGTCCCCTTTTTGAAGCAATGTTTTACGGCCGGATGCCCTTCCTGCCGCCAACCCTTTTTGTCGCCTTTTTACGACAAACAGGGAATTACCAGTGAACTGGTACTCAATTTGCCGACCTCGGAATGATGACAGGCTGAGTCGACCCCCCTGGCGTTAATTCAGCGATCGACCGGGATTCGAACCCAGGATCCTAGGATCCTAAGCTGGCACCCTAGCCGCTAGCCCAACACCAGGCTTAACGTCATAATGACATGCAAATTAGCCAAATGGTAAGTAGGAATGCTAGAATTGTTTCGAGTAATCACAAAACTTTCACCAAAATTGGCATTATGGGGCAAATTGGCAAATTAACGTTACCATGAAAAATAAGGCTTAATCAATATCATCCAGACCCGACACCTCATACGATGTACATTTTTGATAATCTAGATATATGTGCTACTAAATGGCACTATAATGAGCTGCAAAGATGCACCAGAAAATGCACAGCGAATATATAAACTGTGAAAAATTCAAAAAGGACTATTTTGCATGTTTGTGACGTCATAATAGTATGCAAATTAGCCCCACAATAGCAAAAATGCAATATCCTCTCCTCTGGCGAGGGTAATAAGGGACACCATTGTGTAGAGGATGGTCACACCTTTCATTCAATACCAGAATTGTGTTTCTAGCTTTTATACTAAGAAAGTTATATGAGTTAGAACGAATTTAGTAATTTTTGGTGCTTACCATGGAAACGGTTTTGTAAAAAATAATTGAACCACTTTCAGACCCGACATCCACCCTGGTGATGACCCCCATAAACCTCCCCAATAGCTGGTACCATTGGCATTTTTCTACCCGATGACTTGTGCTAACTCCTAAAATAGGCCTCTTTTCAGATTTGGCTGGTAGACTAAAAGGGAAAGTGGGATGAAACAGAAAAGATACAAACCAACTGACAAACAAAAAGTGGTGAGGGAGCGTGGGAAGGAAATGACCATAACCTGGAAAAGGGGAGGCTTGGGAATGGGGGCATTTGGGGTAGAGGAGATTTTTATAATGTATACAGAGTCAAGGCTCGTGAAAAAGCCACTACACTGAAAGATCAGGTATTTACAGGACAAAAGGAGCAGTAGAGAGGGAGGGAGAGGTGGGGAGGAGGGGTGTAACCTCCATGAGCCCAATAACCCCTTGGCTTGCTTACTGACTTTTCATGCTCAAGGGAATTCTTTCATGAACACACATCATTTATATTGTTAGCTGAGACGTTCAGCACACGTACCAGGTCGATTGTGTGCAGCATCAAGGTGTTACTTTTTTCTAATGCTGCGCACAGATCGTTTACTTGTCAATGTGTCGTATTTAAGGATTCAGGGTGATGACTCTTTTACGGTGAAGGTGAAGGAACTGCGCTCCAACGCGAGTCGAAAGAATTGACGCGACCAAAGACGGAATTCGTCCGAGTTGCTTTATTGAAACAAAACAGCTCAGGTATTCTGACAAGCCCGTTTTTCGGGCAACAATATATATACACATTTATGTCGGGAAGTTTGCCCGGCAAAAGCTATACCGGGCATGCCCGGGTGTCAAGGGCGAGCCTTGGAAAGGCGAGTCTGGACCTGCCCGGGCGTGTTTGGCTGCGGCCTGGCAAGTCGAGGCTGGGCGTGCCCGGGCGCTCTGGGCGAGCACTGGAAAGGCGATAGCGGGCATGCCCGGACGCTCTGGGCGAGCCCTGGAAAGGCGATAGCGGGCATGCCCGGACGCTCTGGGCGAGCCCTGGAAAGGCGATAGCGGGCATGCCCGGACGCTCTGGGCGAGCCCTGAAAAGGCGATAGCGGGCATGCCCGGACGCTCTGGGCGAGCCCTGGAAAGGCGAGAGCGGGCATGCCCGGGAAAGACGAGACCGGGCGTGCCCGGGAGGTTCGGGCGTGCCCGGGAACAGTGAGTCCGGGTATGCCCGGGAGAGGCGCGTCTGGCCGTGTTCTGGCCGGTGCAAGGCGATTATGTACATCCAGCGGTAACCGCTACACACGCCCCTCCAGAATCGACCTGCACCGGCAGGGTCAATTTAAGGGGGGTCCGGATGACCCGGCCGAAGCGACCCCTGGAGGGTCGTGGGGAGGGGTCTGACGTGGTGGTGGGTGGTCGAGCGGGGCGAACTGTGGACGGGGGGCGGCCTCGCCGCGGAGGAAGGGCCAACCGTGGTGGTCGGTCGACGTCCATGTGCGCCGGTTTGAGGCGGTCCACAGAAATCCGGTCCGGCCGGCCGCCGAAGTCGACGATGAAAGACTTGTCGCCCCGTCGCAGGACCCGGAAGGGCCCGTCGTATGGCGGCCGGAGTGGCCCCCGGTGCGCGTCATGACGCACAAAGACGTACTCCGATGTGCGAAGCGCCAGGGGGACGTAGGACTGGGGGCCACCGTGGCGGGACGTCGGCACGGGGGCAAATCGTCGGGCGGCCTCCTGGAGGTCCGAGCGCTGGCGAGCGGCGGACCAGGGACTGGTAGCGTCAGGCACGAATTCGCCCGGGACGCGGAGTGGCTGGCCGTAGACGAGCTCGGCGGCGGACGCCTGGAGGTCTTCCTTGGGGGCCGTGCGAAGGCCCAAAAGGACCCACGGCAGCCGGTCGGCCCAACCGTCGTCCTGAAGGCCGGCCATGAGTGCGGCCTTCATGGAGCGGTGAAACCGCTCCCACAACCCATTGGCTTGGGGGTGGTAGGCCGTGGTGCGGTGCAGCGTGACCCCCAACGAACGGGCGACCGCGCCCCAAAGCTCAGACGTGAACTGTGGGCCGCGGTCGGACGAGATGTCCGCTGGTGCGCCGAAGCGCGCGACCCAGGTGGCGATGAACGCCTGCGCCACGTCGGCGGTGGTGGTGGAGGTGAGCGGCACGGCCTCCGGCCACCTGGTGGTCCTGTCCACCATGGTGAGCAGGTGGGTGAACCCCCGCGAGGGGGGCAGGGGACCCACCAGGTCCACGTGGACGTGGTCGAAACGCCGTTCAGGCACGGCGAAAGGTGCCAGCGGGGCCTGGGTGTGGCGGTGGACCTTGGCTCGCTGGCAGGCCGTGCAGGCGTTGGCCCAGTCGCGGATGTTTCGTCGAAGGCCGTGCCAGACGAAACGCGCCGACACCAGCTTCTGAGAAGCTTTCCGGCCCGGGTGAGAAAGGCCGTGGATGGAGGCGAAGATGCGGCGCTGCCAGGAAACGGGCACGATGGGGCGAGGCTGGCCCTGGGAGACGTCGCAGAGCAGGACGGTGCCCGCGAAGGGGATGTCGGCCAGGCGGAGGCCCGTGTCCGCCACGCGGAGTGCCTGCACCGAGGCGTCGGTGGTCTGGTCGGCCGCCATGAGCGTGAAGTCCACGCCGAGGTGGACCGCGTTCGCGCTGGCCCGCGAAAGGCAGTCGGCCACGGCGTTGTCTTTGCCGGCGACGTGCTGGATGTCCGTGGTGAACTCCGACACGGCGGAGAGGTGGCGCTGCTGGCGGGCCGACCACGGCTCCGTGACCTTAGCCATTGCGTAGACCAACGGCTTGTGGTCGACGAAAGCCGTGAACGGGCGGCCCTCCAAGAGGTGTCGGAAATGGCGAACGGCCAGGAATAGCCCGAGCAGCTCGCGGTCGAACGTGCTGTAGTTTAACTCGTTCGGCCGGCGTTGCCGGCTGAAAAAAGCGAGTGGCTGCCAAACCCCGTCCACCCATTGCTCATGGACGGCGCCCACCGCGTAGTTGGAGGCGTCCGTAGTGAGGGCGATGGGTGCGTTGAGCACCGGGTGAGCCAGCAGCGTTGCGTCGGCGAGGGCCCGTTTGGCACTGGCGAAGGCCGCGTCCATGGCCGCGGACCAAACAATGTCATGCTTGGCCGGCTTGCCCCGGAGGGCCTCGTAAAGGGGCCGCATGAGCTGAGCAGCGCGGGGCACGAATCGGTGATAAAAATTCACCATGCCGAGGAACTCTTGGAGGGCCTTGATGGAACGGGGACGCGGGAACGTGGTGATGGCCTCGACCTTGGTCGGCAGCGGCACGGCCCCGGTCTTGGTGATGCGGTGGCCCAAAAAGTCAACGGTCGTCGCGCCGAAGTGGCATTTGACCGGGTTGACAATTAAGCCGTGCTCGCTGAGGCGACCGAACAGTGTTCGGAGGTGGAGGAGGTACTCGGCGCGGGACGTGCTGGCGACGAGGATGTCGTCCAGATAGACGAAAAGAAACGGCAGGTCGCGCAGCACGCCGTCCATCAAGCGCTGGAACGCCTGGGCCGCGTTCTTGAGGCCAAACGGCATCCGCAAAAATTCGAACAGGCCGAACGGCGTGATGACGGCCGTCTTCGGGACGTCGGCCGCCCGGACAGGTACCTGGTGGTAGCCCCGTATCAGGTCAATTTTCGAAAAGATGACCCGTCCCACCAAACGGGCGGAAAAGTCCTGAATATGCGGGATCGGGTACCTGTCGGGGGTGGTAGCGTCATTGAGACGGCGGTAGTCGCCACACGGGCGCCATCCACCCCCCGGCTTTGGCACGATGTGCAGTGGCGAGGCCCACGCGCTATCGGAGCGCCGCACGATGCCGAGGTGCTCCAACGCGTCGAATTCGGCCTTTGCCACGGCGAGCTTGGCTGGGTCGAGGCGGCGGGCCCTGGCGTAGACCGGCGGGCCCGTAGTGGGTATGTGGTGCTCGATCCCGTGCCGCACCGCGACGGCCGAAAACGTCGGCCGCGTGAGGGCCGGGAATTCCACGAGCAGGCGAGCGAACTCGTTCGTTGCCGGGAGGGCGCACGCCAGTTCGGTCGGCGCGGAGCTGCTCATTGTGCACGCCAGGGAGCTGAAGGTCTCGGCGTGGACAAGGCGACGTCGTTTGACGTCGACCAGCAGCCCGTGCGCGCAGAGGAAGTCGGCGCCCAGCAAAGCCACGGGGACGCTGGCGGTAACAAAAGTCCATTGAAAGCGCTGGCTGCCGAAGCAGAGGGTGACGACGCGTGGGCCGAAAGTGCGTATGGCCAAGCCATTAGCAGCGACCAAAGAGGGGCCGCAAACTGCGTCCAGCCTGTCCTGCTCGGAGGCAGGTATGACGCTCAGTTGGGCGCCGGTGTCGCACAGGAAACGCCGTCCAGACGCTTTGTCCCGAATAAACAGCAAGTTGCCCGAGTGGCCGGCGCTCATGGCTGGGAATGAACGCCGGCCCGGCCGTTTCCCGACCTGCCGAAAGTGCACGGGGGCCGGCACGTCCGAGCCTTGTGTCCGAACCTGGCGTGGTAATAACACCACGCCCGGTCAGGTGGAGGCCCCGGCCATCGTGTCGGAAGCGGGCGGTGCGGCGTGGCGGCCGCCAGTTGCACCGGCAGTTCGGCCTCCAACCGCGCAGGGCGCTCGGGCGTCGTGGGCGTTGTCTCGGACGGCGGCGGGCTCCAGGTAACCGCGCCGATGTGCTGGCCCGCCGAGGAGATCTTATCGGCTTCCCTGGCGAGGGCGCGGGAATCCGTGATCAACGTGCCAGCCAGGGCGAGGCGTACCGGGTTAGGCAGCTGACGGAGGAACAGCTCCCGGAACAGGAATGCCGGAGAGTGCTCGCCGTGCAACGAGAGCATATAGTCCATGCGCTCGGACGGGCGCGTGTCGCCGAGCTCGGGCAGGTCAAGCAGGCGCCATGCGCGTGCTGCCGGTGAGAGGGCGAAAGCACCGAGGAGGAGCGTCTTCAGCGCGTCGTATTTGTCAGCAGCCGGCGGGTGCTGGAGGAGGCTCAAGGCGCGGGCCGCGGTGGCGGAACCGAGCGCCGCCACAACATGGTGGAAGCGGGTGTCGTCCGCGGTGATGCCTCGCAGGGCGAACTGGGAGTCCGCCTGGGCGAACCAAACAGCCGCGTGAGCCTCCCAGAAGGTAGGCAGTTTAAGCGTCACTGCCATATCCATGTCGGTAGGTCACCAATGAAGGAACTGCGCTCCAACGTGAGTCGAAAGAATTGACGCGACCAAAGACGGAATTCGTCCGAGTTGCTTTATTGAAACAAAACAGCTCAGGTATTCTGACAAGCCCGTTTTTCGGGCAACAATATATATACACATTTATGTCGGGAAGTTTGCCCGGCAAAAGCTATACCGGGCATGCCCGGGTGTCAAGGGCGAGCCTTGGAAAGGCGAGTCTGGACCTGCCCGGGCGTGTTTGGCTGCGGCCTGGCAAGTCGAGGCTGGGCGTGCCCGGGCGCTCTGGGCGAGCACTGGAAAGGCGATAGCGGGCATGCCCGGACGCTCTGGGCGAGCCCTGGAAAGGCGATAGCGGGCATGCCCGGACGCTCTGGGCGAGCCCTGGAAAGGCGATAGCGGGCATGCCCGGACGCTCTGGGCGAGCCCTGGAAAGGCGATAGCGGGCATGCCCGGACGCTCTGGGCGAGCCCTGGAAAGGCGAGAGCGGGCATGCCCGGGAAAGACGAGACCGGGCGTGCCCGGGAGGTTCGGGCGTGCCCGGGAACAGTGAGTCCAGGCATGCCCGGGAGAGGCGCGTCTGGCCGTGTTCTGGCCGGTGCAAGGCGATTATGTACATCCAGCGGTAACCGCTACAAAGGCAATAATAGGGCGAAGGACAGTCCTGGCTTTTCAAGTACAGTGCCTATAGAAAGTCGACATCCCCTTTCAAAAATTTCACCTTTTGTTGCCTTATGGCCTGGAATTTAAATGTATTAAATCAGACTTTCTCACCTTTATTGACACATCGTAACCCACAACTTTCGAGTGAAAAACAAGTTCTACAAATTTCAGAAAATTTATTTAAAATACAATAACTCGAATACCTTGGTTGGATAAGTGTCAGGGGGTAGATATACTCCCTGAGTTAATACTTGGTGGAAGCACCTTTGACAGCAATTACAGCCTGTGTGGTGAGTTTGTGAGGTGGATGTATTTGGCGGATGTGTTGGTTTGGCGGATGTGTTGGTTTGGCAATTGTGTTGGTTTGGCGGATGTGTTGGTTTGGCGGATGTGTTGGTTTGGTGGATGTGTTGGTTTGGTGGATGTATTGGTTTCGGGCATGTGTTACTTTGGCTGATGTGTTGGTTTGGCGGATGTGTTGGTTTACCGGATGTGTTGGTGTGACGGATGTGTTGGTTTGGCGGATGTGTTGGTTTGACAGATGTGTTGGTTTGGCGGATGTGTTGGTTTACCGGATGTGTTGGTTTGACAGATGTGTTGGTTTACCGGATGTGTTGGTTTGACAGATGTGTTGGTTTGGCGGATGTGTTGGTTTGACAGATGTGTTGGTTTGGCGGATGTGTTGGTTTACCGGATGTGTTGGTGTGACGGATGTGTTGGTTTACCGGATGTGTTGGTGTGACGGATGTGTTGGTTTGACAGATGTGTTGGTTTGGCGGATGTGTTGGTTTACCGGATGTGTTGGTGTGACGGATGTGTTGGTTTACCGGATGTGTTGGTTTGACAGATGTGTTGGTTTGGCGGATGTGTTGGTTTGACAGATGTGTTGGTTTGGCGGACGTGTTGGTTTGGCGGATGTGTTGGTTTGGCGGATGTCTTGGTTTAGCGGATGTGTTGGTGTGACGGATGTGTTGGTTTGAGATGTGTTGGTTTGGCGGATGTCTTGGTTTAGCGGATTTGTTGGTGTGACGGATGTGTTGGTTTGAAAGATGTGATGGTTTGGCGGATTTGTTGGTTTGGCGGATGTGTTGGTTTGGTTGGTGTGTTAGTATGGCGGATGTGTTGGTTTGGCAGATGTGTTGGTTTGGCGGATGTGTTGGTTTGGCACATGTGTTGGTTTGGCGCATGTGTTGGTTTGGCGCATGTGTTGGTTTGGCGGATGTGTTGGTTTGGCGGATGTGTTGGTTTGGCGGATGTGTTGGTTTGGCGGACGTGTTGGTTTGGCGGACGTGTTGGTTTGGCGGACGTGTTGGTTTGGCGGACGTGTTGGTTTGGGGGACGTGTTCGTTTGGCGGACGTGTTGGTTTGGTGGACGTGTTGGTTTGGCGGACGTGTTGGTTTGGCGGACGTGTTGGTTTGGCGGACGTGTTGGTTTGGCGGACGTGTTGGTTTGGCGGACGTGTTGGTTTGGCGGACGTGTTGGTTTGGCGGACGTGTTGGTTTGGCGGACGTGTTGGTTTGGCGGACGTGTTGGTTTGGCGGACGTGTTGGTTTGGCGGACGTGTTGGTTTGGCGGACGTGTTGGTTTGGCGGACGTGTTGGTTTGGCGGACGTGTTGGTTTGGCGGACGTGTTGGTTTGGCGGACGTGTTGGTTTGGCGGACGTGTTGGTTTGGCGGACGTGTTGGTTTGGCGGACGTGTTGGTTTGGCGGACGTGTTGGTTTGGCGGACGTGTTGGTTTGGCGGACGTGTTGGTTTGGCGGACGTGTTGGTTTGGCGGACGTGTTGGTTTGGCGGACGTGTTGGTTTGGCGGACGTGTTGGTTTGGCGGACGTGTTGGTTTGGCGGACGTGTTGGTTTGGCGGACGTGTTGGTTTGGCGGACGTGTTGGTTTGGCGGACGTGTTGGTTTGGCGCACGTGTTGGTTTGGCGCACGTGTTGGTTTGGCGCACGTGTTGGTTTGGCGCATGTGTTGGTTTGGCGCATGTGTTCGTTTGGCGGATGTGTTGGTTTGGCAATTGTGTTGGTTTGGCGGATGTGTTGGTTTGGCGGATTTGTTGGTTTGACGGATTTGTTGGTTTGGCGGACGTGTTGGTTTGGCAGATGTGTTGGTTTGGTGGACGTGTAAGTTTGGCAGATTTTTTGGTTTGGCAGATGTGTAGGTTTGGCGGATGTGTTAGCTTGGCGGATGTGTTGGTTTGGCGAATTTGTTGGTTTGGCGGATGTGTTGGTTTGGTGGATGTGTTGCTTTGGTGGATGTGTTGGTTGGCTTGATGTGTTGTTTTGGCAGATATGTTGGTTTGGTGGATGTGTTGGTTTGTCGGATGTGTTAGTTTGGCGGATGTGTTGATTTGGCGGATGTGTTGGTTTGGCGGATGTGTTGGTTTGGCGGATGTGTTGGTTTAGCTGTTGTGTTGGGTTGGCGGATGTGTTGGTTTGGCGGATGTCTTGGTTTAGTGGATGTGTTGGTGTGACGGATGTGTTGGTTTGAAAGATGTGTTGGTTTGGCGGATTTGTTGTTTTGTCGGAAGTGTTGGTTTGGTTGGTGTGTTAGTTTGGCACATGTGTTAGTTTGGCGCATGTGTTAGTTTGGTGGATGTGTTGGTTTGGCGGATGTGTTGGTTTGGTGGATGTGTTGGTTTGGTTGGTGTGTTAGTTTGGCGGATGTGTTGGTTTGGTGGATGTGTTAGTTTGAGGGATGTGTTAGTTTGGCGGATGTGTTGGTTTGGCGGATGTGTTGGTTTGGTTGGTGTGTTAGTTTGGCGGATGTGTTGGTTTGGTGAATGTTTTAGTTTGAGGGATGTGTTAGTTTGGCGGATGTGTTGGTTTGGTGGATGTGTTGGTTTGGCGGATGTGTTGATTTGGCGGATGTGTTGGTTTGGCGGATGTGTTGGTTTGGCGGATGTGTTTGTTTGGCGGATGTGTTGTTTTGGCAATTCTGTTGGTTTGGCGGATGTGTTGGTTTGGCACACGTTTTGGTTTGGCTGATGTGTTGGTTTGGCACACGTTTTGGTTTGGCTGTTGTGTTGGTTTGGCGGATGTGTTGGTTTGGCGGATGTCTTGGTTTAGCGGATGTGTTGGTGTGACGGATGTGTTGGTTTGACATGTGTTGGTTTGGCGGATGTCTTGGTTTAGCGGATTTGTTGGTGTGACGGATGTGTTGGTTTGAAAGATGTGATGGTTTGGCGGATTTGTTGGTTTGGCGGATGTGTTGGTTTGGTTGGTGTGTTAGTGTGGCGGATGTGTTGGTTTGGCGGATGTGTTGGTTTGGCGGATGTGTTGGTTTGGCGGATGTGTTGGTTTGGCGGATGTGTTGGTTTGGCGGATGTGTTGGTTTGGCGGATGTGTTGGTTTGGCGGATGTGTTGGTTTGGCGGATGTGTTGGTTTGGCGCATGTGTTGGTTTGGGGGATTTGTTGGTTTGGCGGATGTGTTGGTTTGGCGGATGTGTTAGTTTGGCGGATGTGTTAGTTTGGCGGATGTGTTGGTTTGGTTTGTGTGTTAGTTTGGCGCACGTGTTAGTTTGGCGCATGTGTTAGTTTGGCGGATGTGTTGGTTTGGCAGATGTGTTGGTTTAGCGGATGTGTTGGTGTGACGGATGTGTTGGTTTGACATGTGTTGGTTTGGCGGATGTCTTGGTTTAGCGGATTTGTTGGTGTGACGGATGTGTTGGTTTGAAAGATGTGATGGTTTGGCGGATTTGTTGGTTTGGCGGATGTGTTGGTTTGGTTGGTGTGTTAGTGTGGCGGATGTGTTGGTTTGGCGGATGTGTTGGTTTGGCGGATGTGTTGGTTTGGCGGATGTGTTGGTTTGGCGGATGTGTTGGTTTGGCGGATGTGTTGGTTTGGCGGATGTGTTGGTTTGGCGGATGTGTTGGTTTGGCGCATGTGTTGGTTTGGGGGATTTGTTGGTTTGGCGGATGTGTTGGTTTGGCGGATGTGTTAGTTTGGCGGATGTGTTAGTTTGGCGGATGTGTTGGTTTGGCGGATATGTTGGTTTGGTTTGTGTGTTAGTTTGGCGCACGTGTTAGTTTGGCGCATGTGTTAGTTTGGCGGATGTGTTGGTTTGGCAGATGTGTTGGTTTGGCGGATGTGTTGGTTTGGCTAATGTGTTGGTTTGGCGGATGTGTTAGTTTGGCGGATGTATTAGTTTGGCGGATGTGTTAGTTTGGCGGATGTGTTGATTTGGCGGATGTGTTGGTTTGGCGGATGTGTTGGTTTGGCGGATGTGTTGGTTTGGCGGATGTGTTAGTTTGGCGGATGTGTTGGTTTGGCGCATGTGTTGGTTTGGCGCATGTGTTAGTTTGGCGCATGTGTTCGTTTGGCGGATGTGTTGGTTTGGCGGATGCGTTGGTTTGGCGGATGCGTTGGTTTGGCGGATTTTTTGGTTTGACGGATTTGTTGGTTTGGCGGACTTGTTGGTTTGGCAGATGTGTTGGTTTGGTGGACGTGTAAGTTTGGCAGATTTTTTGGTTTGGCAGATGTGTAAGTTTGGCGGATGTGTTAGCTTTTTTTTCTTCTTTTTTTTTCTTTTTTTTTGTATACTGAATCGAGGCTCGTGAAAGAGCTAACATTTACTTCACAAACAAATCGACCAGACAAACAAAATACACAAAAAGAGGGAGCGGAAGACAAGATGGGGAGAAAAGGGGAAGCACACAAACACAACATCCGAGAGCAGGGAGATGTGTGGAAGGGAGAGGGCCCGGGGGGAGGAGGCATGGTAAGGGAAAGGGGGGGGGGGGGGAGGGAGAAGTATAAAGCACAAGGACACCAAGGACTTCCAGGACAGAAGTTGGATGGCAGTTGGTTTGGCGAATTTGTTGGTTTGGCGGATGTGTTGGTTTGGTGGATGTGTTGCTTTGGTGGATGTGTTGGTTGGCTTGATGTGTTGGTTTGGCGGATGTCTTGGTTTAGCGGATGTGTTGGTGTGACGGATGTGTTGGTTTGACAGATGTGTTGGTTTGGCGGATGTCTTGGTTTAGTGGATGTGTTGGTGTGACGGCTGTGTTGGTTTGAAAGATGTGTTGGTTTGGCGGATTTGTTGGTTTGGCGGATGTGTTGGTTTGGTTGGTGTGTTAGTTTGGCGCATGTGTTAGTTTGGCGCATGTGTTAGTTTGGTGGATGTGTTGGTTTGGCGGATGTGTTGGTTTGGTGGATGTGTTGGTTTGGTTGGTGTGTTAGTTTGGCGGATGTGTTGGTTTGGTGGATGTGTTAGTTTGTCGCATGTGTTAGTTTGGTGGATGTGTTGGTTTGGCGGATGTGTTAGTTTGGTTGGTGTGTTAGTTTGGCGGATGTGTTGGTTTGGTGGATGTGTTTGTTTGGCGGATGTGTTGGTTTGGCGCATGTGTTGGTTTGGCGCATGTGTTGGTTTGGCGCATGTGTTGGTTTGGCGCATGTGTTGGTTTGGCGCATGTGTTCATTTGGCGGATGTGTTGGTTTGGCAATTGTGTTGGTTTGGCGGACGTGTAAGTTTCGCGGATTTGTTTGTTTGACGGATTTGTTGGTTTGGCGGATGTGTTGGTTTGGCAGATGTGTTGGTTTGGTGGACGTGTAAGTTTGGCAGATTTTTTGGTTTGGCAGATGTTTAAGTTTGGCGGATGTGTTAGCTTGGCGGATGTGTTGGTTTGGCGAATTTGTTGGTTTGGCGGATGTGTTGGTTTGGTGGATGTGTTGCTTTGGTGGATGTGTTGGTTTGCTTGATGTGTTGGTTTGCTTGATGTGTTGTTTTGGCGGATATGTTGGTTTGGTGGATGTGTTGGTTTGTCGGATGTGTTAGTTTTGGCGGATGTGTTGGTTTGGCGGATGTGTTGGTTTGGCGGATGTATTGGTTTGGCGGATGTGTTGGTTTGGCTGTTGTGTTGGGTTGGCGGATGTGTTGGTTTGGCAATTCTGTTGGTTTGGCGGATGTTTTGGTTTGGCACACGTTTTGGTTTGGCTGATGTGTTGGTTTGGCTGTTGTGTTGGTTTGGCGGATGTGTTGGTTTGGCGGATGTCTTGGTTTAGCGGATGTGTTGGTGTGACGGATGTGTTGGTTTGACAGATGTGTTGGTTTGGCGGATGTCTTGGTTTAGCGGATGTGTTGGTGTGACGGATGTGTTGGTTTGAAAGATGTGTTGGTTTGGCGGATTTGTTGGTTTGGCGGATGTGTTGGTTTGGTTGGTGTGTTAGTTTGGCGGATGTGTTGGTTTGGCGGATGTGTTGTTTTGGCGGATGTGTTGGTTTGGCGCATGTGTTGGTTTGGCGCATGTGTTGGTTTGGCGCATGTGTTGGTTTGGCGCATGTGCTGGTTCGGCGCATGTGTTGGTTTGGCGAATGTGTTGGTTTGGCGGATGTCTTGGTTTAGCGGATGTGTTGGTGTGACGGATGTGTTGGTTTGAAAGATGTGTTGGTTTGGCGGATTTGTTGGTTTGGCGGATGTGTTGGTTTGGCGGATGTGTTGGTTTGGCGGATGTGTTGGTTTGGCGGATGTGTTGGTTTGGCGGATGTGTTGGTTTGGTGGACGTGTTGGTTTGGCAGACGTGTTGGTTTGGCGGACGTGTTGGTTTGGCGGACGTGTTGGTTTGGCGGACGTGTTGGTTTGGTGGACTTGTTGGTTTGGTGGACGTGTTGGTTTGGCGGACGTGTTGGTTTGGCGGACGTGTTGGTTTGGCGGACGTGTTGGTTTGGCGGACGTGTTAATTTGGCGGACGTGTTGGTTTGGCGGACGTGTTGGTTTGGCGGAAGTGTTGGTTTCGCGGATGCGTTGGTTTGGCAGATGTGTTGGTTTGGCGGATGTGTTGATTTCGCGGATGTGTTGATTTTGCGGATGTGTTGGTTTGGCGGATGTGTTGGTTTGGGGGATTTTTTGGTTGGGCGGATGTGTTAGTTTGGCGGATGTGTTGGTTTGGCGCATGTGTTGGTTTGGCGGATGTGTTGGTTTGGCGGATTATTTGGTTTGGCGGATGTGTTGGTTTGGTTGGTGTGTTGGTTTGGCGGATGTGTTCGTTTGGCGGATGTGTTGGTTTAGCGGATGTGTTGGTTTGGTTGGTGTGTTGGTTTGTCGGAGGTGTTGGTTTTGGCTAATGTGTTGGTTTGGTGGATGTGTTAGTTTGGCGGATGTATTAGTTTGGCGGATGTGTTGGTTTGGCGGATTATTTGGTTTGGCGGATGTGTTGGTTTGGTTGGTGTGTTGGTTTGGCGGATGTGTTCGTTTGGCGGATGTGTTGGTTTAGCGGATGTGTTGGTTTGGCGGATGTGTTGGTTTGGCGGATGTGTTAGTTTGGCTAATTTGTTGGTTTGTCGGAGGTGTTGGTTTGGCTAATGTGTTGGTTTGGCGGATGTGTTAGTTTGGTGGATGTATTAGTTTGGCGGATGTGTTGGTTTGGTGGATGTGTTAGTTTGGCGGATGTATTAGTTTGGCGCTTGTGTTAGTTTGGCGGATGTATTAGTTTGGCGCTTGTGTTAGTTTGGCGGATGTGTTGGTTTACCGGATGTGTTGGTGTGACGGATGTGTTGGTTTACCGGATGTGTTGGTTTGACAGATGTGTTGGTTTGGCGGATGTGTTGGTTTGACAGATGTGTTGGTTTGGCGGACGTGTTGGTTTGGCGGATGTGTTGGTTTGGCGGATGTCTTGGTTTAGCGGATGTGTTGGTGTGACGGATGTGTTGGTTTGAGATGTGTTGGTTTGGCGGATGTCTTGGTTTAGCGGATTTGTTGGTGTGACGGATGTGTTGGTTTGAAAGATGTGATGGTTTGGCGGATTTGTTGGTTTGGCGGATGTGTTGGTTTGGTTGGTGTGTTAGTATGGCGGATGTGTTGGTTTGGCAGATGTGTTGGTTTGGCGGATGTGTTGGTTTGGCACATGTGTTGGTTTGGCGCATGTGTTGGTTTGGCGCATGTGTTGGTTTGGCGGATGTGTTGGTTTGGCGGATGTGTTGGTTTGGCGGATGTGTTGGTTTGGCGGACGTGTTGGTTTGGCGGACGTGTTGGTTTGGCGGACGTGTTGGTTTGGCGGACGTGTTGGTTTGGGGGACGTGTTCGTTTGGCGGACGTGTTGGTTTGGTGGACGTGTTGGTTTGGCGGACGTGTTGGTTTGGCGGACGTGTTGGTTTGGCGGTCGTGTTGGTTTGGCGGACGTGTTGGTTTGGCGGACGTGTTGGTTTGGCGGACGTGTTGGTTTGGCGGACGTGTTGGTTTGGCGGACGTGTTGGTTTGGCGGACGTGTTGGTTTGGCGGACGTGTTGGTTTGGCGGACGTGTTGGTTTGGCGGACGTGTTGGTTTGGCGGACGTGTTGGTTTGGCGGACGTGTTGGTTTGGCGGACGTGTTGGTTTGGCGGACGTGTTGGTTTGGCGGACGTGTTGGTTTGGCGGACGTGTTGGTTTGGCGGACGTGTTGGTTTGGCGGACGTGTTGGTTTGGCGGACGTGTTGGTTTGGCGGACGTGTTGGTTTGGCGGACGTGTTGGTTTGGCGGACGTGTTGGTTTGGCGGACGTGTTGGTTTGGCGGACGTGTTGGTTTGGCGGACGTGTTGGTTTGGCGGACGTGTTGGTTTGGCGGACGTGTTGGTTTGGCGCACGTGTTGGTTTGGCGCACGTGTTGGTTTGGCGCACGTGTTGGTTTGGCGCACGTGTTGGTTTGGCGCACGTGTTCGTTTGGCGGATGTGTTGGTTTGGCAATTGTGTTGGTTTGGCGGATGTGTTGGTTTGGCGGATTTGTTGGTTTGACGGATTTGTTGGTTTGGCGGACGTGTTGGTTTGGCAGATGTGTTGGTTTGGTGGACGTGTAAGTTTGGCAGATTTTTTGGTTTGGCAGATGTGTAGGTTTGGCGGATGTGTTAGCTTGGCGGATGTGTTGGTTTGGCGAATTTGTTGGTTTGGCGGATGTGTTGGTTTGGTGGATGTGTTGCTTTGGTGGATGTGTTGGTTGGCTTGATGTGTTGTTTTGGCAGATATGTTGGTTTGGTGGATGTGTTGGTTTGTCGGATGTGTTAGTTTGGCGGATGTGTTGGTTTGGCGGATGTGTTGGTTTGGCGGATGTGTTGGTTTGGCGGATGTGTTGGTTTAGCTGTTGTGTTGGGTTGGCGGATGTGTTGGTTTGGCGGATGTCTTGGTTTAGTGGATGTGTTGGTGTGACGGATGTGTTGGTTTGAAAGATGTGTTGGTTTGGCGGATTTGTTGTTTTGTCGGAAGTGTTGGTTTGGTTGGTGTGTTAGTTTGGCACATGTGTTAGTTTGGCGCATGTGTTAGTTTGGTGGATGTGTTGGTTTGGCGGATGTGTTGGTTTGGTGGATGTGTTGGTTTGGTTGGTGTGTTAGTTTGGCGGATGTGTTGGTTTGGTGGATGTGTTAGTTTGAGGGATGTGTTAGTTTGGCGGATGTGTTGGTTTGGCGGATGTGTTGGTTTGGTTGGTGTGTTAGTTTGGCGGATGTGTTGGTTTGGTGAATGTTTTAGTTTGAGGGATGTGTTAGTTTGGCGGATGTGTTGGTTTGGTGGATGTGTTGGTTTGGCGGATGTGTTGATTTGGCGGATGTGTTGGTTTGGCGGATGTGTTGGTTTGGCGGATGTGTTTGTTTGGCGGATGTGTTGTTTTGGCAATTCTGTTGGTTTGGCGGATGTGTTGGTTTGGCACACGTTTTGGTTTGGCTGATGTGTTGGTTTGGCACACGTTTTGGTTTGGCTGTTGTGTTGGTTTGGCGGATGTGTTGGTTTGGCGGATGTCTTGGTTTAGCGGATGTGTTGGTGTGACGGATGTGTTGGTTTGACATGTGTTGGTTTGGCGGATGTCTTGGTTTAGCGGATTTGTTGGTGTGACGGATGTGTTGGTTTGAAAGATGTGATGGTTTGGCGGATTTGTTGGTTTGGCGGATGTGTTGGTTTGGTTGGTGTGTTAGTGTGGCGGATGTGTTGGTTTGGCGGATGTGTTGGTTTGGCGGATGTGTTGGTTTGGCGGATGTGTTGGTTTGGCGGATGTGTTGGTTTGGCGGATGTGTTGGTTTGGCGGATGTGTTGGTTTGGCGGATGTGTTGGTTTGGCGCATGTGTTGGTTTGGGGGATTTGTTGGTTTGGCGGATGTGTTGGTTTGGCGGATGTGTTAGTTTGGCGGATGTGTTAGTTTGGCGGATGTGTTGGTTTGGTTTGTGTGTTAGTTTGGCGCACGTGTTAGTTTGGCGCATGTGTTAGTTTGGCGGATGTGTTGGTTTGGCAGATGTGTTGGTTTAGCGGATGTGTTGGTGTGACGGATGTGTTGGTTTGACATGTGTTGGTTTGGCGGATGTCTTGGTTTAGCGGATTTGTTGGTGTGACGGATGTGTTGGTTTGAAAGATGTGATGGTTTGGCGGATTTGTTGGTTTGGCGGATGTGTTGGTTTGGTTGGTGTGTTAGTGTGGCGGATGTGTTGGTTTGGCGGATGTGTTGGTTTGGCGGATGTGTTGGTTTGGCGGATGTGTTGGTTTGGCGGATGTGTTGGTTTGGCGGATGTGTTGGTTTGGCGGATGTGTTGGTTTGGCGCATGTGTTGGTTTGGGGGATTTGTTGGTTTGGCGGATGTGTTGGTTTGGCGGATGTGTTAGTTTGGCGGATGTGTTAGTTTGGCGGATGTGTTGGTTTGGCGGATATGTTGGTTTGGTTTGTGTGTTAGTTTGGCGCACGTGTTAGTTTGGCGCATGTGTTAGTTTGGCGGATGTGTTGGTTTGGCAGATGTGTTGGTTTGGCGGATGTGTTGGTTTGGCTAATGTGTTGGTTTGGCGGATGTGTTAGTTTGGCGGATGTATTAGTTTGGCGGATGTGTTAGTTTGGCGGATGTGTTGATTTGGCGGATGTGTTGGTTTGGCGGATGTGTTGGTTTGGCGGATGTGTTGGTTTGGCGGATGTGTTAGTTTGGCGGATGTGTTGGTTTGGCGCATGTGTTGGTTTGGCGCATGTGTTAGTTTGGCGCATGTGTTCGTTTGGCGGATGTGTTGGTTTGGCGGATGCGTTGGTTTGGCGGATGCGTTGGTTTGGCGGATTTTTTGGTTTGACGGATTTGTTGGTTTGGCGGACTTGTTGGTTTGGCAGATGTGTTGGTTTGGTGGACGTGTAAGTTTGGCAGATTTTTTGGTTTGGCAGATGTGTAAGTTTGGCGGATGTGTTAGCTTTTTTTTCTTCTTTTTTTTTCTTTTTTTTTGTATACTGAATCGAGGCTCGTGAAAGAGCTAACATTTACTTCACAAACAAATCGACCAGACAAACAAAATACACAAAAAGAGGGAGCGGAAGACAAGATGGGGAGAAAAGGGGAAGCACACAAACACAACATCCGAGAGCAGGGAGATGTGTGGAAGGGAGAGGGCCCGGGGGGAGGAGGCATGGTAAGGGAAAGGGGGGGGGGGGGAGGGAGAAGTATAAAGCACAAGGACACCAAGGACTTCCAGGACAGAAGTTGGATGGCAGTTGGTTTGGCGAATTTGTTGGTTTGGCGGATGTGTTGGTTTGGTGGATGTGTTGCTTTGGTGGATGTGTTGGTTGGCTTGATGTGTTGGTTTGGCGGATGTCTTGGTTTAGCGGATGTGTTGGTGTGACGGATGTGTTGGTTTGACAGATGTGTTGGTTTGGCGGATGTCTTGGTTTAGTGGATGTGTTGGTGTGACGGCTGTGTTGGTTTGAAAGATGTGTTGGTTTGGCGGATTTGTTGGTTTGGCGGATGTGTTGGTTTGGTTGGTGTGTTAGTTTGGCGCATGTGTTAGTTTGGCGCATGTGTTAGTTTGGTGGATGTGTTGGTTTGGCGGATGTGTTGGTTTGGTGGATGTGTTGGTTTGGTTGGTGTGTTAGTTTGGCGGATGTGTTGGTTTGGTGGATGTGTTAGTTTGTCGCATGTGTTAGTTTGGTGGATGTGTTGGTTTGGCGGATGTGTTGGTTTGGTTGGTGTGTTAGTTTGGCGGATGTGTTGGTTTGGTGGATGTGTTTGTTTGGCGGATGTGTTGGTTTGGCGCATGTGTTGGTTTGGCGCATGTGTTGGTTTGGCGCATGTGTTGGTTTGGCGCATGTGTTGGTTTGGCGCATGTGTTCATTTGGCGGATGTGTTGGTTTGGCAATTGTGTTGGTTTGGCGGACGTGTAAGTTTCGCGGATTTGTTTGTTTGACGGATTTGTTGGTTTGGCGGATGTGTTGGTTTGGCAGATGTGTTGGTTTGGTGGACGTGTAAGTTTGGCAGATTTTTTGGTTTGGCAGATGTTTAAGTTTGACGGATGTGTTAGCTTGGCGGATGTGTTGGTTTGGCGAATTTGTTGGTTTGGCGGATGTGTTGGTTTGGTGGATGTGTTGCTTTGGTGGATGTGTTGGTTTGCTTGATGTGTTGGTTTGCTTGATGTGTTGTTTTGGCGGATATGTTGGTTTGGTGGATGTGTTGGTTTGTCGGATGTGTTAGTTTTGGCGGATGTGTTGGTTTGGCGGATGTGTTGGTTTGGCGGATGTATTGGTTTGGCGGATGTGTTGGTTTGGCTGTTGTGTTGGGTTGGCGGATGTGTTGGTTTGGCAATTCTGTTGGTTTGGCGGATGTTTTGGTTTGGCACACGTTTTGGTTTGGCTGATGTGTTGGTTTGGCTGTTGTGTTGGTTTGGCGGATGTGTTGGTTTGGCGGATGTCTTGGTTTAGCGGATGTGTTGGTGTGACGGATGTGTTGGTTTGACAGATGTGTTGGTTTGGCGGATGTCTTGGTTTAGCGGATGTGTTGGTGTGACGGATGTGTTGGTTTGAAAGATGTGTTGGTTTGGCGGATTTGTTGGTTTGGCGGATGTGTTGGTTTGGTTGGTGTGTTAGTTTGGCGGATGTGTTGGTTTGGCGGATGTGTTGTTTTGGCGGATGTGTTGGTTTGGCGCATGTGTTGGTTTGGCGCATGTGTTGGTTTGGCGCATGTGTTGGTTTGGCGCATGTGCTGGTTCGGCGAATGTGTTGGTTTGGCGGATGTCTTGGTTTAGCGGATGTGTTGGTGTGACGGATGTGTTGGTTTGAAAGATGTGTTGGTTTGGCGGATTTGTTGGTTTGGCGGATGTGTTGGTTTGGCGGATGTGTTGGTTTGGCGGATGTGTTGGTTTGGCGGATGTGTTGGTTTGGCGGATGTGTTGGTTTGGTGGACGTGTTGGTTTGGCAGACGTGTTGGTTTGGCGGACGTGTTGGTTTGGCGGACGTGTTGGTTTGGCGGACGTGTTGGTTTGGTGGACTTGTTGGTTTGGTGGACGTGTTGGTTTGGCGGACGTGTTGGTTTGGCGGACGTGTTGGTTTGGCGGACGTGTTGGTTTGGCGGACGTGTTAATTTGGCGGACGTGTTGGTTTGGCGGACGTGTTGGTTTGGCGGAAGTGTTGGTTTCGCGGATGTGTTGGTTTGGCAGATGTGTTGGTTTGGCGGATGTGTTGATTTCGCGGATGTGTTGATTTTGCGGATGTGTTGGTTTGGCGGATGTGTTGGTTTGGGGGATTTTTTGGTTGGGCGGATGTGTTAGTTTGGCGGATGTGTTGGTTTGGCGCATGTGTTGGTTTGGCGGATGTGTTGGTTTGGCGGATTATTTGGTTTGGCGGATGTGTTGGTTTGGTTGGTGTGTTGGTTTGGCGGATGTGTTCGTTTGGCGGATGTGTTGGTTTAGCGGATGTGTTGGTTTGGTTGGTGTGTTGGTTTGTCGGAGGTGTTGGTTTTGGCTAATGTGTTGGTTTGGTGGATGTGTTAGTTTGGCGGATGTATTAGTTTGGCGGATGTGTTGGTTTGGCGGATTATTTGGTTTGGCGGATGTGTTGGTTTGGTTGGTGTGTTGGTTTGGCGGATGTGTTCGTTTGGCGGATGTGTTGGTTTAGCGGATGTGTTGGTTTGGCGGATGTGTTGGTTTGGCGGATGTGTTAGTTTGGCTAATTTGTTGGTTTGTCGGAGGTGTTGGTTTGGCTAATGTGTTGGTTTGGCGGATGTGTTAGTTTGGTGGATGTATTAGTTTGGCGGATGTGTTGGTTTGGTGGATGTGTTAGTTTGGCGGATGTATTAGTTTGGCGCTTGTGTTAGTTTGGCGGATGTATTAGTTTGGCGCTTGTGTTAGTTTGGCGGATGTGTTGGTTTGGTGGATGTGTTGGTTTGGTTGGTGTGTTAGTTTGGCGCATGTGTTAGTAGGTGGATGTGTTGGTTTGGCGGATGTGTTGGTTTGGCGGATGTGTTAGTTTGGCTAATTTGTTGGTTTGGCGGATGTGTTGGTTTGGTGGATGTGTTAGTTTGGCGGATGTGTTGGTTTGGCGGATGTGTTGGTTTGGCGGATGTGTTGGTTTGGCGGATGTGTTGGTTTGGCGGATGTGTTGGTTTGGCAGATGTGTTGGTTTGGTGGATGTGTTGGTTAGGCAGATGTGTTGGTTCGGCGGATGTGTTGGTTTGGCGGATGTGTTGGTTTGGCGGATGTGTTGGTTTCGCGGATTTGTTGGTTTGGCGGATGTGTTGGTTTGGCGGATGTGTTGGTTTGGTTGGTGTGTTAGTTTGGCGGCTGTGTTAGTTTGGTGCATGTGTTAGTTTGGCGCATGTGTTAGGTTGGTGGATGTGTTGGTTTGGCGGATGTGTTGGTTTGGCGAATGTGTTGGTTTGGTTGGTGTGTTAGTTTGGCGGATGTGTTGGTTTGGTGGATGTGTTAGTTTGTCGCATGTGTTAGTTTGGTGGATGTGTTGGTTTGGCGGATGTGTTGGTTTGGCAGATGTGTTGGTTTGGTTGGTGTGTTAGTTTGGTGGATGCGTTGGTTTGGTGAATGTGTTAGTTTGAGGGATGTGTTAGTTTGGCGGATGTGTTGGTTTGGCGGATGTGTTGGTTTGGCGGACGTGTTGGTTTGGCGGACGTGTTGGTTTGGCGGATGTGTTGGTTTGGCGGATGTGTTGGTTTGGCAGATGTGTTGGTTTGGCGGATGTGTTGTTTTGGCAATTCTGTTGGTTTGGTGGATGTGTTGGTTTGGCACACGTTTTGGTTTGGCTGATGTGTTGGTTTGGCGCACGTGTTGGTTTGGCTGTTGTGTTGGTTTGGTGGATGTGTTGGTTTGGCGGATGTCTTGGTTTAACGGATGTGTTGGTGTGATTGATGTGTTGGTTTGACAGATGTGTTGGTTTGGCGGATGTCTTGGTTTAGCGGATGTCTTGGTTTAGCGGATGTGTTGGTGTGACGGATGTGTTGGTTTGAAAGATGTGTTGGTTTGGCGGATTTGTTGGTTTGGCGGATGTGTTGGTTTGGTTGGTGTGTTAGCTTGGCGGATGTGTTGGTTTGGCGGATGTGTTGATTTGGCGGGTGTGTTGGTTTGGCGCATGTGTTGGTTTGGCGCATTGTTGGTTTGGCGCATGTGTTAATTTGGCGGATGTGTTAGTTTGGCGGATGTGTTGTTTTGGCGAATGTTTTGGTTTGGCGGATGTGTTCGTTTGGTGGATGTGTTAGTTTGGCGGATGTGTTGGTTTGGTGGATGTGTTGGTTTGGCGGATGTGTTGGTTTGGCTGAGTCTGTTGGGATATCATATGTTTCTCCCAACTTTGCACACCTTGATTGGGCAATCTTTGCACATTCTTCTGTGCAAAACTGTTCAAGCTCAGCCAAGTTGCATGGGGAGCGTTGATGGACAGCAATCTTCAAGTTATGCCATTAATTTTCGATTGCATTTAGGTCGGGGGTCTAACTGGGCCACTCAAGGACATTTATATTTTTGTTCCTTAGCCACTCCAGTGTAGTTTTGGCTGTGTGCTTCGGGTCGTTGTCATGCTGAAAGGTGAACCTCTGTCCCAATTTCCTTTTTTCTTGCAGAGGGCAGCAGGTTTTCCTCTCGGAATTTTCTGTATTTTGCTCCATCCATTTCCCCTTCTATCCTGACAAGTGTCCCAGTCCCTCATAATGAGAAACATCCCCAAAACATGATGCTGCCACCACCATGTTTCACAGTCGGGATGGTGTTCTTTGGGGGATGTGCTGTGTTGGGTTTGCACCAAACGTAATATTTTGAATTTCGGCCAAAAATTTCCGTCTTGGTTTCGTCAGACCACAAAACGTTTTGCCACATGGCTTCAGAATCTCCAGAGTGTTTTTTTGCATACCACAAATGGGACTCAAGGTGGGCTTTTTTTTAATGGCTTCCTTCTTGCCACCCAACCGAACAGGCCAGACTTTGAAGTGCTTGGGATGTTGTTGCCACATGCCCACAGTAACCAGTCTTTCCCATAAAGGCCTGTAGCTCTTTCAAAGTTGCCATTGGTCTCTTTGTGGTCTCTCTGAACATTCTCCTCTTTGCTTGGTCATCCAGTTTGGAGAGGCATCCTGATCCTGGCAGGGTTGAGGTGGCACCATACACCTTCCACTTCTTAATGATTGTCTTGACTGTGCTCCACGAGATATTCAAGGCCTTTGAAATATTTTATACCCATCGCCTGATCTGTGCGTTTCCACAACTTGAACCCGGAAGTCTTTTGAAAGCTCCTTGGTGCTCATGATTGAGTCTTGCTGTGAAAAGCACTACCCGGCAGAAGAAACCTACAGAAACAGCAGATTTTTTCTTGAAATAATCAGAATCATTACAATTTAACACAAATGGAGGCCAGTAAACTTGGTGCGTAATTTTGAAGGTGATTGGTTACACCTGATCTAATTTACAATTGCTATTATAAGGGGTTTATACCTGGTGTTGGCCAAATGGTTAGGACGGCGGGCTTGGGATCCTAAGGTCCCGAGTTTGAATCCCGCTTAGCTTCTGAACTAATACCAGGTGGGGTTGACCCAGCCTGTCATCCGTCCGAGATTGGCGAAATGAGTACCACGGTACTGGGTCCTCCTCCATTGAGGTTGGTGGCAGGATTTGCACGCTGGCCGCCATAAAAACACCTCATTCCGTAGCACACACAGTGGTGTGTGTCGGGATGGTGCTGAGGGGTCGTCCAAAGACACAGCGACATGCTGTTCCAGCATACGCTCCCACATTTTTATATATACTGTATATATGTATAGATATATATATATGTATAGATAGATAGATATATATATATATATATATATATATATATATATATATATATATATATATATATATATATATATATATACACATATACGTATACATATATATAATATATTGTTGCGGATTCGGGGGTCGGCGCTCCTTTTACCAAGGGGGGGTTAATCCCCTTGTCTTTTAAGCTGGCCGTCCCCCAATCCTGGAAATTATAACGCACTTTTCCGGTCGAGATTGGCCAGGGTGATTGGTCAATGGAGTCCCAAATACCTGAGTGCCAATCCGACTGCAAAGCAGGGAGATAATTCCCGCTCGGACCGCGGACAAGATGGAAATTGCCGAGCAGTTTAGCAATCCGAAGCCCGAGCCGTTAGCAAGAATATTAAACCCGATTAAAGCGGTTCCGAATCGTGCCACAGGTACTCAATGGAGAGAAAAGATGAAGACGATCGAATAAAAGGAAACCAAAGTGAAGAAAGAACAAATATGATTTATTACAACAACCAAAGAAGAGGAAACGAAAGGGAAAGAATATACAAGAAGAAGAAGAAGCAGACACAGGGCAACCTTACCTATACAGTCTTACTTAACCTCAGGACAAACAGACAGACTTACGCAGGAGGGTAGTGGCAGGGGGGAGAAGGTCCAAGCGGATGGTTTAGGCGATGGGATCCCGTCCAGGCTCCGAGTCCGCGGCGAAGAACGGCCGGCAGCTTCGCGTGGCTTTGGCGCACGACCGGACCTTTTCATATGCAAGGGCTGGACTCCTGCATACGTAATATGTGCGCCTGCTGCCTCTCTCTCTCGCTCAATGTTCATAAAGCGCCTTCTCTCGCGCAGTTCGTCCGTGCAGTTCAATACAATGATGCAATCTGCTCAGTCCGTCATCAATGGTGGCTCCCTGCGCAGTCCGTATTCACAGCAATCCCCGGCGCAGTCCCTTTTAGAATGTGTTCGCTGGCCAGACCTCCGCGCAGTCTGTGATATTCGAGCTCTCCCCGTGCAGTCCAATACAATCGATGGCTCCCTGCGCAGTCCGTTCAACAACGTGACAATCAATCGAGCTCTCCCCACGCAGTCCTGGTTGGTTCGTTGACAGGGCCACGCCTCGTTTTGGTGCTCCGCCCCCTTCTTCTCAGGCTTGACCACGTGCGTAATGGCGGCCGGGGCGAGCGCTAAGGCAAAGGCAAAGGCGCGTACCAATTTGGAGAGAGGCAAGCCGCAAAATGAACGGAATGGGGCCTATCTTATTTAATTAATGCAACGCAGATGCAACTATTGGGAACACAGCCTTAACTAAACACAGACTAAGGAAATAACTGAGAAGTTCCTATGGTGTCCTACGTGTTGCTTGTGGACTAACTATGGGTGCAACCTTTTTAAATGAAGATAATTATTTACAAGAATTATTTACAAGTTAGGGGTTCTCAAAACCGTAACAATATATACACTACCGGTCAAAAGTTTTAGAACACCTCAATTTTTCCAGTTTTTATTGAAATTTATGCAGTATAATGTCTCAATGTACTCTGAAATTAAGCATAGAACAAATAAACAATTGGAGATATAAAATAAATCATGGAATCATTTTGTTAAACAAAATTTAATTTAAGTTTTTGACTCAGCATAGTATCCACCTTTTGCAGATATAACTGCCGAACACACTCATGGCATTCTTTCTCCAATGGAAATCAAATATTGTTCAGGAAGTTCTTCCCAACACTGTTGCAGAAGTTCCCACAAATGTGTTGCACTTGTCGGTTGCTTTGCTTTCACCCTTCTGTCCAGTTCATCCCAAACCAGCTCGATGGGGTTTAAGTCTGGAGACTGTGCTGGCCATTCCATGATTTGAAGCCTACCGTCTTGTTCTTTTCCTCGAAGGTAGTTTTGACATAGCCTGAAGGTGTGTTTAGGGTCATTATCTTGCTGTAGGATGAACCCCTGACCAACTAGGCGTATACCAGAGGGTATTGCATGGCGCTGCAAAATGCTGTGGTAGCCCTTTTGGTTCAGGGTGCCAGTCACTCTGTGCAAGTCGACAAATCTGGATCCAGCAAAAGAGCCCCAGACCATCACGCTTTCTCCTCCATGTTTGACAGTTGGTGTCACAAACTGAGGAACCATCCTTTCGCCTATTCCACGGCGTACAAAAACACTACGTGATGAACCAAAGATTTCAAATTTTGATCCAGCGGTCCATAAGACCTTCTTCCAGTCTTCAGTAGTCCACTGGCGGTGCTTCATGGCCCAGGCAAGCCTCTTTTTCTTATTTTGCCATCTTAGCAATGGCTTTCTTACTGCCACTTGACCTGTCAAACCTGCAGCTCGAAGTCTTCTCTTCACAGTTGAAACTGAGACTTGCTTATGTTACGTGGTCCTCCCGGTGACTACCTGGTCTCGGTGACCCCCGGACCGTGAGAGGAACTCCGCCAGAAAGATCTATTATTTATGCCCTTTCGTAACGCAATCAATATGAATTCCAGTCAATAAGAAACCCCACACCAAGGATCCGGAATAATCAATGATATATTCCCCGAGCAATCAACAACCATCAACAATCAACAATCAATATTACAAAGATGTAAACTCATCTACAATAGCTCTAAGATGGCCATCTTATACATTCCTCACGTGAGCCCCACTCCCGACTCCCTCCATGGTCAATGTCTCTCACAATGTCTCCGTACTCCTGTAGTTCGATCTCCGCACGTGGGCGGTTGAACGGACCCTTCCTGACGTGCTTCCACCGTGCACGTCCCGTACCGGGAACAGCTGCTGCCGCGGACACCTCCTCGGCAGCCCACCGAGGTCGGTGCTCGTGATCGTGGCTTCGGGGCTCGCAAAGCGTGCGAGGCCCAAGGCACCTGCCGTGCGCGCCCTTGTAGACGGTGAGGCGAACTGTGCCGGACGCTTGGTTCCGTGCACGAACCCACGGCGACTTGACGTGTCAATGGGTAGTTACACGTCCCGGTAACTCCTCTCGCCAGACGGGCTTTTAAACGCAGCTTTCCCCACGCTGCTCAATATCGATACCGCTCTTTTCGGCGCTGGGCGAGGAAGAAGAAGATCGCCCCTTCTCCCGGACCTCGTGTCTTTTCTTCTTCCGTTTCCGGTCTCCTTTTCCCCAGAAGGGCTCCTGACCCTTTAATCACAACAACCTTTAATGGACTACACATTAATAAGCAAAGACCTGGATAGTAATTCACATAAATTCACATAAATCCGTAACACTCCCCCCCTTCAAGAAAGAAAGTTTGAACCCAGCGAAAACTTTCTTTGCCGGCCAACTTGGATAAACAAATCAGATAACTCACACCCCCAAATCATCAGTTCCCCCCGGGCACAGTTACCACTTAAAAATAAAGCAACAAAATTTCACACAATCCCCTCGATTAATTTCCTCTGGACCAAGCGTCAACCACGTCTAGTTTCTCTTGAATGACGGTTAAGAGGTGGTGACCAAAGCCCCAAAGTTAAACCTCTCGATATCACTTTTTCGGGAGGCCCAGCTGAGTATTCCCTACATGGACGCCTTAAGGAATGTGGAGTTCACGGTTAGTCCGGGGAGGAAAGTTCATTACATGGGCGCCTTTAAGAACGTGGAGTTCACGGTTAGTCCGTGCAGGAAAGTTCACTACCTGGACGCCTTTAAGAACGTGGCGTTCACGGTTAGTCCGTGTAGGAGCCCCGGCTCGGCGGCTCCACCGTATATAGTGCTTCAACTTCTCCAGACTCCTAACAGTTACGGTGGGACCCCTTGTCCCAGCCGTTACCTGACTGGCGGTCTCCTTCTCGGCCAGTGCTCTGACATTCATTCTTTCGGGAGGTGCCGTAACTCTGGGAGCCTCCATAGTAATATCGGCTGCTGCCAACCCCAAAACTACCGCCAAGTTGTCCTCTTCTGTAGACCTCTCGACGTCTACGAAATGCCTTCCCTACGGTTATGGTCCGACACTCCAAATCCTTACCATTCCAATTCTTCTCTGCCTCTCTGGCGTCTCTTGTGCTTGCAAACGTGACAAAGCCGAACCCTCTTGACCGTTGCGTTTCCCTGTCTTTTACCACCCGCACTTCCACCAGCGGCCCATATCTGTTGAAGACAGAGATCAGAACTTCTTCCTCTGTGTTGAAGTTCAGTCCCCCTACAAATAACTTGGAACTTTTGTCGCCATCCCGAGCTGGGGTGGTGTTATTTCCCCTGCGGGGCTCTTTATCCACCCTCGGGTTACCATAAATTTGCCCCCCGGCCAAATCATTCCCGATAATCACAGATACTCCCTCTACAGGAAGCGCGGCTTGTAAACCTACGGTGACCGGTCCTGACACCAAATCGGATTCCAAATGGATGACATGAAGTGGGGCACTAACACAGCCACCGATCCCTTGTAACCGAACACTATCACCAGTTGCGGTACTCTTTGACAATGGCAAAATGCCTTCAAGCATTAAGGATTGATGGGCTCCTGTGTCCCTCAAAACCCTAACCGGTCTTGGGTTAGTCCAGTCTCCCTTGAGTGAGACCAACCCCTCATAAATAAATGGTTGGTAACTCTTCTGTGGGCGATTTCTTACGCTTGCCATCGCATTCGGAGTGGTAATAGTCGGACTCCGCTCTGGGTTTTCCCTTTTCATGAGGTAACAACTGGACATCAAGTGTCCAGGTTTCTTGCAAAAAGCGCAAGTAGGCCCGGAGGAAAAACTCGTGGTCTGCCTCGGGCCCCCCGAAAAATAAGTTTGTCTTGGGCCCGTAGCCCCCTGATTTCGAACAGTTCGGGTATCAGCGTTGTCCCCATAATCATCTCGAGGCCGCCGCCATGTATTGTCGTTCTCCGCACCTGCTGTTCCACACCTCCCCTGCGGAGATCTAGGCGAGGAGTTAGGTTCGTGGACCCCTATCCGGTGTGTTAAGGCATAATCATCTGCCATGGTGGCTGCGTCCCACAACTTCGGTACTTTCTTTTCCCGTAGGTACACTTTGATGTCCTCGTGGACACACTGTTGAAATTCCTCCACCAGCATCAGGTCACGCAATGCTTCGAAGTCATTCCCGACTCCTTTTGACTCACACCACCGATCAAACATGTTTTCTTTCACTCTAGCAAACTCCACATGGGTCTCACTCTCCCTCTTCCTGGCATTCCTGAATTTTTGCCGGTAAGCTTCCGGAACCAACTCATAGGCTTTGAGGATATGCTTCTTCAATACCTCATAATCTGCACATTGGTCCATTGGTAACGCCGAATAAATCTCTTGAGCTTTACCCACCAGCACACTTTGCACTAGTATGGTCCAGGCCTCCTCCGGCCAGTTTAACTGTCGAGCCACTTTCTTAAAGTGTGGAAAAAAATTTAGCGACTTCCTTTTCACTGAAGGGTGGAACCAGCCTCACATGTCTGCCCACATCCCAGGTGTTCTGGCTAGGTGTCGACCCCGTCAGCAAGGGTGGTACCTCTCCCCGTTCTCTCATTAACTCCAGCTCCTTGAATTTAATTTCTTGCTGAAGCTCCATGTCACGTTCCTTTAATTCCCTTTCCGCTTTTCTCTCCTCTGCTTCGAGGTCCCTTGCAGCTCTCCTCTCCTCTGCTTTTCTCCCTTCTAACCTTTCCTGGAGTTCTCGTTCCACTCTCCTTTCCTCTGCTTGTTTCTCTTCTCTCCTCTCTTCTGCTTTCCTTTCCTCTTCTGATCTTTCCTTTTCTGCTTTCCTTTCTTCTTCTGCTCTTTCCTTTTCTGCTTTCCTTTCTTCTTCTGCTCTTTCCTTTTCTGCTTTCCTTTCTTCTTCTGCTCTTTCCTTTTCTGCTTTCCTTTCTTCTTCTGCTCTTTCCTTTTCTGCTTTCCTTTCTTCTTCTGCTCTTTCCTTTTCTGCTTTCCTTTCTTCTTCTTTTAACCTTTCCTGGAGTTCTCGTTCCACTCTCCTTTCCTCTGCTTGTTTCTCTTCTCTCCTCTCTTCTGCTTTCCTTTCCTCTTCTTTGATCCGTTCCTGGCTCCGTAATTGCAACTCCAGTTTCCGGAGCTCAACGTCTTCTGGTTCTTCGGGTAGCCACTCCCAGGCTAACTCGTCCCATGTTCCTAATCCCACCATAGATTGTATCACCGTGGTCTGCAACTCTGCCTTCCTCAAATTAGTTCGGACCTCCAAGTTAAAATGTTTGGCCAATTTCAAGAGGTCCGACTTTAGTAACGCTCGGAACTGTGCCTCACTCGGGGTTACCGCAAAGTTCTGTGCCACAAACGCCATGGTGCCTATCGTTAACACCTGTTAACCTTCACCCAAGACTTTACCCCCAATTTCCCCAAAAATTTACCAATTAATACTTAATTAATAAATTTTAATTAATAAAAATATTATTTTATTATTTTATACAATTTTAGATCCCGGACGAGCCCCCAATTCTGTTACGTGGTCCTCCCGGTGACTACCTGGTCTCGGTGACCCCCGGACCATGAGAGGAACTCCGCCAGAAAGATCTATTATTTATGCGCTTTCGTAACGCAATCAATATGAATTCCAGTCAATAAGAAACCCCACACCAAGGATCCGGAATAATCAATGATATATTCCCCGAGCAATCAACAACAATCAACAATCAATATTACAAAGATGTAAACTCATCTACAATAGCTCTAAGATGGCCATCTTATACATTCCTCACGTGAGCCCCACTCCCGACTCCCTCCATGGTCAATGTCTCTCACAAAGTCTGTCTCTCACAATGTCTCCGTACTCCTGTAGTTCAATCTCTGCACGTGGGCGGTTGAACGGACCCTTCCTGACGTGCTTCCACCGTGCACGTCCCGTACCGGGAACAGCTGCTGCCGCGGACACCTCCTCGGCAGCCCACCGAGGTCGGTGCTCGTGATCG
The DNA here is from genome assembly GCF_964187855.1 of Myxine glutinosa. Lineage (NCBI taxonomy): Eukaryota > Metazoa > Chordata > Myxini > Myxiniformes > Myxinidae > Myxine > Myxine glutinosa. Next base: position 46,131,895 of record NC_136269.1, on the reverse strand, counting down.
CGGCTTCGGGGCTCGCAAAGCGTGCGAGGCCCAAGGCGCCTGCCGTGCGCGTCCTTGTAGACGGTGAGGCGAACTGTGCCGGACGCTTGGTTCCGTGCACGAACCCACGGCGACTTGACGTGTCAATGGGTAGTTGTCTCTCACAATGACATTCTCTGCCTCTAACAACCCTAACACATCCCGGTAACTCCTCTCGCCAGACGGGCTTTTAAACGCAGCTTTCCCCACGCTGCTCAATATCGATACCGCTCTTTTCGGTGCTGGGCGAGGAAGAAGAAGATCGCCCCTTCTCCCGGACCTCGTGTCTTTTCTTCTTCCGTTTCCGGTCTCCTTTTCCCCAGAAGGGCTCCTGACCCTTTAATCACAACAATCTTTAATCGACTACACATTAATAAGCAAAGACCTGGATAGTAATTCACATAAATTCACATAAATCCGTAACACTTACTTCGACCAGTGTTAAGCTGGAGTTGAAGCTGTTGTCCTGTGAGCCGCCTATCACGCAAGCTGTTGACTCTCAGAAACTTATCTTCTGATTCTGTTGTGGCTTTGGTTCTGCCAGACCTCTTCCTGTCAGAGTTTCCTCCAGTTTCCAAGTGCCTTTTGATGGTGTAGGAAACTGTACTCACTGACACCTTGGCTGTCTTTGCAATTTCTCTAAAGGAAAGACCTACACTTTTAAGGGTTATAATGCTCTGTCTGTCTTACTGCTTACCTTTGTACCATTTCAGGTTATTCACTGGACTTGAATTGCTTAAATTTCAATAAAAACTGGAAAAATTGAGGTGTTCTAAAACTTTTGACCGGTAGTGTATGTATATATATATATATCCGAATATATTATAAGGGGGTGGACACTTATCCAACCAAGATATATTCTGGTTTTGTTTTTTTAATTAAATTTCTGAAATTTGCAGAATTTGTTTTTCACTTAGAAGTTGTGGGTTACGATATGTAAATAAAGGTTTAATGCAATTTCATTCCAGGCTGTAAGGCAACAAAAGGTGAAAATTTTGAAAGGGGGTGCAGACTTTCTATAGGCACTGTATGTCTCCAAAACACCCTGCCACATCATGTAGTGCTACTGGAGACATAGTATAAGAGGTCATGAGCAAGCACTGATTGAATAGTGAAGTTTTATTACCTCTGCCCCCAAAGGTGTTTTTTTTACTGAAGTTTTGTGCCACCGCCACGTCATTAGTACTTAACAATTAGAACAGATGTATTTGTTAATAATGAGACAGCATAAATGTAAGTTATATGTCATCATCCAGATCCTTTACTTGAAATGTTACAATCAGAGAGGCAGAGCTTTGGGATGACCCTCGTGTTGTAGAGGGCACAGTGGATATAAACATTTTACTGTCGTACTGTATCATGTACATTTATATGCAGTATAATGCTGGATGGGCATCACTTTGATTCGTGAAAAACACATCTGCTAAATAATTCCTCGAAAACAGAAGATGTCACATGAGCAACAGCAGTTAAGCATTTGTCTCCCACAAGCAAACCTCCCAGAAAGGGTTTTGTGTGTTTATGCAGGGAAAGCACATCTCAAATAAATAAGAGAATTTTAAATATATGGTTAATCTCGTCTGCCAGGTTTGCGTTTGCTTTGATAATATATCCTTGTGTAGTGTTTAAGAACAGAGAAAGGCTTTATGCTGGGCCATTGATTTATCGTTGAACCCCCAAGAGTTGTAATGAAGAAAACACATTGTAAAGCATACAACATACAGCTGGATGCAAGCATAGAAATGAGATTGTGTGGAGACAGGGACAAGGGACAGAGGAAGAGAGAGATAGAGATTTCGAGGGGTGGGTTGGGATTAGAGATTGGGAAGAAGAGAGTTTGGGAGTGGGAGAGATTTGGGAGTTTCTATATACATTGATTGTTTGTGGTGGGGTGGGTGGAGGGTAATGATTATAAATAGAAAGAGAGAGATAAAGACATAGAAAGGGGGATGGAAGGAGAGAGAGGCAGAGGGGTAGGAGAGAGAGAGAGAGAGAGAGAGAGAGAGAGAGAGAGAGAGAGAGAGAGAGGTAGAGGGTCGGAGAGAGAGAGAGGGGTAGAGGGGTCAGAGAGAGAGAGAGGTAGAGGGGTCAGAGAGAGAGAGGTAGAGGGGTCAGAGAGAGAGAGGTAGAGGGGTCAGAGAGAGAGAGGCAGAGGGGTAGTAGAGAGAGAGAGAGAGGTAGAGGGTCGGAGAGAGAGAGAGAGAGGGGTAGAGGGGTCAGAGAGAGAGAGAGGTAGAGGGGTCAGAGAGAGAGAGGTAGAGGGGTCAGAGAGAGAGAGGTAGAGGGGTCAGAGAGAGAGGTAGAGGGGTCAGAGAGGGAGAGAGGTAGAGGGGTCAGAGAGGGAGAGGTAGAGGGGTCGTAGAGAGAGGCGGAGGTGTCGAGAGAGAGAGAGAGAGAGAGGGGGGGTAGAGGGGTCAGGGAGAGAGAGAGGTAGAGGGGTCAGAGAGAGAGAGGTAGAGTGGTCGGAAAGAGAGGTGGAGGTGTCGAGAGAGAGAGAGGTAGAGGGGTCAGAGAGAGAGAGAGAGGTAGAGGGGTCAGAGAGAGAGACGTGGAGGGGTCAGAGAGAGAGAGGTAGAGGGGTCAGAGAGAGAGAGGTGGAGGGGTCAGAGAGAGAGAGGGGTAGAGGGGTCAGAGAGAGAGGGGTAGAGCGGTCGGAAAGAGAGGTGGAGGTGTCGAGAGAGAGAGAGAGAGAGGTAGAGGGGTCAGAGAGAGAGAGAGAGGTAGAGGGGTCAGAGAGAGAGACGTGGAGGGGTCAGAGAGAGAGAGGTAGAGGGGTCAGAGAGAGAGAGGTGGAGGGGTCAGAGAGAGAGAGGTGGAGGGGTCAGAGAGAGAGAGGTGGAGGGGTCGGAAAGACAGGTGGAGGGGTCGGAAAGACAGGTGGAGGGGTCGGAAAGAGAGGTGGAGGGGTCGGAAAGAGAGGTGGAGGGGTCGGAAAGAGAGGTGGAGGGGTCGGAAAGAGAGGTGGAGGGGTCGGAAAGAGAGGTGGAGGTGTCGAAAGAGAGAGAGAGAGAGAGGTAGATGGGTCGAGAGAGAGAGAGAGAGGCAGAGGGGTCGAAGAGAGAGGGGTCGAGAGAGAGAGGCAGAGGGGTCGTAGAGAGAGAGAGAAAGAGAGAGAGAGAGATCTATACCTCCGAGTTCTACAGACAGCTAGTTCCTTGGACTTTATAGTAGTTTCTGCTCTGACATGCACTGTCAACTGTGGGACCTTATATAGAAAGGTGTGTTTCTTTATAAACCATATCCAATCAATTTAGTTGGCTACAGGTGGCATCCAATCATGTTGTAGAGACATCTCAAGGATGATCAAAGGAAATAGGATGCACCTGAGCTCAATTTGGTGCGTCATCGTGAAGGGGTTGAATACTTATTGATTCGAGATATTTCAGCTTTTCATTTTTTTTTATTTTGTAAACGTTTCTAAACAAAAAACATTCCACTTTGACATTATGGGTTATTATGTGTAGATCAGTAACAAAAAATATATATTTAAATCATTTTAAATTCAGGCTGTACACAACAAAATTTGAAATAGTCAAGCGGTGTGAAACTTTTTGAAGGCACTGTGTATGTATGTGTATGTATATATATATATATATATATATATATATATATATATATATATATATATATATATATATATATATATATATATGTATGTATATATATATATATATATATATATATATATGTGTATATATATATATATGGTCGGTGTATATATATATATATATATATATATATATATTGTTATGAATTTGGTAATGCAACATCTAGAGCTAGGTAGATCTGAATAGGTAGGTATTCGGCTGTCGTGACAGGGACTCTACATGTAATAAGTTCTTGATGTTTAGGCGTTTGTCGGGGTAAGATGTATGAGTGTGGATCTACCTGGAGATTCGAGTGTTAAATAGTGAGGGATTAAAGGTAACGCCCCTGTGAGTCTCACCTAGTAGTCAAACCTTTGTCCATTATGGCACTGCAAACCACATAAACATTAGTTAGGTCCTTAGCGCAACATTAAATAATCCCCTTTCCCTGACAAGGACTTCGTATTAAATTGACAGGAAACCAGGTCAAAAACACCACCACGATTGGCCGCCACCGTGTACACCTCCAAAGGCCTACAAACCTGGCCGGCACGTGTTATGCCAGGACCGCAGGGTCGCGTAACGGGGGAGATGTCAGGAGTCGCGGGAGGCTTTGATTGGCTGAGGAGTGCGCAATGTGACGTCATCGGCCACCAATATAGGCGACGGTCGGACGCCATTTCAGGAGTTGTTGAGTCTCTCTGAGCAGACGCGGGCAGTTGAGTTGAGTTGAGTTCGTGGCAGGCACTGGCAGACGCAGGCAGGCACCAGAGAGTTGAGCGGTGGTGGAGAGTTGGAGAGGACACGCCATTCCAGTCGCAGTTCGAGTGCAGTTCGGGTTGTAGGGAGTCGCAGGAGACACACGAGAGCACACCCAGTTGGCACTGAGCAGTTCGTTGGCACTTGGCTGCCAGCACTCCCGCGTCGTCGAGTCGAGTGGAGTTGAAAGGAGTCCTTCCTGTCCCTGGTCAAGTGGAGCCGCTGGCCTGCGTCGGACGCGTGGTGCTTGGAGCGAGGGGCCTCGTGGTGTGCGATCGGGCCGGAAGGAGCGGTGCTGGACACCAACAATACAAGACGACAAAGACAGATAAGCCCGATCTCCGCGTATATTTTGAACGACGGGACGTGTTATTTTCGTGATTAATCTCCCTCGTTTGTGTTTGCTGTCAGTCGTGTGGGGACGTCCCGATTTAGGTTTATTAGAATTATTAGATTTACCGGCGGGCTTTTTCACTGGCTTTACTTTTCCTAATAAACCCTTATATTACTTTTTGTACATAATATCTGAACGCAGTTTTCCTGGGTGTTTGATTTTAATAGATAAGGTTGCGGAGCCTTCGCTGCGCCCCGCCATTCCGCGCGTTGGTGTTGAACTTGAGTCCGCCATTGAGTGTTCGCCTCGGGAGTTAAAGTCTCGCAAATCGGTCATCCGTAACGGTGGTGTTAATCACGGTTACGCGACAAGTGGTGTCAGGAGTGGGATTTGAACCCGTCGGACAAATTTTTTTGTCCGCGGCGAGACATCGACACGGTCGGACAAATTTTTTTGTCCGCGGGGCGACATCGACACGGTCGGGCGTACATTGCGCCCGACGTTCGAACGCAAAATTGTTATAGGCGAGGCGGAGAAATTTAGTAATCAATTGGGCATACGGAGCGCGATATCGCGTCTTCGTCAAATTTAAATTGTGTTACTGGAATTATTAAAATAAATACGCGCGCGGGAAACAATCTTCCGGAAAGCGGATGTCGGAAATTGACGAGATGGAAGTACGCAGCGAGGCCTCCGTCAGCGTCGGGAGTGAGCCGGAAATGGGGGATAAGGAGGATAGCGTTGGAACTTTCCCCGCCGCTGGGACGGCCCCGATAGATCTCCAGACCATAGTAAATTTAATAAATGCTCAGAGGGCCGAGGGTGAGCGAAACCTTGCAGAAATTCGGGGAGACATGAGGGCTCAGAGTGAGCGATTGGAGAACCAAATGGGGGTAATGAGGGACGAAGCGAGGGGTACCGGTGAGAAGTTAGACAATAATTTTGAGGAGTTAGACAAGAAAATCGGGAAGTTAGACAATAATTTTGAGGGGTTAGACAACGGGATAAAAGAGGTGAAAAATGGGTTAATGGGGGTAGAAAATAGAATGGCTGCCCAGGAGAATCAGATAGAGGGAGTGAAAAATGGGTTAGAGGGGTTAGAAAACAGTATGGAAGGAAAAATTGGGGAAATGGCACAGCAGCTGGGGGAACGAATTGATGGCATAGAAGGGAGAGTGCAAAACCAAATTACGGACAGACTGGGGAAATTTGAGGGTAAAGTAGAAACTCAAATGGGGGAGATGGAAAAAGCCATAGGGGTGGAAATTGGATTGAAACGGGAGGAATTAATGTCGAAAATAGAGGAGGGTGTGACGCAGGCTGTCCAAATGGGGGAAAAGTTGGAGGGTCAGATTGGTGCCACAAATGCTCGAATTGATAAAGCAAATGGAGACCTGGTTGTTTATCGGGACCGTGTGGATGTCACAACACCCCAACCGGGGGATGAATTTGGAATTGTGCAGCACCAGGGCGGTGGTGCGGAGCAAGAGGGGGTAGAGTTTTTGGGGGTCCATGCGATAGAGCCGGACCGGGTATTTATTGGGGATATTGATCAAAGCCTGGCGGGGCCAGGAATGATTTCTAATGATGAGGATGAGTTGATCCAGCGGCTGGAGACCTGTGACAGTCCCATGGAGGTAGAGCTTGTTCAGGCCCAAAGGAGTCTGGGGGAAGAGGTGAGTTGGTCCAAGGAGGTGGTTGGAATGACCGAGGGGACGCTCACTGTACACTGCTATTTGGAAACCGAGGCTCCAAAATTGGACAACCAGTTGGGGGAGTGTGTTGGCTCCGGGCTGGATTTGGATCTTGGAGGATCGGGAGATAGAGCTTCTGGAGATTTGGTCCCTGTAGGGAATTTGGATCAACTGCAGGGAGGGGCAGAACAACCGGTGGTAGAGGTTGTTCCCTGCAGCTGCGGTTTGGCGGTGGGAATGAAAATTTGTAAAATAAAATTTAAAATAAAATTACAATGGGAAATTGATTTGGAGCAGCCATGGTGGGGATTGGTCCCCGGGCTGCGGGATTTGGACATGGAGAGGTCATGGGTGATGGCCTCGGGCCAAAGTTGCCCCTTTCAAAATTTGGGTATGCCAGCCAGCTGGGGGGCTGTGATGGCGAGATTTGGACGTGGGGTCCAGCCTTGGGTATCGAGGTACGACCTGGGTCCCACGGGGGGTCTGGTGGAGTGTGGCGTCCCTTGTCCGTCGGGGCGCCGTCCGAGCTGGTGGCTCGGGCCGGCAGGGTCACCGGACCCTGGTGGGGGTTAAGACCTCCAGAGGGGTCCGAGGTGGTTTCTCAAGCCTGGGTTGGCATTTATTGAGGACCACTAGGGGGAGGTGTTGTGGGTCGCGCTTTGGTGGTGGCACTGTGGATGGCCAACTTGGGACTGATGTGGTGACCACCCGGGCATGCGGCCTGGCATTCTCCTCCAGGGACTTTGGGACAACTGGCATGTGATGACCTGCCATGCCGTGTTGGTCGATGGACGCGGGTCAAACCGAATGGACAGGGATGGAGATAGCCTGCCGGACAACCATTGGGGCATCTGTGGAACGTGATGGTGTGAGTGACCTTCCACAGATGCTCCGTTGTGATTTATGGACTCTCGGGTTGGGAAGAGAGCCATGGGGATGTGAATCGGGAGATGTGTAACGCGCCGAGCATATGGGCCATGCTCGGCTGGCATGTGTATGGCAAAGCATCCTTCTTTGGTGAGGTGAGTGAAATGTGACAAATGGTTGGCATGGGTAATCTGTGGGTTAGATGGAAATTTAAGGGTGGATTTTGAAATGCCATGGTGGACACTGTATAGTGACGCCATTATTGATCCAGGTGTGTAGACCAAAGTGTTGGAGGCTGTGATGAAATTAATAGGGTAGCAAGACACAGCTTTCAACTGGTTGCGGGGGCAACTGTGCTGATATTTGGGACGCGGGATGATGGGGATGTAGTTGTGTAGCCTGAGGGTCAACGTGGTGCTGTGCGTGTCCGAGGTGTGTGGACCATGTCTTCTGGGTGGGTCCCCTGGTGGAGCATGGCTGTTGACTGGACCTTGGTGTGGTCAAGTGTGGGTGAGCACTGGGGGGGCTGCAGTTTTGTAGTCGGACTGGGGGATGATGGGGAGGTGCAGGGGACGTGGCTGTAGGGATGCCACGCACTGCGACCGTGCCCCCAGGGCCGAGGTTGTGTGTGCGGTAGTGTGTGTTGTGGCAGCAAGTGCTCACCACATTGGCCAGCTGGGGCTGCTGCAGCTGTGTTCCTCGCAGGGGGGCCGAAGGATGGATGGTGGGTCGCACCCTTATGGACACTCATGGGCCATGTTGGCGTTTTGACTGCTCACCTTGTCCCGGTGACCCTTGCACGGTAGAGGTGCAGAGCTGTCGTGGCCACAGGTAGTTGTGTAGTGATGATCACCGTTGGATGCGGATCCACATACCTGCCAGTGTAGTGGGGACAAAAGAGAAATTTGGAAGTATTTGGTAGGCCCAATGTGAAATTTTGGGAATTGTAAGGGTGGATGACACTCTTGGACCGGACCAACCTGCAACTACCTGCACTTGAGGTGAGTGTTTTGAGGAGTACTGTCCCAGGCTTCAGGACTTGCTTTGGAAATTGGGGACATGTAAATTGGAGTTGGGAGGCGGGTGAGAGTGATGACATGGCCGGTGAGGGGATGGAATGGGAGCCACAGTGTCTTGTGGGTGGCGTATGTTTTTGTATTGTGGTTAGGTGTTTTGATGTGGTCGTGAGAGTGGAACCTGGAGAGTGAGTGATGATTATTGGAGATAATGAGGGGCGATAAATTGTGCTTTTTGGAAATGTGCTACTGGAAAGGTGTGAGGATTTAATGATTCGAACTGTGAATGGGATTTCACATTGGCAGACCATGGCAAGCCTTGTAACACCTTTTACACCATCTATGAATTGTACTGAATTGTGCTGAGTTGTGTGGAGAATTGAATGGCAGCGGGGGAGGAAGTGTGTTTTGGGGACCATGGGTGGGGAAGGTGTGTGTGTCCGCAGGTACAGAGCAAGCTCTGAGGAGCGATGCCTGCGGGCCCCCCTCTGCGGCAATTACCCCTGGCAGCCGGTGGTAACTGGAAATTGGAGCTCGTCGGTGGAGGGTCTGGTTGGGCGCCGCGGGGTGAGGAAGTCCCCCGGTGACCCGTGTTGCTGCGCGAAAGCAGGAGGCAAAGGAGCCTGGGGTGTGTGGAGACCCTCACCGGCGAGGTAACGGCGGAAAGGGGCTGTTGGGCTGTCATGGGGCCAAGAGGTAAAGGGGGGGGGGGGGGGCAATGAATTTGTAAGTCGGTTGACTTGTTTTTGGGACTGCGGGCACCACAGCCTGATGCGCCCCACCATCTTTTGTGCGGTACCTCCCCGCTGCCTAGTTGAGGAATGCACACACACGTGAATGACATCAATGCCATGGTCCTGCAGGGGGTGTATTGGGAATAAGTGCTTTGTTGATTTTTGCAATGCCTTGATGACCTATGGAATGAGAATGAGTGGTTAAGGGGTCTGTGTAGCATGAATGTGGGCGAAATCCACCGAGCCGTGTCACTCACCTGTAACATCTGGACAGGGCCCGAGGAAATTTAGGGGGATGCATTGGGGATGGCCCCGCAGGTAAGGTTGTGTCTTGTGGCATCCACCGGGGGACGCGGTCTGTAGACCGGGGTATGTACAAAGGTTAGAGTTTTGAGTTTTGGAAAGATGGTTAAGTTTTGTGGTTAAGTTAGTGTTGTGTGTTGTTGTTTCCTCCCTCCACAGGAACAACGAAGAAGATGTACATACTTGCATGATGGTTAAGGGGTTCAGCATGTTAAGGAAGTGTAGGTAGGTAGTCCGACTCACTTCCCACAGCCCTTCCTGATTTATTTCATAGGTTAATTAAGTGTGTGACAGTAAGTGTTAAGGCTGGAATGGTAGCCCTGCGGTGAACCTTGCAGGAGCTACGGTTCCAGGGGGGGGGCTGTGTTATGAATTTGGTAATGCAACATCTAGAGCTAGGTAGATCTGAATAGGTAGGTATTCGGCTGTCGTGACAGGGACTCTACATGTAATAAGTTCTTGATGTTTAGGCGTTTGTCGGGGTAAGATGTATGAGTGTGGATCTACCTGGAGATTCGAGTGTTAAATAGTGAGGGATTAAAGGTAACGCCCCTGTGAGTCTCACCTAGTAGTCAAACCTTTGTCCATTATGGCACTGCAAACCACATAAACATTAGTTAGGTCCTTAGCGCAACATTAAATAATCCCCTTTCCCTGACAAGGACTTCGTATTAAATTGACAGGAAACCAGGTCAAAAACACCACCACGATTGGCCGCCACCGTGTACACCTCCAAAGGCCTACAAACCTGGCCGGCACGTGTTATGCCAGGACCGCAGGGTCGCGTAACGGGGGAGATGTCAGGAGTCGCGGGAGGCTTTGATTGGCTGAGGAGTGCGCAATGTGACGTCATCGGCCACCAATATAGGCGACGGTCGGACGCCATTTCAGGAGTTGTTGAGTCTCTCTGAGCAGACGCGGGCAGTTGAGTTGAGTTGAGTTCGTGGCAGGCACTGGCAGACGCAGGCAGGCACCAGAGAGTTGAGCGGTGGTGGAGAGTTGGAGAGGACACGCCATTCCAGTCGCAGTTCGAGTGCAGTTCGGGTTGTAGGGAGTCGCAGGAGACACACGAGAGCACACCCAGTTGGCACTGAGCAGTTCGTTGGCACTTGGCTGCCAGCACTCCCGCGTCGTCGAGTCGAGTGGAGTTGAAAGGAGTCCTTCCTGTCCCTGGTCAAGTGGAGCCGCTGGCCTGCGTCGGACGCGTGGTGCTTGGAGCGAGGGGCCTCGTGGTGTGCGATCGGGCCGGAAGGAGCGGTGCTGGACACCAACAATACAAGACGACAAAGACAGATAAGCCCGATCTCCGCGTATATTTTGAACGACGGGACGTGTTATTTTCGTGATTAATCTCCCTCGTTTGTGTTTGCTGTCAGTCGTGTGGGGACGTCCCGATTTAGGTTTATTAGAATTATTAGATTTACCGGCGGGCTTTTTCACTGGCTTTACTTTTCCTAATAAACCCTTATATTACTTTTTGTACATAATATCTGAACGCAGTTTTCCTGGGTGTTTGATTTTAATAGATAAGGTTGCGGAGCCTTCGCTGCGCCCCGCCATTCCGCGCGTTGGTGTTGAACTTGAGTCCGCCATTGAGTGTTCGCCTCGGGAGTTAAAGTCTCGCAAATCGGTCATCCGTAACGGTGGTGTTAATCACGGTTACGCGACAATATATATATTGTTACGGAACCCAACGTCGGCCTCTTTCCCCCTTATCGAGGGGGGATTAATCCCCTCGTCTATGACTGACCGACGTGGTCATCGAAGTTACAATGTCCTTACTGGACCGACGGTAGGTAGGGTCCGTAGGCCGAGGGGTTCGCTGCTTACCTAATTACTACCGCCAGCCGGGAACGAGGGAATAACTTCTGCTCGAACCACGGTTTTAGTTGGATTAATTGCCGAGCGGTTTTAGCAACCCGGAGTTTGAGCCATTAACAAACACTAGACCCGATTCCTATGCGTTGGCCGAATCGCGCCACGTACACTCAATCTGGAAATCACGAAGACGACCGGACGAGAATGAAAAAGGCAAAAGTAGGAAGAACAGATATTTATTAATTATTATTTACACAAACAAAGAAAAGGAGCAAAGGAATAAAATAAAAGCAATGTACAGGGAAATGGACGGAGCAGAAGGACACAGAGCAATTCAAGCTTACCTATACAGTCTTACTTATACCCGGGACAGAACAAACAAAGACAGACTCACACGGTGGGAAATTGCAGATTGGATTTGATGCCGGTAGGACGGGGCACGGTCCAGAGAGATCGCGGCAAGAAGGTCTCGGGGCCAGTGGCGCGATGATGGTCTCTCCCGCGTCGATTCCAGTCAGCAGGGCCCACAGAGGACACGAGGCGGCGCAAGCTCCAGCGCAAGGGGGGAAGCACGGCGAGGCAGTAGGCGCACGAGACCATTCGTGTTCGTCTCTCTCCTATAACAAACCCTCCCGTCCCCTTTTATTACGTGCTTTTGGGATTCACCCGCGTGCCTGTTGGGAACGCCCCTCGGTCAGCTCGCCTCGGCCTTGATTGGTCGCGAGGGCTCACCGATCCCGCCCCCTTGATTAGGCGTTGGCAAAACCACGCCTTGTCCCTCGTGCTTGGCTGACTCCTCCCCCCCCCACCCCCCCCCCTCCCGATGACGAGACGGGGCCACACCCTTCTTCTCCGAATTAGAGCACCTGCAATGGCGTTTTTGGCACGAGGGGAAAATGGGCCTACGCTTATTTAATTGATGCAACGCAATGAATTAGTGGACCACAGAGCCTTATACTGACATTTACTAAGGACATAACTAGTGAAGGACACTTATGATTTGCTACGTGTGTGCGATGGCCTAACTAAGGACGACCTTTGATCTTTACAATTGGAGGTATTTACAAGAAATATTTACAGCACACAAAAGGGTATATTTTACAACAAATTACACACAGGATTCTCAAATCCTCAACAATATATATATATATATCCAAATATATGTTCAGTTCTCCAGCTTTCAATGAGCGCAAGTAATGACGTCACTGCCATGTACATACGCTCTGCCTGTCAAGCTCTCAAGAGAACCCTCTGACAGAGCAGAATTTTGATCTTAGTTCAGATACTGTCATACGTGTATTTAAAACTCACAGTTACCGACCTGGTTTCGCCCTTTTTGGGGCTCATCAGGGCAACGCAGTGAGTACTGCATACACTTATGACTCTGAAAACCTTTTGGTTATATACCAGTCACTATGCGATTTCATACCATCAGTGGTGAACCGCCATTAAGGTATCCCATCCAGCTATGCTGTACCTTAATGGGAGCGATAAGTACCATCTGCCACATGGCACATTCTCTGTGGTATCCACTCATTATATGGAATCCCCTGGATGCAGCCGGGAGCAAAGCATAGCTGGATGGGATAGCTTTTTTTTTTCTTTTTTTTTCTTTTTTTTGTATACTGAATCGAGGCTCGTGAAAGAGCTAACATTTACTTCACAAACAAATCAACCAAACAAACAAAATACCCAAAAAGAGGGAGCGGAAGACAAGATGGGGAGAGAAGGGGAAGCACACAAACACAACATCCGAGAGCAGGGAGATGTGTGGAAGGGAGAGGGCCTGGGGGGAGGAGGCATGGGAAGGGGGGGGGGGGGGAGAGGGAGAAGTATAAAACACAAGGACACCAAGGACTTCCTGGACAGAAGTTGGTATTTCAAAAAAGTGGAATTGGGGTGAAATTAGCGGGGGTAGAAAAGATCAAGGTTTTGGATGGGGGAAGATAAGAGATGGTGGTGAACAGCTGTTTTAAAGACTTGGAGGGTGGAGTGGGATTGAAGAGAGTGAGGGAGTTTGTTCCAGAGGCGGGAGAAAAGAGGAATGAAGGAGTGAAGGTGAGCAGAGAGTCTTGATTTTGGCAGTTTAACCATAAGAGGGTTGCAGGCAGATCTTGTGCGACCTGTAGGAATATTTGCGGGACAGAGCCCAGAGAGAGCTGGGGGGGCAAGGCCAGAGAGGAGTCGGTAGAAGACGGAAAGACCACCAACCTGCCTGCGGTGAGTGAGTGAGAGGCCCTTGGAGTTAGCTTCATCGCGGGAGATTCCAATGATTCTGAATGCTTTGGTTTCAACAGCGTGAAGGCGAGCGAGGTGTGAGGCAGGAGCACCAGCCCAGAGGGGAGAGCAGTATTCCATTGAGCTGCGGATGAAAGCCTTGTATGTGGTGAGGAGCTCAGGTGTGCCAAGGAAGGACTTCGCACGACGGAGGATGCCCAGTCGGCGACTGGCTTTGGAGGCCAGATTTGAAATGTGGTTTTCCCAGGAAAGATCATGGCAGATAGTGAGACCCAAAAGCTTGAGTGACAGAACTTCTTGGAGAGGATTATTCAGAAAGTGGATGGGAGGGTTGTCCAGTCGGTCTTTTCGGAGAGACATCGTAAGAGTGTGAGATTTGTCAGGATTGAAAGACATGTTCCACTTGTTTGCCCAGTCTGTGATTTTGTCAAGATCTGCAGAGAGTGAGGAGGCTGCAGACTGCCCATCTGAGGGATGAAGAATGGAGCGACAGAGAGTAGTGTCGTCAGCAAAGAGATAGAGAGGATTTTCAAGAGAGTCAGAGAGATCATTGATGAAGATCAGAAAAAGCACAGGGCCCAGAACACTGCCTTGGGGAACTCCAGCCTGAACAGGAAGAGGAGATGAGAGAAACCCATTCAGGGCCACACGTTGACTACGACTAGACAGGAAGTCCGCCAGCCATGCGTGGAGATTTCCATGTATACCAAAAGAGGAGAGTTTGGTGAGCAGAGCGGGGTGCCAGACCGTATCGAAGGCACGTGATATGTCAAGGGAGACTGCTCTAATTTCCTGTTTGGCATTGAGGACCTCCATCCATTGTTGAGAAAGCAGAAGCAGCATGTCCAGAGTGGAGTGTCCAGGTCTGAAACCAAATTGATGATCAGAGATCAAGCCATTGGAGAAGAGGAAAGATTTCATATCTGAAGCAATGATGGATTCCATGACGTTGCTGATAATTGGGAGAAGGCTGATTGGTCTGTAGTTGCTGGGATCTGTTTTTGCACCTTTTTTGTGCAATGCGGTGATGTTGGCAGATTTCCAAGCAGATGGAAGATGACCTTGAGCAAAAGAGAGGGTGAAGAGAACAGAGAGAGGGAGTGAAAGAGCGGAAGAACATGATTTTAGAACCCGTGGGCTGATGCCGTCAGGTCCAGTTGCAGAATCAGAGTCGAGGGTTGACAGAGACTTTTCCACCTTCTCAGGAGGAAAGGACACAGAGTCCAGGAGCAGCTGGGTACGACTGGGTACGGTGGGTACAGAGAGGGATGGGTTTGGGACACAAGATTTAGAGGCAAACACAGAGTTGAGGCATTCAGCTTTTTCACATGCGGAGTCAGCCGTGTGGCCATTTGAGGTGAGGGAGGGGATGGAGGGGGAACAAACACCAGAAACAGATTTGACCAGACACCACCAGGATTTGGAAGAGGGAGACAGATAAGAGAGTTCGGTCCTGAGAACGGAGAGATATTGTTTCCTGGCTCTCCTGTGGGTGGACACACACTTGTTTCGGGCTTTGTGAAAGGAAATGAGATTTCCTTCCGTTGGATTTGCTTTCCAGGTGACGAAAGCAAGTTGTTTCTGGGCAATAGCCTCACCACAAGATTCCGTGTACCATGCACGGGAGGAAGGGTATGACAACTGAAGACGAGATGGGATAAATCTGTGCATGAGAGAGAGAAATTTACTTTGGAAGTATTCCCAGGATGAGTTGATGTCAGAGGCAGTAGAGATGGGAGACCAGTCCAGATGATTGATGGCTGCTTGAAGACCGTGCCAGTTGGCCTGAGTGAAATGCCAGACTCGTCGACGCTGAGGAGGCTCTCTGAGAATGGTCAGAGAGATGTCCACTTTAACAAGCACATGATCAGAAGAGCCGATTGGAGCAGAAGAAGAGCAGCAGACATTTTCAGGGAAGTTAGTCATAACCAAGTCCAGAAGAGAAGATGCTCCGTTGACTGAGATCCGGGTTGGGAAATTGACAGATTGTGTCAGTCCCAGTGAGTCACAGAAGTCCTTTGCTGAAGAGCCATGGCTGGTGAGAGAGGTACCCACCCCCAGCCAACTGGCATGGTGACAGTTGAAATCACCACATATGAGGAAGAGAGAGTTGGGATGGGTAGATAGAAGTTGGTCCATATTTTCAGACAGCGAGATGTAGATGGAGTCATCACTGTTTGGTGGACGGTACAACACACATATGAACAAAAGGTGGGAGCGAAGGGGAAGCCGTAGCCAAAGGTATTCCTGGGGGTGAGGTGGAGAGAGGGCAGTACAGGGCGAGTGAGGAAGAGAGTTTTTTTATAAAGATAGCAACCCCACCTCCAGGACGAGGCTCAGGTCTATCATACCGGAGGAGGGAGTAACCTGGGAAAGATACCAAGGAATCAGAGACATCATGAAGGAGGAAAGTTTCTGTTAAGCAGATCAGGTCTGGTTTGTCAGAAGCAACCTGTATGGAGAGATCAGATAAGTTTGAGCGAAGGCCCCGGATGTTTGAGGTCCATACTGTTAAGGAAGAGGAAGGGGGAGCATCGGATACAGAACAGGGGGGGGGGGGGATCGGTAGGGTAAGATGTGGTAGAGGAGGAAGAGGTAGGGAGAACTGTTGAAGGTGTGTCAGAGATTACAGAATAGCTTGGAGAAAGGGAAGAATGGGGCGGACAAAAGGTTTGATGGTGATTGGGTGAGTCGCAGTGAGGTGTTATTTGAGGAGGGGGAAGAGTGAGGCAGAAGGTTGAGGGAGAAGAAGGTGAAAGTTGGAAGGGGGAAGAAGCGGGGAGGATGCTTTGAGGAGGAGGGGTGAGAGGGGAGGGGAGGAGTGAGGGAGAGTCTCGGAGGGGAGGGGTGTTGGGGGCGTTTAGGAGGAAAGGGGCAGGGGGGGAGATTCGAAAGGGATGGGTGATGGGGAAGATTTGGGGGGGAGGGGCAAGGGGGAAGATTTGAAAGAGATGGGTGATGGGGAAGATTTGGAGGGAAGGGGTGAGATTGGATTTTGAAAAGTGTACGATTAATGGGAAACGAACATTTATTGCAAAATGAGTTTCTTGAGACATTCGAGTCAAAAATACATTTGAGGACGCTGAAGGATGGGTGGAGTTCTGGAGAGTTTAGGGAATGAATGAAAGATGCACTGTAAGAGATGGATTTTTTTTTTGGAATGAATAGATTTGGTGAGCAAGTCGAAAGCATTCTTTTATAGAAGAAGAAGAAAAAGGTGTTATAGAATATGACAAAATAAAGTTCTTTAGGGGACAGATGAAACATTTTTTTACAACGTGATCACGTGATCACGAACAACGTGGTCGAAGAACGAACGAACAAATAAGAACGAACAAACGGATAAGAACAGAGAGGGAAAATATTTTTTTTGGTTTTTTTTTTGAGATTTTAAAACAAGGAAGTATGGGGTGAAAATACCGTGAAAAACAGAGACCGAAAGTAATTGCAGCGCGATCGAAGAACCGCTGAGACAAAAACAAAAGCCTCAAGCCAAGGGCTGACACGGTAGCCTACTAGTACTACACTAGGCCTCAGAATACACGATACGAAAAAACCGACGATTCTGTACACAGGTATGAAAAACCAACACCGAGAAACCTATTAAAGTCACCCCAATAGGTGCATACACCGAAAGAAAGATACAGATTCGACAAAAACACAATTGTGAAAAATTACTTAACTTCGAAAGCGTGCGTGCGGGGACAGCTTTGAAGAGACGTGACGACCAATCTTGTTCTGAAGCTGGATGGGATACCTTAATGGCGGTTCACCACTGATGGTATGAAATCGCATTGTGACTGGTATATAACCGAAAGGTTTTCAGAGTCATAAGTGTATGCAGTACTCACTGCGTTGCCCTGATGAGCCCCAAAAAGGGTGAAACCAGGTCGGTAACTGTGAGTTTTACATACACTTATGACAGTATCTCAACAAAGATCAAAATTCTGCTCTCTCAGAGGGTTCTCTTGAGAGCTTGACAGGCAGAGCGTATGTACATGGCAGTGACGTCATTACTTGCGCTCATTGAAAGCTGGAGAACTGAACATATATTTGGATTGGTTTGCTCCCGGCTGCATCCAGGGGATTCCATATAATGAGTGGATACCAGAGATCATGTGGCAGATGGTACTTTTCACTCCCATTAAGGTACAGCACAGCTGGATGGGATACCTTAATGGCAGTTCACCACTGATGGTATGAAATCGCATAGTGACTGATATATATATATATACATACAGTCATGGCCAAAAATATTGGCACCCTTGCACATTTTTCAAATAACTCACAATTTTCTCGAAAAATACGTTGAAATTGACAAAAGTATTTGGTTTCCACAATTCTTTATTTCACTGTTCATATTACACAACCTTTGTTTTTGATTCAGAACTTAATATATCCTTTAAAATCAGAAAATAAAAACAAATGGCATTGACAAAATTATTGACACCCTAGACTTAATATTTGGGAGCACAGACTTTGAACAAAATAACTACAGTCAAGCGCTTCCTCAAGCCATGAATGAGCTTCCTACACCTCTACACTGGCAGTCTGGCCCACTCTTCTTGTGCAAACTGCTCCAGTTCTCCCAGATTTGAAGGGTGCCTTCTTCCAACTACTGTTTTCAGATCTCCCCCCAGGTGTTCAATGGGATTTCGATCTGGACGTATTGCTGGCCACTTCAGAACAGTCCAGCGTTTTGTCTTGAACCATTCCTGGGTGCTTTTTGAAGTGTGTTTGGGGTCATTGTCCTGCTGCAAGACTCATGACCTTCGACAGAGACCCAGCTTTCTGACACTGTGTTGAACATTGCACTCCAAAATGCCTTGGTAATCTTCTGATTTCATGATGCCATGCACACATTCAAGGCACCCAGTGCCAGAGACAGCACAGCTACCCCAAAACCTCATGGAACCTCCTCCATGTTTGACTGTAGGGAAGGTGATCTTTTCTTTGAAGGATTAATTTTGTTTTCTGCAAACATAGAGATGCTGTGCTCTACCAAAAGCTCTAATATTTTCTAATATGTCCACAGAACATTCTCCCAGAACGATTTTGGCTTGTTCAGTTGTATTTTGGCAAACTCCAGTTAGGCTTTCTTACGTCTCTCTCTCTCTCTCTCAGCATTGGGATCCTCCAGGGTCTCCCACCATAGAACCCACTCTCATTTAGTTGTCGACGGATGGTGTGAGTTGAAACTGTCGTACCTTGTGTCTGAAGGTCAGCTTGAATCTGTTTGGCAGTTGATCGAGGTGCTTTCTCCACCATTTGAACAATCCTTCGCTGCAATCTTTGATCAAATTTTCTCTTGCGGCCACATCCAGGGAGTTTGGCTAAAGTGCCATGGTCATTAAACTTCCTGATAACATTGCGTACAGTGGACACAGGAACATCAAGGTCTCTGGAGATGGACTTGTAGCCTTGAGATTGTCTATGCTTGGCTACAATCTTGTGTCTGACCTCCTCATAAAATTCTCTGGTTTTCTTTCTTTTCTCCATGCTCATTGTGGTGCACACGGTGACACAAAACAGCAGAATGACTCCTTTTCTCTATTCAAACTGGTTGAATGAGTAATTTTTCTATTGCAGGCTCCTGCAACCCACCAAAGGTGAGTTCAATTTGAAAGTAAAGGAAAATCACCTGCTTGAAATCTAATTATTTCTAGCAACAAGATTGGAGGTCACATCTCTTCAAAGCTGTCCATGCGTGCACGCTTTCGAAGTTAAGTAATTTTTCACAATTGTGTTTTTGTCGAAACTGTATCTTTCTTTCGGTGTGTGTAACTATTGGTGTGTCTTTAAGAGGATTCTCGGTGTTGGTTTTTCATACCTGTGTACAGAATCGTCGGTTAGTTCGTGTCGCGTATTCTGAGGCCTAGTGTAGTAGGCTACCGTGTCTGACCTTGGCTTGAGGCTTTGTTTTTGTCTCAGCGGTTCTTCGATTGCGCTGCAATTACTTTCGGTCTCTGTTTTTCACGGTCTTTTCACCCCATACTTCCTTGTTTTCAAATCTCAACTCAAAAAAAATAAATAAATAAAAATTTCCTTCTCTGTTCTTATCCGTTTGTTCGTTCTTATTTGTTCGTTCGTTCTTCGACCACGTTGTTCGTGATCACGTTGTTAAAAAATGTTTAAACTGTCCCCTGAAGAACTGTATTCTGTCGTATACTATAACACCTTTTTCTTCTTCTTCTATAAAAGGATGCTTTCGACTTGCTCACCAAATCTATTCATTCCAAAAAAAATTCCCATCTCTTACAGTTCCTCTTTTCTACATTCCCGAAACTCTCCTGCACTCCACCCCTCCTTCAGCGTCCTCAAACGTATTTTTGACTCGAAGGTCTCAAGAAACTCATTTTGCAATAAATGTTCGTTTCCCATTAATCATACACTTTTCAAAATCCAATCTCACCCCTCCCCTCCAAATCTTCCCCATCACCCCTTCCCTCCAAAACTTCCCCATCACCCCTTCCCTCCAAAACTTCCCCATCACCCCCTCCCCTTCAAAACTTCCCCATCACCCCTCCCCTCCAAATCTACCCCCTTGCCCCTCCCCTCCAAATCCTCCAAATCTTCCCCATCACCCATCTCTTTCAAATATTCCCCCTTGCCCCTCCCCTCCAAATCTTCCCCATCACCCATCCTTTCAAATCTTCCCCCTTGCCCCTCCCCTCAAAATCTTCCCCATCACCCCTTCCCTCCAAAACTTCCCCATCACCCCTCCCCTCCAAAACTTCCCCATCACCCCTTCCCTCCAAATCTACCCCCTTGCCCCTCCCCTCCAAATCATCCCCATCACCCATATCTTTCAAATCTTCCCCCTTGCCCTCCCCTCCAAATCTTCCCCATCACCCATATCTTTCAAATATTCCCCCTTGCCCCTCCCCTCAAAATCTTCCCCATCACCCCTTCCCTCCAAATCTACCCCCTTTCCCCTCCCCTCCAAATCATCCCCATCACCCATATCTTTCAAATCTTCCCCCTTGCCCTCCCCTCCAAATCTTCCCCATCACCCATCCATTTCAAATCACCCCGCTTGCCCCTTCCCTCCTAAACTCCCCCCACACCCCTCCCCTCCGAGACTCTCCCTCACTCCTCCCCTCCTAGACTCCCCTCTCACCCCTACCCCCACAAAGCGTCCTCCCCGCTTCTTCCCCCTTCCAACTTTCACCTTCATCTCCCTCAACCTTCTGCCTCCCTCTTCCCCTCCTCAAATAACACCTCACTGCGCCTCACCCAATCACCATCAAACCTTTTGTCCGCCCCATTCTTCCCTTTCTCCAAGCTATTCTGAAATCTCTGACACACCTTCAACAGCTCTCCCTACCTCTTCCTCCTCTTCCACATCTTACCCCCACCGCTCCTCCCCCCCCCCCCCCCACCCGCCCCCGCTGTTCTGTATCCGATGCTCCCCCTTCCTCTTCTTTAACAGTATGGACCTCAAACATCCGGGGCCTTCGCTCAAACTTGACTGATCTCTCCAAACAGATTGCTTCTGACAAACCAGACGTGATCTGCTTTACAGAAACTTTCCTCCTTCATGATGTCTCTGATTCCTTGGTATCTCTCCCAGGTTACTCCCTCATCCGGTATGATAGACCTGAGCCTCGTCCTGGAGGTGGAGTTGCTATCTTTATAAAAAAAACTCTTCCTCACTCGCCCTGCACTGCCCCCTCTCCACCTCACCCCCAGGAATACCTTTGGCTACGGCTTCCCCTTCGCTCCCACCTGTTGTTCATATGTGTGTTGTACCGTCCACCAAACAGTGATGACTCATCTACATCTCGCTGTCTGATAATATGGACCAACTTCTATCTACCCATCCCAACTCTCTCTTCCTCATATGTGGTGATTTCAATTGTCAACATGCCAGTTGGCTGGGTGTGGGTCCCTCTCTCACCAGCCATGGCTCTTCAGCAAAGGACTTGTGTGCCTCACTGGGACTGACACAATCTCGTCAATTTCCCGACCCGGATCTCAGTCAACGGAGCATCTTCTCTTCTGGACTTGGTTATGACTAACTTCCCTGAAAATGTCTGCTGCTCTTCTTCTGCTCCAATCGGCTCATCTGATCATGTGCTTGTTAAAGTGGACATCTCTCTGACCATTCTCAGAGAGCCTCCTCAGCGTCGACGAGTCTGGCATTTCACTCAGGCCAACTGCACAGTCTTCAAGCAGCCATCAATCATCTGGACTGGTCTCCCATCTCTACCGCCTCTGACATCAACTCATCCTGGGAATTCTTCCAAAGTAAATTGCTCTCTCTCATGCACAGATTTATCCATCTCGTCTTCAGGTTGTCACACCCTTCCTCCCGTCCATGGTACACGGAATATTGTGGTGAGGCTATTGCCCAGAAACAACTTGCTTTCGTCTCCTGGAAAGCAAATCCAATGGAAGGAAATCTCATTTCCTTTCACAAAGCCCGAAACAAGTGTGTGTCCACCCTCAGGAGAACCAGGAAACAATATCTCTCCGTTCTCAGGACCGAACTCTCTTATCTGTCTCCCTCTTCCAAATCCTGGTGGCATCTGGTCAAATCTGTTTCTGTGTTTGTTCCCCCTCCATCCCCTCTCTCACCTCAAACGGCCACACGGCTGACTCCGCACGTGAAAAGCTGAATGCCTCAACTCTGTGTTTTGCCTCTAAATCTTGTGTCCCAAACCCATCCCTCTCTGTACCCAGCTGCTCCTGGACTCTGTGTCCTTTCCTCCTGACAAGGTGGAAAAGGTTTCTGTCAACCCTCGACTCTGATTCTGCAACTGGACCTGACGGGCATCAGCCCACGGGTCCTAAAATCCTGTTCTTCTGCTCTTTCACTCCCTCTCTCTGTTCTCTTCACCCTCTCTTTTGCTCAAGGTCAACTGCCATCTGCTTGGAAATCTGCCAACATCACCACTTTACACAAAAAAGGTGCAAAAACAGATCCCAGCAACTACAGACCAATCAGCCTTCTCCCAATTATCAGCAAAGTCATGGAATCCATTATTGCTTCAGATATGAAATCTTTCCTCTTCTCCAATGGCTTGATCTCTGATCATCAATTTGGTTTCAGACCTGGTCACTCTACTCTGGACATGCTGCTTCGGCTTTCTCAACAATGGATGGAGTTCCTCAATGCCAAACAGGAAATTAGAGCTGTCTCCCTTGACATATCACGTGCCTTCGATACGGTCTGGCACCCTGCTCTGCTCACCAAACTCTCCTCTTTTGGTATGCATGGAAATCTCCACGCATAGCTGGCGGACTTCCTCTCTAGTCATAGTCAACGTGTGGCCCTGAATGGGTTTCTCTCATCTCCTCTTCCTGTTCAGGCTGGAGTTCCCCAAGGCAGTGTTCTGGGCCCTGTGCTTTTTCTGGTCTTCATCAATGATCTCTCTGACTCTCTTGAAAATCCTCTCTATCTCTTTGCTGATGACTCTACTCTCTGTCGCTCCATTCTTCATCCCTCAGATCGGCAGTCTGCAGCCTCCTCACTCTCTGCAGACCTGGACAAAATCACAGACTGGGCAAACAAGTGGAACATGTCTTTCAATCCTGACAAATCTCACACTCTTACGATGTCTCTCCAAAAAGACCGACTGGACAACCCTCCCATCCACTTTCTGAATAATCCTCTCCAAGAAGTTCTGTCACTCAAGCTTTTGGGTCTCACTATCTGCCATGATCTTTCCTGGGAAAACCACATTTCAAATCTGGCCTCCAAAGCCAGTCGCCGATTGGGCATCCTCCGTCGTGCGAAGTCCTTCCTTGGCACACCTGAGCTCCTCACCACATACAAGGCTTTCATCCGCAGCTCAATGGAATACTGCTCTCCCCTCTGGGCTGGTGCTCCTGCCTCACACCTAGCTCGTCTTCACGCTGTTGAAACCAAAGCATTCAGAATCATTGGAATCTCCCGCGATGAAGCTAACTCCAAGGGCCTCTCACTCACTCACCGCAGGCAGGTTGGTGGTCTTTCCGTCTTCTACCGACTCCTCTCTGGCCTTGCCCCCCAGCTCTCTTTGGGCTCTGTCCCGCAAATATTCCTAGTGCATCGCACACATCGCACAAATATTCCTAGTGCATCGCATCGCACAGGTCGCACAAGATCTGCCTGCAACCCTCTTATGGTTAAATTGCCAAAATCAAGACTCTCTGCTCACCTTCACTCCTTCATTCCTCTTTTCTCCCGCCTCTGGAACAAACTCCCTCACTCTCTTCAATCCCACTCCACCCTCCAAGTCTTTAAAAACAGCTGTTCACCACCATCTCTTATCTTCCCCCATCCAAAACCTTGATCTTTTCTACCCCCGCTAATTTCACCCCAATTCCACTTTTTTGAAATACCAACTTCTGTCCTGGAAGTCCTTGGTGTCCTTGTGTTTTATACTTCTCCCCCCCGCCCCCCCCCCCTTCCCACGCCTCCTCCCCCCAAGCCCTCTCCCTCCCACACATCTCCCTGCTCTCAAATGTTGTGTTTGTGTGCTTCCCCTTCTCTCCCCATCTTGTCTTCCGCTCCCTCTTTTTATATATTTTGTTTGTCTTGTTGATTTGTTTGTGAAGTAAATGTTAGCTCTTTCACGAGCCTCGATTCAGTATCCAAAAAAAAAAAAAAAAAAACTTCTGAAAGGTGCCAATAATATTTTCAGGGCCATTTTAGGATTTCTGTGTGGAATAAGCTAAGATTTCGTAATTTTTTCAGCTTTTTTTGTTTTGTTCCCCTGCAATCCAAAGAAATACAAATATGGATACCAAAATATGTTTTTATTTCAACAATTTTCTCGAAGAAATGGTGCATTATTTGAAAAAAGTGCAAGGGTGCCAATATTTTTGGCCATGACTGTATGTGTATACTGTATATATATATATATATATATATATATATATATATATATATATATATATATATATATATATGTGTGTATCATACACACACACATGGCATTGGTGTGGGTAGTGACATCCAGGCCTTAGCATCTGAAGGTGCATATAATTTCCGGTAGAACCTGGGCCAGTCTTCATAAATATAACGGCCAATCTTTGCTTTGTCGTATACAGCTTTCTCGAACATCTTAAATTATGTGCATGCCAGCATGTACTTGTATATGGCAGTAAACAACGGCATGTGAGCTTGATTTGTCAAGAAAGAGAGCATTGTATGATATGGCCGGATTAATGCAGATAACTTTTGTTTTTGTAATTCTTCAATTTGCAGCTTTCTGTTTTGAATTGCTCGGCATGCAAAACATCCTGGGAAAAGTCAGGGAGATAAGGACATGCCCACATGTTGCAGCACCATGAAAAAGAGCTCTGTTGTAGGCAAGCATGCCAGCTTGCTTTAGTATGCAGCTTGCAGAGCAAAGCCTCAAGGAACAGGAATCGACGTTCCACAGAAATGCTAAATGCCATCATTCGGCAAGTAATATCAGAACTACTCTCTGTCTATAAGGCCTTTGTCCGTAGCTCAATGGAGTGAGTATTGCTCTCCCATATGGTCTGGGGTTGCAGCATCACATCTGTCCTTCCAGGATTTTGTGGAATCTAAAGCTCTCAACATTATTGGAACCTCTCCCGATGAGGCTGAAGTTCAAGCAAGGTCTGCTGCTTTCACATCACAGGTATGTTGGTTGACTTCTTTCTTTCTCTCTTTTTTTTTACTGCCTTCTGGTTTGACCTCCTCTGCTCTTTCATCCCTCACACTCTCCCCTTTCGTCCCTCGCACTCTCCCCAACAAGCCCAGGATGTACACTTTATCCTAGTGACCCACTAATGGTTAACTTTGCAAAATCCTGACTGACGGCTTACCTTAACTCTTGTTCCCTGCTTCTCTCATATGTGGAACCACCTTCGCCTGGTATAGGCTGTGCTATCCTGCTACTGTATTTCCTCCGGTGTTTCAAGCAGGTGATGTACTACTTTCTCATGTCATCCCTAATCTTTATCCACTTTCTTTATTCCCTTCATTAACCCTTCCTAACCCAACCTTCTTACTTGCAGGTTGTATTACTTCCTCCCCTTCCCCCTTGCTCTCTCTCCTCTTTTTCTGTTCATCAATTCCCTTGCTTGTGTGACCAAGACCAAGTTAATCCTGATAAATCTCACACTCTCACAATGTCTCTCAGAAAAGACCGACTGGACAACCCTCCCATCTACTTTCTGAACAATCCTCTCCAAGAAGTTCTGTCACTCAAGCTTTTGGGTCTCACTATCTGCCATGATCTTTCCTGGGAAAACCACATTTCCAAGCTGGCCTCCAAAGCCAGTCGCCGACTGGGCATCCTCCATCGTGCGAAGTCCTTCCTTGGCACACCTGAGCTCCTCACCACATACAAGGCTTTCATCCGCAGCTCAATGGAATACTGTTCCCCCCTCTGAGCTGGTGCTCCTGCCTCACACCTAGCTCGGCTTCACGCTGTTGAAACCAAAGCTTTCAGAATCATTGGAATCTCCCACGATGAAGCTAACTCCGAGGGCCTTTCACTCACTCACCGCAGGCAGGTTGGTGGTCTTTCTGTCTTCTACCGACTCCTCTCCGGCCTTGCTCCCCCAGCTCTCTCTGGGCTCTGTCCCCCAAATATTCCTACAGGTCGCACAAGATCTGCCTGCAACCCTCTTATGGTTAAACTGCCAAAATCAAGACTCTCTGCTCACCTTCACTCCTTCATTCCTCTTTACTCCCGCCTCTGGAACAAACTCCCTCACTCTCTTCAATCCCACTCATCCCTCCAGGTCTTTAAAACAGCTGTTCACCACCATCTCTTATTTCCCCCATCCAAAACCTTGATCTCTTCTACCCCCGTTAATTCTCACCCCTAGATCCACTTATTTGAAATACCGACTGCTTTCCTGGAAGTTCTAGCAGAGTCCATGTGTTTTATACCTCTCCCTACCCCCCCCCCGCCCCCCCCACCTCCCCATGCCTCCTCCCCCCAAGCCCTATCTCTCCCACAGATCTTCCGATGTCCCTGTTCTCTGCTGTTGTATTTGTGTGCTTTCCTCTCTCTCCCCATCTTGTCTCCCGCTCCTTTTATTGTATTATATGTTTTGTGTGTCCGTTTTTTTTTTTTGATCGATGTTAGCTCTTACGCTAGCCTCAATCTTGTATACAAAAGAGTTGCCCGCTGCTCTGCTGTGAGTTCATACCTTCTGTCACCTTGTTCTCCTATGAGCCTCGATATTGTGTGGAAAAATAAAAAAGCAAACCAAAAACGGCACTCAGTGGAGAGCATACCTCCGCCTAGTTGGCCATACCCCTCAATGGTGAAGAATCACTTTAAAAATGCGACTAGCTGGATCTGGATCTTCACCAAAATCGAATCGATTCTTCCTTGTCACACATACGGGCAAGGGGAGCAAGGGGGTTAACAAGGAGAGATGCAGAAAATAGGGCGAG
Source organism: Myxine glutinosa (assembly GCF_964187855.1). Classification (NCBI taxonomy): domain Eukaryota; kingdom Metazoa; phylum Chordata; class Myxini; order Myxiniformes; family Myxinidae; genus Myxine; species Myxine glutinosa. Next base: position 46,105,152 of record NC_136269.1, on the reverse strand, counting down.
ATGGAGAAGATTGTCATGGGGACCGCAAGGCTAACCCCCGCTCTAGCAGGGAAAATGGCCTTAAAATGCATGTTGTGTTGTTGTTGTTGTCTTGTCACACACACACAACCTCTCCAACAAGTTTCGTCCAAATCCATCCATAACGTTTTGAGATATCCTGCTATGTATCGTTTTTGGCCCGATCTCCCAATGGTGAAGAATCATTTAAAAATTATAGTGGCCGGATCCGAATCCGGATCTTCAACAATATCTAATCATTTCGTCCCTGTCACATACGCGACATCTCTGCCAAATTTCGTCCGAATCCGTCCACAACTTTTTGAGATATTTTGTTCACAAAAGGACAAACAAACAAGAAGACTTTTATGCAGAGCACGAAAAAAGGTTGCAATTGATCCAGCAAATTGTCCATTTCAGCAAGATCAAAATTGACGATCTTGATCAAAGCCCGGGTCAATAGGATCAAAAGTGATGCTTTTTAGATGAAAATTGATGATTTTGGAAGTTTAACATTGAGTTGACATTTAACGTTTTGAACTCAAAAATAGTTTATTTCCGAATTTTGTGACTCAATGTGCAAATGCTGTTCAATGTCCAAGTCAATTGGATGAAAATTGATGGTTTTTCAGATGTAAATTGATGATTTTAGAAGTTTGACCTTTTGATCTAAAAATAGTTTGCTTCCAAATTTAGTGACTCAATATACAAATAAAAACTACCGTTTAGAGGCCATTTTTCCCCGCAAAGCGGGGGTTGGCCTTTTCGGGGACCGTGGTAGTTGTTGTTTTTTTGGTCCCCTTTTTGAAGCAATGCTTTTACGGCCGGATGCCCTTCCTGACGCCAACCCTTTTTGCCGCCTTCAACGACAAACAGGGAATTACCAGTGAACTGGTACTCAATTAGCCGACCTCGGAAGGATGACAGGCTGAGTCAACCCCCCTGGCATTAATTCGGCGATCGACCGAGATTCGAACCCAGGATCCTAGGTATATCCTAAGCCGGCACCCTAGCCGCTAGCCCAACACCAGGGATTAATATACAAATGTACAAATGATATACAAATGTACAAATGATATACAAATGTACAAATGCTGTTCAATTTTCAAATCGATCGGATTAAAAATGCCGATTTTAGAAATTTGACCTCCAGGTGACCTTTTACCTCAAAATCAATAGACTTCTCAATTGTGATGACCCCTACAACCTGGTGAAGTTTTGTGTAGATCGGTTGAAAATTGTGACCTGCAGTTGACTGACATACAGACAGGCAAACAAACAGACAGACAAACAGACCGAATAATGCACAAGACCAACCAATATACTTGAAAAATCTTCGATTTTGCAAGTAACAAACTGACTTACAGACAGACAGGCAGACAGACAGACAGACAGACAGACAGACAGGGGTGAAAACATAACCTCCATCCACCTTTGGTGGTGCAGGTAATAAATGGCCATTGCCACCCTCTGCCAGTGGAAGGTGAAAAATCTCTCTGATCTGAGCTGGACTTCAATTATGTGGACTTAAATTAAGGCCAAATATATATATATATATCCGGTCTCTGGTCAACGCGCGCATCCATTTTGACCCTTGCACGTCAACAATTTTTTTTTTTTTCAAATTTCCAACGGTACCTACAACAGCGCGTGCCGTCTATATTTAAATATAGAGCGCATCATAAATTATAGAACACATTAAACATAAACAATGCCGCGCCGCCTCAAGTATTCGCGTATACTTGAGGCGGCGCCGAGATGAGATCATTGCAATTACTGACGTCACGTTCTCACCGAAAACGCGATTTCGAGCCTGAGGAGCCATATAATGCATGCATGTTGCCGGGCCGGCGCGCTATCTCGGGAAATACGGGTCTGTGAGGGTCGCCATTGGTATCGACGTTCGCGCACGGTTCTCCCCTACAAATGTACGTTTAGTTTGTCCAAATCCAACCAGCCGTTCCAAAGATATGAGTAGTTTTGTGTGCCGTGACGTCATGAATCCAATCGGCTGGATATTGGCATTTATTGAAACGAAGACGTTCTTTGTCGGGTTCGTGTGAAGCAACCAGAAGGCCGAGAGAGCTGCGGGTGGTCTCGTTAGTTCGGCCTGTATCCTATCTCGTTTGTCATGAAGATGTGGACTAGGAGATCTGGTGGACTGGGAGAAGAGATCGTGGGAGACCATTGTCATGGAATCCGCGTTAGCCGTTTAGCCCAGCTGCAAATGCGCCGATTTGAACCACACCATACAGCCCATCTGCGCATGCGCGGCTTTGATACACATACACATGCATGATGCAGCGTGTCATCCCATACACGAAGATTGATCCGGGGTGTAGTCATTTGCGCATGCGCGGTTTTTTCAGCATTCAAATGCTTCGGCAATCGCCTCTTAGAACACTTGCGCATGCGCAGTGTTGACGCGATTGACGCATTGGAATGTTTAACGGTACGGCGAGGTGATCTCGAGAACGAAATGGCAGTCTATAATATGCTTGAAGAACTTAATGATTTTCAGAATAAATACATTTTAAAATAACTTAAGCTTGTGTTCATTATTTACAAAAAGGCCTACCAGTCCCATTGGCTGTCTTTAATTTCTCTCTGGACGGCGCCACGGCAGATGAGGAGGACTGCAAGGCATGAGGACACAAAAAACACCTTTATATGTGCATTCCATGCTTTTCAAAAAAAGAAAAAGAAAAAAAAAACTACATCGCCGCATCAATTCTGGAACTTTGGTCTGACCAGAGACCAGCAATATATTTTTTTCGGCCTAATCTCTAAACCTTTAACTCTCAACCAAACTCGTGCTCATTCCCCCCACACACCCCACCCCCCTCTCCACCCCTCAACAATAAGTCAAGCAGGCGTTTTTGAGTTGTGGTAAACAGTCATGCTGCAGGGGGACGTATGCCATTCATTGTGTGCCACAGCATGGAGATTATCAAGTTATTAATTAGTCAGGCACAACCTCTAAAGGACCAGGGAGACTATTCTTCTCTGCTTACCTAGTTTATTGTCAATTATTTAGATCAAGCCATCAAATATAAATTTCCACAAAATCTGGAGCACCATGATATATGACAACATCCTTCTCACCTTTTTTCCACTTCAAGTCCCGACGGAGAAGCAGAGTAAGCCAGGGGATGGCATATTGCCCACCCATAACGCTTGGCATTTACCCCAATCGATTCGTGTTGTAAAAGCTAAAGAATAACTATGCAAACATTTAGACAACGTAGTCATATCGCAACTGTTACGAACCATTACACAGCTATCGTTCATAAGGTTCGAACAACAAATGGTTTTCTTTGAGGGTGACACTGGCAATGTCGAATGCAAAGGAAACAACAGGGGTTTGACTCAGAGAGATTAAAGGATTTTGAGCTCAGAGAGAGACACAACTCAGAGAGAATAAAGGATAATCATGGGGAACCCCTTATGTACTGGCATGGGTGAGACCATCATTTACTTTGATTAAACTAAAGTACAATTTAACTATAAACATAATACATTTACAGAAGAAAAAAAGGTGCTTCAAACTCGAATTGTTATAAAATGCGAAACATATATTTGTGACTAATATAATCAAAGGCTTTCTTATGATCAAGAAAGCGAAGCCCAGCATGCTGATGTTAAAGGGCACACAAATCCAATACTTATCGTATTAAAAAAATATTTTTGCCTGTCAACTATCGACCAACTATTTCGGGTGCAGTAAAATTGATCACAATGTATAATTGTGCTTAAACTGACTTTACATGATTGGGAAGAGCTTTACTGAAACTTTGATAGTCTGTGCAAAGTAGAGAAATTGGTCGCCAGTTTTGTAACAGCTGCAAATTGCCTCTCTTGGGGACAAGGCATAGAATTGCATGTCGACAGCTTAGTGATAGTAAACCACCACGAATACTGTGTGAGAAAACATGTAGCAATGCAAATCCAAGCATTTTCGAAAAAGCTGTATGGAATTCAGCTGGGAATCTGTCAAAGCCAGATGCTTTATGATTGTCAAGGTCGTCAAGCGCAGCTTTATACAAGTTCATCACGATTAAGGTTCTCATCCAGGTGGTGTCATTGAAGCTAACTCAGCTGGGGTAAGTGAGATCGTGATATCATGCATTGCTGGACGCCTCATTAAACTGAGCAGATAACACATACTAAAAATAAATCCTAACAAAGTGCTCCATTCCTGTGTTATTGTCCCCCGTCGCACCGCGGAGCGAAAGGGGGACTATGGTTTTCCCCTCCGTCCGTGCGTCCATGTGTGCGTGCGTACGTACGTGTAGGCGTACATGCGTGCGTGCATAAGCGAAGGACCGAATTCTAATTTGGTGTGTGGGTGCAACCCACGTCAAAATCCAAGATGGCCGCCGCCATGTATGTCTGAACCTTGTGAGCGGAATATCTTGAAAAATAAGCGAAGTACCAACTTCTAATCTGGTGTGTGGGTGTATCTACACATAAGGGAGAACGCTATTGAAAATTGGGTCGCCACGTCAAAATCCAAGATGGCCGCCTTGCGTCTTCCACTTTGTCAACACACATCACTTCACCGATGGGGGACCGAGGCGTAACGCTTGTCTTCAATAATACCACCTTTATTATTAGAAATTATTTTAACTAATTTCGGTGAACTTCTCTAAATTTAGCCATCTTCTCAAACCTTAAACTAACTCCAAACTGCAACTCCATAGAAATACTGCAACTCTCAACCAAATGAGTGCTCCCAAATTTCTTACTTTTATGCCTCCGCCACCAAAGGTGTCATAAGCATTATGTTTTCGGGTTGTCCGTCCAACTGTCTGTCTGTGTATCCGTCCATCTGTCTGTGCGTGCTTCGGTCCATACGTCTATATGTGATCAATTTTTGTTAGTGCGATAACTTGTGAACCGACTTCTACATTCGCAACCCTGTGCCCATGTATTCGTGGTTTTTCGCGTGCGCAAAAAGGTTTTCCCGCCCACCTACTGACTAGCTAGTATTGCTAGTATGTTCTGTTTAAGGAAAAAGCCTAGTTCAGGAAGACACTCACAAACTCTGCACAGAGAGGATAGGGAGAGGGGACGAAGATTGTAGTTGGGATATGACGTGGGGAGTGAGGTTGCTTGATTTCTTACATAATTGGTTCACGAGTTATCAAGTGACCACTATATTCGTCATGGGTGTGTGTCTGTCTGTCTGTGTGTGTGTCTGTCTGTCCGCAGCATAACTACCCGATGATATCATCCTATCTTGAGTAAACTTGGGTGGGAGGTTGATATCATGATCTAGTTGTGTCCTGCCAAGATTTTGGCGTATTGCGCCCATTGTGGGCGGAGCCACGCCCGAAAAAGATGTCTTTTTAGGGGGTAATCGAGTTCAAGCTACATCTTCTCCGAGGGGTTTGGTGTAATCTGACAGGGGTTTCGGTATTTGGTTAGGTGAATGTCATGTGTCTAGCCCCACGGAGCTCGATTTTTCATTTTTTATTTATTTATTTATTTATTTATTTATTTTTTCATTTCATTTTTCACCGAATTTTCGGTATTGTGTAGCTAACTAACCTCATAACTGATTATTCATTATTTTCTCTCTCATTTCAAGGTCAGTAACCTTTGTTTTGACATTTCCGGGCCTGTCCGGGCCTGTTTCGGTTAGAGTCCGTCCTTTGTCATTGAATACCGCTCGCTCGTGAACCATCGTCGTCTCCTGACTTGTTATCATTTATTTTTTATCGGGAACCGTGAGTGATTATTTAATCTTATATTTATTGTTTAGTTTTAAGTCTCATGATTCATTTATTCTGCACACGATTAATGTGGAACTATAACCCCAGTAACATGATGTAAATCTTGCACCAATCAGCGAGGCTGGTTCATGGAACGTAAGCAAAAATGAACTTTATTTTGAATCTAAAATTAAATTAAATTCTAACACAAGGCTATGATACCATCACGTTTAAAATTTGGCAATTTAAACTCAACGTCTATCTTCATGAGATAATACAGAATACCGCATATCATCCTTCAAGCTCAAACTCCGAGCAGTTGAATTGGCTAGCCAGCAACTAATTCCGGGATAAAGACGCACTTTGGCGACAACATAAGATTGAAGTACAAATGGTTTGTTTTCGATAAAGTAACACGACACCCACAGCAAAAGAGCAAGCTGACTTTTTGGAATTTTAATTCTAAGTATATAATGAAAACTGTGATCATGTGCATTCATGTTTGTAAAATTTTTACATTTTCCCTTATGAAAAAGCATTTCCCGCTAGCCGTGCAGATGACACTGGTAAAATCATTTTCCACGCGTCATGCATAAAACCACTTCCAGCCACGCATAAACCATTTCCCACCAGCTGTGCACATAACGGTTCTAAAAGCATCTTCTACACGTCATGCATGAACCAAAACAGCTGTACATGCACGCATAAACCATCTCCCACCACACCATTCGACATTTTTTCACGGGCGTATTCGCGGTTTGCTTCACGTATTTCCGGTTTTTCACAGGGATTTTATATTTTCCCTTGCGAATCACGAGCTGCCGTTAACCTATCCCCCCTTTTTCCATTGAAACAATACCCCCACATTCACGGATTCAACATTCGCAGCATTTTCCAGGAACGTATTCCCCCCCCCCCCCCACGCCCTCCCCCTCTTCCGCACCCCCACCTCCCCGCCCTCTCTGAATGTCTGTGTCAGACTAGATACTATATTATTGTTATGTCGGTGGGGTAGAGTGATATATAGAGTCAGGTAGATCTGTATAGGTAGTGTGCCCCGATTATCGTGATAGGGAACCCCACATGTACTAAGTTTATTTAGGCGGTTTGTTCACGTAAGTGTATCTTTGTGATCATACAAGGATGACCCTTGTAGGGATTATGCTAATTCCCCGGTTCGTAAAACCTTGTGATCATCCCGTTGCCCCTTATGGCACTGCACATAGACACTAGTGAGAATGGCCCTAGTACACTAATTAAATATTCCCCCTACAATAAAACCACCCAACAAGTCAGTTCGACATCACCGGCTACATCACCAACTTGTATGGCAACATCGAGCAAGCAGGCAAAAGATACACCCAGAGGGTCAGCGATTGGACGAGACACCACCAATAGGGAGACGAGGCAGGATAAAGCCTGCCGATTGGTAGAGGGGGCAGCAAGAAGCGACTCGCTATTGGGCGGGAGTTGACCAATGGGAAGGACGGAGTAAGGAAGGACTCGTGATTGGCCTGGGGCGGGGCAAGAAGCTTCCCACGGATTTGTGGAAGGAAGGTCGAGAAGGAAGTAGAGGACCGATTGGCGAAGACCACGAAGGGCGTCGGAGGCGAGCAAGAAGCGGCACGCTGATTGGGGGAGAAGCGCCGGTGATGTCACGAGCTGACGTTAAAAAGCACTCGAGGACTCGGATTTTCTTGTCTCCTTGCGCTGGACTCTCTTCTTATTGCCCTCCGCCTTGTTCGCTGACCCTGGACCCTTGCTTATTTTCCTTCCTTGCCTCTCGCTCACCCCTGGCCCTCGACACCCTTGCTGACACCGTCATCGTCTCCTCGTTCCCCTGTTTGACTGACGCGAGAAGAGAGCTGCAGTTTACCAGGCAGAAATGACGCGTGGACGAACGCTCGGGCCTGTGCGCTCGAAGCCTGTTTTGCCGTCAGCGACCGGGCGGTTCCCGCCAACACCAGAGCTGTATCTGGACTGCGTGCTTGAGTTTGATGAACCCTGACTAGACCCTGAGCTCGTTGAGCTAAGTGCACTGTCACATTCAGATACTGTCACGTTGAGATACTGTCACATTCAGATACTGTCACAAGTGTATGCAAAACTCACAGTTACCGACCTGTTTTCACCCTTGTTGGGGCTTTATCAGGGCAACACAGTGAGCCTTCCATACACTTGTGACTCTGAAAACCTTTCGGTTATATATCAGTCATTATGCAACTTCATACCATCAGTGGGGAACCCGTCAGTAAGGTGTCCCAGTAAGGTGTCCCATACAGCTACTGCTGCACCTTACTGGGAGTGATAAGCACCGCCTGCCACACGGTAACACCCAACAAGGGCTTGTGAAAGTATCTGAATTTAACATCCATAATGACGCACTGCTAGATGGCTCCTCCGGAGCTTGGCAGGCAATGCGGACATGCGTAGCGATGACGTCATGATGTTCGCATATTAGGTTGGAGTGCCAAATTACGGATACCAAATATTTATACATATATATATACATACAGTCACGTGAAAAAGTAAGTACACCCCATGTATAAAGTTTTGACTTTTTCAACATACAGCTATTTGATCTTCATTTCAACAATATTGACAGATAAAGGTGATATAATATAACAAATATCATGAAATATTTACATTTTGTAGTCCATTATATAATTTAAATAAACAGAAATGCAAATTTCGCATGTGGAAAAAGTAAGTACACCCCTACATTTATCACTACTTCAAATACCTAATATTAGAATCAAGTGCACCAGCTCAGGTGCAAATGATTAGAACATCGTTAGAGAGGATCTTGGAGGAACCTGTCTTATTTAAACCTCAGACATTTAGTTTGGTTTGCTCTTTGTTGTTGAAGTGCGCGGCGTCACCATGCCTAGATCAAAAGAGCTCTCTGAGGCCTTCAGAAATAAGGTTATAGATGCCTACGAGTCTGGGAAGGGATTTAAAAAGATCTCGAAACAATTTGAAATCAACCATTCGACTGTCCAGAAGATCATCTCCAAGTGGAGAAGATTCCAAACAACTGCCAACTTGTTCAGGCCAGGCCGCCGCAGCAAGTGCAGCACGAGAGCAGACCACAAGATGCTGAAAGAAGTCTCTAAGAACCCCAGAATGTCATCACGGGACCTACAGGTAGCTCTTGCCACTGTTGATGTCAAAGTGCACGAGTCTACCATTAGAAAGATGCTGCACAAATTTGATCTACATGGGAGGTGTGCCAGGAGGAAACCTTTGCTGTCCAGAAAGAACATCAGGGCAAGAATAAAGTTTGCCAATGAACACCTCGGCAAAGACCAGCACTTCTGGAACAATGTGCTCTAGACAGATGAGTCAAAGGTAGAGCTATTTGGCCACAGTACCAGAAGACATGTTTGGCAAAAACCAAAGACAGCATTTGACCACAAGAACCTGATACCAACTGTAAAGCAAGGTGGTGGAAATATTATGGTTTGGGGCAGTTTTGCTGCATCAGGGCCTGGGCAGCTCACCATCATATAATCCATTATGAATTCTTCATTGTACCAGAGGGTGCTTGAGGATAATGTGAGGCCATTTGTCGGAAAGTTGAAGCTCAACTGAAGGTGGACCTTGCAACATGATAATGACCCTAAACATACCAATAAATCCACCAAGGAATGGTTGAAAAGAAAGAAATGGAGGGTTCTGGAATGGCCAAGTCAAAGCCCGGATCTAAATCCCATCGAGATGTTGTGGGGGGATTTGAAACGAGCTGTGCATGCAAGAAACCCCTCAAACATCGCACAGCTGAAAGAATTCTGCATGGAGGAGTGGGCAAAAATTTCTCCCAGTTGATGTCAGAGACTGGTAGACAGTTATAAGAAACGCCTACTTGAGGTTGTTTCTGCCAAAGGGGGCAATACCACCTATTAGAGCCAAGGGTGTACTTACTTTTTCCACATGCGAAATTTGCATTTATGTTTATTTAAATTATACAATGGACTACAAAATGTAAATGTTTCATGATATTTGTTATATTATATCACCTTTATCTATCAATATTGTTGAAATGAAGATCAAATAGCTGTGTGTTGAAATATGTTGAAAAAGTCAAAACTTTACATTGGGTGTACTTACTTTTTCACATTACTGTACGTACATACTGTATGTGAAAAACAAGGATCCATTCTTCCCTCACCTGTAAATGGAGGAAATATCCAATTAGCTCTCACCTAATCAATTACCCCAGGTGGCTAGATTATGTAAATAGATCGAACCTCTCATGCTCTTCTAGCCAAAGAAAGATGCATAAATGGAACAATGAAAGGCTACATAAGATAAGCCCTTTGCTGTTTCAGACCCTTCCCAGAGTTTCTCCACAGTTGTAAAGACATTCACACATACAGTCATACATAAATACAACAACAACAACAACTGCATTTTAAGGCCATTTTCCCTGCTAGAGTGGGGGTTAGCCTTGCGGTCCCCATGACAATCTTCTCCATTTTGCCCTATTTTCTGCATCTCCCCTTGTTAACCCCCTTGCCCGCATTTCTTCTTCCACCATCTTTAGCCAAGTCTTTCTCGGTCTTCCCCGTCCTCTGCTTCCTTCTACATTCATTTCCATCACTCTTCTCAACCAGTCACTTTCATCCTTCCTCAACACGTGACCAAACCATCTTGACCAAAGAGGCATCATGACCAAACAGTCATACATAGATGAGAATCCCAATGTTGCACCCCCTCAGCTGCCGGATGGGTTTCATTTCATTATTGGTGAATCATCACCGACAGCCAAGACAGAAACGTGTACCACCGAGGCTGCCAAACATGTACCATGTGCCAACGTGAAGCAGTCAACATACTGTATAAATGAAAAAAATACTCATCAAATTTTCATGTTTTTGATCATTGGTACTGTACTTGATACTTTTATTATAGGAAAGGTGTTTAAGTTTTCTTTAATCTCACTTTTTAACTCTTCAATCCCAATCCTCCCTCCAGGTCTTTAAAACAGCTGTTCACCACCATCCCTTATCTTCCCCCATCCAAAACCTTGATCTTTTCTACCCCCGCTAATTTCACCCCAAATCCACTTTTTTGAAATACCAACTTCTGTTCTGGAAGTCCTTGGTGTCCTTGTGTTTTATACTCCTCCCACCCTCCCCCCCCCCTCCCCGCCCCTTCCCACGCCACCTCCCCCCAAGCCCTCTCCCTCCCACACATCTCCCGATGTCCCTGTTCTCAAATGTTGTGTTTGTGTGCTTCCCCTTCTCTCCCCATCTTGTCTATCGCTCCCTCTTTTGATATATTTTGTTTGTCTGTAAAGAAAGTTTTTAGCTTGGATCAGCACGCAAAAGATCCAGCGTGAATCGGTGACTTTGATTTGCAGGAGATTTTCAGCACGCCTTCCTGCTAAATTACCTAGGAATCATTTTGATGCAGCTTGCTGTAATATTTTCCCCGGAAAGATCCTGGAGTCTACTTGCATGCATAGCATTATTACCTTCGCAAAAGCGGAAGGTTATGTTTTGATCGCTGTGTATTTATTTGTATGTCTGTGTGTGTGTGTGTATGTTATTCGCATAACTCAAAAAGTATTCAACCGAATTGCATGAAATTTGGTGGGATGATTGGTTATTATACGGGACACATTTGATTAGATTTTGGGAGCAATCGGGTCAAAGGTCAAGGTCAAGGTCACGAAAAGGTCAAAATCGTATTTTTGTTGTTCTGTTCCCTACACTCCCATGCCAAGTACAGAACAGTAGCTGCGGCGAAGGTATGCGCTCTACCGAGTGCCCGTTCTAGTTATACCATGAATGGTTTGAAACATTTCACGGTGAAAGTGACCAGAGTTGCGAGATTGCCACATCAATGATAGAAAGCTGTCTGTGGTGACCATCATTTACAAGTTGATCATCAAGGTTGTTTATTTCATGGCATTCACAAAGACGACACTAGCCCCAACAAAGACTAGTACTCCTTTGTCAGGCATGCCTTCCTCCTGAATTATCTGGGATGTGGATCGAGTGAATGACGAGCCGGCTCTTTTCACATAGTGATCATCTGGTACACATTATCATTTGAATTGCCCTCCCCTCTTCGGACTTGCTTCACCGACTGCGTGAGCATTCTTTTTTTTGCACAAGTTGCAGTTCAAAAGCATTAGGCCGTTTCCCTAGTTAGACCTTTGTCACTTGGTCTTGCAGAACGCACACACTTGCTGGACGCAGCCTGTCGGGCATTGTTGCTTTTTTCCACAAGTTCTTCTGTTCCTCGTGGATTTTTTGTTTCTATCTTGCTTGAAGATGGGTGCAGTTATAAAGCAATGTCAGTAATGTGCTGTGGAAGCTGCACGGCAGTCTTCATGCCAATGAAAATTTTCCTCGGTGTAAAGTATTGTGATTGATGGGTTTGTGAGAATACACAAAGTGTGGTTGCAGTCTGCAGGAATGATTAGAGTCGCAGTTGACCATGTATTAGTGTATTACTCACAAGTGCACACAATAGTTTGTACAGATAAAGCTTGTTGAATCTACTGTCTAACTAACTACCTCCGCCACCAAAGGTTGTTGGAGGTGATGTTTTCAACCCTGTCTGTCTGTCTATTTGTTTGTCCGTTTCTGAACAAAATATCTCAAAAGGTTCTGGACGGATACGGACGAAATTTGGCAGACATGCAGCGTATGTGACAAGGACGACATTATTTGATTTTGTTGAAGATCCGGATTCGGATCCGGCTACTAGAATGGTTAAAGTTATTCTTCACCATTGGGAGATAGGGCCAAAAACGATACATATCAGGATATCTCAAAAAGTTGTAGTTGTATTTGGACGAAACTTGGTGGAGAGGTTGGGTGTCTGACAAGGACGATCCGATTCAATTTCGGTGAAGATCTGAATATGGATTCAGATAGGAGAATTATTTAATTTTCTAAGTGATTCTTCACAATTGGGAGATAGGGCCAAAAACGATACGTAGCAGGATATTTCAAAAAGTTATGGACGGATTTGGACGAAACTTGTTGGACAGGTTGTGTGTGTGTGACGAGGAAGAATCGATTCAATTTTGGTGAAAACCGGATCCAGGTCCAACTAGTATAATTTTTTAAGTGATTCTTCACCATTGAATGATATGGCCAACCAGGCAGAGGTATGCTCTCTACTGAGTGCCGTTCTAGTTACCCTGCACCCGCGAAGCGAAAAGCGGGTTAAGCATTCAGTTACGTACATGTGCCGTGTGCCGTGCGTGTCTGCATTTTTAAAATTCATTTTCTCGGCAACCGTTGGTCCGATTGACAAGAAATTTTCACCATAGGAGCGCCTCCTGTAGAATATTTTAATGATTATTATGACGTCATAGGTAACGTGGTACAGGCGCCATCTTGGAAAAACTTCGCACCTCTATTTCTCTGAAACCATTCCATGGAAAAAAATGAGACCTGGCTCATTGTCAAGTACTCCCCATGGGGAATAAGATATGTCAATGATGTCATCAGTGCCTTCGCTATGACGTCATAATCTGACAAGTACAACACTTATCTGATCATTATTTTAAAAATTTCAGCAACTGTTTGTCTGATGGACACAAAATTTTCACCATAGGAGCGCCTCCTCCTTTCAAATATTTTAATGATAATCATGACGTCATAGGTCATTTGGTAGGCTAACCCCCATTCTAGCGGGGAAAAATGGCCTTAGACGATCATTCATTCATTCATTCATAGGTCATGTGGTACAGGCGCCATCTTTGCAGATGTCCGAATCCTGAAGAAACCACATCAAAGCAGTTGTGCCGGTCACCAGATTTGGGTGCTCCGAGCCAGATTACGGGCCTTTTTGTCAGGATGCCATACTCCAACTCAAAGTGGAAACCCGAGCAGTGTTCGATCAGGTGCAGGCATGGTGTCATACTGAGCACTAATCGCCCGAACCCAAACTGTTCTTTAATGGGCGTGTTTAACTAAAAGTAGCGACACTCACTTCACTGAGAGATCAAGTGACTCACCGAAAAATGTTGCACCTCTATATCTCCAAAACCGCTGCATGGGAAAAATTGAAACATGGCTCATTGTAAAAAAAACTCCATATGGGGAATAGGTGTTGTTAACGATGACGTCATTGGTGCCATAATTATGATGTCATAATTTGACAGCGACAACGCTTCATCTGATCAGTTTGAAATGTATTGAGCATGATCTATGCAACAATTATATTCGAGAATATATATTTATGATGTCATCGCTCACGTGGTCTGGCAGCCATATTGGACCAAAGAAAAAAAAATGTTCAAAAACAGAAGAGTTGGCTCGCAATAAGTTGACTGTGCAGGGTAAGTATTCTATGAATACCATCTAGTTTCTTTCTGTTGTCAAAGAAACGCTAATTCTAACTTGCCGAATGATTATTTTCAACAAAAGCCTAATTTTGCAACATGTCCTCTTTTATGTGTTATTGTCCTTCTAACTGAAATGATTGCTCTTCACCTTAATCATAGATTGTATCTATGGAAGTTTTGTTATAAAGGTGTGATATTGCGGTGTTAAAGTACAGTATATTTAAAAGCTGACCGCATTCCAAATTAGAATAGGTTATTGTCCCCCGTCGCACCGCGGAGCGAAAGGGGGACTATGGTTTTCCCCTCCGTCCGTCCGTCCGTGCGTGTGTGTGGGCGTGCGTACGTGCGTGTGTGTGAAAGCGAAGGACCGTATTCGAATTTGGTGTGTGGGTGCAACCCACGTCAAAATCCAAGATGGCCGCCGCCATGTATGTCTGACGCCATGCATGTCTGAACCTTGTGAGCGGAATATCTTGAAAAATAAGCGAAGTACCAACTTCGAATCTGGTGTGTGGGTGTACCTTGGCATAAGGAAGAACGCTATTGAAAATTGGGTCGCCACGTCAAAATCCAAGATGGCCGCCGCCATGTATGTCTGAACATTGTGAGTGGAATATCTTGAAAAATAAGCGAAGTACCAACTTCTAATCTGGTGTGTGGGTGTATATATGCATAAGGAAGAAGGCTGTTCAAAATTGGGTCGCCACGTCAAAATCCAAGATGGCCGCCGCCATGTATATCTGAACCTTGTGAGCGGAATGTCTTGAAAAATAAGCGAAGTACCAACTTCTAATCTGGTGTGTGGGTGTATCTAGGCATAAGGAAGAACGCTATTGAAAATTGGGTCGCCACGTCAAAATTCAAGATGGCCGCCACCATATATACACAAAGAATTAAGTTAAGCACCCCTACACAACGAATTAAGGTAAGCACCCCCTAATATATATTCTTTGTGTATATGTATACATTGGCATATATTCTAAGGTATGTGAGATCAAATAATGATTGGTATGACATTAGCAATTATCCATTGATGAAATGCAGATGAGTGCACTCATCTGTGACGCCCATCGCTCGTGCAGCACGTGTTATCATCCACGTGGTCGTGATTTTCTGTAAAGGTCGCTAGAGGTCTTCTCAGAACAATGACTGTACGTTAGAAAACATAAACGTCATCCACACTGTCCGTGATGGACCTATAGCTCCATACTTAAATTGAGGTGAAAATATGCCTAAAATTCCCAAAAAATTTCACCTTAAATTATTCAGAATAAAATATTGAAAACGGCATGATTGTTATGTTTTTATGTGACCATAATATCACTTCTCCAGAAAATATAGCAATATCATGGGTATATTACACTGTTTTGACGACAACAAACTTGTAATGTGCGAGGTTGTAAAAAAACGGGGGGGGGTGCTTAACTTAATTCTTTGTGTATATATGTCTGAACTTTGTGAGCGAAATATCTTGAAAAATGAACGAACTACTAACTTCTAATCTGGTGTGTGTGTGTATCTACACATAAGGGAGAACGCTATTGAAAATTGAGTCGCCACGTCAAAATCCAAGATGGCCGCCTTGCGTCTTCTGCTTTGTCAACTCACATCACTTCACCGACGGGGGACCTAGGCGTAACGCTTGTTTTGATGGCTACACAGGAGTGCTCTACTCTAAAGAGTTGCAAATAAGCCTATTTGTACTATTATTCCCGTCATTGCGCAAATTTGTGTTTCAATACTAATGCAGCAGCATTAGGTATCATCTTATTCTTAAGGATCCACTCTTTCGGCGTTTATATTTAATTGTATATGCAGAGACTGATAATGTCACTTCTCAAATCCAACCTTTGCTAAAAATTTATCATCAATTTATATTTGCCCTTTGACCCCTTGTGACAGCATTGGTTTATTCATTAAATTTTAAATTAATCTAACATGTCTCCTTGTTTATCCATTTTGCCCACATTTGAGCTGTGTAGTGTGCTAGTGTGGGTTATATCCTCGACTCAGTTATAAAGTGTCAGACTGGTGTTATGGAAGCTAAGCATTGCATCAGTTTATACATTTTTATGTTCTACTTTTCAAAGTGGAAAGTACAGGAGAAGGGTAAGACCCATGGTCATTCAGAACAACCTCCTGTAACAAGGAAATAGAATAGGTGTCAACTAAAATGAGTGGTCTAACTTCACTAGTATGCCAACCCAGGTTGTGCAGGCAGATTATCCCATGCTAAGGGTTGTTTGTGAGCCAGCTGGGTTTTTATTGACAATCCAGTTGTGCCATGGCAATTCTCCTGTGATTGGCTTCACTGCCTGAAGATTAGAATCCAAGTCCTAAAAACTGCAGCCTTCTGCAGCTGGATTTGAACCCATAACCTCCTGGATCCCATTCCAGTGTCCGCACAAATAGGCCAACACTACCCTCTGACCCTCGGAGATACCTTAAGCTGGGATGTGTCTGCTATGCTAGCATTAGCTATATTTACTATTACTTTAATCTCCGCTTCTTGTGTGTTCAGCCACAGGAGGGAGATTGGCCCAAGTCTTTTGCAAATTGGCTGGCTAGGCCTGGCTTTCAACTGGAGCTGATTTGAGCAGGAATTTGGTGAGGTTCAGGGTAATGAATCTTTGCCATAGATACCATGGATTTCAATGTCCACCAGCAAATGTAACCTTCAGATGTGCCCCAGCTTAGTGTCCATCTGAAGAAGGGCACACTTTGTGAGGCCACACCCGAGTTGCCTGTAAAGCACCAATCCGACAGTTTATAGTCAGGCCGAGAATTGAACCCAGATTAACCGCCTCAAAAGTAAGAACGCTATCTGTGCACCATTCGGTCAGAACTTCTGCTAGCATTATATCATTAGCTAGTGGACGTTACAAATCCCACGGTGTCTTTCAACGAAGAGTAGGCCTCTTATCGCAAACACCCTGGCCAATATCCTAGTTTCTTGCCCTACACTGCATCAGTGGCACAGCTGTGCAATGGTGATCCCAGCAATGATGCAAACCAAACCAGCATGCTGCACACGAATTGAGGAATGGATGTGCATTGTGATTATTTATATTTACTTTACTTAAACATTTACTCTTTTGGTTGTTATTGATGCTGACCAATCCTTGGAGAGCATTTTACTTGGAAACGAGCAGGCCCATGCCGGCCTGAACCAGACTGTGCTCTTGGGAATTGCGCACATTGTACATTTGCAGCTGTGCAGCGAGTTGTGTGTATGGCCCATTGCTTCGAATGTTTCAAATGCAAACCAGTTGCAGCCGGTGAGAATGCGCATTATTCACTCCGGTTCTCCCAAGTGAAGGATACAGAAGCATGACTATCACTTCCTTGGTTTTTCAAGCAAGAAGCATGGTTAGAAAGCTTGAAAGAACGACAAATGCTTCTTTATCCAAACTTATTTTTGGTAATCTGTTGAAAGTTGACACTCAGGAATAGCAAATAATGCATTGTAACTTCGAGATAACCTAATTGTATTTTTTTCCCCTTATGCTGTACTTGTAGAAATTGAAACTCCTGATTTTAACCTCCTCGATCTTTTTGTTCAGAATAGTGAACATTTTTATTTTGAAATCGCCCCCGATACTCAGCTGCAGATGTTCAGGATGCTGAACACGTAACCAGGACCGAGGACGCGATAACAATTATTTATTCTTATGATAAATGATAATCTTTAATTGCTTTTTGTTCAGTGGAATTTAAGTTCTGAAATAGATGTTAGTTTCAGCCTTTATCTTTCCTCCTATTTTTGCTTCATTATTGAAATGCTTCCCTAAAATAAAACATTGCTTCATGCATTTGCTTATAAACAAACACTTGATTTGCTCCCAAAAGATTGCTTTTAACCTCCCGCACCACACCTTCACCCACATGTTCATATGCTATCCCTTTGACCCACCTCCTATGATGAACCTCAACGAGTCTGGGACTTGAGTCATATTCTGCAGTCTTTCAGTCCAAAAGGTATCCGTGCCTGTTGACAATCTCTTCTATTCGCACTGACTCTGTCCTCCTTTCTATCTGTAGGTCTGCTTTTCCTGATTCATGCCATTTGTGTCTTATCCACCGTTGCCCTCTGTCCTATTATCAGTATGGAGTTCAGTTGCCTTTGTTTTTCAGCTCTTCCATGAGCCTTGACCTTTGTACGAAAAGTTATAATTTCAACAGCAGAAAACAACTTGCTCTACATTAATTTGCAAAAGTCTAGTAATCAAACTGACCAACCCACGATTTAATAATAACATTCGCCAAGCATTGTGAGAAGGGGACGAAAAGTTTTTTTTACCCAGACCATAATGGAACTCCAACAAAACTCAAAACATATATATATATATATATATATATATATATATATATATATATACGTATATATATATATATATATATATATATCGTATTATGCCCCTCCTGGTGATCCTGGTGTCTAGTAAGTCATATTCAAAGTCCAACTAACGTTGGCCCTAAACACAAGGATGTACATAATTTTCAATTTTTGTGTTTCATAGACGTTGAAGTGTATGAAAAGATTGATCTGGACCCCTGGCTCAGGATGTATACTAGAACGACACTCAGAGAGCATACCTCCACCTGGTTGGCCATATCACTAAATGGTGAAGAATCACTTCAAAAATTCTACTCGCTGGATCCGGATCCAGATCTTCACCAAAATAGAATCGATTCTTTCTTGTCACACACCCAACATGTCCACCAAGTTTCGTCCAAATTCGTTCCCAACTTTTTGAGATATCCTGCTATGTATCGTTTTTGGCCCTTTCTCCCAATGGTGAAGAATCACTTTTAAAATTATAGTAGCCGAATCCGAATCCTCACCAAAATCTAATCATTTCGTCCTTGTCACATACGCTACATCTCTGCCAAATTTCGTCCGAATCCGTCGACAACTTTTTGAGATATTTTGTTCACAAACAAACGGACAGACAAACGGGCAGACAAACGGACAGGGGTGAAAACAACCTCCATCCATCCACCTTTGGTGGCGGAGGTAATAACGTAGTTTCAAATCTCATCTACCATAACACGTGTTTGCCTATTGTCTACAGATGTCCTTGTCATTCACATTAAAGTACACGCGTCTACCAATGTCTGTCTTGCATGTGATTTATGTTCAGCTTCCATAATGAACATTAGATAATTATTAAAAATATACATAACTTCGGATAGGATACATTAAGGGGTTTACGGTTCTCAAGACTCATCTTTTAACCTGTGAAAATCATTGTTCAACCAAGGTGAGGTTAAATCATGTGTGTATAAATAGAAAGTCGCATTAACGAAAACATATGAAATTGATCTCTCATAACCTACAAATAAGGCTCCAAGTAATAAATGCAAATAAATGTAGATCTAAATTGAGGTAATTCAACCCATCTGTCCTGGAAAAAGGAATGATACACATCCAGTTCAATGATGAGCATGATGGGTTCAACCTTGGCATTCAATAAGTTCCATTACGTGCTTGTATTTTCTTGTATTTTCCTTGTAGCTTACCTTAATTTATAAAAAAAAATTTAGTCAGCTTCAAAGACCAGAGTAGCTGACCAGTCAGCTACTCTGGTCTTTGAAGTCTTACTATTTTGCATTTGAAATGCCTTCAGTCATATTGTGCACAGAGGTCAATGCAGTAATTGTGTGAGAGAATGCTAAATTAACTAACTCACTGCACTTTCTATCACTTGGTTCCTGCCGATTGCCAGGATCTTACAAACTGGGTGGTAGCAGACGTTCCAGAAGATGACGCCACCTCGTCTAAGAAGGATTCCACAACGACACTTGGGGCAGTAGATGATGATCGAGAAAAGCAGGTTCTACTTCTGCAACTTGTCTCTATTCTGTGCGAGCGTCTGGGCCATCAGGCCCTAAAAGACACTGCTCAGGTTTGTTTGCCTGTCACTTTATCATGCCTCATTCAGTTGTGTGATTTGCTTTGAAAAGCTAGTAGTTTCTCCTAATGTCAAAGACAAATCTGAATGTTGTAATGACACTCGTACTCCTACTTGATCTACATTGTTTTTCGTCTTTCTTCAGTCGATGTTTTAGCATTCAGCCTCCCGCACCTCCAACTCCACAAATGACCTTTGTCATTTTCTCAACAACTCCTCTATTCTCCTTTTTTGTAAATTTCACCCACAACATACATAATATGTAGATGGACCCTTATGCTTTATGTGTCCTCTGCTTCGGAGCTGCTGATAGCCAGAATTGTATTTTTTATAGCTGCCGGGTTCGTCCAGTTGCCAGGTCCGAATCCTGACGAACCACAACAAAGTAGTTGTGCCGGTCACCAGATTTGGGTGCTCCGAGCCGGATTACGGGCCTGTTTTCCTGGATGCCATACTCCAACTCAAAGTGGAAACCCGAGCAGTGGTTGCTCAGATGCAGGCATGGTGTTGTACTGAGCGCTAATCGCCCGAACCCAAACTGTTCTTTAATGGACGTGTGTAACTGAAAGTAGCGTCACTCACTTCACTGAGAGATAAAGTGATTTTATAAAGTTTATTCGAACAGTGGGTGGGAATACAGATAAGAGAAGCAATGCAATGATTAACACCCTACTACCGAGTCCGTGCCTCCAAACTAACGGACACCTGCAGATTCCTTCATTGTATCATCCTTAATGGGTCCTCATTCACACCTCAGTAGATACACAAGGGAGACTGGACAGGACTGCAATACCGCAGACTGTGTTTGGAAGGACGCAGATTGGTCCAGGTGGAGATATGCCTTCCAGGAGCTGTTCATCACGAAACCTGCGAAACGATGGATGTCAAAGCCCAGAATTGGCAAATTTACACACTTCAGGCTTCAATAATGTTTTGTTTGGTGTGATATCCTCATAATCAGTGTTGATCTTTAAAAATGGTGTGAGGATAACACTGAATAAAAGAAATCTGACAAAAACATAAATCATAACTTATTAAGGTGGTTAAACAAGGTGTTTTGATATTATCCATTAATTTAAGTTGTCACGAAGAGATATCGATAAAAAGGCACTACACATTTAAATAATAAACAAAGCAACACTTGAATACCTGGGAAAGAAAATATGAAATCAGAAAGTAGGTTATATTTCAATTGCCTTCCGTTCGAGGTTTCCTGCATTTGGACGTCAGATTGGCACTTTCTCCTTCCAGTTCATCAGAACTAAGTTCCCGGGACCTGATATGTTGTGTTTTACTGTTTTATTTGAATCCCTGTTTTGCTGGTCATATTTTTCGTCAAATTTTTTGTCCCAAACCATGTCATGTGTTGAATCGTCGAGTTCGTGTCCCCTGGTAAAGTCCGGTGTACTAGTGCTAGTCAGGTTGTGCTTCTGCCTCCGTTTTTTTCCTTCTATTCGTTAAGGTTTTTCTCCTTTTATCCCATGTATTGTTATCCATCTTCTCCACCCCTTCTTTTTTGTTCTATATTGTTCTCTATTATTCTCTATTGTTTTCTATTGTTCTCTATTGTTCTATTGTTCTCTGTTGTTCTATTGCTCCATTGAACTGTTGTTTTCCCCTACCACTCATCTTACTCGTGCATCCCTTGTTTGTCCAACTCTGTCTATTTTCTCCCTCAGCCCTGCTGTTGACATTTCCTCCTTCTCCTTTTGCTGTTCCTTTGGTTATGTTACGATCTGATCCCTTCTGTGCTCTAGCTCTTCCACTAGCCTCGACTTTGTGTACAAAAAAAAAACAATAGGAAAAGAGGGAGCTAAAAATGGCATGATGAAAAACGGTATTTGACTCTTGAACCATTTTTTAAAAGAGCTTTTGCTAAATCTTTTGATTTTGCAACTGTTCAAACTGCCATGCAGAGGAAGAAATGTGTATTTTCTTAATCACCCACAAATATATCCACATTGTTCTGAAATTGAAATTAATTGGCGTTGTGAACGTGTCAACAAAGCTGTCAAAGTGGTTTGTATGCAGTAAAAACAGGAAATGTTATAACTGAGAAAATTATACTCGGTTTCTTATTACTCGAACATGAGAGTCACTTCAAACATCAACTCTTTTTGCTCACAGGTAATGAATATATTGAAATCTTACATTCCACATGGATAACAATAAGTAGGAAGAGCAGACCGAAAATGCAGTGCAGTGCATAGTTTTTAGAAGCTGGTTCTATTTTGCATAGAGCCAAGGATAATTTATGTGGTTAATCTCAAAGTTGCTTTACAAAGTGTGTCACCGCTTTATCGTTTTCACCTCCCCAGTGACTCAAAATCCTTTTGTATTTCAAAGGAGTTTTCTTTTACTTTTTCCATCATTGCACATAGTATGATGTTCACATTATTTTTATAGCCAATGTCTGGTTCTGTGAAAGTAGCAGTGCCAAACTTTTACAGGCAGAGTTAACGTTGCATCCCAAAACCAATGCTTTGTCCTGCAAAAGCTGTGGTTATATACACAGCATAAGTATATATTTTTGTCTTCATCATTTGCAGGTCTTGGGAGAGCTTTGTAATGCCACAAAAGCACAAAAGCCATACATGAGATGTCATCACAAATGCAAAAACACAGTTGCTCAGAAACAGGAAAAACGTTAAAATATATGCAGTATATTTGATGAAACGTACACAGCTGGAAACACTGCCCACAGGAATGCCATGACGTCATCAAGCATGATGAAGGATTTGACAAATGTCTACTTTTGTCTGGATTTGTATGCAATAAATTTCGAAGTTTTGTGTAAATTTATATGGCAGAAGCAAAATTGTAAGGTATTGTTAATTGTGCATATGAGGTTTGGTGACTATGTCCAAAGCGGTGCGAAATGAGGTAGGAAATGAGACAGACAGACAGACGCCGTCCTTTTATTTATATAGATTATGAATCTCGAATTATGTAATTAATATGAATCTAAAATAATTTACTAGAATCGGTTGTGTCATGGTTAGAGCATTCACTCCAAATCTGGGAGATCGGTGGTTCGAGCCACTGCAGTCATATCACTGCTTCCTTGCTTGACGTTCAGCATTTAAAAATATAAGCGCACGAACAATCCCCATAGGTTGGCAACCATATCGAAGAGGACATTCCTGATTAGGAAATGCCCCGCTTAATGCGGTGAGAAAAGCGGCGCCATTGTTGTGACGTCGCTCGTATCCAGAGTGCTCCGGAAAGGGACAGCACGCCCCCCAAGTTCAGTGGTTGTATCTGGCTTGTCAAACAGTCCTGCGTTGTGTCTCGTGTTTTCGTCTGTATGTTGTGTGTGTGTGTGTGTGTTTGTGTGTGTGTGTGTGTGTGTGTGTGTGTGTGTGTGTGTGCGCGTGCGTGTGTGTGTGTGTGTGTGTGTGTGTGTGTGTGTGTTTGACAGCTCCATTACAAGCCTCAGTTTCTGTAATAAAAGTGGATATATATATATATATATATATATATATATATATATATATATATATGTATATATATATATATATATATATGTATATATATATATATATATATATATGTATATATATATATATATATATATATATATATATATATATATATCAGTCACTATGCGACCTTCATATCATCAGTGGAGAACCGCCAGCAAGGTGTCCCATACAGCTGCTGCTGCACCTTGCTGGGAGCGATACGCACCGCCTGCCACGCGGTGACGTTATCTCTGGTATCCACTCATCATATGGAGTCGACCTGGTTGCGGTTGGGAGTTACTAATAATGGTATCTGTAATCTGGTTCTCCAACCTAATGAGCGGACAACATGACGTCATCGCCATGCACGTCCGCCTTGCCTGCAAAGTTCCAGAGGAACCATCTAGCAGTGCGTCATTACGGATTATAAATACAGATACTGTCACAAGTGCATGCAAAACTCACAAATCTGTATTTATAATCCGTAATGACGCACTGCTAGATGGTTCCTCTGGAACTTTGCAGGCAAGGCGGACGTGCATGGCGATGACGTCATGTTGTCCGCTCATTAGGTTGGAGAACCAGATTACAGATACCATTATTAGTAACTCCCAACCGCAACCAGGTCGACTCCATATGATGAGTGGATACCAGAGATAACGTCACCGCGTGGCAGGCGGTGCGTATTTCTCCCAGCAAGGTGCAGCAGCGGCTGTATGGGACACCTTGCTGGCGGTTCTCCACTGATGATATGAAGGTCGCATAGTGACTGATATAAAAACCGAAAGGGTCACAGAGTTACAAGTGTATGGAAAGCCTCACT
The DNA here is from genome assembly GCF_964187855.1 of Myxine glutinosa. Taxonomy (NCBI): domain Eukaryota; kingdom Metazoa; phylum Chordata; class Myxini; order Myxiniformes; family Myxinidae; genus Myxine; species Myxine glutinosa. The sequence continues at coordinate 46,080,922 of NC_136269.1, read as the reverse complement.
GCGTTGCCCTGATGAAGCCCCAACAAGGGCAAAACCAGGTCGGTAACTGTGAGTTTTGCATGCACTTGTGACACTATCTGTATTTATAATCCGTAATGACGCACTGCTAGATGGTTCCTCTGGAACTTTGCAGGCAAGGCGGACGTGCATGGTGATGACGTCATGTTGTCCGCTCATTAGGTTGGAGAACCAGATTACAGATACTATATATATATATATATATATATATATATATATATATATATATATATATATATATATATATATATATATATATATATATATATATATACATATACAGTGGAACCTTGACTTACGAGTTTAATTCGTTCTGTGACCGAGCTCGTAACTCAATTTGCTCGTTTCTCAAATCAAATTTCCCCATTAAAATGCATGGAAATGCTATTAATCCGTTCCAGCCCGCCAAAAACCACACCAATTTTTTTTTAAATATACAGTATATATAAAAATATCTCGCGCTTTATATTTCACCTGTATGCAGCATACAAGTTGGCAGGATGGCCTGGACTGGAGGTACGCACACTTGACTCTAAACTGTCCAGCCTGGGTTTGAATCCCGACCCAGCTATAACCTGTCATGGGTGAATCACAGGCAGGGTGATTCATCAATGTGTGTACCGCTAAACTGGGCGCCCCGTTTGCGTCCCATTATTTGTTGGATGTTAAGGATCTCACCGTGTTTTCCACAAAGAGAAGGCGAGCTATCGCCGGCACTCTGAACAAGTTGTGGCCTGGAATGCTCTTCTCCTCTGCCGTTATATACGTCCTCCTCGGCATCTTTTTCCAGAAGAGCCCTGTCTCGTCACAGTTGAAGATTTGCTGGGGGATGTATCGTTCGGCTTCTATCAGTTCGGCAAAAGTTATAATAAAATCTTCAGCTGCCTTCACATCCGCCTCACCAAGTCGACAACACGCACACCTCGCTCATGTTTTTCGACGATTGCGTGTTTTATATCCAAGCACATCATCCTCTTCTTCTTCTCAGTACTGCCCTTGGCACTCAATTTCTTAGGACCCATGGTTAAAACTAAGAAATTTTCCAAAATAACCAAAATGCGAAAACAAAGCAGCAGCGATATACGGCAGAGATACTTGCACGGCAAGATAACCACGTGACCGGAATCCACCTGGTGGCGGGTAGCGTAAGCTCCAAAATAACCAACATGCGAAAACAAAGCAGCAGCGATATACGGCAGAGATACTTGCACGGCAAGATAACCACGTGACCGGAACCCACCTGGTGGCGGGTGGCGTAAACTCAAAATAACCAAAATGCGAAAACAAAGCAGCAGCGATATACGGCAGAGATACTTGCACGGCAAGATAACCACGTGACCGGAACCCACCTGGTGGCGGGTAGCGTAAGCTCCAAAATAACCAACATGCGAAAACAAAGCAGCAGCGATATACGGCAGAGATACTTGCACGGCAAGATAACCACGTGACTGGAACCCACCTGGTGGCGGGTGGCGTAAACTCAAAATAACCAAAATGCGAAAACAAAGCAGCAGCGATATACGGCAGAGATACTTGCACGGCAAGATAACCACGTGACCGGAACCCACCTGGTGGCGGGTAGCGTAAGCTCCAAAATAACCAACATCGAAAACAAAGCAGCAGCGATATACGGCAGAGATACTTGCACGGCAAGATAACCACGTGACTGGAACCCACTTGGTGGCGGGTGGCGTAAACTCAAAATAACCAAAATGCGAAAACAAAGCAGCAGCGATATACGGCAGAGATACTTGCACGGCAAGATAACCACGTGACCGGAACCCACTTGGTGGCGGGTGGCGTAAGCTCGTAACTCAGATCTCGGCTCGCATCTCAAAGCAATAAACCGCCCGAGCGACGGCTCGTATCTCGGAAAACTCGTAAGTTGGTGCACTCGCAAGTCAAGGTTCCACTGTATATATATATATATATATATATATATATATAGATATATATATATATATATATAGATATATATATAGATATATATAGATATATACAGACTTGGCATTTAATATGGAATTTTTTTTTTTTCTTGACTTGGGTTTACTTTCTTAACTCAGTATATCAATCTGGTGAGTTGCTTTTACACTTTGGTTATTTATTTGTTAAAAGAACCATGTCACTGATTGTCTGTCGCAGCAAGAAGTCAACAACAGGATTATATCACAGGTGGCGTGGCAAAATGTACGGACAGGTGCATTTGATGATTGGCTTCACAGTCGGGTATACAAGGGTTGTTGCGTTCTGTATTAGTGGAAAACAACTGCTGCACGTCTCCAAAAGTTATTGCCGCTTCCTCTGGAGATGGTCCGTCAACTCGACAATGATGTTTGTCATGGAGTGGTGGCCTTACGAAATTACGGTATGAAACAGCGTGCTATTGCTCGGCAGTATGGCATCACTCAAGGTCAGGTGTCAAAGATCCTGAAACGAAATGCTCAGAGGGGTGTCCCTACTCCAATACCGAGGCCAGGACGTCCCCGCAGAACCACAAGGAGGGATGATCGGCAGCTGCACCGGTTAGTCCGCAATGGCCGTACCAAGTCAGCTAATCGGCTTAGGGCTGAGTGGCAGCAACTGACAAATGTGCCTGTATCCAGAAGGCTAGTCAACCAACGACTGGTTCAAGCAGGCTATCGTGCCAGGCGCCCCCTGAGAAAGCCATGCCTGACCAGACAACAGCGCCAGCGCCGATTGCAGTGGGCCAGAGAGCACCGTCAATGGCAGCCAGGACACTGGAATCACGTGATCTTCAGTGACGAGTCTATATTTCTGGTCTATCGTCAAGATGGCCGCGTCCGAGTGCACAGACAAGTGCATGAAGCCTTCAACAAAGATTGTATAGTGCCAAGAGTCCAAGCTGGAGGTGGTGGGGTGACCGTTTGGGCTGCTTTTCATGCAGGGGGCAAAACTGACCTGGTTGTTCTGAATGGAAACTTGAACCAGTTCAAGTACAGGGCCATTCTGGAAGAAACATTGCTTCCATTTGCTCGTGCAGCCTTTCGAGGCAACTTTGTATTCCAAGATGACAATGCACGGCCTCATCTTGCTCGCATGATCCAACACTTTCTTGCTGACCGTGGTGTAGAGCATATTGAGTGGCCTGCCATGTCCCCGGATATGAATCCGATAGAGAACTTGTGGGTAGAATTAACACATCAAATCGACCACTTGGACCAGCAGCCGACCTCTGTGCGTGAATTGCAGCAGGCTATTGTCACTGCATGGCAAGCGATTCCTGTCCAAACCTTGGCAAATCTCGTGAACAGCATGCCTCAACGTGTACGTGCTCTCCTGAATGCTCGTGGGGGTTACACGAAGTACTGAACTGTAATTTTACTGTCCGTAATCCCAGTCTTAATTTAACTTTTGTTTTTGTTAAAAAAAAAATTTGGCTAATGTGCAAAATAAAGAGATACTTCTGGAAAACGTACAGACGTTTAACACAGTACTGTCCATGAATTGAGTTCGATATCAGTTTCCATCACTTTCAAGGATCAATTTATTTGTTTCGAAATGTCAAATGTGGTTTTTGTTTCTTTTAAAGGTCACATTAACAAAATCTAGAATAATTTCAACATAATTCCAATGAACTTTTGGTTCTAAGACATCTTGAAAAGTAAGTTAACCCCCACAAAAAAAATATTCCATAATAAATGCCAAGTCTGTATGTATATATATATATATATATATATCCAGTATATACGATAATACCAGAGTCATGCAACACCACACAAAAATACCTAGCATATAATATCCAGAATGCATCGCAAATACAGATGAGGCAAAGCAACAGGTATGCCTAGTTGTCATTTTGCATAAATGACTGTTGTGAGGTTCAAGATTGTTGGGATTGATTAAAAAAAGAGAAAAGATCATATTGTCCTTGCTTCCCACATCGGTTATCATAACTTGACTAACATTCTGTTGATTCCATTATATTATCACAAGGATTTTCAATGCAGGAAGAGACCATTAGGCCTCTCAAGCCTGCACAATCTTCCCAATATCTATTTAGCCCTCAATCTGCCATGCTTCTATGTACCTTCCTTCTATGTAGAAATTACACTTCTATGTAATTATAGTTTAAACCTATCTACTGTTTTCCGTTGCCACCGCCATAATAGAGAAACTAGCGACCAATCCATGTTTAGACAAAAAGCTTTTTGCCGTAGCTTCCTCACGATCAATACCAATAATGGGAAATACTTTAGACCCAGCAGACTCAATACAATTGAGAAGGGTTCATTTGTTTAGTTGTGGCTGATGAACTGGCCACCACAAGGTTGTGGGTTCAAAGAAGGCGTAGCTTTTAAGGATTCTTCTGGAACTTGAACTGATCTCAGACAACTACCTTGTTGCTGTCATGTCAGTAAAAACCCTGCTGGCTCGATAATGACCTCCAAGGAGGAAGTCATCTACCTGGCTTGCCTGTTTTTATGGTCGTCTCTTAAATACCTCAGAACAACTACAGATCGGCACTACTACCGCGCTGTATAAAATTGGCACTGCCACCTTACTACCTTAAAAAAGGCAGCTTGATACTTATTCCCTCAATATCGTTTATATAATAAACAGCATGGGTTCCATTACAACAGCAAGAAGCATATTTCATTAAATTTAAAATGAAAACTTCATTAACAGTGGGAGGCTAAGCTTAAATATGAAAGGATTTGATCCCCTGATGTATTGATTCCCACATGAAGTATGAGCATCCCAAAAAATGAAAATCAGACCAGGGAGTGAAAGATAAAGGTGAATTGCAATACGTCTTGTTAAGCACGTTCTTTCTGCTTCGTCTTATACTGAAAGAGCATTTTCCACTCTGTGTTTCTCCAGACCATTGAGTACACCTAGATTTCATACCATAACGGCACGCTCGTTTGGAATATTCTGGGACAAGATTGCAAAGGCACACAATTTGCAGCAAATTTTCTCATCGTGGTCGGTAGATACGTGAACTGGCTCTTCGGCCGAGTGGTCAAAGACTCGTCTCTTTCACCGTTGAATTGCGTGTTCGATTCCCGATTCCTTGTTCGCTCTCGCCAACCCGCACTCCGCAAGCGTGGCGACTTTGCTAAGCACCCTCCCCTCAACATCATTCGAGGGAGGCCTTCATCCGACAGTGGACTGAAATAGGCCGGTTTGAGGTATGCGCCGAGCTTCTCGGCTTGTACTCTGTGTGGTCCCAGTTGCTCTTTGATGATCCGTTTTAAAATCAAGCCAAGAGCTGCATTCCTCTGGTCTGGTGAGCAAGAAATTGTGGAAGTAGTGAGTGTTACATCTCACTGATGTTGACTAAGCCATTTCCCCAAATGTGGTGAATCACAGATCAGCAATCCGTATTTTCACTTCCCTGAAGTATGGATTATAGATTGATAATGGACGAGGAAGCTAGGGTTTATATTCAAACCAAACACTGTAACCACCTCGATGATTGTACATTTAATAGTGGTGCTCAATTTTTTTGTCACAACTATTGTGATACATCACACGCACGATGGGGCAGATTTTGTGGTCCAAAGTTATTTGGTTTGGGAAGGCGGAATTGAGGTGATGTTTTTCTTAAAGAACAATCACAGGTGTTCAACATGCCTTCGTGTCAAATATAAGCTCACACTGACCATTTGAAGCTAGCTGTGTCAACACGCGCTAATAAAATGAAAAGTGTGCTTTGAAAAGGTGCACCACGCAGGGCGAAAGGGAAGAAGGAATAGAGTCTTGCTTGAATGGTCAGGTAATTCAACTGAGCAAAGTGGGGAAGCTATTGGACAAGTCCAGATGTTAATTTCTCAAACTTACTTTGTAGATGTAAATTCGCAACTCCATCAAAAGAAAGTAAAAGTTTTTGAGGTTTGGCAATGTGGGAATACTTATACTTGGGCCAGAGAAACATTATCTGGTGGTCATAACCTGACCAACTAGGATTTCAGAATTACCAATTGAGTTACTGTTTTAGCATCCAAAGTGGGATATTGAAGATTTTGAATTTTTTATCAAATACAAGACCAGTGTTCATGTTCAGCGTGGCAGCACCTGCCAAACTGCCAACTAAATTTGGGAGCTTTGCTTTTTGACGTTGCAATGTTTTCTTTTCATCCGTTCCACCATGCGCATGTTTTTGATCTGGTTCCGTCCAGAAGATTTGTTAAATAAAATATATGATCTTATATCCAATTACTTAACGTACTTTGATTATTGGTTCACGAGTTATCAAACAGTGACCACTATATTCGTCAAATCGAGTTCAAGCTACATCTTCTCTGAGGGAGTTGGTGGAATCTGACAGGGGTTTCGATATTTGGTTCGGCCAATGTCATGTGTCTAGCCCCACGGAGCTCGATTTTTCATTTTCGCCCCAAGGTCAAGGTCACAAGGTCACGAAATTTAGAAAAGTCGATTTTTGATGGTTTTATTACATTGTTCGCTTCCTGATAGGGTGAAATGTCGTACATGATCTTATATTATCACATACATCATGAAATACACGTTTTCCAACAAATTTCAGAATCTTCGACCTTTGACCTTTGAAGGTCACAAAGGTCAAATTTTCAAAGTTGTCGGAATCGAACCGAATTTTCAGTATTGTGTAGCTAACCAAGCTCATAACTGATTATACATTATTTTCTATCTCATTTCAAGGTCAGTAACCTTCGTTTTGACATTTCTGGGCCTGTTTCGGTTATAATCCGTCCTTTGTCATTGAATACCGCTCGCTTGTGAACCATCGTTGTCTCCTGACATGTTTGTCGTAAAACTACAAAGTAATTTAATACGTTTCTAATGCATAATAATGTAATTACAAATGACTTTTTAGCTTGGACAAGATCGGTTTCAATCCTTCAGCTATAAACTTTCATCCTGGTGTTTCGCATGCAGAACGATACATCAGTGCGTCGGCTGATCGTCAGGACGTTAAACCGGACGACCCATTTGCCATCACTGGTCGTTGATGAACGTTAAATATCTCGCCGTGTCTTTCGAGAAGAGTAGGCGAGCTTTTGCCGTCACCCTGAACAAATTACGAATCATTGAATATCAGGCCTGGCCAACATTCTTGTGAGGTCGACTGGGTCCCAGAGCTTGGGGGCTTTTAGTTACCAAAAGGTCTGATGGGAGTTGTTTCTACGGTAGAAATATCTGTAGAATTCAAAATCCATTTCTGCCAAAAATCTACTTGGACGTTTTCCCACGATTTGCTCTTGAAGTGGGGTACACCTCCCCACCCCCCACCCCCTCCACCCCCCACTCCCCTAACTGCAATATCGCGATTTTGCGTCACATCATATTTCGGTTTTGTACAGTTTTGACTTGGAGAGCTGTAAAACTGTACTGATACATACAAATAAGGTTTCATATGAACAAGTGTCATCTCCTGGTTCATTTTCTATGCTGGACTGCCTGCTGTTCACAATATAATAGGATTGATAAGGTTATTTGTGACTGTACCCCAATCTTCATGGTGACACTTAAAAAATGTGTATTAGCTACTTTTGTATTTGTGTAGAATGCATATTTTCAAATTAAATGTTGATTATGGTATATTATAATGAAGTAGAATCTTTCAGTTGTAAACATTAGACATCATCCATATGTTTGTGTGACATCGATGGAGGAAGATCTTGGACTCTTTACTGATGGGATGCGTCTACAGCAACACCAAATTTGACCAGATGTGGGATGTACACTCCAAAGCACTCTGCAATAGCCAGAAAGCATGGTACCGTATTTTAGTATGACCACCACAACCATCACCAACAACATGCTACTTTCAGCCTTAATTATCTGGTATACTGGAAAGAAAATTCAACATTACATAAGCTAGAACACCAATACCATCACCTAAGCATCATCGGTAAAACACATGGAGGGGGAGGGTGGTTGGAGGGGAGGTGTACCCCACTTCAAGAGAAAATTGGGGAAAAACTTACATGTAGATTTTTGGCAGAAATGGATTTTTGAATTATACAGATATTTCTACCCGAGAAACAACTATAGGACCTTTTGGTAAATAAAAGTCAAACACCTGCCTCCCCTCCCTCCGGGCTCTGGGACTAGGGGAAAAAGGTTCCCCAATCAACTTTACAAGAAGGTGCCAATTGTTGGTGCCTTGAAAGAAGTAGGAGTAGTAGTTAATGAATGAATGAATGATCATTTTAAGGCAATTTTCCCCGCTAGAGCGGGGGTTAGCCTTGCGGGCCCCATGACAATCATGGTTCCCTGTTTGAGGCAATGTTTTTATGGCCGGATGCCCTTTCTGACGCCAACCCTTGGTCACGCTCTTACGATGCGCAGGGATACGGTGTACCTATTCTAAGCCGGGGTACACACCGGGATCATTCATCCCAGCAAGCTGGTACTCAATTTGCCGACCTCAGAAGGATGACAGGCTGAGTCAACCCCCCTGGTGTTAATTTGGCGATCAACCGGGATTCGAACCGAGGATCCTAGGATCCCAAGCCGGCACCCTAACCGCTAAGCCAACACCAGGCTGAGTTATCTTATTATCTTATCTTAGCTGAGTTAATGGGCGACCCTGACCGAGCATGCAATTTTCCCACACATATGATTGCCACTCTCTTTCCGTCAATGCTTCCGGGGCACTTGCTGCCAACCATAGGAGCACCAACTGCCTGAACATAAGTGGGTCTTCCTCCAATGGGCGGACAAATCCATGTCCTGTATGACAAACACCACTGGGGGCTAGTGAAGCAATTAAATTAATGAACAGGAAAATTGGCATGCTCAGTCAGGATCGTCCAGATAGCTCAGATGGCAGAGCACTGGTACGGTTATCCAGAGGACCTGGGTTCGACTCCTGGTCTGGGCATGTAATTTTCCCACATATATCAATTTAATTATCTAATCCTGTTCATTAATTTAATAGTAATTTATTGCAGTGACCTCACGAGAAGGTGGGAATAGTTGGGGCCATTAAAGGAAGTAGTAGTAGTAATAACTTATTGTACTATAGCAAGAATACTTGTAGTAAATATTCCAACGTTGATATCTTGCAGTCGTGTGTGCTTGTGTGTGCTTCACCCACCCACCCACTGTTGCAGTGTTTAGATGCTGCCAAAGCAGTTTAGGGCTTTCTAAGCATTTGTCAGTGCAGTAATTTGGTATTTTTCGCCTAAGGGATTAGCAGATACTCATTGGCCTACTAGCTTTTCCAAAGGCATCTGGGAAATTTTTGCATCATAAGTGTTACCAAACAGGACAGCTACATACCTGAACATGCCCTTCTAATGGACGTTGTACTCGATGATGCAGTGCCCCCCGCCCCATATGCCCAGTGCTGTTATATGTTGATAGTTGGATTCTGTTTTATCGGGAATCAAATCCAGACGAGGCAATTCGGAAATTGATATGATGCCTCTTAACTTTCATGTGAGTCCCTGGAGTTATATGACTTATGAAAATTATGCAGTACAATTAATAAAGTGAAACGTATGCCACGCTTTGGTCAAATAAATTTTACAGATAGTTTTAGGATTATTTTTGTGTTTTGTCTCCCATAAAGCAAGGACTGCTTGGCCTAATGGTGGTTTAACGTAAATAAGTTGTGGTCACAATGCTGCTCTATTCATCAACTCGATGTTGGACCAATTTCAACAATCAGCCTGTAAGCAAAGCCACATTGGCCTAACATTGGGCCAACTTTTACATCCTGAATCGGGTTGAGTGCCACATAATATGCTTGGTCTGGGAATATCTACATATTACATACATATATGCAAAAATGGCTGGAAGTTTGTCTTCACACCATCGTCCTCCTACTCACTTTTTTCCATGTATCCTGTGAATCTGTTACCTCTACCACCGAAGGTGAATGGTTATGTTTTCGCCACTGTTTGTCTGTCTGTCTGTTTGTCTGTCTGTGAGCAGGACATCTCAAAAAATTAAAGACGTAGTCAGATAAAACTTGGTGGACAGGTTGTGTATGACAAGGCCAAATTTGTTTGATTTCGGTGAATATCCAGATCTGAGATTTTTTTTTTTTTTCAAGCTGTTGTTTCATATGCAGCCTGTGGCTGCTGGTTGCATCCATTCCTGGAAGTGCGGCTGTGCCACTGATGCTGTGCCCCTATTACCAATAAGATGGTATTCATTTGGCCGACCTCGAAAGGATGAGAGGCTGAGTCAACCCATCTGGTGTTATTGTCCCCCGTCGTACTGCGGAGCGAAAGGGGAACTATAGTTTTCCCGTGCGTGCGTACGTGCGTGCGTGCGTAAGCGAAGGACCGTAATCGAATTTGGTGTGTGGGTGCAACCCACGTCAAAATCCAAGATGGCCGCCGCCATGCATGTCTGATGCCATGTATGTCTGAACCTTGTGAGTGGAATATCTTGAAAAATAAGCGAAGTACCAACTTCTAATCTGGTGTGTGGGTGTATCTACACATAAGGAAGAAGGCTATTGAAAATTGGGTCGCCACGTCAAAATACAAGATGGCCGCCACCATATATATGTCTGAACCTTGTGAGCGAAATATCTTGAAAAATAAGCGAAGTACCAACTTCTAATCTGGTGTGTGGGTGTATCGGCATAAGGAAGAAGCTTCTTGAAAGTTGGGTCGCCACGTCAAAATCCAAGATGGCCGCCGCCATGTATGTCTGGACCTTGTGAGCGGAATATCTTGAAAAATAAGCGAAGTACCAACTTCTAATCTGGTGCGTGGGTGTATCTCGGCATAAGGAAGAAGCTTCTTGAAAATTGGGTCGCCACGTCAAAATCCAAGATGGCCGCCGCCATGTATGTCTGGACCTTGTGAGCGGAATATCTTGAAAAATAAGCGAAGTACCAACTTCTAATCTGGTGTGTGGGTGTATCTAGGCATAAGGAAGAACGCCATTGAAAATTGGGTCGCCACGTCAAAATCCAAGATGGCCGCCACCATATATATGTCTGAACACTGTGAACGAAATATCTTGAAAAATAAGCGAAGTACCAACTTCAAATCTGGTGTGTGGGTGTATCTCGGCATAAGGAAGAACGCCATTGAAAATTGGGTCGCCACGTCAAATTCCAAGATGGCCGCTACCATATATATGTCTGAACCTTGTGAGCGAAATATCTTGAAAAATAACGAACTACTATCTTCTAATCTGGTGTGTGGGTGTATCTACGCATAAGGAAGAACGCTGTTGAAAATTGGGTCGCCACGTCAAAATCCAAGATGGCCGCCGCCACGTATGTCCTAACCTTGTGAGCGGAATATCTTGAAAAATAAGCGAAGTACCAACTTCTAATCTGGTGTGTGGGTGTATCTAGGCATAAGGAAGAACGCTGTTGAAAATTGGGTCGCCACGTCAAAATCCAAGATGGCCGCCTCCATGTATGTCTGAACCTTGTGAGTGAAATATCATATCATAGCATGTTTTCTGCGTCCTCCACTTTGTCAACTCACATCACTTCCCCGACGGGGGACCTAGGCGTAACGCTTGTTTCAACAGCATGACAGGAGCTCAAACTCAAGACCCTAAGACAGTGTTTCTCAGTCGGATTTACCAGATGATCCACCCATCCTGTGATTTGGTCGCCGCGACCTCCTGTTTATCCATACAAGGGTTAAATAAAAACCAGAGCGATGGGGAATAAAAAAAAACCCCCCAATTTCCTGGGGAAAATACTGGGGTTATTCAAGTGGGTGGTGGGGGAGTTAAACCCAGGAAGGGAAACAGAGCTGGACCAATTATTGTGAACCCTGACTTACAGGAGTAAGAAAAAGTCTGGAATATGGGCCATTTTTATATCCTTTTTGCACAGAACATGTACATTTGGGGACTATTCTCATCAGCGAACATTGTAGCTCGCTTTCAACATTGATCAGCCTGTTTCTGAATTTAGTTTTGTTCACTACTTCGCTTGAGAATGCAAGTTCACATGGGTAAGTCATTGGGAACATCACTACGACTTGTGTAACTACTCAAGTACTTTAACCTCCGGAAACCCACTCACGGCCCACTTGGAGGTCACGACCCACCGTTTGAGAAACACTACCTGAAGATCTTAAGCCAGCCATCTTAACCTTTAAGCCAACACCAGGCTTAATTTTTCAAAGTGATTCTTCACCATTGAGAGATAGGGCCAAAAGCGATATATAGAGAAGCATATCTCAAAACATTGCGGATGGATTCGGAAGATATGTGGTGGACAGGTTGTGTGTGTGATAAGGAGAAACTGATTAGATTTTGGTGAAAATCCGGTTCCGGATCAGGATCTGGCCCATCAGTGGGATATAAAATGTAAGCTGGTCAGCCTGGTGGAGGTATGCGCTCCACCAATAGTCCAGTCAATCTGTAATTTGACCTCAAGCAAATTGCAAAAGAAATACTTTTTTAATAAACATGCTTAGTAGTATTGCCTTAATGATATATCAAAAGTCTAGAAAAGTCTAGAGTGCGGAAACAGTTTTAAAAACGAAATAAATTTGACGGATTTTGCGTGCGACTTTTCGGCAGAGGTCAGATACAAAATAGTTTGAAATCTAAGGAAATTTGGTTTTCAAGCTATGCTAATACAAGTCTGTATCAAGGGCTGTCAGGGGACACTTTTTGGTTGACAAGGCCCTTAATGCTATGCTGATTTCAAAGGCATTCAGAGTACCCTTGTTTGAAGAGCATCAACATGACGACATGTCCAATGACATCAGAGATTCAAATGAACATGATGTTTCTGATGTTATGCCTAGGGAACCAGATATTGCAGATATTCCTCAAGTCATAGTCTCTGAAAATGAAGCAGCTCAAGGTCCTACCAGGATAATCAGCAACAATGTCTTGTCAGAATGTATTGAACTCTATGAATATCTACTGAAAGGAGACGTTACTGCAGAGTCAGTCTGTATGGAGAATGTTGTTGACAAAATGAATGAAAAGCTTGTGTGTGAAAAAGTAGAACTCATTCATCATCGCACGCCATCTCTTTGGCTTCAGTACATGGATATGATAGACATACTCCACAAGTTTATAAAAGCAGAACGTACAGGGAACTGGCATCTTCATCTTCAGTCTGTACAAGACATGTTGCCGTATTTTGCTGCTGCTGGACACAATTTCTATGTGAAATCAGCTTACATGTACTTGAAAAATATGCAAAATCTAGAAGCAGATCACCCTGAAGTGTACACCTGATTTGAATCTGGACACCATGTACTCAGGAGAAGTGATCGTTTTTGGGCTGGCTTATCTACAGATCTTGTAATAGAGCAGGTTTTAATGAGAAGCATTAAAACAACAGGTGGATTGACTAGAGGACACGGAATGTCAGAATCTCAGAGAGCACAGTGGTTACTCTCCAGACCAGCTTGTGCAGACATCAACATTGCCATGCAGCAGTTTACAGACACTGAATTCTACACAAGTGAACAGCACAAAGAAGACACGCCAGCAAGAAAATCTAGAGATTACAATGACACCAAGACAATTTTGTCTTTCCTTGAGGATAGAAATCCATTTGCAGAGGATCCAACCCTTTGGAACATAGCAACTGGTGTGACAGCAGATGCAAGTGTAAATGTTGACAGAGCAAAATAAGTTGGCCTTCGTGTCCTCAAATCAAAGGTTTCTCAGAATGTACAGAGCTACACCTTTAAGAAGGCAAACCAAGCTGTAACCCTTGGAGCCAAGACAGCAGTGAAGGTAGATGGAGAATCAGTACAGGTTGACCCTCAGCTCCTGTTTCAACGTTTAATTACAGCAGCTAATGGCCTCTTTGATGACCTCTCGGAAGTCTTCACTTATGAACTCTGTAGCTTTCCTTCTTCATTGTTTGACTCATCTGGTCTCCTCAGAGAGGCACAGAAGCCAGCACTTGCAGATGCAATATGGACTTTAGCCGGATATGACATGGCAGCACCAAACGTAGAAGATCTGCATCATGTTTTTGACGGTGGTTCTCTGCTGCAACGCATACCATGGCCCCAAGGAGCTAGTTTTGCATCCCTCTGCAAATTGTATGTAGAGTATGTCTTGAAGTACTCAAACCCCACAGTTGTTTTCGATGGGTATTGCAATGGCCCATCCACAAAAGACCATGCTCACATGCGACGCACTGGTGGAACATACGGACCTGAAGTCAGATTCACAGAGGATATGCATCTCAAATCCAAGAAGCAGCAGTTTTTGACCAACTCCGCAAACAAACAACGTTTCATCAATCTGCTCAGCAAGAAGATGGAAGAAAAGGGAATCAAGACGTTACATGCTACTGGTGATGCTGACCTGCTGATTGTCCAGACTACAGTGTCATCAGCATCTGCAAACGTGACAGTATTAGTTGGAGAAGACACCGATCTTCTTGTGCTTCTATGCTACCATGCAGACATCTGCTCAAGAGATATCTACTTCAAGTCGGAGGCCAAACAAACAGCTGTTAAGAAAAAGCGTGTGTGGAACATCAGATGCATCAAGCAAAGACTTGGCCCTGAAATATGTTGTTTGCTCCCATTTGTTCATAGCATAACAGGATGTGATACAACATCTCGTTTATATGGAATTGGAAAGGGAGCTGCATTGAGAAAACTTAAAAGTGACCCTCATTTCAAGCACCAAGCTGAAGTATTTTCCAGAAAGGCATCAAAGGAGGAAGTCGTTGTGGCTGGGGAGAAAGCACTTACCTGTCTGTATAATGGTAATCCTGGGGAAGGCTTGGATCTATTGAGGTGCAGGAAATTTTGCAGCAAAGTCATGACTAATACCTCATTTGTCCATGTTCATGTCTTACCGCCAACGTCAGCAGCAGCCAGACACCACAGTCAGCGTGTTTACTTGCAAGTTCAGCAGTGGATAGGGCAAGATGGGGATTTGATTCCAGAGGACTGGGGATGGATTACAGCCGGTGACAGACTTCAGCCTATCCATACCCACTTGCCTCCAGCACCAGAGAAACTACGGAAGATCATAAGATGTAACTGTAAAACAGATTGTGACAGTCGACGCTGCAACTGCAAGAAACATGGTTTGCAGTGTTCAGTTGGATGTGGAGACTGTCGTGGCATCAGTTGTTCAAATGCACCTTCTGTTGACCTTCAAGCTGACCTTCACGGGGAAGCATAGACATTCCTAAGGAAAAGGAAAGTGAAAAAGGTAGTCCACATTATGAAGAAGTTTATTTGAAATGAGATTAGGCTGTTTAATAGATGAAATGATAATCTGATAACACAGTGATGTATAATAACAATCGGACTGTTTCATATCAAGGCGGTTAAAAACCACATACAGGGTGGGTCAAGGAAAACCTAATTTTGAAAATGTTCCCCAAGCTGAATGTTTCTAGACTTTTTATATGTCATGTAGGAAACAGTTCTTATATTGAAACAACTAAAATACATTCTTTTGCAATTTGTTTGAGGTTAGCATATTTTCAGTCATAGATTGACTGGACTACAAGTGCTGCTCTACTTCCCTCTCATTCCCTTGTTCTCATGCTCTATGAACCTCCCTTTCCTTTACTTCCTTTTTTTTCTCCTATTTCATTCAATTTGTCAATTTTTTTCTCAATTTACTCTCCACCATACTTTCTGTATTTATGTGTGGATGATACTTACCTCCTCCACCAAAGGTGGACAGAGTTTATGTATTCACCCCCTGTTGGTGTGTCTGTCTTTTCCTGTGAGTAGGATATCTCAAAAAGTTATGGATGGATTCCGATGAAACTTGGTGGACAGATTGCGTGTATGACAAGGACGAATTGGTTAGAATTTGGTGAAGATCCGGATAAGGATCTGGATGCGAGAATTTTATTTCTCTGCCGAAGGAGTTGCCAGAGGCATTGTTTTCGGGTTGTCTGTACGGCTAGCTGTCCGTGCATCAGTCTGTCTGTCGTGCGTTCGTCTGTCCCTCCATGATAGGTTTTCGTTACCGCAATAACTTAAGAACGGCTGAAGGGATCCAAGTCAAACTTGGTACAAGTATGTATGATGATGTATGATTGTAAGATGAACTGATTTAATTTTGGAGTCAATAGGTCAAAGGTCAGTGGTCATGTTAAGTGAAAATTATCTTACCGTGCTAACTGGTGAACCAGTGAATGGATTATGACCAACCTTGATATGTTTGTACAATGATGTAAAGATGAACTGATTAGATTTTGTGGTCACGAGATCAAGGGTCAGAGACACAGTGGTCATGTTAGGTAAACAAATTCTGTTACTGCGTAAACTTGTGAACCAGTGATGAGATTTTGACCAAACTTGGTATATGTATATATTATGATGCAAACATGAACTGATTGGATTTTGGCATTAAGAGGTCAAAGGTCAGAGGTCATGGCAGATAAACATGTGATACTTTAGAACAGTTGAAGGTATTTCAATCAAACTTGGTACAAGTAGATTCTAGTTTGGAATGTGGGTGGAGGCATATCGGTCGACGTGGAGATTTTGAAGTGTCGTTCTAGTTTAAGTGATATTTCACCATTGAGAGATGGGGCCAAACATGATGTGTAGCATGATGCATCAAAAATTATGGGCAGGTTATGACAAAACTTGGTGGATGAGTTGGTTAGATGACAAGAACAAGCCGATTCGATTTTTATTCAGGTCCGGATCCAGTTCCGGCCTTTCAGTGGGATACATAACGTAAACATACATAACGTTATGCATTATGTTTGCCACTCTGTCAAAGCGCCTTTGGGCTTCTGGAAAAGCGCTATACAAAATAAATGAATTATTATTATTATTATAAACTGTTCAGCCTGGCGGAGATATGCGCTCTACCCCGTGCTGTTCTAGTTTAGAACGTTTTGAGCTTAATCACAGTGTCTTGTGTAATACAATAGCCAAGTCATTTGTGAGATTCCTGGTGGTGTATCATTTTGCAGACCTAGACTGTTAGGGCAACCAAGTTGAATAAGTTTTGCTTCCTCAGTATTTATTTATTTATTACATGTGCACATTGGAGGGTGGTGGGAGTGGAGAGTGTGGGTGGTAGGTCATTTGATTGGGGTGGAAGGTAATTGAAAATTTTTAAATTGACAAAAGGAAGGAGAGGAGAAGGGAAGAAGAGAAGGGAAAGCAGGTAGAGCATTGCAGTAATGTGAGAAGAGGAAAGGGGCATTTTGTGGAATATGTGGATGTAACAATTATAAGGCCCCAAATATCATTAAATTGAACCTAATGTATGTCCTTAGATGGCCTTGAACCCCCTGCATTTTCTGCTATTTGCCCATTCCCATCTTTGCCAGTACGCACACATTCATCTAGTTACCTCTTTTGAAATCCTTAATTTCTGCTCACTTCCACTCCCTTTCCTCATTTAATTAGCTGGTATAACCACTTCCATGTGTTTTGTCCAATCCTGCTCTTTTTCTTCAGTGCTTCAAGGTGGCAGCACACCAACGTATTTTGGCATTTCACATTCCTAGCTGTGATCTTTTTCTGTCATCATTAACCTTCCTTTCTTTTGCCTTATCTTGTTCATATGTACGAGTTCATATGTCTTGTTCATATGCACGTTCATATTTTTGCCTTATCTTGCTCGTGTATCCAATGTCTTCATACTCTCCACTCCGTTCGTCATTATCACACGATGCCACTGTCATTGCAATACCTTTCCATCCTCTGCAGTTTGTTTATTTCATGAACCTCAATTTTGGACAAATAAAATTAAACTCTTGTACAGGATTGGTGTTGAGCTGTTTACTTCTGTCTATGTTCATCCTCCAACAGATTGTGGAGTTTGTGGGGCTGACTCTGGAGCGAGGAATTATTTCTGGAGAAGCACTGCACACAGAAAGCCTCAAGCTGGCCATGGGACTACTCGCTGCTTTGTTTACGGGTGAAATTGAGGTGAGCATTTACTCACAAAGTCACATATAACAGTTCTATCACTTTTCTGATTTTTATTTTTTATAATGGAAATCTCTGACTCGTGGATATCACACATAGGAGACGGACATTAGGAGACCTCATCGTAGTTTTACCTCTATTGCAAGGAAATGATGTGATTGTGCAGAAAATATAGAATAAGCAATTTGAACCACATGGGATTCCAGAATCATGAGTTATATGCTCAGTTGGGAATGCCAAACAGGTCACCAACCCAATAGGCCAAAGTCTTGTATGACCAAAATACCAAACACCGATAAACATTTTCAACTTCTGCATAGCAGAAAGTGGACTAGGTTTAGCTGTAATGTTTACTTTGTTGACATTCATCCGAATTTGGTCTCTACGTGATGATGCCTTCAATAACTGAAAACATCACAAGTCAGGCAGTAAAAGTTAGCTATTTTGAATACCCCATCATGTGAGCTGCAGTGTCCAGGCCCACAGGAAATCACCTTTTCGGCAATTTCCCAGGAACAGAAATGACCTATTTCTAGACTTCTAGCAGTATGATGATATAATAATATGTCGAACGATCATGATAGTCTTTGTGAGAGCACAATGCAACAGTCTGTGCAATAATTAACACAACAATGATACATACTTTATAGATAACATTTTGTTTTATTTGATTTGTAAAATTTTAGTCAATTTAGGTGATTCATGAATAATAAAAGCATTGATCCTATTGACGCTGTTATGCAGTTTTAGGTGTTTATATTATTACGTGTTACCTCCCCAAACCACGGTTACGGTGCACCTCAGAGTCTGGAGCGGGAACACGGCAGAAAGATTTGTTATTTTGCCTGTTCTAATAAACCCTGCTAAAACCACACCAATGCAATTGTAGAACAAAACAAGTAATTGTATTAAGAATTCTCACATACGCAATAATAACACGATTAAAGTAAGTGCAATGAAAATGTCAATTGCATCAAATGAACAATACAAATGATGGTACCATCATTCCCCAATGAAGCAATAAACTCACGACACGCCAACGTGAGTGGAATGTAACATTCCCCAAAGTTCGTGTACGGATCCCCACGCTGGTTGGAGATCGAGGTTGTGCAGAATGGCAAAACAACAGGCAGGTATTGGCGCGACTGTAGATGAGAAGTTACGAGGTGAGAGGTCGATATGGGAATTGAGCCGATATGGAAACCAACGGCAATCCACACAATGAGGTCGATATAGAAATCCAACAAAACAAGCTGCACCAATCGGACCACCTCGTCGAGGATAAAATGGTGTATCAGCCTGTAATGGAGACGCTGGCTCCCTCCAACAATGACTCACTCTTGGTGATAAAACGTGAGTCGCAGGTGTAATTGCACTCGCAATATATGACGATGTCACGGGCAGTCCCTTTCACGGGAAACCTCAACACATTCGCGACCGATATCAAAAAAGTCCGCTGGCAGCCTCGACACGCCTCACAGCTGTCTCCTGCTCATGGCCGTCTCCTCCCCTCTCCTCTTCCAGTTTCTTTGCCGCGTTTTCCTGTTTCCTTCACAAACATTTATTTTTACCTTTTACTAAAGTCATCTCCATTTCACACAAAAATCTTAACAACAATATTACCTGAAACTAAAAATCCTACAAGTAAATAATCAACAACAATTGTAGAAGTCCTTCCTTGGCACACCTGAGCTCCTCACCACATATAAGGCTTTCATCTGCAGCTCAATGGAGTACTGCTCTCCCCTCTGGGCTGGTGCTCCTACCTCACACCTAGCTCGTCTTCACACTGTTGAAACCAAAGCATTCAGAATCATTGGAATCTCCCGCGATAACGCTATCTCCGAGGGCCTTTCACTTACTCATCGCAGGCAGGTTGGTGGGCTTTCCGTCTTCTACCGACTCCTCTCCAGCCTTGATCCCCCAGCTCTCTCTGGGCTCTGTCCCCCAAATATTCCTACAGGTCGCACAAGATCTGCCTGCAACCCTCTCATGGTTAAACTGCCAAAATCAAGACTCTCTGCTCACCCTCACTCCTTCATTCCTCTTTTCTCCCGCCTCTGGAACAAACTCCCTCACTCTCTTCAATCCCACTCCTCCCTCCAGGTCTTTAAAACGGCTGTTCACCACCATCTCTTATCTTCCCCAATCCAAAACCTTGATCTTTTCTACCCCCGCTAATTTCACCCCAAATCCACTTTTTGAGGTGCCGACTTCTTTCCTGGAAGTCCTTGGTGTCCTTGCGTTTTATGCCTATCCTGCCCCCCCCCCCCCCAGGCCCTCTCCCTCCCACACATCTCCCGATGTCCCTGCTCTCAAATGTTATGTTTGTGCTTCCCCTTCTCTCCCCATCTTGTCGACCGCTCCCCTTTTTATATACTTTGTTTGCTTGTTTGTTTGATTTGTTTGTTTGATAAATGTTAGCTCTTTCACGAGCCTCGACTCTGTATACAAAAAAAAAGAAAAAAAAAGTGAGAAATCAATAACAATATCTCTTCTGCATTGTAATTAGAAGATGCCATTGTAATTTTATTGGTTGGGGCAGCTTGTGACAACGAGTCACTCCTGACGGTATCACTCAGCTAAACTTGTGCAGGTTCCCCTTCTTGAAGTGCTATTCATCACGAGTGCCACAATTTGCAAAATATCTGTCATTGTTGCACAATATTTTCATCTCTTAATATAATTAAACACCAAGAAAAATATGTACAGAAAGATATACTTTAGTATGCCTTGACAATGACTGACGTTGCTGCGCCATGCATAATGTGGTTGTTCGTGCAGATAATACTTTTGCAGCGTATTTTATCTTGTAAAAATCATTGCATAGTGTTTTAGAGGAGTCTCCTAGTATTGGGTGCCTGGCTCACCCAGTTTATCTTGAATATATAATAGCTGTAATAAATGCTTGTCGATAATAATGAGTATTACTCATGGAGTGATTGTACATAGGGACAAAACAATGCACACTATATTATGTTACACGTGACACTATATTATGGTACACATGACAACACTATATTATGGTACACATGACAGAATTGATAAGATAATGCAATGATGGATAATCCGATTCCAAATTTAAGACATTTCACAATAAGTATTGGATCATGATTCAACATGTATCGTGATACGTATCCCATCATGACACAAGCGGCTCATTACAGCCCTACCTACTTCTTACACCAAGAATCTTAAGATATTTGACAGATTTGCAAATATATAGCATGATGTCCCTTTCAAAATACAATAAATATGCGAATCGTCTTATCAAGTATTATTTTACTGACAATGCTGTGTGGTGTGTTGAATTTTGTGAACCCGTCATTTTGATGAGCTTTTCCCCGTGTGTGTGTGTGTGTGTGTGTGTGTGTGTGTGTGTGTGTGTGTGTGTGTGTGTGTGTATATCCCTATCCCATGGAAGTTACACTCACAAACTGCTCACGACGTACCAGGCTACGCTTCTGCAATTTAATAAATCATTCGTGTAAGACAATGACATTCTTTTGCTCCTTCAGCTGACTGTTTCACTCAGTTTCAGTAACACACACAGTAACACAAACACACACACACACAGAGTAACACACACACACACAGAGTAACACACACACACACACACACACACACACAGTAAGACACACACACACACACAGGAACACACACACACACACAGGAACACGCACACACACACAGGAACACACACACACAGGAACACACACACACACACACACACATAGTAACACACACACACACACACACATAGTAACACACACACACAGGAACACACACACACACACACACACACACACATAGTAACACACACACACACACAGTAACACACACACACACACACACAGTAACACACACATAATAACACACACACACAGTAACACACACAAACATAGGTAACACACACAGTAGCACACATAGTAACAGTGTTTCAAGCCTCACCGATGGAAATTCACTCCTGCCTTTGTTCGTCCTCATTCGTCACGATTTGTGCACCCGTCGGCATGACACAATGGCATTTTGCCTTAAAGTACAGTAACATACACACACACATAGTAACACACACACACACACACACATAGTAACACACACACCGGCAGATGTGTATATACCGATCTCGTATAGCGAGATGCGTATATTTATCACCAGCACCGATCTCACATAGCGAGATACATTTTACCTGACAAAGTAAAAAAATAAAAAATATGTCAAAGAAAGAAAATCAATCTACACGCAATACCCCATAATGACAAAGCGA
This sequence comes from Myxine glutinosa, assembly GCF_964187855.1. Taxonomy (NCBI): domain Eukaryota; kingdom Metazoa; phylum Chordata; class Myxini; order Myxiniformes; family Myxinidae; genus Myxine; species Myxine glutinosa. The sequence goes on along the minus strand of NC_136269.1, from coordinate 46,058,842 downwards.
AAACGGGATTTTAGAAAGTTATGCAAATTTATTAAGAAGAAAAAACTGAAATATCACATTGACACAAGTATTCATACCCTTTGCTATGACACTTGAAATTTAGCTCAGGTGCCTCCCATTTCTCTTGTTCATCTTTGAGATGTTTCTACACCTTCATTGGAGTCCACCTGTGGTAAATTCAATTGATTGGACATGATTTGGAAAGGCACACACCTGTCTATATAAGGTCTCACAGCTGACAATGCAGATCAGAGCAAAAACCAAGCCATGAGGTCGAAGGAACTGCCTGCAGAGCTCAGAGACAGGATTGTGTCGAGGCACAATACCGACGAGTTTTGTAGGAAGCCTACAAAAAAAATTCTGCTGCATTAAAGGTTCCCAAGAGCACAGTGGCCTCCATAATTCTTAAATGGAAGAAGTTTGGAACAACCAGGACTCTTCCTAGAGCTGGTTGCTCGGCCAAACTGAGCAATCGGGGGAGAAGGGCCTTGGTAAGAGAGGTGACCAAGAACCCGATGGTCACTCTGGCTGAGCTCCAGAGATCCTGTGTGGAGATGGGAGAAACTTCCAGAAGGACAACCATCACTGCAACACTCCACAGATCTGGGCTTTATGGCAGAGTGGCCAGACGGAAGCCTCTCCTCAGTGAAAGACACATGAAAGCCCGCTTGGAGTTTGCAAAAAAGCACCTAAAGGACTCTCAGACTGTGAGAAACAAGATTCTGTGGTCTGATGAAACCAAGATTGAACTGTTTGGCCTCAATTCTAAGTGTCATGTCTGGAGGAAACCAGGCACCACTCATCACCTGCCCAATACCATCCCAACGGTGAAGCATGGTGGTGGCAGCATCATGCTGTTGGGGTGTTTTTCAGCAGCAGGGACTGGTCAGGGTTGAGGGAACAATGGATGGAGCAAAGTACAGATATATCCTTAATGAAAACCTGAAACAGAGTGCTCAGGACCTCAGACTGGGCTAAAGGTTCACCTTCCAACAGGACAATGACCCCAAGCACACAGCCAAGACAACGCAGGAGTGGCTTAGGGACAACTTTGTGAAGGTCCTTGAGTGGCCCAGCCAGAGCCCTGACTTGAACCCAATCGAACATCTCTGAAGATGCGTTTTACCTGTCAAAGTAAAAAATAAAAATAAAAAAAAACACCAGAACGAGAATCCCAGCCTTGCTTAAATAAAGGCATATGTACACTTAGTTATAAAATCGCAAGATATGGTAAATTTTGTCATATTTCACTCCAGATTTGAACATTATTTAATCTACAGCATCCAATCCTCACATCCAAATCCAGATTTTGATGATATGCTTCAATTATGTAATGATAATATAATCGATCGTGTTTCCAAGGAAAGGCACGTTTGAGCAGGTTGAAACAAAATGGCGGTTGAAGAACCCAGCGAGGTGCAGTGGGCTGACCAACATGGCGGGCCATGGAGGTCCAGTCTTGTGATTCGGTTGAATGTTGCCGAAGGCAATCCCATCCCATTTTGTCTTGCGCTGGTATCCCTAGGATGCTCCAAAACTTGCTGCCTGCCTGCAATGTTCATTTCCGATCGCCCAGTGCGCCTTCGACCAGAATTCTCCTTGTTGTGGTTGAAGCTAGTGTCATGATCTTGGTATTTTCTAACATTCGCCCAGATGGTTTTGGCTGCTGGAGGCTCCCGTTCTGGGAAACGTTCCCTGAACGCATCACGAGTTTGCTGCAAACTTCCAGTTTGGTGAAAGGTCGTAACCACGATGGTCCACTGTTCAGTCGTAAGTTGAACCATCTTTTCAATGACTCAGACTGTCTCTAAACCCATACACTGTAGGCCCATCTTAAATATCCATCTTAAACAAAGGATGACGCAACCGACGATTACCAGACCAGCTTAACAATTTTACATAATCAACTTGGAAGTCGACAAGTAATGCTTCCATTTCAAACTGTCTTGCACCGATTAGCCAAACTTGTAAAAATGTGATTTGAACTTGTCATTTTCAAAGAACATGTACTCGGTCATGTGTGACAGCAATGATGCATGGAAGGCACCAATGGAAAGCTGAGGATCTCCTCATAATTGGTAAACCACATGTAAATTGTCAACCTAAATAACCTTTGCATATTAACACCTTGAATTCGGATTACCTTTTTTTTGATGTGCACTGCATATATATATAATAATACATATTGTTACAGACGTGGCTTGGATGTTATTTACCGAGCGGTTTTATGGTATGACCACGTCTGCACAAGTTACCCGATTGTGCCCGAACGTTGACTAATCGCGCTATGCTAGACCAATGAAGGAAAAAGAAGACACACGGCTGGAATTAATACGACACGACACCAGGGATACGGTTCTCAAAGGTTGTTATTACAATAATGCGGAAGGTTTAGATTACAGGGACAAGAGGGAAACATAGGAAGGTGGGCACTTAAACACAATCTTATATTATTCCCAACAGACGACAGATAAACGGGACAAGGCTCACTCACACGGGGTTTGATGCAAAGGAAGCGGGTAGCGATCGCTCCAGGTGCACCTGGGCTCAGGGCAGGATCACGTACGGTCCAGTTTAAGAGATGCGGTGGAGGTATTGCAGCGCTCGAGGGGTGGCGACTTCTCTCTCCAGGCTGGGGGCGCATCTCACGTCACATCCGGCGCGGGGCCGCGTATATCCGGCGGGGAGTGACACGCCCTCGGCTCGTTAGCTCCGCCTCGTGGAATCGGCACGTTGCTTCTCATTGGGTGCGTGGGGGGGTTACTGGCTCCGCCCCTGACGAGGAGCTGACAGCCAGCCCCTTCGGGGTAACGCCGTGGAGCGTATGGTCATGGCGGGTAACCGAGCCGGTGTGAGGACGCACACTCCCCGCCCCTCTGTTGTTGTAGTCGTAGTTGTAGTTGTAATTGTTGTTGTAATTGTTGTTGTTGTTGTTGTTTGGGGAAGAAGATGGGAGGAGGTATGGGAAAGGTCCTAAACTCACTACTGATGCCATATAATCACATTCTGGTGCAACGAAGAGTCATAATTAATGGAAACGAGGCCTTAACTGACATAGAATAAGAATAACTAGGAAGATGTCCGAAAGTTGTCTACGTGTGGTGCGGTGGACCTGGGCACGACATTTAATGGGGGAATAAGGGGAAGGTCGGCTCTACTGATTGTTATTTACATGCAATGGGACTAGGGAATGGGGGATTGGGGAAAGTTGGGGGGTATTGGAGAAAATAGGGGAATATTTACAAGCGGATATGGAGGCCAAATTCCATATTCGCAACATTGCACCCTTCTCTACCCTCGGGGCGTCCCGACCCGATAAATTTTTACCTACTTTAGTGTGGCACGCAATGTAGTTCCCTCTACTATTAACTCTACCCTGAGTGCGACAGTTTTACAGATATTCACAAATGAGTAAATATGTCCCCCTGCGACGTTGCACCCTTCTCCTCACAGAAACACACCCACAGGATAACCGAATCCGGAAAGAATTCTCAAACTAAACATACAGCCGGTAGGGAGCATTATTTACACGACTACGCTGCTATTTACACTACGATCCAGGACCTGTTTTTGGAGGAACACATGCAGATGTTATGCATAGAGAGAGCGCGCTTGCCAACATCGATACACCAACCCACGAGTGCTCTGTGGCCGACGGCCTTTAATAACGTGCAGAGCACCCTGTCCCAGCATCAAAAGCACCACCCCACCGCCAATCGGTGCAGTCACCATTGTTCATTGGAATAAAAATAAACTCGACAACCCCTAACCCTGCAGGTGTCTCTTGCTCTTCTTGTGGTGCACTTGGTGGTAACTAAAAGTGGTTCACCTGTATGGCATAGGTGCCACGTTGACCCATAGGTCCATCCCCGGGTGGTGCTTGGCCGCAAACGAACTGCGGTCCATTGTGGGTGGCCACAAACATTGCGGTCCATATGGTGTATCGATCCCGGCAGCAAACAGCGAAAGTGCAGGCCCACAACTGCGCAGCCAGCACCTCTCTCTCCTCTCTCTCTACCCCAAAGCCAGATCCTCGGAGGTGGGAGACAAAAGAAGAAACAAGTGAGTAAGGTGGTAAGGGCGCAAAAATGCACGCAATGTAAGGTGATGCACACTGGGGGCACATGGGAACCAGGTGAGACAGGTACGTTCCTATCGTACGCCCCCCCCCACCAGGTAACCTACATGGCCCCTCCCTTACCCCTTACTGCATCCACAAAACACAACACTACCCATAAACATCTACTTTACAAATCGACAAACATCCCTACTGTCTTCCCCGTTCCTCCCATAAACCAAATTCGTCTTCTCTCCCTCCTAACCAATCAAATTTGCCATTTTCAACTCTCATCAAAATTTGCCATCTCCAACTGCACATCAAAATTTGCCATCACCAATTCATCATCAGTCCCTCCTAAGGAGGGAGAGATGGAATCACCCCAATGTCTCATCCACGTCGTTATGCGTCTCACAAATCCACAGCAATCTCATTTCCTGCAACAAACAAAGAAAACACAGGTGTGGAGTCATCATCATCACCACAGGTAAGTGGCTGCGTATGGTGCGACAGGTTCATCAATCCTAACTATTTCCTAAATGACTTTAACAACTTTACACTACCCGGGGTCTTCCTCCGGCCAAACCATTGGCCCTCTTACACTATGGGTTCTAAAAACCAATTCCCATTGGCCAAACTGTGGTGCTCTTCAATTTGGGGTCTCACTCCCCCGATTCATCTCCCGGTGCCCTCGTACAATTTCTGGGCTGCGACGTGTACCTCTCCCAGTGGGTCTACCCACCTGCACACCTCCACCACTGCAGTTGCCTCCGAGCTTACCTGCTCCTTACCCTAACCTAACTACCAGGGGAAGGCCCTCTGGCTCTCTCCCCACTCCGTGCCCTCTCTGGCACTGGGCTGCCCGATCCACACCCGGGATCCTCAGGCACCCACTCACAACTACCGGCTCCCAGAGCCCACCTGCGGCCTCACCTGGCCGACATCCTCACAGTGGTGGAGTGCCCAACCAACTACACACACTAACAGGCTACACGCCCAGCCATTTCCACAACACTAATGCACCCATCCACAACACCATTCTGCAACCGCACCACAAATGCCAATATCCAACCACAATTTACCTGCACCCTCTACCTAACACTTACACTACCCGCCCCGGGTACTCGTGAAAGGGGTCCACTCTTCCCCCATCCACACCTTCGCACCATGCACACCACTCCGTACCACTCACTCCAACTCTCTCCACACACCTGTACCTGCACACCTGTGCTCTCACACCTGGTGCCACCTGCACCCTTCTCTCCCCAAGCGCATTCGCGCTGATCCACACACTCACTACTCATACACTGCTCCACACACCTGTCCAGTTGCACACCTGTGCAATCACACCTGTTCAATTCTCACCAACACGGCATCATCTCAGCTAACTACTCCCTTCTGAAACTTGCGCTTCCCAGTCGTCCCTTTAAACTATTGCGCTCCCACGTCATTATCATCCATACTAATCTACCTGCGTCCCCACTACAGGTATCAGTCACTAACTAATCTTAACGTTACCTAATGTCATCTTCTAGATCCCTACACACAATATCCTAACCCACCCGGGCTAGTTTTCACTGCCATACACCCCATAAGCTATTGCTCCTTTGCCCCCCCATATGGGAAGGATGGTGGATTTGCCATCCCCCCACATCGGGGGTCTCTCACTACCAATTTTGCACCTCAAATTTCAACAAATACAAAATTTGCCAATCACTGCCCATCATCTGCCAATCACTACTGCCAATCCCTTGCCAATCATCAAATTTTGTTTTTCTCTAATTTTGGGTCCAAAACACTAACCTCATCACCCAGTCGACTCACTAATACCTCTCGGTGCGCCACTCCCTGTCCAAAGCCCGGCTTCGTGAAGCCAAGCAATGGATGCTGGTTGTTTTGTGCCAGCGGCTGGATGCATCCCGCATTCGGTGCAGGGAAGGAGGTTTACCCGGGCCGAGATCCCACGCACCATCTCGGCACGGAGCCATCCCATGGCTCGATCTCGGCCTGCCGGAATGCCTCACCAAAAAGTGGTCGCCATGACGACCCTTTCTATCGGGCTGCCCGCTCCGCCTAGTGGAGCACGGACGCGGCCGTTCAAAGCGAGGCCCAGCACGCACCGAGGGCCCGACTCGGCTATAAGTCGTTCTAAACTCTACCCCGTCTAACGTCGATGCTTCACCTGCATGCTTACATCCCGCAGCCCGTTCCTTGCTCACACATCCAGCTGTGCCCATGCTCCTCGTACCCTTCCTTACACACCCAGGTACACCCATTCCACTCACAGCCTTGGTCACACACCTGACCACCGAACACTTTGGCACACATTCGTTGGTCGCACACCTCACCAATACACCGCTTCGCACCCCCTCCTCGGTCACCTCCGCTGTCACAATCACAGGTGTGCCCTCATTCGCACACCCAACCACGTGCCTCACCACCAATTCCAGCGTGCATTCCCACTCACGCTCTACCATTCCAGGTGTGCATCCTTCCATCCCAGGTGTACATCCTCGCTCACCTGTCACAACTAACTCACGCTCCATGTCACTCTCACTACTTTCACCTCCATTCCTGACAGCGCACTCACCCTTACTCTTGACAGCGCACTCTTTCCCCATGCACCTGTCCGTCACACACCTTTCTCGCGCACACTCTCCCGTTACACCCTCTGTAACACTCACCACAGGTGGACACTCTTCCTTACTTCTGACAGCGCACTCTTTCCTCATGCACCTGTCCGTCACACACCTTTCTCGCGCACACTCTCCCGTTACACCCTCTGTAACACTCACCACAGGTGGACACTCTTCCTTACTTCTGACAGCGCACTCTTTCCTCATGCACCTGTCCGTCACACACCTTTCTCGCGCACACTCTTGCGCACACTCTCCCGTCACACCCTCTGTAACACTCACCACCCCGCGCTTCCACGTGCTCCCTCGCACACGCGCTACGACCGACTCACTCTCGCCAGCACCCTCACTCCTTGGCACGCACTTTTTCCTCACACACCCCAGAGTCGGACTTTCTCGCACACCTCCTCTTTCGCACACCAGACCTGTCGCACACTTCACCAACGGCCTCTCACGAACACCCGGGTCCATCTCGACCCCCAAGCTTATTAAATCCCCTGGCGCATCATACGCACGACCATATTGGTCACCACTTACACCGGGTCCTCTTCCTCTTCGCTTCTCCTCCATCACCTGCGAATCCCTCATCCGGTTAATGAGCACATCATCACGATCCAAACACAGACTTTGGACCAATTCTTTTATCTCCTCCTTTATCTCCTTCTTATCCCCTCTCCGTCGCTTCTTAATTTCACTCATCCCTTCTTCCACTTCTTCTAATTTGTGCTTCACCTCTTTTATTCCCCGGTACGTCTCCTCAAGCTCGTCCTCCAAGGCTACCTTGACCGTTTCCATGTGCGTCCTCACCTGCCGGTCCTTCGTCTCCATAACCTCTATCACTTCGTCCAACCTCGTTGTCAGTCCCTCACGTACCATCTGACATTCCCTCTTCGTCGCTACCAAGTCATCTTTTAGTTCTTTCTGTGTCGCCTTTAAACCTCCTAATACCGCAGTGTTCCTTTGAACCTGCTCCACTAACTCCGTCTGTCCCACCGTCAGCTGCTCCACCTCCTGCGTCAGGTCCTCTATGCCCCCTTGTAACTTTACAGTCCCCTTTCTCACCTCCTTTTCCATGTGCTCCTCACAGTGCCTCACCTCCTCGCGCACTCCTCCGACCTCCTCACTCACTCCTCTTCTGATCTCCTCTCCCATCACTTGCATCTCCTGCCCAGATGCCACCCTCATCTGCTCCATTTCCTCCCTGTGAGCATCCAGTTTGGTTTCTACCCCCATTCTGACCCCCTCTATCTGCTGCCCCATTTGGTTAACTTCCCTTTCCGCTTGGTCCCTCATGTCCCTCAATTTGCCTTCCATACTGTTTTCTAACCCCTCTAACCCTTTTTTCATCCCTTCCATTTGATTCTCTTGAGCGGCCATTCTGTTTTCTACCCCCGTTAACCCATTCTTTACTTCTTTTATCCCGTTGTCTAACTCCTCAAAATTATTGTCTAACTTCCCAATTTTCTTGTCTAACTCCTCAAAATTATTGTCTAACTTCTCACTGGTACCCCTCGCTTCGTCCCTCATTACCCCCATTTGGTTTTCCAATCGCTCACTATTCTTTTCCATAAGGGCCGTCATTTGTATAAAAAAAAGTTCCAATCTTCCCAGCGGCGCTACTTCGGTCGCGGGCACGGTGACCAGCGAGGCGCCATTTTGCGCGCCCGCTTCTTCGTGCGTGACGGCGCTATTTTGCGAACCTGCCGCCCTCACTGCTTCGCTCTCCTCCTGTCCCTCATTTTGGTCCTGGATCGACCCTACCTCACTCTCCTTTACCGGACCCCAGCTGTCTTGACCCGCCATAGCGCGACTTTCAAAATTCGGTTTTTATTTTTTATTTTCGTAAAACAAATTGAAATTTCGCCGTTATAATTTCGCGCGGGAAACGCGCTCCGAATCGATTCGGTCGAGCGCCGTACGCGCTCCGGCTCGATTTTCCCTCCCAAAATTTGGGCCTAACTAATTTAGTCCCGGGTTCGAATTCCACTCCTCGACACCAATTGTTACAGACGTGGCTTGGATGTTATTTACCGAGCGGTTTTATGGTATGACCACGTCTGCACAAGTTACCCGATTGTGCCCGAACGTTGACTAATCGCGCTATGCTAGACCAATGAAGGAAAAAGAAGACACACGGCTGGAATTAATACGACACGACACCAGGGATACGGTTCTCAAAGGTTGTTATTACAATAATGCGGAAGGTTTAGATTACAGGGACAAGAGGGAAACATAGGAAGGTGGGCACTTAAACACAATCTTATATTATTCCCAACAGACGACAGATAAACGGGACAAGGCTCACTCACACGGGGTTTGATGCAAAGGAAGCGGGTAGCGATCGCTCCAGGTGCACCTGGGCTCAGGGCAGGATCACGTACGGTCCAGTTTAAGAGATGCGGTGGAGGTATTGCAGCGCTCGAGGGGTGGCGACTTCTCTCTCCAGGCTGGGGGCGCATCTCACGTCACATCCGGCGCGGGGCCGCGTATATCCGGCGGGGAGTGACACGCCCTCGGCTCGTTAGCTCCGCCTCGTGGAATCGGCACGTTGCTTCTCATTGGGTGCGTGGGGGGGTTACTGGCTCCGCCCCTGACGAGGAGCTGACAGCCAGCCCCTTCGGGGTAACGCCGTGGAGCGTATGGTCATGGCGGGTAACCGAGCCGGTGTGAGGACGCACACTCCCCGCCCCTCTGTTGTTGTAGTCGTAGTTGTAGTTGTAATTGTTGTTGTTGTTGTTGTTTGGGGAAGAAGATGGGAGGAGGTATGGGAAAGGTCCTAAACTCACTACTGATGCCATATAATCACATTCTGGTGCAACGAAGAGTCATAATTAATGGAAACGAGGCCTTAACTGACATAGAATAAGAATAACTAGGAAGATGTCCGAAAGTTGTCTACGTGTGGTGCGGTGGACCTGGGCACGACATTTAATGGGGGAATAAGGGGAAGGTCGGCTCTACTGATTGTTATTTACATGCAATGGGACTAGGGAATGGGGGATTGGGGAAAGTTGGGGGGTATTGGAGAAAATAGGGGAATATTTACAAGCGGATATGGAGGCCAAATTCCATATTCGCAACATTGTGATTGGCCCATTGTGATTGGCCCATTGTGAAGGCCCATCTTAAATATCCATCTTAAACAAAGGATGACGCAACCGACGATTACCAGACCAGCTTAACAATTTTACATAATCAACTTGGAAGTCGACAAGTAATGCTTCCATTTCAAACTGTCTTGCACCGATTAGCCAAACTTGTAAAAATGTGATTTGAACTTGTCATTTTCAAAGAACATGTACTCGGTCATGTGTGACAGCAATGATGCATGGAAGGCACCAATGGAAAGCTGAGGATCTCCTCATAATTGGTAAACCACATGTAAATTGTCAACCTAAATAACCTTTGCATATTAACACCTTGAATTCGGATTACCTTTTTTTTGATGTGCACTGCATATATATATAATAATACATATGATGATGTTGAGTCTCCTCGGGCAATGATGGCATTTCCTTTCTATGGCTGGTACACATGGGTAAGTGTGTGGTATAAGCGGGGGTCGCCACTCCTCTCTGTCAAACCAGTTATCTGGTACTGTGTGTGTGTGTGTGTGTGTGTGTGTGTGTGTGTGTGTGTGTGTGTGTGTGTGTGTGTGTGTGTGTGTGTGTGTGTGTGTGTGTGTGTATGTATGTATGTATGTATGTATATATGTATATATGTATGTATATATATATGTATATATATATATATATATATATATGTATATATATATATATGTATATATATATATATATATATATGTATATATATATATATATATATATATATATATATATATTGTCGTGCGAATCCCTCCGGTTAATACCAGGGCGGCAGAAGACCAGAACGGCTTTAACAGAGGCGACAATCAATACGGATTTTACTATCAAACGCGGGAAGAGAAGAAGGGAAGAGGAAGAAGTGGGAGCGCGTAACTGTGGAAGGCGAACGAACTCAAACGGCACAAGATTTGCAGGGAACGGAAAATAATACAAGGGTTTATTGTAATAAGAATCGGGACAGGGAAACGTGACGATAAAGCTAATTCCCCACAACTAAATTGGGATCCCCACAACTCACATCAGAAACAAACAAGGGAAGATGAATTAATAAAAGGAAACGTCGTGTACTTGTAAATGTGGGGTGTGAGTGCAGCCTTATCTCATCTGTCGTCTTGTATTGTCTACCGTCCAAACACGGCTCTGTTCGGCCTCGCTCGCGCGCCACCGGGCCTCACTCCAAGCTCCAGTCGATCACACACCACGAGGTCCCTCGCTCCAAACTCCAAAAGCACCGATCGCACACGAGGCCCCAAAGCACCAAAAGCACCGTTCCAAGCACCACGTAGATGGTGAGCCAAGACCACCAGGACCTCTCAAGAGCAAGAGAGTTTGAGCTGCCAGAGGAAGCTGCGCAAGCAAGAAGAGCCGGACCTTTTGAGGCCAGTCCGTGGCCTGCCTTTTTTATAATAAAAAAAGGTAAGAAGAGCCGGATGTGCAAGACCGCACTGCTGAAATACAAGAGGGAAAATGTCGTTCGGCACGCCCCTATATAGCCTTGCGGCGGTGACGTCAGCCTTGGCGTGCCACCCAATCAGTGCCCTCCACCGAATCACAGGCCTGTAGCGTGGTCATATCTCATGCTACTCAAGGCCTGCCGGAGGTGTAGCTGGCTGTGGCCCATGCGGCGGTGCCCTGAACTGGCCTCTTGCCTGTTCTCTTCTGAAGTCCTTGTCAGGGAAGGGAATTATTTAATGTTGCGCTAAGGGCCTGTCTAAGTGTCTAAATGAGTGCATTGCCATAAGGGACGAAGGTTTGACTACCAGGTTTGACACACAGGGTTAATTTTAATCCCTACACTATCTAACACTTGAACATCCTGGTATGTTCATAGGTATACATCTTAACCCGACAAACCGGACTACACAGAACTTATTACAAGGTAGATTCCCTATCGCGACAGTCGAAGCATGTTACCTATTCAGATCTACCTGGCTCTAGATATTGCTCTACCCTACCGATATAACAATATATATATAACAATATATATATATATACACACACACATACACAGTCGGACCCCACTATTCGCGGGTTCCGCATATTCGCGGGTTCCGCATATTCGCGGTTGATTAAATGCGACATGTTTCTCTATTCGCGGAAAAGTGTCCCGCAAATTCGCGGGTTTGTTTTTGCTATTTGTAGCCGTATCCGACAAATTCGCAGTTTTTCCGGTGCACAAAAAAATCTTTTCACGAGCCGTGAGCTTGGCACATTTATAAAACCCATCTTTCACCAACCATGAATAAAGCAGCATTTATAAAACCCATCTTTCACCAACCATGCATAAAGCAGCTGGACATACGCAAAAAAAACATCTATGAGCCACGAGCATGACCTGCTCCTGTGTTCGCTGCTGTGTGTTTTGCGTTTTCATGGCTTTTGTGGGATATTCCATCATTAACACTGTGAATAGTGTTGTGTTATCCCGCCATTCGCACTGCGAATAGCTTCACGTGATATACTGTATATTTGACCTTGACATATTTGCACTGCTAGTAGAGGAAATGAGCCTGAAAAATTCATTTTGAAAATCATTTCATGTTAAAAGCAGGCATCCACTGGAAACAGGTAGGGAATGGGGTGGTGCATCGGGGGAGGGTGGATGCCAGCTGAGAATTTTTCGAAAAGGGTTATTTGTAACCCTTTTTTTGCTAAATCAGTATTTCCGAAGTGTTGAAAAAGAGAAGAGATGTTTGTAACAATATCCCATTTATTTGCCCAGCCATTTTACTCTACATGGGGTTTTTATACATCATTTTGTTGCTGATGATATTGCCTACAAAATGCATCTCAGTATTTTTAAAAATATATATAATTAAGGGGTTACCATGGTTACAGTGGGGGTCAAAGGTCAACATATGGCAAAAATATATAATTTCTCACACTTTCTAATAGATAGGCAAAATGCCATATAAAACTAAATTTACTGGTTCTAATTGCTTTTATTTATCATTCCTCACATAGAAGAGCAGTTTTAGTGAGGGAAGATTGATGTAATACCCCTCTGTGGGCAATTAGTGAAGGGTGAAAATTAACCTTTTCTTCAAAAATACATAGAAATTGTGAAAAAAACCTCTGTTTTGTATTTACCGGTACATGGAATTGTTAAGTGTGATGTTATAGCACACAGTATGCATTGGAAAATGTCTCCAAACCACCATGGTCAAGATTCCTAGTATTGTTTGAGACTTTATTCTGTTTGCCAACAACCTACGGATAACATAGTTTGAACCGGGGCTCCGACTACCTACACATCTTCATCATCATCCTGTGAATTTGGTGCATGATCCCCTACAAGTGCAAGCACTAATGCAGGTCTTTTGTCCTGCACGGAAACAGCCGCATCTTTTTCCACAACCAGATGTGCAAAAGCAGCTCACAAGCTCCTTGCAAGCTTTTGGAAGAGGGCTCAGGGTCATCAAATTGGGAACGAGGTTTCCACTACTATCATTCTTCCATCCACTGGTTGTTGGATCAGGCAGATCTTGCACTGGGCTTAGTGACTCCTTCCAGACAAGGCATTGGTAGTTTGCTCGACGAATATGCATTTCCAGTGCATCCTTGGAGGGGGGAAGAGCATCAAGCGAACGCTTTCCTTGAAGGAACATTTCTCGGCGAACTTGATCAATTGCCGTAAGAGGGGTGGTTTTTAGGTACAGTTTGCACACAAACTTCTCAACGTCTTGGATCAATTGGTCACTGATGTTTTTAGACCCCATCTTCTGGAGGCATGCTGACTCTTCAGTGAACACTTTCAACGCAGTCTTCTTCCCTATACCGGCGAACTGGCTGACTGTGTCACAACCTGTTAGTGCATGGAATGCAATAATTGTCTGAATTTGGTCTTCTGGTAGTGAGATCTGATGGATGGGGATGAAGGGACGTTTAGATTTCAATCCTGAACTGAACCACACCTCTGGAGATAGGTGATCTCGCAGGCCCAGTGCCACAACCAGGACATCTGTGTCTCGGCATTGAAGGACACATCTCTGGTAGCCCTGTAGTGTCGCATCCCTGGCATGCAGGATGATGCTGGTGTCCGCCTCTTCATGGTTTGCGTTCATGGAGTTGGTGCTCCTGCCGGTAGAAATCGATACCCTCATCAAATCCTCACACCCGCCGGCAACAACTAATTCATATGTTGGCTGTAGCTCCTTCTCCACCATCTCTATGAGAGATCCGGAAAGAAATGCTGCCAAGTCAGCCTTGTTGGCAGAGAGGCTGAGGAATGAGTTGAAGTTGGAGGGGAGCTTCACGTCCTTTGAACTGATGACACGTCTGATTGGGCGGGTTTTGCCGGCTCTTTTTTCCCTTGTGCCAGACTTGATGGAGACCTCCTGATACCGATCGTACACAACATCAACCCTGGAGTACATGGGACCAAAGCGGTTTAAGACACTGGTACAGAATACATTGCTCAGATCTCCAAAAGTCTCTGATTTCTCAGGCTTGCCAATTGCTTGTATCAGTGCAGGGCCGTCAATGATCAAGCAGGTTTTTGCTGTACTCTTGGGAAGGTTTTTTGACACTTCTATGTCCTTGGTCAGCATTTCTTGAAGCTGGGACTTGTCGGTAGAATGGAGCTTCCCATTGGTGTCTGCTAGTGCACGTGGGACTGATGAAAGCTCATGCCTCAGGATGTTATTCAGGTCTACATCTCTCCCTCCCTGTGCTGCCACAAACAGTCTTTGGATTAGATTCCTGTCAGCTTTGATCTCTTTCTGTTTGCCAGCTCCACTTGGTTGAATGCTTACTTTGTACATCCTGCTTATTGATGGTGTTTTGTTCCTAGATAATGTAGCATGAAAGTCTGTTGACTTCTCAATAAGGCGAGTGGAGACAAATGTTTCAACTAGGGATGCTCCTGTTTCACCAGCCTTGAGGACTTCTTCTTTGATGGAGTCTCAAACAATACTAGGAATCTTGACCATGGTGGTTTGGAGACATTTTCCAATGCATACTGTATTACTGTATGCTATAACATCACACTTAACAATTCCATGTACCGGTAAATACAAAACAGAGGTTTTTTTCACAATTTCTATGTATTTTTGAAGAAAAGGTTAATTTACACCCTTCACTAATTGCCCACAGAGGGGTATTACATCAATCTTCCCTCACTAAAACTGCTCTTCTATGTGAGGATTGATAAATAAAAGCAATTAGAACCAGTAAATTTAGTTTTATATGGCATTTTACCTATCTATTAGAAAGTGTGAGAAAATTATATATTTTTGCCATAGGTTGACCTTTGACCCCCACTGTAACCATGGTAACCCTTAATTATATATATATTTAAAAATACTGAGATGCATTTTGTAGGCAATATCATCGGCAACAAAATGATGTATAAAAACCCCATGTAGAGTAAAATGGCTGGGCAAATAAAAGGGATATTGTTACAAACATCTCTTCTCTTTTTCAACACTTCGGAAATACTGATTTAGCAAAAAAGGGGTTAGAATTACCCCTTTTCGGGAAATCTCAGCTGGCATCCACCCTTTCCCAATGCACCACCCCATGCCCTAACTCTTCCCCTGGATGCCTGTCTCTAACATGAAATGATTTTCAAATCAATTTCTAAGCCACTTTTTCACTTTCGTTTCCTCTACTATGCTTGATGTCCTTCTGGGTTTCCAGTCATGCCATCATCATGATGGTATCATCATGGCTTTTGACCATGTCGGTGAACTTTATTGATCATAGTCATAGAACTCCTGACCGCTTAAAGCAATGATGATGGCTCTTGGTTGTAATTGGTGGGGTGAAAGACAGTGTGTGTGTGTGTGTGTGTGTGTGTGTGTGTGTGTGTGTGTGTGTGTGTGTGTGTGTGTGTGTGTGTGTGTGTGTGTGTGTGTGTGTGTGTGTCCCCTTACAAGAAACCTCAACGCAGAAGGAGGTCATTAGGCCCATCAAGCCTGTGCAGTGGTTACTAATTTATGGGTCTTTGTCTGTCTTGTATCATTTTTATATGCTGAGTTTTATGTAAAGAGGGCAGCATGTACTGTCTTTGCTATGACTCGGTCTGGGTCTGGTTCGAAGTGTCGAACTCCCAGACTCAGAACTGACGCTTTAACCCATTACACCACCGAGTCTGGTAAAGGTAAAGTATCGTTTGTTTATCCCCTTTTTCAAAACACTAAAGCCACTTTGCACACTTTTACGAGACTATTCCTTATTCAACATTTTAGCATTTGCATTGTGGTGGGTTTTTTCAAAAAAAAGTGAGTCATCATCCAAACCTTGACTGTGTTTTTCTGGATGTTAATTCTCCCCATTTTGTACGGCCAAGATACACTTGTCTGAGT
Organism: Myxine glutinosa; assembly: GCF_964187855.1. Taxonomy (NCBI): domain Eukaryota; kingdom Metazoa; phylum Chordata; class Myxini; order Myxiniformes; family Myxinidae; genus Myxine; species Myxine glutinosa. Next base: position 46,042,737 of record NC_136269.1, on the reverse strand, counting down.
GGTGTAGCCCATATAGTGGCAACATATTTTTATTTTTATTTTTATTTTTATTTTTTTTGGTTTTGTTTTGTATACAAGATCGAGGCTCGTGAAAGAGCTAACATTAATCACACAGAAAGAAAAACCGACACATAAAACATATAACATCGGGAGCAGTAGACAAGATGGGGAGAGAGGGGGAAGGAAACAAACACAACATTTGAGAGCAGGGCCCGAGAGACATGGAGACATCGAGAGATCTGAGAGAGGGCGAGGGCTTTGGGGGGGGGGCATGGTAAGGGGGCGGTGGGAGAGGTATAAAACATATGGACACTGCCAGGACTTCCAGGAAAGAAGTTGGAATTTCAAACAAGGTGGATCTGGGGTGAAATAGTGGGGGTAGAAAAGATCAAGGTTTTGGATGGGGGAAGATAAGAGATGGTGGTGAACAGCTGTTTTAAAGACCTGGAGGGAGGAGTGGGATTGAAGGGAGTGAGGGAGTTTGTTCCAGAGGTGGGAGAAAAGAGGAATGAAAGAGTGAAGGTGAGCAGAGAGCCGAGATTTCGGCAGTTTAACCATCAGAGGGTTGCTGGCAGATCTTGTGCGACCTGTAGGAATATTTGGGGGACAGAGCACAGAGAGAGCTGGGGGTGCAAGGCCGGAGAGGAGTCGGTAGAAAACAGAAAGACCACCTACCTGCCTGCAGTGAGTGAGTGAAAGGCCCTCAGAGATAGCTTCATCGCGGGAGATTCCAATAATTCTGAAAGCTTTGGTTTCAACAGCGTGAAGCCGAGCTAGGTGTGAGGCAGGAGCACCGGCCCATAGGGGAGAACAGTATTCCATTGACCTGCGGATGAAAGCCTTGTATGTGGTGAGGAGCTCAGGTGTGCCGAGGAAGGACTTCGCACGACGGAGGATGCCCAGTCGGCGACTGGCTTTGGAGGCCAGCTTGGAAATGTGGTTTTCCCAAGAAAGATCATGGCAGATAGTGAGACCCAAAAGCTTGAGCGACAGAACTTCTTGGAGAGGATTGTTGAGAAAGTAGATGGGAGGGTTGTCCAGTCGATCTTTTCGGAGAGACATAGTAAGAGTGTGAGATTTGTCAGGATTGAAAGACATGTTCCACTTGTTTGACCAGTCTGTGATTTTGTCCAAGTCTTCAGAGAGTGAGGAGGCTGCAGACTGCCGATCTGAGGGAAGAGGAATGGAGCGGCAGAGAGTGGAGTCATCAGCAAAGAGATAGAGAGGATTTTCAAGAGAGTCAGAGAGATCATTGATGAAGACCAGAAAAAGCACGGGGCCCAGAACACTGCCTTGGGGAACTCCAGCCTGAACAGGAAGAGGAGATGAGAGAAACCCATTCAGGGCCACACATTGACGACGACTAGAGAGGAAGTCCGCCAGCCATGCGTGGAGATTGCCATGGATACCAAAGGAGGAGAGTTTGGTGAGCAGAGCGGGGTGCCAGACCGTGTCGAAGGCACGTGATATGTCGAGGGAGACAGCTCTAATTTCCTGTTTGGCATTGAGGACCTCCATCCATTGTTGAGACAGCAGAAGCAGCATGTCCAGAGTAGAGTGACCTGGTCTGAAACCAAATTGATGATCAGAGATCAAGCCATTGGAGAAGAGGAAAGATTTCATATCCGAAGCAATGATGGATTCCATGACTTTGCTGATAATTGGGAGAAGGCTGATTGGTCTGTAGTTGCTAGGATCTGTTTTTGCACCTTTTTTGTGCAAAGCGGTGATGTTGGCTGATTTCCAAGCAGATGGCAGTTGACCTTGAGCAAAAGAGAGGGTGAAGAGAACAGAGAGAGGGTGAGATAGAGCGGCAGAGCAGGATTTTAGGACCCGTGGGCTGATGCCGTCGGGTCCAGTTGCAGAATCAGAGTCGAGGGTTGACAGAAACTTTTCCACCTTGTCAGGAGGAAAGGACACGGAGTCCAGGAGCAGCAGGGTACGACTGGGTATGGTGGGTACAGAGAGGGATGGGTTTGGGACACAAGATTTAGAGGCAAACACAGAGTTGAGGCATTCAGCTTTTTCACGTGCGGAGTCAGCTGTGTAGCCGTTTGAGGTAAGGGAGGGGATGGAGGGGGAACAAACACCAGAAACGGATTTGACCAGACGCCACCAGGATTTGGAAGAGGGAGACAGATAAGAGAGTTCGGTCTTGAGAACGGAGAGATATTGTTTCCTGGCTCTCCTGAGGGTGGACACACACTTGTTTCGGGCTTTGTGAAAGGAAATGAGATTTCCTTCCGTTGGATTTGCTTTCCAGGAGACGAAGGCAAGTTGTTTCTGGGCAACAGCCTCACCACAAGATTCCGTGTACCATGGATGGGAGGAAGGGTATGACAACTGAAGACGAGATGGGATAAATCTGTGCATGAGAGAGAGCAATTTACTTTGGAAGAATTCCCAGGATGAGTTGATGTCAGAGGTGGTAGAGATGGGAGACCAGTCCAGATGATTGATGGCTGCTTGAAGACCGTGCCAGTTGGCCTGAGTGAAATGCCAGACTCGTCGACGCTGAGCAGGCTCCCTGAGGATGGTCAGAGAGATGTCCACTTTAACAAGGACATGATCAGATGATCCGATTGGAGCAGAAGAAGAACAGCAGACATTTTCAGGGAAGTTAGTCATAACCAAGTCCAGAAGAGAAGATGTTCCGTTGACTGAGATCCGGGTCGGGAAATTGACAGATTGTGTCAGTCCCAGTGAGTCGCAGAAGTCCTTTGCTGAGGAGCCATGGCTGGTGAGAGAGGTACCCACACCCAGCCAACTGGCATGATGACAGTTGAAATCACCACATATGAGGAAGAGAGAGTTGGGATGAGTAGATAGAAGTTGGTCCATATTATCAGACAGCGAGATGTAGATGGAGTCATCACTGTTTGGTGGACGGTACAACACACATTTGAACAAGAGGTGGGAGCGAAGGGGAAGCCGTAGCCAGAGGTATTCCTGGGGGTGAGGTGGAGAGAGTGCAGTGCAGGGCGAGTGAGGAAGAGAGTTTTTGATAAAGATAGCAACCCCGCCTCCAGGACGAGGCTCAGGTCTATCATACCGGAGGAGGGAGTAGCCCGGGAGAGATACTAAGGAATCAGAGACATCATAAAGGAGGAAGGTTTCTGTTAAGCAGATCACGTCTGGTTTGACAGAAGCAACCTGTATGGAGAGATCAGTTAAGTAATATATCAGTTAAGTTAAGTTAAGTTAAGTTAAGATCAGTTAAGTTAAGATATAAACAGCTTCCAGATGTTTTACCACAATATCTTCAGGTTTGCCACAATGCATGGACTCGTTATTTCACCCGAGTAGGAGCACTTGACAGTGCTGTGGTAATGGCTCTGTTCATGTTTTCAATCTGCATTTGAACTGATCTTGAGTCTGATGCTGCATCATTTCGTTTGCCAGTGGATCACTTGAAGCATCCAATAAGTGCCACGTTAAGCAGATGACTGGCTGGCCTTTTTAACAAGAGAAACAACAAGTGAAATCCACATCTATATTATAATAGCCGTAGATGATTCTGTCTGTCTGTCTGTCTATCTGTTGGGTGTCTGTCCGGGGTGTGGCTTACTCGGTTTGCAGAGTAGCTCCACCCATAGCTCCACCCATTCTGGGAGTGGCTATAAACAAATATCCACCATTTTATTAACTCGCATAGCTTTGAGTCCTGTTTTGTAGGCCCGTGGTGTCTTGCTCTCCCCCAGTTTTATTTCAAATCAAATTCGATAAATCATTTCATTTTTCACAGTCGCTAACATAGTTTTAGACTCGGTTGAAAAAAAACGGGAAGAAAATCCGATGAAAGTTGCCGTTTATAGAACGAAATGAATTCTCAAAGGCCTGTAACTTCAAGGCCATTGAGTCTCTCTCACGCCTTTATCTCCAATCTAACTCACCATATGATTTCATTTTTATCGATGGTTTTACTTTTAGACTCGGTGTCAGCAATAATTGAGAACAATCCACACACGCGGGAAAATGCAGAGATATATTTTTTAAAATCGCGTCATGGTGTATCATACACCGCCCAACATGACACCGCCGGCAATGTGTCGATATATATTAAAAATTCGCTTTTGCTTTTCCGTTATGATATATTACTATTTCGTTTGATGATAGTCGTCACAAAAACGTCAACAATGATGCCGACATATATTTCTTCGTTTTTATTTCATTCAACATATTAGCCGGAAGTAAAATATGTTTCAGGAAATTACCGAGAGATATTTCTTCGTTTTTTTTATTAGTTATGTGCGCATACACTTTAAATAGGTTTATTTGAAATCTTTAATTTTCCACAAACATTCCACACACGCGGGAATATGCAGAGATATATTTTTTAAAATTGCGTCATGGTGTATCATACACCGCCCAACATGACACCGACGGCAATGTGTCGATATCTATTTTAAATTCGATATATCATTTCATTTTTCACAGTCGCTAACATAGTTTTAGACTCGGTTGAAAAAAAACGAGAAGAAAATCCGATGAAAGTTGCCGTTTATAGAACGAAATGAATTCTCAAATGCCTGTAACTTCAAGGCCATTGAGTCTCTCTCACGCCTTTATCTCCAATCTAACTCACCATATGATTTCATTTTTATCGATGGTTTTAGAGTCGGTGTCAGCAATAATTGAGAACATTCCACACACGCGGGAAAATGCAGATATATTTTTTAAAATCGCGTCATGGTGTATCATACACCGCCTAACATGACACCGACGGCAACGTGTCGATACATATTAAAAATTCGATATATCATTTCATTTTTCACAGTCGCTAACATAGTTTTCGACTCGGTTGAAAAAAAACGGGAAGGAAATCCAATGAAAGTTGCCGTTTATAGAACGAAATGAATTCTCAAACGCCTGTAACTTCAACTTCAAGGCCATTGAGTCTCTCTCACGCCTTTATCTCCAATCTAACTCACCATATGATTTCATTTTTATCGATGGTTTTGGACTCGGTGTCAGCAATAATTGAGAACATTCCACACACGCGGGAAAATGCAGAGATATATTTTTAAAAATCGCGTCATGGTGTATCATACACCGCCCAACATGACACCGACGGCAACGTGTCGATATATATTAAAAATTCGCTTTTGCTTTTCCGTTAAGATATATTACTTTTTCGTTTGATGACAGTCGTCACAAAAACGTCAACAATGATGCCGACATATATTTCTTCGTTTTTATTTAATTCAACATTATTAGCCGGAAGTAAAATATGTTTCAGGAAATTACCGAGAGATATTTCTTCGTTTTTTAAAATTAGTTATGTGCGAATACACTTTAAATAGGTTTATTTGAAATCTTTAATTTTCCACAATATAATTTACTTGCCATTTATCATTTGATGATTACGAGACAAATTCCTCTTGAGGATCGTGACAATTCATGCGCTGCGTGGAAACTTCTATTTCCAAAATGAATGAGACGATCGATGAAGAACGCAGACTTGAACAGGATGCAGCAAGAAAACGAATGAGACGGGCGAACGAGTCCATCGACGAACGTCAATGCAAACTTGCGGGGTCACCCGTGGGAATCCCACGGGCATGGATGTGTGTGACATTTCGACATATTGAGTTAGATGCTGCACATTCATTTTTACAAAATGGTTACTGGCAAGTCATCAGATCCAGAAATGGTGTAAAAACCACCGTTTAGAGGCCATTTTTCCCCGCAAAGCGGGGGTTGGCCTTTTCGGGGACCGTGGTAGTTGTTGTTTTTTTGTCCCCTTTTTGAAGCAATGTTTTACGGCCGGATGCCCTTCCTGACGCCAACCCTTTTTGCCGCCTTCAACGACAAACAGGGAATTACCAGTGAACTGGTACTCAATTAGCCGACCTCGGAAGGATGACAGGCTGAGTCAACCCCCCTGGCATTAATTCGGCGATCGACCGAGATTCGAACCCAGGATCCTAAGCCGGCACCCTAGCCGCTAGCCCAACACCAGAAATGGTGTCATGAACACAATTTATTTACGCACAAGCACAAAAGCAAGACGGGCCGATTTCCGATTCCGACGGGCCGACGGGCGAGACGGGCCGATTTCCGATTCCGACGGGCCGATTTGGAGCAAGAAAAAGAACGAGACGGGAGAAAAAGGAGAGAAACGAGACGGGGAAAGCCGATTGGAGAGGCGAGTGAGGCGCGATTGGAGAGGAGTGTGAGGCGCGATTGGAGAGGAGTGTGAGGCACGATTGGAGAGGAGTGTGAGGCGTGATTGGAGAGGAGTGTGAGGCACGATTGGAGAGGAGTGATTGGAGGGGAGTGTGAGGCACGATTGGAGAGGAGTGTGAGGCACGATTGGAGAGGAGTGTGAGGCGCGATTGGAGAGGAGTGTGAGGCGCGATTGGAGAGGAGTGTGAGGCGCGATTGGAGAGGCGTGTGAAGGATTGCAGAGGAGAGGAGTGTGAGGGATTGGAGAGGTGAGGGATTGGAAAGGAGAGGGATGTGAGGGTTTGGAGAGGAGAGGAGTGCTTGGTGGAGAGAGGAGAGTGTCAGGTGGAGACAGGAGAGTGTCAGGTGGAGACAGGAGAGTGTCAGGTGGAGAGGAGTGAGGGGTCACATATTATGTGAAATAACTAAATTCACACCATTTCTGGATCTGATGACTTGCCAGTAACCATTTTGTAAAAATGAATGTGCAGCATATAACTCAATATGTCGAAATGTCACACACATCCATGCCCGTGGGATTCCCACGGGTGACCCCGCTAGTATATCTATAATAGAGCAGTTGTGTATATGGCTATATGTTGTATTGTATTATATTATCCTACTATTATGTATAGATGTGTATATGTTGTATTGTATTATATTATTCTACTATTAATTTGCAATCTGTCCCTGGCTTTTGACGGCAATAAATGTTTTTTTATAAGCTACATGTATTTTTATAAGCTATATATATTTATAAGCTACATATTCATACAACCAATACAAATTTTTATAAGCTGACCGAGGCATCAAAAAGCTACATCTGTTGAACAAAACAGTTCAATGTACGGACCACCTCGCCACCATTAGAGCATTTAAATTGCATCAGATGTTGCCTGTAAATGTGAATTGTTGCTCCCAGCTTGCCTGCTCGATAACAGAAGAGACCATTTGCATTTTTGCGGCTCCATCCCTACCCCATTTGGAATCACGTGCGGACATGGGCAACTTGCGAGTACTGGTAACGATAAGTTTAAGTCGGGGTTACTTCTTGGAAAACACAACTTAAATTGATACACCTTCAACTGATCAGCTATTTCCCATTATAATTCACTAAAATGCAGGAGATGTGTTCCAGCACTCCAATACTCCATATGTAAAGTCTTAATAAATCACAAATTTTACAATTTAATGTGGAAGATTTAATACAAAAGAATAGAGGCGAGCAAGTACAAAATATATTTACACACATATAAAAATTATATATTACATAAAGCATTAAAATAAGATATGTAATAGGTACTTATAGTTTCAAAGGTACATAAATATTTACATAGGTATATTGGCTCACATTTACATGGGGGGTGAATGTTGAATTGAATGAGCTTCACCCATTCAATGGCACTGCCGCTTCACTCTCCTTGCTCCTTTCCACATTCCTACACCCTGTAACTACCTAGCCGAACCTCACTTCTGAACCGCTGCCCACCTGGCAGAGCTAGTACCATCAGGATTAGTTTGGGGCACTCTGGTCATCAATCAGCAGCACTACCCTGGCTGACCTGCTGGACCTCCTACCCTCGGCTGTTATCATAATCCTGTGTGTGCACATGCACACACACACACACACACACACACACACACACACACCACCCTTTCTCCACTCCATCCCCTCCTGCCTCCCCACCCTCAAGGTACTCAAGACAAAGTAATGAAGTAACATTTCAAAGTAAACACAGTCAATGCTTTTCACACTCAATTCCCCCCACTCAGTTCGACCATCATCTCCCGCACGCAATCCTCCTCATCTCCCTCATGAATTCTTCCTCGTCTCCCTCATGCAATCCTCTCTGTTCAGAATCTCTACCAAGACTCACACACTGGGACCGCCTGCCCCCTGCCATGCAGGGCCGACCCACAAAGGAAAGCTTAGCCGAGCCCACAGGCGCAATGGCAAAACACAGCCTGCCCTGCCGAACCATTGCACCTCACCGCAGGCCAATCCATGTTCACAGGCACAAATATGAAACCCCGCCTGCTGCACCAAACTACTAAACCTCACCAATTGTCGAGTCGCGTCCACAGGCACAAAGACGAAACCCGGCCCGATCTGATGAACCACTGCACCTCGCCGCATGCTGAGCCGAGTCCACTGGAACAAAGATGAAACCGGGCCCAAGGCACAGCGCTACTGTACCTCATAGCGTGTCGGGCTGTGTCCACAGGCAAAAGATGAATCCAGGCCCAATGCGCAGCACTGCAGTGAAAAACAAGACCGATAGTCTAACAACGGCATAGCCGGGCTTGTTTGATACTTTCGGTGAAGAGGATAGTATGGCCTGGGGATACCAGTTAGCAGTTATCAAATAATGTTAGTAATGTATTAAAAAAATTTGACTTCAGGCTTTGAGAGCAGGTTCATGAATGACTTGGATAAAAAAAAAATGGTGAATGGTAAATGATGAACCAATAAATTTCACATTCCTGTGCCACCTTCACTCAAACGTCAGGCATTGGCAGCCAGGTTTGTGAAGGACTTGCACAAAAAACGTACCCAGTCTGAATGTTGCTTTATCCAGTCGATGGCAAATCTGCATATGGGGAATCCACGAATGTCACGGATGGAAACCCTTCCGTCATTTCCTCATTCTGCTTTAAACACTATATCTCTATATTTTCATTCCAAACAGCGTCATTCAACATTCCAATCACAAATTAATACTATAGTGGTAATATATCAAAATATAATGTTAAATCACTATTGTATTGAGATATTATGAAACCAGCGAACCGTTATCTGTTCACATCCGGATTCGAGAGCAAGGTCCGTGTCGATCGCATTTCAAAATCATAATTGTATTGAGGAATTTCTGAAATCTCCTACCTACCTTATGACACCTGCTGGGACCCCAAGCCATTCCACAGAAGGTTATTATATTTCCTTTTAGTAAAATATGCAACTGTAATGGTTACTAAACTCTGTCCCTCTGTCATGTGACCAGATCCTTAGCTCTGATTGGTGTATGTTCGTGGGGACATACGGACAGACAAACGCTGTTCAAGACGGTTCTAGACGTAAAAAAAATTCTCACATATCCAAAACTTTATGATTTCAATCCTGTCCACCACCAATTGTATTTCTATTTCTCCCTGTGGTGTTCGATTGGCATGGATTGGTGGGGGAGGCCCTCTCCTGGGCAGGCCATCACTGTGGTGTTTGGCTGGCATGGATTTGTGTGTGTGTGTGTGTGTGTGTGTGTGTGTGTGTGTGTGTGTGTGTGTGTGTGTGTGTGTGTGTGTGTGTGTGTGTGTGTGTGTGTGTGTGTGTGTTGGAGATAGCGCTAACTTAGGTGGTAGCCGGTATTACATATCATCTTCATTATCTTATCTTCACAATCTTATCTCCATTATCTTATCGCAATGAAATTATCTTATCACAATCTTATCATCTTCATTATCTTATCACAAACAAACCCTGGTGTTGGGCTAGTGGCTAGGGTGCCAGCTTAGGATCCAAGGATCCTGGGTTCGAATCCCGGTCGATCGCTGAATTAACGCCAGGGGGGTTGACTCAGTCTGTATTCATCCTTCCGAGGTCGGCTAATTGAGTACCAGTTCACTGGTAATTCCCTGTTTGTCGTTAAAGGCGGCAAAAAGGGTTGGCGTCAGGAAGGGCATCCGGCCGTAAAACATTGCTTCAAAAAGGGGACCAAAAAAAACAACAACAACCACGGTTCCCGAAAAAGGCCAACCCCCGCTTTGCGGGGAAAAATGGCCTCTAAAGGTGGTTATTTATATATATATATAAACAAAGTTCAAAAATAACAAAACTTATAAAGTGCATCAGCCCATTGCCGACTGAAGGGCCGAGAAGGGTATGTCTTGCTAGTACAAGCAATTAAAGGGAATACAGTTACAGCAATTTGTGGGTTGTACCACTGTTAATGTGCAAAGTTAACAGCAAAATCATAAATAGGGAAACTGCATGTATCAATATAAAGGGCATAGGAACAAGAGAATAAAGAAGAAAAGGTGCAGGAGAAAGAGAGCAATGAAAAGGAGCATAAAAATCGATGTATTGTTGTTTGCCCTCTTTCCTTTCTTGTATTGTAGAAATATCCGCAAGGTTAAAATTGATGCAATATTTGATCTGGATTCTCTCCCTCTGGATCACATAATCTGTCTCCAGCTTTGTATCCGTCTTTCCCTCTATCTTTCTTGTTCATTTTCTTATTTTGATTTCTCGTTTTAAAAATCGCTTTCTGTATATATCAGGATAGTTTAAACAGGATCTGTCACAAACCCATGAACTCGCAGGGGAATTGTGTTTAAAAGTCCAAATGTTGCTGATAGTGTAATGACCAGATGGTGACCGCCAATCTGCTCCAGGTTTATTTTCTCTTTAAATTCAGGGTCTGTGTTTGGTTAAACAAAAAAAAAAGTGTCAGTTTGCTCTCCTTTGGTCAGTTTCTGTCATTGTCCCCTTATTTTGTTATTTTCACAAATGTATTGGCAATTTCTTATTTTAAATACAAACTTATCTATTTATTTACGTTGCAGACAAATGCCGCATTGCGATGTGCGTACATGTGGTTGCACGTCTGTCTGCTTCGGAAAGGAAGGAATTATATGGGAGTTTTTTCATTATTATTGCTTTGTTTTTATTTATTTTATTTTTTTAATTCTTTTTTTTTGTTTTATTCTTTCAAATTTCATTAATTCATGCAAATATATTCATGACATGAAAATATATACCTGTTCCAAGCAGATCTGTTTTCTGCTATTCCTTCTTTTATTCTATTATTCTTTCTTTGATATTACTTGTACTTCAAAAACTTGTTATTCAAATATTTTTTCAGCAAAAACATTTGCAAATCTCACATAGTGCTTTACAGTCAGGAACAGACTTGGCCTTTTGCCAGACATGCTGAGGTTTTATCCTACATGTTTTGTCCTGTTGTAAAAGCCTCCAGCTTGAAACAGCAAAGATAAGTCATTACAATATGCTATGGAGGCTCAATTGCATCTTTCACTAACATTTGGCATTGCTTTGAGCATTTGTGCCATGTGCTAATACTTTGTTGTGGAACCACTAGGGCTGAGTAGGAAATGGTGTGCAAGCCTGTTAGTTTACAGCTCTTCTCGGGGTTAGATGGACCATATTCTTGGAACGAGATGTAATTGTCCAAAAAATGTCAACTTGTATTTTCTTCAATACTGGTGGGCCCATTGGTCCATTGGACCAAATTTTCATTGGTCATCACGGCCTTTTAGCATACCTGCCTGCTGTACTGCTTGAGCATTAGTTTGCCTTTCATCAAGCCCAGATGTGCTTGGGCCAGGGCTGGGATTATACTTTCGTTATTATTATTGCCAAATGATGCTACTATTATTGTTGTTGCTAATATTATTAGTATCAATTAATATACACTTTGTTACAACATTATCATTCTTTTGTTATTGATTTTGTAATTACAATGCCATACCATGGACGGACCTATCAAGTTGCTCTATACACCTTAACATGGCGCACGTTTATAAACATGCGAATTCTTTCGGATTATTTGTAGTTAATGAGCCTAATCGACTCAGGAGATCATGACGATCATTTCGGTGCATCACACTCCACACCAAAAAGCTCCAGTTGAACTCCACAAAAAACATGCTTCACACACACACACACACACACACACACACACACACACACACACACACACACACACACACACACACACACACACACACACACACAATTGCAAAACCCCATCTTCGAGCTAACTAGATCTAGCCTGATAATATAATAATAAACAAGCAAGAGCAGATCTGGTCTCAGGCGGTGTTTCTCCCACTTCCCAGCGGGCTTCCTCAGACCAATAGACCCAAGCCCCAGCACGTGTCCACTTTTATTCCCGAGGTGACAATTCTCATGTGCGAGAGGTCAAATGAATAGTTTTTATTGTGCCGAACCTGAAGCAAAAACGCCAGTCGCATCATCGATGATCTGCTCTGCTCTTTTCGTTCACTTGTGATCTATCTATTGTATGTATGGGTGTGAGCAAATGTGTGTTCATTCTTGTTTTTGTGTTTTCGGGGCATTAACATAGCTGGATTCGTGTCCGGGTTAGACATGGTGACATGTGGGATTGTGGGTTGTGTAATTGCTAGAGTTTCTGTTGGATGTTGTGTGGTGTTGGTGTATCAAGTGTGGTACCAGCGGCACAGAGATAGCCGATCGATCTCACAGGAGCGACACAGAGATCCTTCACATCCAAGATGTTGTGCTCTTGCCTCCGTGAAGCCAGGACCACGAAGTCTTCCATGATATGTTTTATTGTGTGTGGAGCAGCCTAGCAATGGATACAGGTGTTGTCGGTGTATATATAGTCGGACCTCAACATTCACGGTCCCAACATTTGTGGACCACGCATAATCGTGGTTAATAATATGTGACCTGCTTATACATTGGCGTATTTGCAGTTAAAAAATTTTTATTGAAATAATTAAAATATATTTACATATATTTTTTACACATTAAGACTGGTCTCCTATATGCACCGCCGCTGATATTAATTGGGCCTGGGAATTCTTGCACTTAAACCTGCTCTATCTTATGCACAGATTCATCCCATCTCTTCATTTGTCTTACTCGTCCTCCCGCCTCTCCTGGTACTCTGAATCCTGTGGTGAGGCAGTTGCTTTTAAACAACTTGCATTCTCCTCCTAGAAGGCAAATCCAACTGAAGACAACCTCAGATCATTTTACACAAATCTCAAAACAAGTGTGTCTACTCTCTGGAGACACAGAAAACAACATCTGTCCAATCTCAAGAATGAGCTTTCCAACTTCTCTCCCTCCTCTAAAACTTGGTGGTGCCTTGTCAAGGTGGCGCTTTTTCAAGACTTGCACCCTCCGCCCTTTCCGTGCTTTGTGCCCCTCAGGTATCTGCAGGATGCATGCTGTCCACCAGCGACTCCCTTCTGGTCACCTCCACTCATTTATTCCTCTTTTTTCTGGCCCGTGGAACCACTTTCCATACTCTCTTTCAATCTCGCTCTTACCTCCAGGTCTTCAAGAAAACCTTCAGAAAGTATTCACACCCTTGCAGTGTTTTCACATTTTGTTGTTACAGCCTGAATTTAAAATGGATTAAATTGAGATTTTTATGCTGTAGCCCATAGGGCAAAGCCATCTAGAACAGTGTTTGTCTGTCTCTATGCATGTCCCCTCAAACGTACACCAATCAGAGCTGAGGATATGATCACATGACATGGGTGATGTGATGTGATTAGGTCTGTGATGTCATCACGGCGTACGACGTTGACTCCACACACCGCCATTTTGATTGCTATGCCGTTGAGGCCGAATATACTGTCGCACCTCTCGTATATCACAATTGCCATGCTCTACCTTTAAGTTTTTCATTCAGTGTGAAACACAAACAAACCGATGGTTAAAATGACCATCAAGAATCGAAAGCGTAGGCGTTACGGGTCTTCCAACGACACAGTACTTATAGGCCTTAGACCTCATTCCTTCATGGCTCCCTTTCAGGCTGCTTCGGACAAATTAGCCCAGGTTTATTAATACAGTAGTATTGTTTTCGTAATAATAATAACTTTAATAATAATATCGTAAATATAATCGTAACACTACAATCCCTTTGTCGTTATTGCAACGTTTCTAGATTGAAGCGGTGTATGGTTGGTTCATTGTTGACTCGAAACATAGAATAAACCAGTGTCTCAATGCAATACCTTCACTTCCCATGGTGACCGACAGCTTAGAGACTTCCAGTACTTCAAAAAAAAATTAATACATACATTATTTGCTATCTGGTATCCCCACCCAGGTCATACTATCCTCTTCAACTAAAGTATCAAACAAGCCCGGCTATGCCAATGTTAGACTTCCGGTCTTGTTTATCACTGATCTACACATAATCTAAATATCTATAAAGCTCAGTTGACTTTTTGCTCCACCAAATAACAGCGAAACGGAGTTGAGTAAAAGGGTGAAAATTCTACAGATTCTGTGTCAAACTAGAACACCACTCAGTAGAGCGCATACTCCCGCCGTGGGTCAAGTTGGAATAGTACGATTTCACAAAAAGTTTGAGGGAGTAGTTCAGTGACAACACAAGACAAGACAAGACAACACAAGACAGACACTGCACAGATATAATAATAATAATAATAATGCATTTATTTTGTATAGCGCTTTTCAGGAAGCCCAAAGACGCTTTGACAGAGTGCAAAACATAATGCATAGCAAAACATAAAAACAATTGCAAAAAAAAGAAGAATCAATAGGGAAATATTCAAAGCACAAAGGAGGGAGAAGGAGAGGAGATAGTCAGGGGTTAGATGCTGTGGGTTAAATGTTGAATGCAGTGTTGAACAGGTGGATTTTCTCAACTTTATCTGAAACTGAGACTTGAACCATCCCAGCGACTCTGATGGTGAATTAGAGTCAAGATAAAGCCGTGAGGGAGACTCAATGAATGGCCTTTATGTTACAGGCCTTTGAAAATGCATTTCGTTCTCTAAACGGTGACTTTAATCGAATTTTATTCCCGTTTTTTGCAACCGAGTCTGAAACCATTTTAGCAACTGTGAAAAATGAAATGAGATATCGAATTAGAGTTTAAATAAAACTGTGTGAGAGAGTAAGAAACCACGGGTCTAACAAAAGAGGCCTCAAAGCTATGTGAGTAACTCACAGAATCACCTACGGAGAATATTATATAGATAGCCTAGATGATTATTTGTATTTTTTTCTCACAGGAAGAGGGTATTTATTTATTACGTATGCTAATGTGATCTTTTTGATCCTCGATCCACTCTTTTGATCCTCGATCCAAAATAAAGTTGAGATAAAGATATATATTTAGAATATATAGAAGATAATGTTTTAAAAAAACAAGGCAATTTCACTTACATTTTCGGATTCAGCGTTCAATTCCATATAGGTGAGTGTATTTTGAGGCATGTGTGACTTCAAATAAAATTGTAACCCTTGAAAAACGTTCGTTTCATTCCTTAGGGATACAACATGTAAAACTGGCCCAAACGTCAAAACAAAACTCGCTCATTTTAAGTCGTACAGGCTAATGCGACCACTCATTCTTCTGGGAAGAATCCCGTGCACATGCTGGTCACACTTGTAACTCACCTAAGTCTTTATAAGTTCATCAAATACTAACACCGCGATTGACATTCGCTGAGGTAAATGTTGATATCTCTTCTGAGGTTAAAAAAAAAAAAAAAACAGTTTTCAAGCATTATACGTATCAAACGCACTGAACTGAAAATATATAGAATGACCATTGCCATTCACACCACACAGGTGGAGATGTAGCTACCGGGCGCCATCTTGGTTGGCACTCGATGCTGGGCGATGGTGATTTCCGTCATGCGTTTGCACGTAATTCAGAGCGAAAAGCGATTGCGTTTTTTCACCTTTTGTGCGATCGTTTTTCAATAGTAAACCTATCACAGTTACTACAACACTTTCCTTTATCCTTTCCTTTTCACAAAAAAAAATCGAGAACAAATATTGTTAATTTGGGAGCGTGAAGAACTCGGGACATTTTCATGAAACTTGCGAAGACTTCCGATTGGAGCAGTTTATTGCC
This sequence comes from Myxine glutinosa, assembly GCF_964187855.1. NCBI lineage: Eukaryota > Metazoa > Chordata > Myxini > Myxiniformes > Myxinidae > Myxine > Myxine glutinosa. The sequence goes on along the minus strand of NC_136269.1, from coordinate 46,026,934 downwards.
ACACCAAATGGCATTTTAACAGTTGTCTGGCTTTTAAAATCTGGGACACGTTCAAAACAAACGAGATCCGCGAAGCGAGTCGGTCGAGTCATGCTAGCCAAGATGGCGACACGGCAGCTACACTTTTCACGGAGTATGAGCGTTCTATATATTTTCAATTCAGTGATCAAACGATACATTTTATGAAACGGGGAAACCTAATACACACGTTGGTGGTTTTAAAATGACAGAATATGTCTTTATTAGAAAAGAAAAAAAAATGAACATTGAAGACTACGCTGCTAAAAAAAATACACTGCTCTAACGCATAACCACGAGTTTAAACTACATTTACAACAAATATGAAAACTATTTTCATATCACAATGTTAAATATAGAATACATAGAAGATAATGTTAAAAAAAATGAGCCCTATCTTCCAATGGTAAACAATCCTTCAAAAAATTCCTGGATCCGGAATTATATCCTGAGCTTCACCAAAAACTAATGAATTCTTCCTTATCCCAAGGGCAATCATCCCACCAACTTTCATCCAAATCCGTTCAGAGCTTTTCCAGATATCTTGTTCACAAACACGAACACACGAACACATACACGGACGGACATGATCGAATGCATTACTCCCTGGCGGGAGTAATAACTACCTCTGTCGATTTGAATGTTTGAAAGAGAATAGACGTCTGGATCAATTTTTGAATTAAATTTAAATCCTGATTTATATCTCTATATATAAACGCGAGTTGTCTGTGTGTGTCCGCGTTTTATTCAGAGATGGCTGAACGGATCTTCATCAAACTTTCAGAGGTTCATCAGTGAGTGACTGGGAGTGTTCTAGGCAAAAAAAAAAAATATTGAAAAAAAAAGTTCGTTTTTTTGGAGTTAAAAAATATATATACATATATATCATATCACTCATAGTGCCAAAGCCTTTTTAAATTATTGACAGTTATACACAAGTACACATTCGCATAAATAAAAACAAAACAATTACCAGACATTTGAATACAAATAAATCAAACCATTCCGGAAGTGTACGAATTTGGTAGTACGGCTTCTTCTTCTTCCTGATCGGCATCACACTTAACTCAGAAACGTGAGCCACTCCCCTTCCTCTCCTGCCTCCCCCCTCCCGCTAATGCCCAGACTTGAATCCCATTGAGGTTTTGTGGCAAGAAGTTCAGAAGATTACTGTTCACTGATGCTCCCATCCAACTCGACAGAGCTTGAACAAATCTGCAAGGAAGAATGGGAGAAACTCCCCAAATCCAAATGTGTAAAGCTTATACAGACATACCCAAGAAGACTCAAAACTGTAATTGCTGCCAAAGGGGCTTCTACGAAGTATTGGCTCAGGGGTTGAATACTTATGTAAATTAGATATTTCTGTATTTCATTTTTAATTATTTTGTTCTAAAATAATTAATAATATTTTCTTAATAATTAATAATTTCTTAATAATTAATTTAATTAATTATTTATTAATTAACTTAATAGTTAATTAACTTAATAATTTCTATAAAAAAAAATCCTCTTTGACATTATTGGGTATTATGTGCATTATTGGATCTGTGACAAAAAAATCTAATTTTAGTTAGTTTTAGTTTTAGGTTTATGCGTGGAGACCGTATCTGTCTAGTTAAGCATGCCAGCTCTAAGTACCAAACACTCGGCTTCCCATTCTTCTCTACCACTTCGAAGACGTGGGATTTTTGTCTTTAGTTCTGCAGAGAATTTACACATTCGTTTTGGCATTATAAAGAAGAAAATCAAAAGAAAATCAAACAATTGTGGTTTTGGCATTATAAAGAAGAAAATGAAAAGAAAATCAAACAATTGTGTGTGGTATACGGTACAGTCTCAGAAAAGACACTGACTAAGCAGTGAGCACGCCACTGGACTCTCTCACTGCGAGGTTGAACAAGAAGTGGACGTGTGTGTCGATGCTTGATTGAACACGTCCATTACTCTATGACGGAAGGGTACAGAATTGTACCAAGCTGTCCTGGTCCAAACATTACATAACCGTATTTTATCATAGGTAAGAAAATGTACAAAAATGGTTTACCATTTAAATAAGGTAAAAAAAGTATCCCAAATCTTAAAATTTATGACATTTTGTAAATGCAAAAGCAAAAAAAAAAAAAAAGTCAAAACCCGTACATTTTTAGATATTTAAAAAACTTGGCTGGATGGATATTTTAAGACTGAAAAGGAGGACATGTCCTGGGAAAACCGGACGTATGGTAACCCTATTTAAGTGTCAGGCGCAAACAACACCTCGAGACATTCCTCATTGAACGTCCCATTATTGAGCTCTTTAAACCAATGCAAGAATAAAAGGATTCCTTTTTTTCTATCATGGTATTTTTACCATGGGTTTCTGCTCATTATAAATAATGTAATGCTGGCTTTGTGGATTGTTGCATCACAGATGCAGACCGTGCAGGATAAATAAAAGTTATACAAAATAATTGATCGCAGCAAACAATGCAGCGTATCTCAGCAAAACCAAAATACCATATCATTCGAACATTGACATATTGTTACTTGCAGAAGTTTTTTCGGCTTATTTCTGGATAAAATCAGTTGTATTTCCACTATGTGTCTTACCGAATATGACCCAAGGTCAATGCAACTTTTCAAGGTTTGAAAATATATGTAACAGATAATATATGCTTGATATGATCATAATCTTTTAAAACTATTACCATTGACCTTTTTTAGTGGAAATATCTGTTTTGAACTGAACTCCTCAGCGTTGTTACTGTTGTGAAAATTGAATGTCGTTTGGTTATTTAGTACTTTGATATGCCTTTGTTTTTAATCTCAATTGCAGTTGAAATCTGAAGACCATGCAGCTCTGAAGACCTTACTCCCTAAACTCAATGAGCTCGCATCCACACATTCTGCGCCTGATGTCCGTGAGCTGGCTTCTGACCTTTGCATTGCCCTTGCAACACATGGAGTCTATACAGCAGACAGTGTGACTGCTTCAGCGCAAAGCACATTGGGAAGGCAGGCAAAGGTCACACCCGAGAATTGGGGCTCTGGCCACTGTGCCATCCAGCACGACAAAAAAATGGAAAGTTTAACCAAAAGCACCGAAGCTGCTTCAATAAATTTGAGGCAGAGGAGAGGAAAGGTTGGGAAGGAAAGCGAGCAGATGTCGAGTGGGAGGGAAATTAGTCTTCAGGAGGTCATGGAGGCAGCCTTTGACCCGGATGTGCCAGAGAGGGCAGAAGCTCTGCGGACTCTCACAAGTTTACTGAAGCGGAGGAATCTTGAGGCTCTGGGATTGCAGGACAAAATCCTTACAGTGAGTTCAGTGGGGACCTCTGTATCATTTTTGACTTCTCACTGAGTTTGAAGCTTAAAATAAATTTAGAAAACCCCCATGTGTAAATAATAATTCTTCTTTTTTATTTAAGCTTATTTTAACCATTTTTACTTTTCATTTGCAGTTTTTACTCTATTTAATTGCCATAAAAAATGATGTTTGCTGTTTTCCGGGGGTTTTAGCGCCAAAAAAAAAAGTCCATCATGTATTTTTATATGTCGTTTGCCAATCCCGCTTCCTGTGATGCATCTCAAATATTTGTGCTGCTTTTTCGGCAGATATTTTTGGAAAACATGGATCACGTCGACTCCTTTGTCTATCTCTCTGCTATTCAAGGCAAGTTTCTGGATTTTAATCCTTCCTTTTCATATGCAAAAACAACATTAAAAGGCAGGGCTTTCAAAGCACTCTCACTTGACCTCGTCCTGTCTATTGCAATCATGTCTTGCGTGTCGTCCAATTCTCAACAATCAAATGAGTTCATCATATGGAACTCGTAGTAATTGAGGGTTTCTCTTTTTCATTGAGTTGTCCGATCACCATGTCTTCATTGTATTTGAATTCTGTGACTTACAACTTTCAGGCCTTCTTCATTTTAGTTGTCACAAAATGTGTGCTTTTTCTTAACAGGTTTGAGATCACCTTTGCGATTCCTCATTACACTTTGCTGCACCCTAATTTGTATCATTCCTTTTCAATTGTGAGTCGTGCCTTTTGGTCACAAATAATGTTAAGCAGCTGTTCAGCCGCAACATTTGCCCACTCAAAAGGCCTACTCGGAGTTTCACCGATGCAACTAATTTTAACTGACCCTTTTAAGAACTCCAACCACATCTGCTGTTTTATCTGATGGTGGGAAAATTCATCGTGGGTAGTTTGTTCACATCTGCAAGCAGTCTCTCAGGATACTTTCTTGACAACTGCTTTCCAGCATACATATTAGTTTTAAATTTTATTTTGGAATTATATCTCAGGAATAAAGTTGTATTATGGTACAGTGGGCATTAGTGGTTCCTGAACTGGCGTGATATTATAGCTTGTCTGGGGAGACATGCCGTGACCTGTGCTATGGTTCGACCTTATGAAATGGATGCGGATTTTGTGACCTGGAAACACCCTTTTGGAAGAGAGCAATACGGATGAGTACATTGTCCCGGAAATTATTGCAGGAAAGCCATTGTGTCATTTCCGCTCCTGCCCTTTGTCTATCCTTATTGTGACCCATTTATTTGCAAAGTGAGACGAGATCAGGGCAAGGTGGGGATGAAACGACAATGTGGTCCCACCGGGGCCAGGGTAGCAATGTTCACTGTTATCCCAGCCCAATGCTCTTTGTTTTATGCATGGGGTATTGCCACCTCAGCGGGCAAGATGCCGCAGCTGAGCAAACGTGCTCCTGATGCTTCCCTGTCTCCGATTACTGGTCGGTTTCAGCGGGTGAAAGGCAGATGGGCAGTAATGGTTTGGACATTTTGAACTTTGTCTTTTGTCATTTACACTTCTTTAGATGTTTCGCCCTCAGTACACAAGCCAGTTGTTTTGACTTTTTGTTTCTGGCATTGACGCAAATGCTTTTGTGAAGTTTTCAAGATTAATATCAGAAGGCTTATCGAAAACATTATCTGTTTTTCATAAATTGCTTGTTCTCCCAAATGCTTTATAAGTTTAACCAAAAGTGGAGGCTGTTGTCTGATATTTCTTTTTTATAAATATAATTACGGTAGACATAAACTGTTATGATAATGAAAATATTTTGCAAACTCATTTATAGTCTACCTTTATTATTCCAATTTTCACACGATTAAAGTTCTCTATAAATCAAGGAATTTACTCCATCTCATTCTTCCTCTTTAATATCAACACAATCAACACAATTATCATTGTATGTATTTATGGGGTCGTGGAGGGCAGGAAGAGGGAAGGGTTCAGCCCATTAAATACAGTCGTGGCCATAAATATTGGCACCCTTGCACTGTCTTCAAATAACTCATAGTTTTTCTAAAAAATAAGTTGAAATTGACAAAAGTATTTGGTCTCCACAATTCTTTATTTCACTGTTAATATTCCAGAACTTTGTTTTTAATTCAGAACTTAATATATCCTTTTAAATCAGAAAATAAAAAGAATGGCATTGACAAAATTATTGACACCCTAGACTTAATATTTGGTAGCACAGACTTTGGACAAAATACCTACAGTCAAGCACTTCCTATAGCCATGAATGAGCTTCCTACACCTCTCTACTGGTAGTTTGTCCCACTCTTCTTGTGCAAACTGCTCCATTTCTCCCAGCTTTGAAGGGTGCCTTTTCCCAACTGCTGTTTTCAGATCTCCCCACAGGTATTCAATGTGATTTATACAGACTTGGCATTTAAAATGGATTTTTTTTTTTCTTGACTTGGGTTTACTTTCTGAACTCAGTATATCAATCTGGTGAGTTTCTTTTACCCTTCGGTGATGTCTTTGTTGAAAGAACCATGTCACTGATTGTCTTTCGCAGCAAGAAGTCAATAACAGGATTATATCACAGGTGGCGTGACAAAATGTAAGGACAGGTGCATTTGACGATTGGCTTCACAGTCGGGTATACAAGGGTTGTTGCATTCTGTATTAGTGGAAAACAACTGCTGCACGTCTACAAAAGTTATTGCCGCTTCCTCTGGAGATGGTCCGTCAACTTGACAATGCTGTTTGTCTTGGAGTGGTGGCTTTACGAAATTCTGGCATGAAACAGCGTGCTATTGCTCCCCAGTATGGCATCACTCAAGGTCAGGTGTCAAAGATCCTGAAACGAAATGCTCAGAGGGGTGTCCCTGCTCAAATACCGAGGCCAGGACGTCCACGCAGAACCACAAGGAGAGATGATCGCCAGCTGCACCGGTTAGTCTGCAATGGCCGTACCAAGTCAGCTAATCGGCTTAGGGCTGAGTGGCAGCAACTGACAAATGTGCCTGTATCCAGAAGGCTAGTCAACCAACGACTGGTTCAAGCAGGCTATCGTGCCAGGCGTCCCCTGAGAAAGCCATGCCTGACCAGACAACACAGCCAGCGCCGATTGCAATGGGCCAGAGAGCACCGCCAAGGGCAGCCTGGACACTGGAATCACGTGACCTTCAGTGACGAGTCTAGATTTCTGGTCTATCGTCAAGATGGCCGCGTCCGAGTGCGCAGACAAGTGCATTAAGCCCACAACGAAGATTGTATCATGCCAAGAGTCCAAGCTGGAGGTGGTGGGGTGACCGTTTGGGCTGCTTTTCATGCAGGGGGCAAAACTGACCTGGTTGTTCTGAATGGAAACCTGAACCAGTTCAAGTACAGGGTCATTCTGGAAGAAACATTGCTTCCATTTGCTCGTGCAGCCTTTCGAGGAAACTTTGTCTTCCAAGATGACAGTGCACGGCTTCATCGTGCTCGCATGATCCAACACTTTTTTGCTGACCGTGGTGTAGAGCATATGGAGTGGCCTGCCATGTCCCTGGATATGAACCCGATAGAGAACTTGTGGGCAGAATTAACGTGTCAAATCGACAACTTGGACCAGCAGCCTACCTCTGTGCGTGAATTGCAGCAGACTATTGTCACTGCATGGCAAGCGATTCCTGTCCAAACCTTGGCAAATCTCGTGAACAGCATGCCTCGACGTGTACGTGCTCTCCTGAATGCTCGTAGGGGTTACACAAAGTACTGAACTGTAATTTTACTGTCCGTAATCCCAGTCATAATTTAGCTTTTGTTTTGGTTGAAAAAATTTTTGGCTAATGTGCAAAATAAAGAGATACTTCTGGAAAACGTACAGAAGTTTAACACAGTACTGTCCTTGAATTGAGTTCGATATCAGTTTACATCACTTTCAAGGATCAATTTATTTGCCTCGAAATGTCAAATGTGGTTTTTGTTTCTTTTGAAGGTCACATTAACAAAATCTAGAATAATTTCAACATAATTCCAATGAACTTTTGGTTCTAAGTCATCTTGAAAAGTAAGTTCACCCCCACAAAAAAAATATTCCATATTAAATGCCAAGTCTGTATATTGACTTATTGCTGGCCACTTCAAAACAGTCCAGCGTTTTGTCTTGAACCATTCTGGGTGTTTTCTGAAGTGTTTGGGGCCATTGTCCTGCTGCAAGACCCATGACCTTTGACGGACCCAGCGTTCTGACACTGGCTTGAACATTGCACTCCAAAATCCTTGATAATCTCCTGATTTCATGATGCCATGCACACATTCAATGTATCCAGTGCCAGAGACAGCACAGCAACCCCAAAACATCACTGAACCTCCTCCATGTTTGACTGTAGGGAAGCTGTTCTTTTCTTTGAAGGCTTCATTTTGTTTTCTGTAAACAGAGATGATGTGCGTTACCAAAAAGCTCTAATTTGGTCTCATCTGTCCACAGGACATTCTCTAGTCGGGTTTGCAAATTTTACAAACTCCAGTCAGGCTTTCTTATGTCTCTCTCTCTCTCTCTTTCCTCCTGGGTCTCCTACCATAGAACCCCCTTTCATTGAGTTGGCGACGGATGGTGCGAGTTGAAACTGCCATACCTTGTGTCTGAAGGTCAGCTTGAATCTGTTTGGCAGTTGATTGAGGTGCTTTCTCCACCATTCGAACAATCCTTCGCTGCAATCTTCGATCAAGTTTTCTTTTGCGGCCACGTCCAGGGAGGTTGGCTACAGTGCCATGGGCCTTAAACTTCCTCATAACATTGCGTATGGTGTACACAGGAACATCAAGGTCTCTGGAGATAGGGTTGTAGCCTTGAGATTGTCCATGCTTGGCTACAATCTTGTGTCTGACCTACTCAGACAATTCTCTGGTTTTCTTTCTTTTCTGCATGCTCATTGCCGTACACACAGTGACACAAAACAGCAGAATGACTCCTTTTCTCCATTCAAACTGGTTGAATGAGTGATTTTTATTTTGCAGGCACCTACAACTCAACACAGGTGAGTTCAATTCCAAAGTAAAGGAGAATCACCTGCTCAAAATCTAAATATTTCTAACAACTTCTGAAAGGTGCCAATAATATTGTCTGGGCCATTTTAGGATTTCTGTGTGGAATAAGTTAAGATTTAGTAATTTTTTCAGCATTTTTGTTTTGTTCCACTGCAATCCAATGAGATACATTTGTGGATACCAAAATTCATTTGAAAATTTTCATTTCAACAATTGTCTGGAAGAAATGGTGCGTTATTTGAAAAATGTGCAACGGTGCCAACATTTTAGGCCACTACTGTACGTGCTGCTGAAGAGGATTAGGGGTTTGGAGTGTAGCATCTGTACAAATCCCGATAATGTTTAAATATAGGTTTATTAGGTACCATATGCGATTACAGCTGTGATTATATCTACCTTTTCATATTAATTTAAATTATTTTGAATGTGTTCCTATATTTCCTTAATTGTTTTGAAGTTTACAGTTGTGTTCCAGTAGGATTGCTGACATTGCAAAAGTAGTATGCTTTATTTATTTTTTACAGGAGCGAGGCTAATGGAAGAGCAAGGTAGGTATAACTAATAGTAGGATAAACATCAAGGGAATGAATGAACAGGAATAAAAGAGAGGAAGGAGAGGAGGAAACACTAAAACGAGCAAGTAAGATGATTGAGTTAGGAAAGGTTAATGTTGGTAATTAAGATCATGGGACAGTGGAAAAATAATGGGTGTGGGGAGGAATGAGGGTGAGGGGAGGATGCATGGAGTGGACAAAATGGATACAGAAGAAAAATCTCAAGAACAAAAGTTTTGAAGTTGGTGTGGTTGGGGGCGGGAGGGGGTTAACGGGAGTAGAAAACATCATGGTTTTGGATGGGGGACGATCAGAGATGGTAGTGAACAGCTGTCCTGAAACCTTGAAGGAAAGAATGAGATTGAAGAGAACGTGGGAGTTGGTTCCACAGGCAGGAAAAAGGGAGGAATGAATGAGTGGAAGTGAGCAGTGATTCTAAATTTTGGGAGTTTTGCCAGAAGGGGATTGATGGTGGAATGTGTGTGTCCTGCAGATACCTTGGAGGGGTGGGGGGGGGGGGGGTGACAAAGCATGGAAAGAGCAGAAGGTGGTGCAAGACCAGAAAGAAAGTGATAGAAGACCCACTTGTCTGTAATGAGAAAGTGATAGGCCTATTAACTCAGCTTCATCGCCGGAGATTCTAATAAGGTCTTGAAGGCCATTGGTTTCCACGGCATCAAGCTGAGCAAGGTGTGAGGCAGGGCCACCATCCCTGAGGGGCAGTGCTCCATCAAGCTGTGAATTAAGGCCTTGTAGGTACTTAATTAAGGCCTTGTAGGAAAAGGAGTTCAGGTGTGCCAATGAAAGACTGTACGACGGAGGATGCCCAGTCAGCGACTGGCATTGGAGGTCATCTTAAAAATGTGGTTTGCCAAAGAAAGATCATGGCTGTTAGTGAGACCCAGGAGTTTGAGTGACAGCTTCTTCAAGAGGATTGTTAAAATAGTACATTGGAAGGTTTGCCAGGTGGTTCTTTCGGAGAGAGTGAGAGTGTGAGATTTGTCATGATTGAAAGAGAGAGGTAGGTAGGATAACTGAAGATGAGATTGCATGGATCTGTGCATGAAGGTTAGGGGGAAGGTTTGAGGAGAGGCATCAATTTATGACCACACATAGACTGCCCAAACGGAGCAAGTCAAAGATCCAGGCATGACAGAGGCCTTCTATGCCACGGACAGAGAACCTGTCAATCAAAGCAGGATACCAGACTGTTTAATATTAAATGAGTGAATGAATGTGGACAGCTGGAAAACAAACTTCAAACATGCTAGAGTGAGATGTGCATGGAAGAAGTTTCAGGAACTGAGTGGCGTGCTGATGAGGAGGGGAGTGTCGTTGAAGCTGAAGGGAAAGGTGTATGCTGCATGTGTGAGAAGTGTTATGATTTATGGGAGCGAGACATGGGTCATGAATGTAGAGCAGCAACGAAGGTTGGAAAGGGTGGAAATGTGAATGGTTCGGTGGATGTGCGGAGTATCGTTGAGAGAGAGGAAGACAAATGATGAATTGCGAAAGATGATGGGAATAGAGCCTGTGATTGATGCTGTGAAGAGGAACAGGTTGAGATGGTTTGGTCATGTGTTGAGGAAGGATGAAAGTGACTGTTTGAGAAGAGTGATGGAAATGAATATAGAAGTAAGTAGAGGACGGGGAAGACCGAGAAAGACTTGGCTAAAGATGGTCGAAGAAGAAATGCGGGCAAGGGGGTTAACAAGGAGATATGCAGAAAATAGGGCAAAATGGAGAAGATTGTCATGGGGACCGCAAGGCTAACCCCCGCACTAGCAGGGAAAATGGCCTTAAAATGCATGTTGTTGTTGTTGTTTTAATGCCAGAGAAATGTCCAGGAAGACAGTCCTAACCTCTTGGTTGACATTTGGGGGCCTCCAACCATTGCTGAGAGAGGAGCAGTGGCATGTCCAGAGTTGAGTGGCCAGAACAAAATTTCAACAGATGATCAGGGATTATAGCCTTTGGAAAGAGGAAAGACGACATCCAAAGCAATGATGGATTCAATGATGTTGCTTGTAATTAGAGCAAGCTCACTTGACTTATAAAAAGCCTGGTGTCGGCTTAATGGTTAAAGTTGGTGGCTTAATATCTTAGGGTCTTGAGTTTGAACCCCCGTCATGTCGTTGACAATAATGGGGGTAATAAAGATGATGTGTCAGGATGGGGAACGACATTACGTGTTGGTGTAAGGTACCTGTATGATGCTTTTATAGGCCTTCTGGTGTGAGGATATTAAACATATTAACAAGGCATTTTGTTAAGGACCTAAGGGGAAAAGATTATGTTTAGACTAGATCAGGTGCAGGAAAGTTAGATACTGTACTTTCATAAATTGTGCAAAAGATTGGCAGATGCATTTTAATATTGGGAAATGTATGGGTAAGAATCATGAAAATATGGACTACATAACATAAGGGGTACTCTTTGAGCATGGCATAGAGGGGGATCTGAGAGTGGTAATCAATATGGGGGTATAAGCACTCGGGCCTATTGAGGGTTAGCACAAGGAGATTGGTTGGTGATGAAACTGAGATGCCAAGCTCATTAAATAGCTATTTTGTTTCAACATTTACACAAGAACAGTCAAGGGAAATCCCCAATATCTGAGAGAATCTATATAGAAGGTGAGGAAGGGATTGTAGAGGAATCCCAGGTAGGAGTAGAAGATTTATAGAAGCAGTTAGGAAAGGGCCGGAATGCATCCGAGGGTAATGACGGAGGTGGCAGAGCAGTTTGATTAGCACAATGTCAGCTGATAAGCATTATGTTTGCTGATATCTTTAACAAATTGGCTAAAGATCTTAGGGTGAGTCTTAGGGTGATAAACAACACCAGGTGGGTTGACTCCATCTGTCATCCTTCCGAGGTCAGCAAAACGAGTACCAGCTTACTGCGGCAATGAGCCATTCTCATTATCCTCCGCCGGAGTGGCGACCCATCCAGGATTGTACTCCTTAGCCAATGAAACTGTCTTAGCAGCTCCGATGCACCTCACAGCGTGAAAGGAATGGTTATTATGAACGCAGATATACTAACGGGAGATCAAGTTTAACAAATGTATTGGACGTATTTGAAGCAGTTTCTGATTGGGTGGATGAGGGAAGTGCGTTGTGTATCTTGACTTTCAGAGGACATTTGTAAAGGTACCAGGTAGGAGGTTGTTAACTAAGGTGAGGGCTTGCGGAGTGGCTGGTCGAGTAATTGGATTGGAAACTGGCTTAGTGAGGGGAAGTAAAGAGTTGCTGTGAATGATCGGATGTCTGGCTGAGAGGTTGTGAGTAACGGGCAACAATAAGGATCAACACGAGGACCGTTATCGTTAACAATTTACATCAGTGTGCTTGAGAGTTGGCTTTCCGAAGTTGCGGATGGATTTCAGATTCAAGAAAGTCTAGATACTTCCATGGATTGGACAAGAGATTGGCAGATGCTTTTTTAAATAAGGAAATCTAAGGTACTGGGGATGGGTAAAAATAATGAAAATAGGAATTTCATGATTCAAGGGACAATTTTGGAGCCCGTCGCACAGCAGAAGAATCAGCATAATGGCAGGAAGTTATAGGTAAAGCTAATGGGGATTGTGGCTGTGTCCGTCATGGGGATAAGTTGTAAATTAAATGAAGCAATGTTAACAATTGGCAGGAATTTATTGAGGCCTCACCTCGAATATTGTGCACAGAGCGACGGGATTGATTCTGGAGCTAGCTCGACGAAGCTATGGCGAGTGACTGATGGAGACAGAGCTTTACACATTAGAAAGGAGGTAATTACGAGGGGATTTGATAGAGATGTTTAATATAATGAAGGGTTTAAACAAAACAAGCATTCTGAGTGTTGCGCTGCAACACATGTCCCCGACCGGCAGTCTGTCGTCCGGAAAACTGTTGGGGAAATTCCCAAAGTTCAAAGTGCCATAACTTTGTCAAAAATGATCGAAACGTCGTGAAGTTCGAACTCGATCTGTAACTTATCATGAGGAAACCATGTGCCAGGTTTGAAATCATTAGCATTAAGCGTTTAGAAAAAAAGTCCGGAAACTGTTCTTTGTGTGACGGACTGACGGACCGACAGACGGAGGGACGGAGTGCAAACCTATAGTCCCCTCCGGTGTACACCGGTAGGGGACTAATAAATGCAGAGGAATGTTTCAGCAGAAAGGACAGTGACTACATCGTTAGAATATGGCAGACACTGCATTAGTCAGGGAAGGATCCTTCACTCAGTGATTAGTTAATGCATGGAATGGTCTCCCTGGAAACAGTAGATAGGTACCCCGAAGCATTGGGGACAGAGGTGCACGGCGTACATGGGCAGAACATGCCAGTGGTTTGGGCATGGACGGATGATTTTCACTTGCGTAGTGATCGTGATGTCTGTGAGCGGGTCTCCTCAAAATGTGACTGCGCCGTTGGTGTTTGTTCATTAATCACCCTGCCACCCACCTCATCCCTCCCACCACACATTTCCCCAAAACCTCTTGTGATGTCCCTGTGCCTGCCCCACTATTCTCCCCACTTCGCGTCCCTCCCACCCCCACCACTCCAGTGAAATTAAGTAAATAAACTGATAGTGGTGTTGATAAATCACAGGCATGATAGGCCAAATGGTCTCTTCCTGTGTCCAAGATCCTAGTTCTCAGATAGTATGATATTGGAAGAGGCAGGAAGTTTTATAAGTGATTAAAAGAGGGGGTGATCATGCCTTCTTGAATCATAAGTTTCGAAATGGCACTGCTCACTGTTTCCTTTGTCAGAGAAATAGGCGTTTTATTGCTGCAAATTCCACAAAGCAATGGCAACTAATGATGTTTTATTCATTTGCCTTGGAACTCTTTGTGTCGTTTGTTTTTTGTATTCGCAGGTCATCTTCATAAGTTGCTGAGAGCCTTTGTATTTCCATTTAAAGACGGTATCTGTCACATCGTGTTCTCAACACCCCTTCAAATTGAGCCGTGCAAAGCCCTGTGAGTGGGAAATGCCCGGGTAGGGAGAGGTGAGACAGGCTTCACACAGTGAGCAGAACAGGGTTAATGCAGGCCCTTGTGATGGGACAATACTTGCGGTTGTCCTTTTTGGCTTTTGAAGGCGCCTCTATGCCTGTGGCCCCTCTGCTTCACCACCCATTAGGGCCGGGTGTGTGGGCCATAGACAAGCCGGCAGTTTAAAGGCCGGCGGAGATTACAGAGAAGGATGAGCAGCGTTTTTATAATGGGTGCATCACGACACCTCAAATACAGTGTTCATCACGACACCTCAAAAGCAGTGTTCATCACGACACCTCAAAAGCAGTGTTCATCACGACACCTCAAATACAGTGTTCATCACGACACCTCAAATACAGTGTTCATCACGACACCTCAAATACAGTGTTCATCACGACACCTCAAATACAGTGTTCATCACGACACCTCAAATACAGTGTTCATCACGACACCTCAAATACAGTGTTCATCACGACACCTCAAATACAGTGTTCATCACGACACCTCAAATGCAGTGTTCATCACGACACCTCAAATACAGTGTTCATCACGACACCTCAAATACAGTGTTCATCACGACACCTCAAATACAGTGTTCATCACGACACCTCAAATACAGTGTTCATCACGACACCTAAAATACAGTGTGCACCACGACACCTCAAATACAGTGTTCATCACGACACCTCAAATACAGTGTTCATCACGACACCTCAAATACAGTGTTCATCACGACACCTCAAATACAGTGTTCATCACGACACCTCAAATACAGTGTTCATCACGACACCTCAAATACAGTGTTCATCACGACACCTCAAATACAGTGTTCATCACGACACCTCAAATACAGTGTTCATCACGACACCTCAAATACAGTGTTCATCACGACACCTCAAATACAGTGTTCATCACGACACCTCAAATACAGTGTGCACCACGACACCTCAAATACAGTGTTCACCACGACACCTCAAATACAGTGTGCACCACGACACCTCAAAAGCAGTGTTCATCACGACACCTCAAATACAGTGTTCATCACAACACCTCAAATACAGTGTTCATCACGACACCTCAAAAGCAGTGTTCATCACGACACCTCAAATACAGTGTTCATCACGACACCTCAAATACAGTGTTCATCACGACACCTCAAATACAGTGTTCATCACGACACCTCAAATACAGTGTTCATCACGACACCTCAAATACAGTGTTCATCACGACACCTCAAAAGCAGTGTTCATCACGACACCTCAAATACAGTGTTCATCACGACACCTCAAATACAGTGTTCATCACGACACCTCAAATACAGTGTTCATCACGACACCTCAAATACAGTGTTCATCACGACACCTCAAATACAGTGTTCATCACGACACCTCAAATACAGTGTTCATCACGACACCTCAAATACAGTGTGCATCATGACACCTCAAATACAGTGTTCATCACGACACCTCAAATACAGTGTTCATCACGACACCTCAAATACAGTGTTCATCACGACACCTCAAATACAGTGTGCACCACGACACCTCAAATACAGTGTTCATCACGACACCTCAAATACAGTGTTCATCACGACACCTCAAATACAGTGTTCATCACGACACCTCAAATACAGTGTTCATCATGACACCTCAAATACAGTGTTCATCACGACACCTCAAATACAGTGTGCACCACGACACCTCAAATACAGTGTTCATCATGACACCTCAAATACAGTGTTCATCACGACACCTCAAATACAGTGTTCATCATGACACCTCAAATACAGTGTTCATCACGACACCTCAAATACAGTGTTCATCACGACACCTCAAATAGTGTTCATCACGACACCTCAAATACAGTGTTCATCACGACACCTCAAATACAGTGTTCATCACGACACCTCAAATACAGTGTTCATCACGACACCTCAAATACAGTGTTCATCACGACACCTCAAATACAGTGTTCATCACGACACCTCAAATACAGTGTTTATGAGCCACATTCCAAATTGAGAGGCCAAAAGGAGGTTCAAAGGTGTTTAAAAAAATCTAAACAGCATTATTATTGTTTTTTTGTTTTTTTGTTTGTTTGTTTTTACGGCGTAGCCCATCGGGAAAAGTCGTCTGGAACAGTGTTTGTCCATCCGTATGTATGTATGTATGTATGTATGTATGTATGTTGTTTGTCCATCCGTATGTATGTATGTATGTATGTATGTATGTATGTTGTTTGTCCATCCGTATGTATGTATGTATGTATGTATGTATGTATGTATGTATGTCCCCTCAAACATATACCAATCTGAGCTGAGAATCTGGTCACATGACAGGGTGATGCGATTACGTCTGATGTCATTACGGCATACGGCGGTTGACTCTCTTCGCCATTTTGATATACTAGGGCGTGCCCGCACGTACGTGCTTGCCCGTACGTGCTTGCCCGTACGTGCGTGCAAAAAAACATGCGTGCAAACAACAACAACAAAAAAAAACTTTGAAACCACGTGGCAGTAACGACCACAGAACCCCCCCCCCCCCCCCTCTATTTACATGAAATGGTTTGGTCCATTCGCAAAGCCAAAGCGAACGGCTTGCGAGTACGGTGACCATACCTTGGGAACCACTTGTCCGATTAATTTCAAACCTTGAAAAGGCACATCCTCGGGTCCCCAGCAATATACCTGGCAAGTTTCAAGTATATCGGACCGGTAGTTGTCGAGAAACAGCGGTCGCATACAGACAGACACACACACACACACACACACACACAGAGATTGCTGGAATTATATAGAGACTAGGGCATGCCCGTACTATATATATATCAAAAATTATATCCCCCCCCTCTATTTACATGAAATGGTTTGGTCCAAAGCGAACGGCTTGCGAGTACGGTGACAATCCCCCCCCTCTATTTACATGAAATGGTTTGGTCCAAAGCGAACGGCTTGCGAGTACGGTGACAATCCCCCCCCCTCTATTTACATGAAATGGTTTGGTCCAAAGCGAACGGCTTGCGGAGTTTGGTAAAGAAATCGCCATAGCGTGCACAGTCGCAAAGTAGTTTTAATTAGTTTTAAAACATAGTTTAACGCCAACATAGTTTGCCAACGTGAAATAAATGAATACGCTCTCAAATGTGCCGTCCGAGGCAGAGTCTGTTCGCCACGTTCGGCACACGTGATAGCTCGCTGCTCTCTGATTGGTTGAATCGTTTTTTGGACATAGCTCGGTAACTACTTGTCCGATTAATATGAAACCTTGAAAAGGCACATCCTCGGGTCCCCAGCAATATACCTGGCAAGTTTAAAGTATATCGGACCCGTGGTTGTCGAGAAACAGCGGTCACAGACATACAAACATACAAACATACACACAGAGATTATTGGAATTATAGATAGACTAGGGCATGCCCGTACTATATATATATCTAAAATTATATCCCCCCCCTCTATTTACATGAAATGGTTTGGTCCAAAGCGAACGGCTTGCGAGTACGGTGACAATCCCCCCCCTCTATTTACATGAAATGGTTTGGTCCAAAGCGAACGGCTTGCGAGTACGGTGACAATCCCCCCCCTCTATTTACATGAAATGGTTTGGTCCAAAGCGAACGGCTTGCGAGTACGGTGACAATCCCCCCCCCTCTATTTACATGAAATGGTTTGGTCCAAAGCGAACGGCTTGCGGAGTTTGGTAAATAAATCGCCATAGCTCGGTAACTACTTGTCCGATTAATATGAAACCTTGAAAAGGCACATCCTCAGGTCCCCAGCAATATACCTGGCAAGTTTCAAGTATATCGGACCCGTGGTTGTCGAGAAACAGCGGTCACAGACAAACATACAAACATACAAACATACAAACATACACACAGAGATTACTGGAATTATAGATAGATATGCCGTTCATGCCGAACATACAGTATCGTCGAACCTGTCATATATCACAATCGCCGTGCTCTACCTGTAGGTTTTTTATTCAGTGTGAAACAGAAACAAACCTATTGTTAAAATGACCATCAAATATCAAAAGCATCAGCGTTACGTCTCTTCCAACAAAACGGTACGTACCAAACCCTTGTGGGGTATAATCTAGATTACAGTAGATCTTCCCTCAGTTCTGTAAGTAAAACTTACCTCACGGATGTCTGGATTCCTCCAAATTTCTTTGTTTAATTTTATAAACAGCATTGGCGACTGTTTGAAAAGCTAATCATGTGTGTGTGGTTTATAATATTTTACAAGCCCGGCTACGCCGCTGTTAGACTTTTGGTCTTGTTATTTTACTTCATCGTTTGCTAGTATCTTACATATCCTTAATTATTGCCACTTTTGCAGCTGTTTTTGCACAAACACCATTTTGTACAATTACAAGAAACCAGCATCGGCTCTCCTACCCGGAGAGCACTCCCACTCACCCGGAGGGTACTCACGCCCGCTCAGAGGGCGGGAGTATCCCGTGGGCAATTTAAAGTGGGGATATTTGAACAAAGTGATGTTTTTTGGGACACATATTTTTTACACTACACCTGAAAATTATTTTTTGGACATACTGAAATCAGACATGGCTTGCTGAACAACACTGTGGAGTTTTTGTGATGTAAAGTGCCAAGTGATCAATCTTGAAGCTTTCATCATATAAAACATGAGTGTCTGTCTGTCTGTCCATTCCCAAACTACTCCATGTCTGTCCATGAAGTTTAGGAGTCGCGGAAGGCGAGAGAACGAGGCCATTCGTAGGGTTCGAAGATGGTTTATTGTAACAGCAAGATCCAGCACACTAAACTCGAACGGAAGTCGGCACGCTTATATAAAGCCGAAAGCCCTCTTCGGAGGGCGTGGCTCCGGCAACCGCGCGTGCGTCACGTCCGCACAACCACAAGTCCAACAGGCCCGTGCACGTGTATTATGCCCAAATAAGGTAATCACATAAGGTAACCGCCACATATGTCCCCCCAGAATGCACTCCACGGGCCTATGCGTAGGCCGAGGCGACCGAGGGGCTGGGCAAGGCCTCGGGGGAGGCTGCCGAGGTTCCTCGCGGGCCTCCCGAGGTTGCAGGTCGCGGGTGCAGTGCCGAGAAGGCTCGAGCGGTGCACGCGAAAAGCGGGTGAGCCAACCGAGGGGCTGGTCAAGGCCTCGGGGGAGGCTGCCGAGGTTCCTCGCGGGCCTCCCGAGGATGCAGGGTCGGAGAAGTAGTTGTGGTTGTTGGTGTAGTTGCGCGAGGGTGACGAAGTGGCCATGCCGCTAACGTCAGCGCGCGCGGTGACGAAGCAGCCGCGCCTTCGGAGGGTCTTGGAATAGGTTCGCCCCTCCGGTCGTAGAGGAGGAGCCGAGCGCGGTGCGCGAACCTCATAGTCATGGCCATCGTCGTTACCGAAACTCCGGCATTTCGAAACCACGTTCGAAACTGCGCCCAAAGCCGTGCGGGAGAAGCCGGCGTCACCAGCTTAGGTGGCTTCCCTGGCTAGGGCGCGCTTGCCGTGTTCGTTCGCAGCCCCTGAATCCGTTCGGGGGCAGTCAGAGGTCACCAGTTTAGGAGTCGCGGAAGGCGAGAGAACGAGGCCATTCGTCGGGTTCGAAGATGGTTTATTGTAACAGCAAGATCCAGCACACTAAACTCGAACGGAAGTCGGCACGCTTATATAAAGCCGAAAGCCCTCTTCGGAGGGCGTGGCTCCGGCAACCGCGCGTGCGTCACGTCCGCACAACCACAAGTCCAACAGGCCCGTGCACATGTATTATGCCCAAATAAGGTAATCACATAAGGTAACCGCCACAAGTGTCTGTCTGTCTGTCCATTCCCAAACTACTCCATGTCTGTCAATGCCTGTCCATTCCCAAACTACTCCATGTCTGTCCATTTCCCAAACTAGTTAGCCCCGTCAAACCTTCTGGAACGTTTTGGGTTCCCAGCGGATGTTGTAAGCTAGGTAGGAGGTTTCATAAGTTCCTCAATGAAATTATGATTTTGAAATTAACTAGATACGAACCTACTCCAAATCTGGAAGTGGACACATGATGATAATAAGCTAGTTTGATATAATATCTCAATACAATTGGAATTTAACACAGTATTTTGTTAAAGTATCAATTAGTGATTGAAGTTATGCTGTTTGGAATTGCGTGAATACAATTATGATTTTGAATTTCCAACCGTATGGAACTGCTCCATATCCGGATGTTACATCATCACGGATTTAAATATTTGTTTATGTCACGAATGTTGGTAAAGGTTTGTTTTTATATTAATGCTATTTTATTTGTGATGGGAATTATGCTGCTTGGAATGAAAATAGAGCTATTGAGTTAAAATGAATGAGGAAATGCCGTGAGGGTTTCTACTTTCTAAGCGTGACATTCGCGGATCGCCATATGCAGATTCGCCATTGACTGGGTATAGAACCATTCAAACGGGAACGTTTTTCGTGGCTGTCCATGCTTGATGTTCGACTACAGGTGGCACAGCAATATGGAATTTATTGATCCCATGGTTTAGCATTCACCGTTTCCGCATTTTTGTTTGCTTTCGGCTCTCCATCCGTGCGTACCGCGGGTATACCTCGTGTGTGTGTGTGTGTGTGTGTGTGTGTGTGTGTGTGTGTGTGTGTGTGTGTGTGTGTGTGTGTGTGTGTGTGTGTGTGTGTGTGTGTGCGCGCCCACGCATATAGCCATATAGCTTACGCATTAGCTCCATTTATAGTCGATAAGATTGTACATTACTGCAGCAGTCTGAATATAGGACTAAATATGAAAAGTATTTAGCTCTTAACCTGTGAATGTTCAAAAGATTGCTTCCGTTTTATGGGGGAGGCGGGCGGGGTTGTGTGACGAGAGAGAGAGAGAGAGACAGAGAGAGAGAGAGAGAGAGAGAGAGAGAGAGAGAGAGAGAGAGAGAGAGAGAGAGAGAGAGAGAGAGACAGACAGAGACAGAGACAGAGACAGAGACAGACTGAGAGAGAGGGAGAGACAGACAGAGAGAGACAGAGACAGACAGAGACAGAGACAGACAGACAGAGAGAGACAGACTGAGAGAGAGAGGGAGAGAGACAGACAATTCTAGCTTAGTGAAGTACTGTATTTCTACATGAAGCAGGAAATATTTCCATCGTAATTCTTTCAAATATTGCTGTGGAGATAAAATCACCATATGGAGAACATTGCAAAAGCAATAGCACCAAGTGATGGTGTGAAAATAGAATGGCATTTAAAGTTCCTCATTATGAAAATGGAAGCAAAAACTTTATGCTCATAAAAACCAACTTCATGACCATTTAATCATGGCAAAGAAAATTGCAGCTCCTGTATTCTCACCCTCAGCTCCTCGAGGCCAGAGTATCGTATATCTGAATGTCATTGCATCAGGTGTGACAAGCAACAGTTAATTCACCTCTGCCTATTCATCAGCTCCACCCGTTGTGCATGGCCTACAATTCTCATGTTTGTGCATAACCTGCAGGGAGCTGCTCTCCATAATTAATGCCCCACGACTCAGCTGCCAAAATCGACCAAATTTCCTCTCCACTCCGCCACTCGGGCTGTGGTTTTGGTATTGCGATAACAATTACAAGAGTGTCACTCCCAACCCAAAATCCTTTGATTTCATGTAAGCACACAAGCCAGTAATTCGGTGCAGTCTTTCATGCTCCCAAGGAAGGTGGTTTAAAGGTTACAGATGTTCTTGCTGGCTTCAGAGTCGGGCTGTCTGTCCAATTTGACCACCAGTTCAATAGTATACTGGAAATTGTACACTGGATGATAGACTGATGATTTGTTCAACCTTTTCTCTTGTACTGTATTTATGTTCTGCTGTGTTAAATTATTTGATTGTGTTGAATTCTGGTACATGTACAAAGAGATTTAAATTTTGCAGAAAAAAAAAAAACTTTTTCACAAGTTCACCACCATTGATACAGCGTCTTTTACATCTCCTTATTTAACACATTACATTAGTTATTCATACCTGTTGTTTGTATAATTTATGACGTCGTTAAAAACGTTTCCTGTTTGGAATGATTTTCAATTCTATTTAACTGCCAGGCAGACCAAGTAAAATTAAATATTTCACTCCTCTCTGCGCATGCCCGATCAGGTTGAATTCAGAGCCAACGTACTGTTAAACTACAGGTTCGTTTTCTGATTCATGATCCGATTCGTGTTGAAAATATAACATTCAATTGAAATTAAGTTGTTCTTCGATCATAAACTGACGTTTGTAGACAGACAGATGGAAGAAATGAACCAATGGCTTAACCCCACCTTCCGCTTTGTGGGTACGGGGTAATAATCTTTTATCTCAGACTAGCCGAATGCACCCGGCGTTGCCCGGGTTCTTTTTGAATGAATTTACTACTATAATTCAGCTTTTACTCGCGGCCGTAGAAGATTGACTACTATAATTCAACTCAGCTTTAATTGTGAAATGGGCCCAGCCCGGCCGAGGTGGGCCTCAACCAGCCTCGCCACCTAGCCGATAACCTTCCCGGGGCCAGTCCTGACATTTTTGGTTATTTTTGAATGAATTTACTACTATAATTCAGCTTTTACTCGCGGCCATAGAAGATTGACTACTATAATTCAGCTCAGCTTTTAATTGCGAAATGGGCCCAACCCGGCCGAAGCGGCCTCGACCGGCCTCACCACCTAGCCTAAGACCTTCCCGGGCGGGGCCCGTCCCGACATTTTTAGTTCTTTTTGAATGAATTTACTACTATAATTCAGCTTTTACTTGCGGTCGTAGAAGATTGACTACTATAATTCAGCTCAGCTTTTAATTGCGAAATGGGCCCAGCCTGGCCGAAGCGGCCTCGACAGGCCTCGCCACCTAGCCTAAAACCTTCTCGGGGGCCGTCCCAAAAAATTTTGTTTTAGAGGTTTCCTCCTATCTTTCACCATTCAGGAGATTAGCACATGCAGACAAACAAACAAACAAACAAAAACTTTCTTTTATATATATAGAAGATAGATGAAGATTCTTCTTCAGAGATGCCAAACAAAATACTATCATACACCATCTGCACGCATACGATGTCTCGGCCTGACAGATTGCATCTCAAATCTTTGAAGATTATACAGTTCATTAAAAACCGCCAGAGAGAATGAGTAGGGGACGGTATGGGTGAAGAGATCTTCGAATGCTACGTACTTTCTGGTTTTGTGGCATGTCGAGACAATAATTTTCCTGTAATTGCTGTTGCCAACAGCGAGAATGCAAGCGTGGGGTCGGCCACTTAGCAAAGACTACCGAGGGAGCACGCTCCTCGTACATGTGATGGAGTTTTTGTAGGTCATCTTGAATGTCACCTGTGTTCAAACGTAACCACAAAGACTGCTCACTTGTGTGCCGTTTGTCGTATTCCTTGCAATTAAAGTTCCTCTAAGTCCCACTGAAACGTTAATGGCCCTTTAACGATTTGGTTCACTTTGGAAATTCAGCCCTGTTCTCTTAACCAGGTACAGACCGCTGATTGTGGGTTTGCGTATCATCGTATGGAATGTTTTGCCATAGTCTAACGTTGTTTGACGTGTGCAAATGACATAATGAGCATTGTGTAACCTGCACGCCATCTTTTACCACTTTCATGCTTGTATGCTCACCTGGCCATCTCATTGGCATGGTTTTGCCCACACAAGCTCTCTTTAAAGAATCGGCAACCTCTGCTTTCCTGTGTTCTACACCATGATCCTTTAGTGGGCCATCTTGGAGTTGAGCAGTCTACCAGTGAGTATTTTGGACACTCATGGCACAATGAGTGTTTAATTCAAAAGTCCAATATGCACCACCATTAACAATAAGGCTATACACAGTGTAATGGGGGGCACCTTTTGGTTGCTCCCAGACATAGTCAAAGCCAACTGAAAGGGCCCTTTGTGTATGGCAGCTCCTTGGAGAAGCTTGGCCGTCTGTAATTGCATTGAGACTGTAGGACTGCCTCCTGCTTTTTCTAGGAATGGGATGGCTCGAGGGACAGCGTGTCAGGAAGAGGCAGATGGAGGGAGGTGGGGTTGGGAAAAAAAAGGTTTAATTTTGGACCTTCGTACTCATGAGCTTCATACTCATCAAGCTGCATCAGCAGATTCACATTACCGTTGTCTTTCCCTTTGAAACATGACAATCGGAACATTTATACTCGTCTTTCCTTGGCACATTTCTCAGGAATATGATCGTTCAGCATTTTGAGGCTGGATGGTTCTTAACATAGGCAAAAGTTTAAAATTCCAACGGGCAGTATCGGCTCAATTTCTCCAGAGTTTATGGAATGACGTGCAACATGGAATGTTCTTTCCACGTGCGCTGAAGTATTGCATGAGCAATTTATTACGGCCCGTGTTTTCTTTGGCACAAGCTCCTGTTGCACTTAAATCCTTTCCTCTCACAGAATAAAGTCGAATAAATTGGCTGGGAGACCGAAAGGGCATGTTGAATGTACATTCGCTCCAAAGGCCTGGGCTCCATCACGTTGGAACATACCGCAAGGTCTTTGTCCAGAGGTGCGTCACATGTTGGGAAGGGACCTCCCGGTGGGCAAATTGCCCTTCCACATACTCACTTGCTTCATCCAGCCATTTCTGTTTCCATTTGAATGTTGGCCATTGGCTGATGGTTGCTTCCAGATGTCTCCTGGAAATGGGAGGAGGATTAAAACAGCTGAACTGCATGTCGGTATGTCTGTTTTTTATTTAATCCAGGAGAGAGAAAAAGGAGGATAATCAGAATGAGATGGAGAATAAATATAAAATGAGGGCAGGAGGAGAGGCTTCATATCAAGGAATAACATGAGCACTTTATCATACCGAATGACGTCAACAAGATAGCAATCCATTTTACATGGTAACTCCAAACACTCACAGCAAGTAAAATGTTCTTTGCATATCTCACGCTAAGACATATACAACAATAATTATGCCTGTGGTGGTATATGTACAAAGACCATTGTGCGTTTATAGCTAAAATTACACACAAGTACATACATCCATCTCTGCACCTGCAGACATGTTTTCCAATATACAGCGAGCATGATGCGTGCAGACCAGACTGGTCTATGCTTGCTTTATTCTGTTCCCGGAAGTAGCATTACATCATCACATGTGTTACAAATGATATGGACAACAACAATTAGAGAGTTCATAGAACACCTTACCAAACAAGGACAAAGGTGGGGCTTGTGAGCGGAAACTTTGATTGGTTGTACTGATGTAAATTGTCATAATGTTTTGTCCAAGTACTGCTAAACGGAAGGTTTTTGAAAGTGCCAGTGAGGTAATTTGTCTTCTACAATGTTCAAGCATATAATTAAATTTAAATGAAATGAAGGTTTTCAAGGTTGTAAAAGAAAACTTTCTTCAGAAGTTGACAGCATTGATGCAGTGTCTTTTACACCACCTTATTTAACACGTTGCATTAGTTTGGCGGATGTATTGGTTTCGGGCACGTGTTACTTTGGCTGATGTGTTGGTTTGACGGATGTGTTGGTTTGACGGATGTGTTGGTTTGGTGGATGTGTTGGTTTGGCGGATGTGTTGGTTTGGTGGATGTGTTGGTTTTGGCGGATGTATTGGTTTGGCGGATGTATTGGTTTGGCGGATGTGTTGGTTTGACGGATGTGTTGGTTTGGTGGATGTGTTGGTTTGGTGGATGTGTTGGTTTGGTGGATGTATTGGTTTGGTGGATGTATTGGTTTCGGGCATGTGTTACTTTGGCAGATGTGTTGGTTTGGCGGATGTGTTGGTTTAGCGGATGTGTTGGTGTGACGGATGTGTTGGTTTGACGGATGTGTTGGTTTGGCGGATGTGTTGGTTTGGTGGATGTGTTGGTTTGGTGGATGTGTTGGTTTGGTGGATGTATTGGTTTGGTGGATGTGTTGGTTTGGTGGATGTATTGGTTTGGTGGATGTATTGGTTTCGGGCATGTGTTACTTTGGCTGATGTGTTGGTTTGACGGATGTGTTGGTTTGGCGGATGTGTTGGTTTGGTGGATGTATTGGTTTCGGGCATGTGTTACTTTGGCTGATGTGTTGGTTTGACGGATGTGTTGGTTTGGCGGATGTGTTGGTTTGGTGGATGTGTTGGTTTGGCGGATGTGTTGGTTTGGTGGATGTGTTGGTTTGGTGGATGTGTTGATTTGGCGGATATGTTGGTTTGGCGGATGTGTTGGTTTGGTGGATGTATTGGTTTCGGGCATGTGTTATTTTGGCTGATGTGTTGGTTTGACGGATGTGTTGGTTTGACGGATGTGTTGGTTTGGCGGATGTGTTGGTTTGACGAATGTGTTGGTTTGGCGGATGTGTTGGTTTGGTGGATGTGTTGGTTTGGCGGATGTGGTGGTTTGGTGGATGTGTTGGATTGGGGGATTTGTTGGTTGGGCGGATGTGTTGGTTTGGCGGATGTGTTGGTTTGGCGGATGTGTTAGTTTGCCGGATGTGTTGGTTTGCCGGATGTGTTGGTTTGCCGGATGTGTTGGTTTGCCGGATGTGTTGGTTTGACAGATGTGTTGGTTTGACGCATGTGTTACTTTGGCGGATGTGTTGGTTTGGCGGATGTGTTGGTTTGGTGGATGTGCTGGTTTGGTGGATTTGTTGGTTTGGTGGATGTGTTGATTTGGCGCATGTGTTGGTTTGGCGGATGTGTTGGTTTGGCGGATGTGTTGGTTTGGCGGATGTGTTGGTTTGCCGGATGTGTTGGTTTGCCGGATGTGTTGGTTTGATGGATGTGTTGGTTTGGCCGATGTCTTGGTTTGGTGGATGTGTTGATTTGGCGCATGTGTTGATTTGGCGGATGTGTTGGTTTGGCGGATGTGTTGGTTTGGCGGATGTGTTGGTTTGGCGGATGTGTTGGTTTGCCGGATGTGTTGGTTTGCCGGATGTGTTGGTTTGATGGATGTGTTGGTTTGGCCGATGTCTTGGTTTGGTGGATGTGTTGGTTTGGCGGATGTGTTGGTTTGGCGGATGTGTTGGTTTGGCCGATGTGTTGGTTTGGTGGATGTGTTAGTTTGGCGGATTTGGCAAAATATAACATTCAATGGAAAATTCAGATGAAACGTGGTGGACAGGTTGGGTGTGTGACATGGACGGAATGATTCAATTTTGATGAAGATCCAGATGCGGATATGTTTAATTTTTTGAGTGATTCTTCATAATTGAGAGATACGGCCAAACACGATGTGCAGCATGATGCTTCAAAAAGTTTGGGATGGGTTATAACAAAACCAGGTGGATACGTTAGTTAGGTGACACGAACAAGCCGATTCGATTTTAGTGCAGGTCCGAATCCAGATCCGGCCTATCAGTGGGATACAAAACGTAAACTGTTCAGCCTGGTGGAGGTATGTGCTCTACCGAATACCGTTCTAGTTATGCCTGTAGAGGTATATGTGCAAGGACTGTTTAACATTTATAGGAAAATTACACGCCTTCAGATGTCTCTGCATCTGCAGACATGTTTTCCAATATCCAGCTGACATGATTTGTGCCCACACAGACAGGTATCTGTGTATGCAGGTATAATTCCATTTTCAAAGCTGTAGTTCCAAACATACAGCTGTATTTTCCACAAATGGCATATTCTTGCACATATGGATTCATTCTTCTTCACAAAGACTTTTGTTCCATTGTAAAATCAGTTGGCTGGTATATAATTTAGTTTTGGGAGTCCAGCCAAAGCAATATTCACTTTGATATATTTTCAAGGTTTCCCTTGTACACGCTCACCTTATGCAATGTCTCGAGGAAGATTAATTGACAAACTCTGCCTTTTAATCCTTCTCTGAATATCCCAGTGAGGTAAAACTCCCAAGATTCAACTGGCTGTCCGATCGCTTTGAATGGCAGAAAACGACATCAGCGGAGACATCCGCATTCTTTTGAATGAAATTGTGGTTAAAAAGTCCATGTGGTATTTTTCCTGGCTGATCTCCATCTAGTTACCACCCTCAATGCCAGACATTCCTGAGCCCAATTTGGCCTCCTTCTCAACTATAAGCCTTTACTCTCGTCCAAAACCAACATGGTTTATATTTAGTCCAAGCTAGCAGCAAGGCACAAGGTCCAGGACACCTGTCTCACGAACCTTCTAGTTGCAACTGAGCCACTCTGCCATCTGGGCCGTGACCTTTTTGGCTAAATACAGAAGGTGATGTAATTTGTTCTGTGTGGCTACACGTGTATATTTCTACCCGAGAAACCACCCCGAACACCCAGGTTGTTTGAATTAATTTGAAGAATCGTGATGGCGGTGTGACTCTCTTTCCTGCAATGTCTGTTTCTACTTTCGTGAGCATATGATATTCATATTAGTAATTTTTTTTTACATGGATCTTTCTTTTTGGAGCGGAGCATTGCTTGGGTACAAGTTGTCAGGACTATATGTGAAGTATTCAAATGTTTCCATAAGGAGATACTCGCAACTTCAAGAAACTTTTTCCCCCAACTTCTGAGTACGGTATATATACTGTAATTAGAAAATAAATATTTATACACACACACTCACTCTTCTCACAAAAAATGAAGCTACAAGAGTCTTGCAGTTTATTTTTTTAAATGATACGTTCAATTCGATTCATATTCTGGTTGATGAGGACCAGCACACAAATGCATATACACTCCGAAACAAACTTGATGTCAGTGGAAGCCAAAGTTAAGTTGCGAAGCAAAAACAACGAGGCTGTTTGAAATGAGTGACAAATTGTCAGCGAGCCATTTTGCAAATTATGACAGCCAAGATTACATTGGCAAAATGCCTTTAATAACGTGTGTGACCACCATTAATATTAATGTAGGCCTATATACGTCTTATCGTCGATATAATCAAATAATCCAGCTTTCGCTATGCGATGTTGTCTGACTCTTTGACTACAGCCAACTCCAGTTATCAAGAGACCTTGGGCAGATTGGGTAACCATAATATGCCTCCCTCAGATATCGCAAGCATGTTCAATCATATCCAGTATGGGAATAAATAAAATCCCATAGTAGGCCTACTCATATATCCTGGAGATGTTGGTCCGAGCTATGCGGTGGGCCAAAGTGGTTTGGCTTTGGAAGTTATTAGTCCCCATCCCAGAGGGGACTATAGGTTTCCTCTCCGTTTGTCTGTCCGTCTGTCCGTCCCAGCTGTGGTTTTCTGCACTGTTTCTCCATACCCTTTAACATGTTGAACTGAAACTTAATACATGGCTTTATTATGATAAGCTACAGAACAAGTTTGAGTTTTGGGGGCGTTTCGCCAATTTTTCACAGAGTTGTGCCGTTTTTGAAATTAGAAAATATCACATATTATACATGGGTCAATTTTCAGCTGGCCTGACTCCACCCCCAAATGAAGCAGCACAGATTGGCAGGCCTACGGCCTGGGTGTTAGTCCATGGCCCACTGCAGTTGGCATGATCCCATGTACTGCATATAATCACGATGTATTATATATGCACATAAACCGTACACGTTTTTGCTTCATGTATGTACATCGGGTTATTATTTTATGTTCAGCACCGAACGCAGCATTATACATCACCCAAATACAGGGATGTGTTTGCTGGTGAAAATTTTTCCTGGATTTTTTCTCCTTACAATTATAGCATATTGAACTGAAACTTGGGTGGGAACATGTATTACAAAGCCATTCTTCCTCTTGTTTCCTTTGTTCTGGTTCATTTGTGTGGTTATGAATATCGACGTAAATTATCTACCAAAATCAAGAATCGCTGCTCACCTCTACTCATTTGCTCCTGTTTTTCCCCTACCTTTGGACCGACTTGCATATTATCTTCAATCTCATTTTTCCCTCCAGGTGTTCGACATGGCTGTTCACCAACATCTCAAATCATCCTCCATCCAAAAACCATGATCTTTCTCCACCCGTTAAACCACCCCCACCCCTCCCAAAATGTAGCTTCTGTGTCCATCTTGTCCACCTCTTGCGTTCTCCCCTAAACCTCATCGTTACCCACATCCCTTGTTTGTTCTTCTCCATCTATTTTCTCCCACCACCCTGCTGTTGGCATTTCCCCCTTCTTCTGCTGTTCATCCCCCATGCAAAACAATGATCTTTTCTACTTATGTTAACCTCTTCCCCCTCCCCTCTCATTACGATCTCTTTCCAAATTTGCAGTTTTTCCTTCCTGAGAGTTTGCTTCTGCATCCATCTTGTCCAACGTGTGTGTCCTACTCTACCCCTCATTCTTTCCCACATCCCTTGCTCTATTTTGTCCCTCAACCCTGCTGTTGGTCTCCCACCCCCACCCTTTCTTTTTCAACTGTTGCTTTTGTTCTGTCGTGTCATGATCTGCTCTGTGTCCGAGCTCTTCCACGAGCCCTGATTTTCTATACACAAAAGTCCATTCCGAATATGGCAGATCCCAAATGCAGATCAAGCAGATGCCATATTGGACTGTTTGAGTGGACATGCAAAGCAAACTGTAACATTGATGCCTGAACTCAACACTCCAACATTGTGGTTGTATTAAAAATGTTGCAAGACGTGCATGGGGATAAAAAGTGCCCGTTGGTATCCATTTGAAAAACTTGTATGAAACATATCAGAGGCAGCAAGAGACTATTCGTGCTTCCGCATACTCCTTGCAGGAGAAGATACAGCACATTGGCAGGCAAGATCATGCCCGGTTACCAGACCCCGAACCCACTCCCACTCTTAAAGAATAGTTTGTATTTTTGAAGAAGTGTATTTTGTATTTAATTCAATGTATTTTGAAGAAGAGTAATAGTCCCTGGGCTTCGCTGGTGTTGATCGTCCATAAAATATATGGCTGCAGAACGTTTTGCTGCAATTATCACCAGTTTAACAAAGTTACACAGAAAGACGCTTTTTGAATTCCCCTCGTGGAAGAATTGCTGGATATAGTAGTGAAGCAAGGCAAGGCAAGACAAGACAATATAATAGTGAAACAGCTTACTTTGTCAACATTAATTACTAACCAGACTAAGGGCGACTTCAGGTCACTCTGCAAGGCCTGCAGCAAATTGATCAAATTGAATTGGATTGATATCAGATCATCAATTTGGATTCAGTCCAAGCCACTCTACGCTGGACATACTGCTTTTGCTGTCCCAACAAAGGATGGAGGTCTTCAACGCCAGACAGGAAATCAGAGCTGTCTCCCTCAGCATATCTCGCGCCTTCGATACTGTCTGGCACCGCACCCTGCTCACCAAACTCTCCTCCTATGGTATCCATGGAAATCTCCACTCATGGCTCACTGACTTCCTCTCTTGTCATAGTCTATGTGTGGCTCTAAATGGAATTCTCTCATCTCCTTTTCCTGTCCAGGCTGGAGTTCCTCAAGGCAGTGTTCTGGGCCCTGTGCTTTTTCTAGACTGTCTGAAAAATCTTCTCTATCTCTTTGCTGATGACTCTACTCTCTGCCGCTCCATATCTCAACTCTCACATCGACAGGCAGCAGCCTCTTCACTCTCTGCAGACCTGGGCAATATCACAAACTGGTCAAACAAGTGGAACATGTCTTTTAATCCTGACAAATCTCACACTCTCACTTTGTCTCACCATAAAGACTGTCTGGAAAACCCTCACATCTACTTTCTGTCAGTTCTGTCGCAGAAGAAGTTCTTTCACTCAAGTTTTTGGGTCTCACTATCTGCCATGATCTTTCCTAGGAAAACCACATTTCCAAGCTGGCCTCCAAAGCCAGTCGCAGACTGGGCATCCTCCGTCGTGCGAAGTCCTTCCTTTGCACAACTGAGCTCCTCACCACATACAAAACTTTCATCCGCAGCTGGATCGAATACTGCTCTCCCCTCTGGGCTGGTGCTCCTGCCTCACATCTAGCTCGGCTTCATGCTGTAGAAACCAAGGCTTTTATAATCATTGGTATCTCCCGCGATGAAACTGATTCTGAGGGACTTTCACTCGCTCCTCGCAGGCATGTTGACGGTCTTTCTGTCTTCTATTATCTGCTCGCCGGCCTTTCACTCCCTGCTCTGTCTGTTCTCTTCCCCCCCCCCCCCCCCCCACATGATCTCTCCATGTCACATTCAGGGCCATCCGTAGCATGCGCGTGTAGCAGCCGTCGAGCCTTGCCTCCTGTTCAGAAGTGAGGGTCCATGCCTCAGAGCCGTACAGGAGGATCGATTCGACAGTTGCAACGAATAGTTTATACTGCCTGGGTATACAAGCCTGGCTTCCTTGCTAGATTTCTGATTTAACGTCATCAACATGTTGCTATCAATGGAACCCTCTCCTCTTACCTCCCAGTGGAGACTGGAATGCTCCAAGTCAGCATTCTGAGCCCATTCTTGTTCCTCTTTTACATTAAAGACCTCATCAATACTCATGAAAATCCGTTCTTCCTTTTTGTAGATGATTCCACATTGTGTCATACAGTATCCCATCCCTCTGACAGATATATAGCACGGCACAATCATTCTCTGCTGATCTGGAATTGACTCGATGCTGTTCTCATAAATGGCAAACTTTGTTCTCACCCTCACTCCAGAAGGATCATCAAACAAACCCACCCATCTCTTTCCGTGGCGAGAACTTCTCAGCCTCACCATCAGCCATGACCTCTCCTGGGCCTACCACATAGCAAGGCTGGCCTCGAAAGCTAGCCTCAGCCTCAGAATTCTTCATTGCCCCATGTCATTTCTTGCTTAAACAAAACTACTCAGCCTACAAGGTCTTCGTCAAAAAGCTCAAGGACATACTGCTCTTCCCTTCAGGCTTGTTGGCCAGAACCACATATTTTTCTCTTAAATTTAGTGGAATCTAAAACTTGAAACTCCATTGACATTTCTTGTGATGAGACTGAAGTACAAATCTTGTTGCTCCACATTGCAGCCAATTCAGCGGTGTCTGTTTTTTACCGCCTCTGCTCTGGTATAGCACCCTCTGTTCTCTTAGCCTTCTGACCCTCCCTAGCTCCTCCGGGATGCATGCTTTCTTCTGCTGTAACCCCCCTCCTGGTTCAATTCTCAAAATCCAGGCTCTCCCCCACCTCCACTCTTTTGTGCTTCTTTTGTCTTGATTGTGGAACAGCCTTTTGGAGACTGTTCAATTGCACTCTTCCTCTCTTGGGCTTCAAGAAAACAGTGCAGCACTGTCTCATGTCACCTCCACCCTGCCCCCCCTACCCCCACCCACCTTCAATCCTTACCTGGAATATTTCTCTCACCATTAACCATATCTCTCTCAACCCTCTTACTTTCAGATTACTGTGTTGCCTCCTTTCCCTGCTCTCCTTTTTTGTTAGCTCATTCCCTTTGTTGTATCCAACTATGACCCCACTGTCCAAGACATTACCTTTTTAACCCTTCCCCAGCTCGCTCTTCAATGAGTCCGATTTTTTCCACAAAGAAAGTTTTGAAAGCTGTTGCTGAATATTTCGTGCCGAGTCTACATATTTAAGCATTCAAACATCAAAGGCTTTTGCTATATCAGATAAGGAGCCGTGTTAAGTTTCCACCCAATTTTATTCACACCACACAGGCTGTCTTACATCACCTTTGTCCTGCAACCACACAGATAATTTCCACGAAATGGACATACTGAGCATCTTTTTCCTTTCGGTCCAGCCAACAGCTACCAAACTCATGGTCATTTTTGATTTTTGGGAAATGCTTCAACTTACCGATTTGGTTCAAGTGCACTGTTGTGTATATATATATATATATTGTTGTAGATTTGAGAATGGTGCTGTAGTTTTTATTATCGTTGTAAGTGTAATGAAATTGTTGTAAATATCACCCTCCTTCCTCCATTTGTTGTGTATAAAGGTCAAAGGTCGTTCCCGTAGTTATTCCATATACAATCACGTAGCAAATCATAGATCTCCCTGTTCAGTAGTTATCTCCTTATTATGTGTATTAGTTTAAGGCCTTGTCTTCCATTAATTGACACTCCATTGCACCAAATTCAAATAAGGTAGATTCCCTTCGCAATCCCCTTTTGTCATCAATTGCCAACTGCAGTGGGCGGTTTTCTGCGTGCGGTTTTCTGCATTAGCCGCTGCTACTTTGTGGTTTTCACCGCAAAACCTCCATTGAACACGCGGTCAGATCGGAGAAGAAGGGGGAGGAGCCGCCGATCGTCATACCAAGGTGGAGCCAGCGAGCCCCGACCCGCCAATCAGGACTGGTGAGAGACCAGCTCGGGCGTGGCGCGGGTTGATCTGGAGGCGCGCTATAAAAGCGCGCGCGGAAGCCTTTGACGAAGAGGAAGAGAGAGATGCGGCAGATGAGTCCAGAGCAAAGGAAGTGACAGAGCCCCACGAGCAGTACCACGCAGCTTTGACTCCACCAGGCAGCTTTGACTCCACCAGGCAGCTTTGACTCCACCACGCAGCTTCGACTCGCTGCTACGCGGGAACCAGTTATCGGTGGCATCGGTGGCCGTCGAGGTCCAGGCCGACGTCCCGTGCGGGATCAAGCCCCAGCCAGCGTCCAGCTGAACCTTCCTCTCCCTCCAGCCATCCACCTCCTGCCATTCGTGTGATCCCCCGTGTAAGTGTGCTTGTAGTCTGTCTCTTGTCTTGTCCCTGGGTATAAGTTAAGACTGTAGTAGGTAAGCTAATTTGCACTGTCTCTTCTTCTTCTGTATTTTATGTTATTATCTTTCCTCCTCCTTTGTTACTTTTCATTGTGTACATAATAGGTAGAAATAAATCATATTCGTATTTCCTACTGCTGTCTTCCTCTTCTTCACATCCTTCGTCTTTGTCTTTTCCCCATTGAAAACCTGTGGCACGATTTGGCCAACGTTCAAGGATCGGGTCTAGTCTCTGTTAATAGTTCGTGCCGCGGTTGCTAAAACCGCTCGGCAATTAACATGTGTCCGCGGTACGAACGGGGCTGTGCACCTGCCTTTCCGGAGGTAGCTGGGCAGCGTCAGGGACCCCCGTCGGTCAGTCAGAGACGAGGGGATTAATCCCCCCTCGGTAAGGGGAACAGAGGCCGACGTTGGGTTCCATAACAATATATATTGTTACGGACACGCGGATTAAGATGTTATGATGGGCCGAGCGGAATGGCCGCCGTGTTCGCACAGTTTACCCGATTCCACCCGACGTTGACCAAATCGCGCTATGCTTAAATCAATGAAGGAAAGGACACAACGGCTGGGATAAATGAAACGACACAAGGGGTACAGTTCTCAAGACCTCCGGAGGAGGATATAATTGGTGGTGGAGAAAAGGGGTAGATTACAAGGTAAGAGGTAAAGCACAGAAGAGATAGGCACTTAGACACAATCTTATCTATCCCAGACAGACCACAGACAAACGGAACAAGACTGACTTACACAGGGATTGATGGCAGGGAAGGACAGGCAGTCGATAGCACAAGGTGCACCTTGGCTCAGGGGCAGAATCAAGCACGGTCCAGTCCAGAGATGCGGGGAGGTATTGCAGCGCTCGGAGGTGGCGTCTCTCTTCCTTCAAGTCCAGCGCGCATCTGACGTCACCTCCCTCTTCCTGCGCATGCTCAGCGGGGAGTGACACGCCCTCGGCTCGTTAGCTCCGCCCCAGATGGGATCGGTCCGCCGCTTCTATTGGGTGCGGGGGGTTACCGGGCTCCGCCCTTGACGAGGAGCTGACAGCGAGCCCCTACGTGGTAACCCCGTCGAGCACATGCTCGATGGCGGCTAACCAAGCCGGAGTGAGGACGCGCACTCCCCGCGCCGCCGCCGTTGTTGTTGTTGCTGTTGTTGTTGTTGTTGCTGAACCGTGAGGAAGAGCTGCGGGGAGGTATTGGGAGGTCCTAAACTTCCTAACGGTGCCATACAATCACATTCTGGTGTAACGAAGAGTCAGAATTAATGGAAACGAGTCCTTAACTGACATAGACTAAGAATAACTAGCAAGATGTCCTATAGTTGTCTACGTGAGATGCGGTGGACCTGGATGTGACATTTAATGGGGGAAATAGGGGAAGGTCGGGTCTACAGAGTGTTGTTTACAGAAAATGGGACTAGGGAATGGGGGATTGGGGATAGTTGGGAAGTATGGAGGAAATAGGGGAATATTTACAAGCGGATATGGATGGAGGCCAATCTCATATCCGCAACATTGCACCCTTCTCTACCTCGGGGCGCCCCGACCCGATAAATTTTTACCTACGTTAGTGTGGCACTCAGATGTAGTTCCCTCTACTATTAACTCAACCCTGAGTGCGACAGTTTTACAGATGTTCACAAATGAGTAAATATGTCCCCCTGCGACGTTGCACCCTTCTCCTCACAGAAACACACCCACAGGATAACCGAATCGTGGAAAGAATCCTCAAACTAAACATACAGCCGGTAGGGAGCATCATTTATACAAGACTACACTGATATTTACACTACGATCCAGGACCTGTTCTTTGAGGAACACATGCAGATGTTATGCATAGAGAGAGAGCACGCATGCCAGCATCGATACACCAACCCACGAGTGCCCTGTGGCCTTACGGCCTTTAATAATGTGCAGAGCACCCCATCCAAGCACCAAAAGCACCACCCCATACACACAGTCAGCACCATCCGGTGCACCAATAAAGTGTTCATAGTCACCGGTGGTGTCGCAGCCGGCCGATGTTCTGCCGCTGGTCTTGCCTTCTCTTGGCCTTCTGGCTTCTTTAGGAATAAAGAAAGGCGCCAACCGCGTCCATTTCTAAATTGTGGCCGTCAGGGGGGCCAACTATAAGTGGTTCACCTGTATGGCATAGGTGCCACGTTGACCCAGAGGTCCATCAACGGGTGGTGCTTGCCCGCAAAAGGACTGCGGTCCATGGTGGGCGGCCACAAAAATTGCGGTCCATATGGTGTATCGATCCAGGCAGCCAGCAGCGAAAGTACAGGCCCACAACTGCGGAGCCAGCACCTCTCTCTCCTCTCTCTCTGCCCCAAAGCCAGATCCTCGGAGGTGGGAGACAAAAGAAAACAAGTGAGTAAGGTGGTAAGGGCGCAAAAGTGCACGCAATATTAGGTAATGCACACTAGGGGCACATGGGAACCAGGTGAGACAGGTACGTTCCTACCGTATGCCCCCCCCCCCCCCACCAGGTAACCTACATTGCCCCTCCCTTACCCCTTACTGTATCCACAAAACACAACACTATCCATAAACATCTACTTTACACATCACCAAACGTCCCTACTGTCTTCCCCGTTCCTCCCATAAACCAAATTCGTCTTCTCTCCCTCCTAACCAATCAAATTTGCCATTTCCAACTCAACATCAAAATTTGCCATCTCCAACTCAACATCAAAATTTGCCATCACCAATTCATCATCAGTCCCTCCTAAGGAGGGAGAGATGGAATCACCCCAATGTCTCATCCACGTCGTGATGCGTCTCACAAATCCACACAGCAATTCTCCTTTCTTGCAACACAGAACAAAGGAACACAAGTGTGGAGTCATCATCACCACAGGTAAGTGGCTGCGTATGGTGCGACAGGTTCATCAATCCTAACTATTTCCTAAATGACTTTAACAACTTTACATTACCCGGGGTCTTTCCCTGCCAATCCATTGGCCAACTTACACTATGGGTTCTAAAAACCAATTCCCATTGACCAGACTGTGGTGCTTCTCAATTTGGGGTCTCACTCCCCCGATTCATCTCCCGGTGCCCTCGCACAATTTCTGGGCTGTGACGTGTAGCTCTCCCAGCAGGTCTACCCACCTGCACACCTCCACCACTGTAGTTGCCACCCGAGCTTACCTGCTCCTCACCCTAACCTAACTAACTGGGGAAGGCCTTCTCGCACTCTCACCCCCTCAGTGCCCTCTCTGGCACGGGCTGCCCGATCCACACCCGGGATCCTCAGGCACCCACTGACACTAACGGCTCCCAGAGCCCACCTGCGGCCTCACCTGGCCGACATCCTCACAGTGGTGGAGTGCCCAAACCAACTACACACACTAACAGGCTACACGCCCAGCCATTTCCACAACACTAATGCACCCATCCACAATACCATTCTGCAACCGCACCACAAATGCCAATATCCAACCACAATTTACCTATACCCTCTACCTAACACTTACACTACCCGCCCCGGGTACTCGTGAAAGGGGTCCACTCTTCCCCCATCCACACCTTCGCACCATGCACACCACTCCGTACCACTTACTCCAACTCTCTCCACACCACTCATTCCAATACTCCATGTATTCCACACACCTGTACTTGCACACCTGTGCTCTCATACTTGGTGCCGCCTGCACCCTTCTCTCCCCCAAGCGCATTCGCGCTGATCCACAACACTCACTACTCATACACTGCTCCACACACCTGTCCAGTTCTCACACAGCATCATCTCATCTAACTACTCCCCTCTGAAACTTGCGCTTCCCAGTCGTCCCTTTAAACTATTGCGCTCCCTCGTCATTATCATCCATACTAATCTACCTGCGTCCCCACTACAGGTATCAGTCCCTAACTAAACTTAACGTTACCTAATGTCATCTTCGCTAGATCCCTACACACAATATCCTAACCCACCCGGGCTAGTTTTCACTGCCATCAACCCCATAAACTATAGCGCATCTGCCCCCACATGGGAAGGGTGGCAGGGATGCCACCCTTACCCACCGGGCCCATCGCTCATCAATCCCCCAGTCCTCTGGCACTAATAAGCCCCCCTTATTCAGAGGTACTGGGTCCCGCCTCGGCATCTAAAGCCGAGGCAATCCACGGGGGCGCCTGCTCGCCGGTGTAAGGCCTTCTAGTTTCCCGGGGTCTGGCGGGGGGGTGTCTGGGGTCGGCTAACCCGCTCCCCCCTGGGCGGAGTTGAGGGCCTCAACCGCCGGGGATCATCCCAGCGCGTGGCTCGACAGTGCCGCGCCAGGTGACCCAGACGGTTGCAAGTATAGCACCTCACCTGATAAGGTGCTTGTCTCCGGAATTCCAAATTTCCCCCCCTGTAGGTCCGAATTGGATTACCCGCTCGTGGTCCACCGCGGGCCACCTCCGGGGCCGCCTGCCATGGTCCAGGTCCCGCCAGGCGCTGGTCCACCAGCCTCCGGACCATGCCCGCCAGGTCAGGACTCACGTCGGGGGCGGGCCCCCTAAGGGGTCTGCCCTCCATCGGGGGTCCCACCTGGCGGACCGCCATTGCGTGACGCTCGCTCCCCTGGGCCAGGGGCCTCGCTGCTTCCCAACGGGCCGCAGCGTCAGCCGCCTGGCTCAGAGTCTGCGGGCGCCACATGGCGAGCTGTTGCCGGAGCTCAATATCCGGGAGGGCCTGGATAAAATGGTCCAGCGCCAGGCTTTCCCGGGAATCCGCTGCCATGCTAGCATGTGCGATCCCCACTGCGCGGCGAATGTCGTGGGCAAGTTCCCCGATGGCTTCCTGGGGCTTGCGTTTTCGCAGCGCGAGCTGAGCTTTAACAAGCTCGCTCTGCTGTTCAATGCCGAATCGATTAATTAGGGCGTCGCGGAGGGCTGGCAGGGTGAGAGCACCCGGTGGTAATGCCGTCAGCACCTCCGCCGCCGCGCCGCGCAATGCGGCCACCAGGTGTACTCCACCTTCGTCCTCACCCCAACCGTTGCCCTTACACACACAGTCAAACTGCGCCAGGTACGCGCGTAGATCACTCTTGCCGTCATACGGCGCCAGTGGGACCTTGTGGGACCACCTCGTATGCGAGTCGTTGCCCGCCTGCCGGACCCCGTGCGTCGCCCCTTGCGGGGTCAGCGCGGGGCCGAACCGGCCGGGCCCCCACAGTACATTACCCCCAAGGGGCTCTCGTGCCTCCCCTGTCCCTCTAAAAACTACCCCTGTTGGTGTCGATGCATGGGTCACACTTCCGCAACCCGCTACCCATTCCATACCACCACAACCTTGCTCACCCACACCTCGCACCTCTCCCATCACCGGACCCTCTCGCTCGCACCCTCGTTCCATACCCTCCGGACCAGCCATACACCTCACTCTTGGCCTCTCACGAACATCCGGGTCTATCTCGACCCCCAAGCTTATTAAATCACCTGGCGCATCATACGCACGACCATATTGGTCACCACTTACACCGGGTCCTCTTTCTCTTCGCTTCTCCTCCATCACCTGCGAATCCCTCATCCGGTTAATGAGCACATCATCACGATCCGAACACAGACTTTGGACCAATTCTTTTACTTCCTCCTTTATCTCTTTCTTATCCTCTCTCCGTCGCTTCTTAATTTCGCTCACCCCTTCTTCCACTTCTTCTAATTTCTGCTTCACCTCCTTCATCTCCTCGTGCGCCCCCTTTAGTTCTTCCTCTAACTCCACCTTATTTTTTTCTATGTGCTCCCGCACCTCCCGCTCTTTAACCTCCATCACCTCTACCACCTTGTTCATTTTCCTCGTCAGGTCCTCATGTACCGTCTGACACTCTTTTTTAATTACCCCTACGTCCTTTTTCATCTCCTTCTGTGTCGATTTTAAACCCTCTATTACCGCTGTGTTCTTCTTTACCTGGTCCCCCAACTCCTTTTGTCCCACTGTCAGTTGTTCTACTCCCAGCGTCAACTCCTCTATACCACCTTGCAATTTTACAGTCCCCTTTCTCACCTCCTTCTCCATGCGCTCCTTACAGTGCCTCACCTCCTCGCGCACTCCTCCGACCTCCTCACTCACACCTCTTCTGATCTCTTCTCCCATCACTTGCATCTACTGCCCAGATGCCACCCTCATCTGCTCCATTTCCTCCCTGTGAGCATCCAATTTAGTTTCTACCCCCATTCTGACCCCCTCTATCTGCTGCCCCATTTGTTTAACTTCCCTTTCCGCTTGGTCCCTCATGTCCCTCAATTTGCCTTCCATACTGTTTTCTAACCCCTCTAACCCCTTTTTCATCCCTTCCATTTGATTCTCCTGAACGGCCATTCTGTTTTCTACCCCCATTAACCCCTCCTGTATTTCCCCTAATCTATTGTCTAATCCCTCTATTCTACTCCCTAACCCTCCGATCTGGGCCCCCATCCTTTGTTCTAACCGTTGGCTATTGGCCCCCATGTCCTCCCTCAATTTCTCGCTATTGGACCCCATGTCCTCCCTCAATTTCTCGCTATTGGACCCCATGTCCTCCCTCAATTTCTTGCTATTGGACCCCATTACCCCCATTTGGCCCTCCAATCGCTCACCCTGAGCATCCATCCGGTTCCCCATTACCCCCAATTGCTCACTCTGCAGTTTGAGGGACGCCTGCATTTGCGCCATAAATTGCTCCATGAGGGCCTGCATTTGGGCCATCCCTCCCACTTGTGCAGCGGGTGCGGCCGCCGTAGCTATGTGCGAGGCGCCATTTTGCGCGCCCGCAACCTCGTGCGCGAGGACGCCATTTTGCGAACCTGCCGCCCTCACTGCTTCGCTCTCCTCATGTCCCTCAATTTGGTCCTGGATCGACCCTGCCTCACTCTCCTCTACCGGAACCCAGCCGTCTTGATCTGCCATAGCGCGACTTTCAAAATTCGGGTTTTTATTTTTGTAAAACAAAATCAAATTTCGCCGTTAATAATTTCGAGCGCGTGAAGCGCGCTTCGGGTCCAATCCCACTTCCCGACACCAATTGTTACGGACACGCGGATTAAGATGTTATGATGGGCCGAGCGGAATGGCCGCCGTGTTCGCACAGTTTACCCGATTCCACCCGACGTTGACCAAATCGCGCTATGCTAAATCAATGAAGGAAAGGACACAACGGCTGGGATAAATGAAATGACACAAGGGGTACAGTTCTCAAGACCTCCGGAGGAGGATATAATTGGTGGTGGAGAAAAGGGGTAGATTACAAGGTAAGATGTAAAGCACAGAAGAGATAGGCACTTAGACACAATCTTATCTATCCCAGACAGACCACAGACAAACGGAACAAGACTGACTTACACAGGGATTGATGGCAGGGCTGCTGTTATGCAGGGAAGGACAGGCAGTCGATAGCACAAGGTGCACCTTGGCTCAGGGGCAGAATCAAGCACGGTCCAGTCCAGAGATGCGGGGAGGTATTGCAGCGCTCGGAGGTGGCGTCTCTCTTCCTTCAAGTCCAGCGCGCATCTGACGTCACCTCCCTCTTCCTGCGCATGCTCAGCGGGGAGTGACACGCCCTCGGCTCGTTAGCTCCGCCCCAGATGGGATCGGTCCGCCGCTTCTATTGGGTGCGGGGGGTTACCGGGCTCCGCCCTTGACGAGGAGCTGACAGCGAGCCCCTACGTGGTAACCCCGTCGAGCACATGCTCGATGGCGGCTAACCAAGCCGGAGTGAGGACGCGCACTCCCCGCGCTGCCGCCGTTGTTGTTGCTGTTGTTGTTGTTGTTGCTGAACCGTGAGGAAGAGCTGCGGGGAGGTATTGGGAGGTCCTAAACTTCCTAACGGTGCCATACAATCACATTCTGGTGCAACGAAGAGTCAGAATTAATGGAAACGAGTCCTTAACTGACATAGACTAAGAATAACTAGCAAGATGTCCTATAGTTGTCTACGTGAGATGCGGTGGACCTGGATGCGACATTTAATGGGGGAAATAGGGGAAGGTCGGGTCTACAGAGTGTTGTTTACAGAAAATGGGACTAGGGAATGGGGGATTGGGGATAGTTGGGAAGTATGGAGGAAATAGGGGAATATTTACAAGCGGATATGGATGGAGGCCAATCTCATATCCTCAACAATATATATATATATATATATATATATATATATATATATATATATATATATATATATATATATATATATATATATATATATTAGGGTGGTCCTCAAATGTAAACATTAACTTTTCTAAAGTGCTTTTCCATTTTTTTATTACACCTGTAGCGAGAACAAATTGGGTAAAATTTCATTTCATTTTGAAAACTTTTACCACCGTCACATGGCCCCTGCTAATCTGCTAATCAGCACTATACAGAAAGTATTTCGGTTTGTTTCAGTTATGATGGCGAGTGCAAGTACTTCAAGAAGAGCAACCAGAAAAAAGAACCATGTGTGGCTGATAGGCTGCCATATTGAAAAACTACCAGAAACCCGGCTCCCATCTTGGCAAGAGATTCTACAGCGATACTTTAAGCTACATCATGCTGAGAAATTGGACATAAGCAGTGCCGCAACAACTGTTGTTCGTGAGACATTACGCACCTGGGAGAAAGCACGGATCCCCACTGCAGATGAGCGGAATATCATTGCAAAACTAGAGAGAAAAGTAGAACAATACAGATCCATCCTGAAAGGAAAGAGCCGGCGATCTGTCCCTCAGATAAAGAAAGAAGAGCAGTTTCCAACTGGTCTACGTGACTTATTTGACATTGCTCATGTTGATGTCCTTGATCTGATCAAAATACCAGAGGACAATGAATTCCTTAAGGCACAACGGGAGCCAGGTCGACGGGGCTTTATGGTTGGTGTTGACAAGGTGCTAGCAGGAAAAGAGGAGCGGACACATTAACGCGACAAGGTGTTGACTGAAAGAGAGCAGCATGAAAAAGAGAAGCAAGCAGCCCGAGAGGAGACTCTTGAGCTAGCATCATCAACAGACAGCAGTGCTGAAGCCAGTGATCATGACGACTCTGATGTTCTATCTGCTCCAAAGAGGCAGAGCCGAAAGCGTGCAAGTAGCATTGTTACACCGGACCTAACAGCAGGTCTCGACCGCACCAAGGTTAGCGATCGATCAGCTGTTCACATCTTGTCAGCAGCAGCCTCTGCTCTGGGACACGACCCTTCAGAGTTGGCCATCAACCGCACATCGATCAGGAAATCCAGGCGGATCCAACGGAAGACAATTGCAGGTGACATCCAGGCATCCTATGCTCCAAACACAAGTCTGGTGGTTCATTGGGATGGCAAGCTCCTTCCAGACGATGGGACTAAAACAGTTGATCGCCTTCCTGTCATTGTCAGTGACCCACAAGG
This sequence comes from Myxine glutinosa, assembly GCF_964187855.1. Lineage (NCBI taxonomy): Eukaryota > Metazoa > Chordata > Myxini > Myxiniformes > Myxinidae > Myxine > Myxine glutinosa. Next base: position 45,983,246 of record NC_136269.1, on the reverse strand, counting down.
AACTGGAAAGCTTCTGGGTGTGCCAAAGCTGCCAGCAGGAACTGGACTAGCAACAACTGCTGCTGTTATGCAATGCCTCGAAGAATGGCATTTGCAAGACATGGTGGCAGGTATGAGCTTTGACACGACAGCCAGCAACACTGGTTCAGCACTTGGTGCATGCACTATTTTGCAGCAAAAGCTTGGACGACCACTATTACATTTTGCATGCCGGCATCACATTCTGGAACTAAGTGGTAGAGGCAGCAATGGCAGCATGCAAACCATTTCTTGGTCCATCAAAAGGACCTGAGATAGCCGTCTTCAAGCGTTTCCAGTCAAACTGGAATTCCATTGACCAAAGCAAGTTTAAGCCAATGATGCCTGATGACCTGGACTCTGTAGTTTCAGGTGTATTTTTAAGTTGTAAAGAAGATGTCGTTTCATTCTGCATCCAGAAACTGGAATCGGGCCAACTACGAGATGACTACCGTGAACTTCTTGAGTTGACTATTATTCTGTTTGGTGAGCGTCCTCCGAGAGGATTCAGGTTCATGCAGCCAGGAGCCATGCATCGGGCAAGATGGATGGCCCGTGTGATTTATGGAATCAAGTTCTACTTGTTCCGTGATCAGTTTCGACTGACCCCAAAGGAACTCACTGGCATAAAGCGTTTTACAGCATTTGTTGGAGCAGTGTATACCAAAGCTTGGTTCAGCGCTCCATCTGCCATTGGTGCTCCCGCTGGAGACCTAGCTCTCTTAAAAGCACTCATTTTCTATCCTGATTCAGTGATTGCCGAAGCCACCAGCAAAAAGCTTTCCAATCACTTGTGGTACCTCAGCGAAGAACTGGCAGGACTTGCTCTGTTTGACGATAGTGTTGAGCTTGATGTCAAGTGAATGATAGTAGCTGCTCTTAAAGAAGAATGCCAAGAGAATCCTCAACCATGGGTACACGTGGATCTTACAGCAAAAGAAGCCATCGCTGCCAAGACTGTTACAGATTTTGTTACTTCTGCCTCACTGCGAATTTTTACTGCATTCAAAGTCAATACTGACTTCCTAGAAAAGAACCCTGGTGAGTGGGCCGATGACCCATCATTTCAGTCATCACAGCAAGTCTTGCACGGTATTGCCACTGTCAACGACTTTGCAGAACGTGGTGTAGCATTAATACAGGACTACAATCAAGTCTTGACAAAGGATGAACAGCAGCGCCAGTACCTGTTGCAAGTTGTTGAGTGGCATCACCATCAGTTCCCCGACGCAAAGAAGATAAGGAGGAAATAATTTACCACAGAACTTATTAATGAGGAATCAATGGTCTGGAGGACTCTTACTCTGTGTGTTTATGATGATTGTCATACATTCTTACTGATTTGGGATTACATCTGAGTGTTAGTTTATTAAAAACAATTTTGTGTGTCGATACTGAAACATTGTAATTTTCAACCCATGTGTGACAGTAGTACATAAAGTCGTATAGAAACCATCTTTGGCACATTTCATTTTTTCACAATAAGGAACAATGTTAGCAACAAGCACCTGAAAAAAGTCCAATTTTATTTTTTGGTGTGCATTTGAGGACCACCCTAATATATATATATATATATATATATATATATATATATATATATATATATATATATATATATATATATATATATATATATATATGTATGTATGTATGTATGTATGTATGTATGTATGTATGTATGTATGTATGTATGTATGTATATATATATATATATATATATATATATATATATATATATATATATATGTATGTATGTATGTATGTATGTATGTATGTATGTATGTATGTATGTATATATATATATATATATATATATATATATATATATATATATATATATATATATATATATATATATATATATATATATATACAGTGAAACCTTGACTTACGAGTGCACCAACTTACGAGTTTTCCGAGATACGAGCCGTCGCTCTGGCGGTTTATTGCTTTGAGATGCGAGCCGAGATCTGAGTTACGAGCTTACGCCACCCGCCACCAGGTGGGTTCCGGTCACGTGGTTATCTTGCCGTGCAAGCATCTCTGCCGTATATAGCTGCTGCTTTGTTTTCGCATTTTGGTTATTTTGGAAAATTTCTTAGTTTTAACCATGGGTCCTAAGTAATTGAGTGCCAAGGGCAGTACTGAGAAGAAGAAGAGGATGATGTGCTTGGATATAAAACACGCAATCGTCGAAAAACATGAGCGAGGTGTGCGTGTTGTCGACTTGGTGAGGCGGATGTGAAGGCAGCTGAAGATTTTATTATAACTTTTGCCGAACTGATAGAAGCCGAACGATACATCCCCCAGCAAATCTTCAACTGTGACGAGCCAGGGCTCTTCTGGAAAAAGATGCCGAGGAGGACGTATATAACGGCAGAGGAGAAGAGCATGCCAGGCCACAACTTGTTCAAAGTGCCGGCGATAGCTCGCCTTCTCTTTGTGGAAGACACGTTGAGATCCTTAACATCCAACAACTAATGGGACGCAAACGGGGCGCCCAGTTTAGCGGTACACACATTGATGAATCACCCTGCCTGTGAAACACCGACATGACAGGTTATAGCTGGGTCTGGATTCAAACCCAGGCTGGACAGTTTAGAGTCAAGTGTGCGTACCTCCAGTCTAGGCCATCCTGCCAACTTGTATGCTGCATACAGGTGAAATATAAAGCGCGAGATATTTTTATATATACTGTATATTAAAAAAAAAATTGGTGTGGTTTTTGGCGGGCTGGAACGGATTAATAGCATTTCAATTCATTTTAATGGGGAAATTTAATTTGAGAAACGAGCAAATTGAGTTACGAGCTCGGTCACAGAACGAATTAAACTCGTAAGTCAAGGTTTCACTGTATATATATATATATATATATATATATATATATATATATATGCAAAGATTTGCAGTTGGGAGTAAATCCAAATGACTCCATGGTAAGATCTCCAACCTTTAATTGAACAAACAATGACTCAACGTTTCGATTAACAACATGTGACAAAGCCACACGCCTCCGTTAATCTTCCTCAAGAGTGATAAAATCTCAAGACACTTGAGTTATAATCCAGCATTGCTTACAGGATTAATTTGAACCGTTAATATGCGGTTGATTTTTGAATTTGGTCAGTAACGTCTCCGTTCACGAGAGTGGTGTGATACGGTTTAATTGGCTGTCCAGCTATGCCCACCCCCACTTTGCATATACCCCGCCCACTTTGCATATAAGGGGATGTTGAGATGATTTTATCACTTGAGGAAGATTAACGGAGGCGTGTGGCTTTGTCACATGTTGTTAATCGAAACGTTGAGTCATTGTTTGTTCAATTAAAGGTTGGAGATCTTACCATGGAGTCATTTGGATATACTCCCAACCGCAATTCTTTGCTTATAATTATTGGCGAAAGCCATGGGCAGGACATTGCCAAGAGATGCCGTCATTACACCAACCTTGTGGAGCGGACCGAAGTAACGAAGGCACATCTTCGGTTTAACCATCTCTGTTTGGAACAGAACATTCTTCCGAAGCCTCTACGTTTCAGACACTCCCATGCCGGGTTTGAAAGCTAAGCAGATTATGCAGGCAACAGGACGGAGGTTTATTCGTTTGCGCATTTCAAACTGCCACCATCGCCTCGCTAAACGGTATGACCATGTGCAACGGTTGGCTCATACTATTGCGCCAAGACTACCTGACGAGTTATGGGATCGAGTACAACGGAGAGCTCACACTTTCGCGGAGCACACTAGGACATCGGTGGGGAAACGGCATCAACGAAAGTTCACAGTATTGGTTGATGAAACCACACATCGCATGACTCCCGTCGTTGACGTGAACATTCTTCGGAACCGGTGGGTGGTTAACCGGTCGAGTACGTAGCTCTCGGAGGCACAAACCAGCTTGTTGCAGAAGGGTCTTAATTTTGCCATCACTCCCCGATTTGTTCCGAAAGACACCATTGTATCACGGGTGGAATCTGCGATGATGAATCTTGATGACGCCACCAAGAACGAAATCAGATCACGTGTGGCTGCTGTTTTACTTCGCCCTCCGCAATTTTCATGCAACAATTTCAATTTGGACCCGAAAGAACAACAAGCTTTACGAGAGTTACGCAACATGGATGATGTGGTGTTCTTACCAGCGGACAAAGGACGGGCAACGGTGCTCATGGATCGTCTTGTATACACCAACAAAATGCAGGATATGTTGGCGGACCAAAGTACTTATGAACGGTTAACCGCAGATCCAACTAAGAAGGAGGAACGAAGGTTAAACTCAATGCTTGCCAGATTAAAAGCGACTGGAAGACTATCAGCTGCGGCGTACAAACGTCTGTGCAGCAGTAAGGGCGTGGCTCCCAGGGCCTACGGGCTACCGAAAGTGCACAAAGAGGGATTTCCGCTACGGTTAATCGTTTCCTGTATTAATGGTCCGTCATATGCGCTATCCACGTTTTTGGCAAACATTTTGAAGCATTTGGTGGGGACGACAGAGCGAACCGTACACAATAGCACAGCATTTGCTGAAAGAGTGAAGCAGCTCACCATCGAAGCACACGAGACCATGGTTTAGTTTGATGTTATGTCTTTATTTACCAACGTGCCCATAGCCCTGGCGATTGAGGTGGCAAACCGGCGTTTGATGGAAGATGATCGATGGAAAGAGACTGCGGGAGCTTTAAGCCCGATGGACGTCTGTGACATGCTTTCTACTTGCCTCTCTTCCACCTACTTTGTATTTAATGAGGTATATTACAAGCAGGTTTATGGCACCGCTATGGGTTCCCCGGTATCGGCTGTGATTGCCAACATGGTGATGGAGGATTTGGAGGAACACACCATTCCAGCCCTGTTAGTGCAACCACGTGTTTGGTGCCGGTACGTGGATGACACATTTGTCATCTGTCACTCTAATGAGGTGGGCATCATACATGAGGCCATCAATAAAACTTTTTCCTCCATTAATTTCACCATTGAAGAGGAGAAAAATGGAGCCCTTCCCTTCCTGGATACACTCGTAGCAAGGGATCCCAAAGGAGCCTTAAAGATAACGGTGTACAGAAAACCAACACACACTGATCGCTACCTTGATTTCAGTTCTTGCCATCCAATGGAACACAAAAGATCGGTGGTGCACACCCTCTCAAAAGAGCACGTGATTTACCATCTACCTTTGAAGACAAGATGAGTAAGGTGGACCATCTTCAAAATGTGTTAAGGGCAAATGGTTATCCAGACAGCTTGCTACCCAACAGGAAAACGATAAGGGCTTCCCCACACAACAGGCTGAGACCGAGAGAACAACCAAAGGGTTTGTGTGTTCTGCCTTTTGTACCGGGGGTTTCACAGAGGGTCGGCAGAATTTTGAAATCGGCAGGAGTGAGGGTTAGTTTCACACCGGTTTTCACCCTTCGCCAAGCCCTTATGAGGGTCAAGGACAAGCTTCCGAGGAAGGATAGGTTAGGGGTGGTATACGTAGTGCCCTGTGGTTGTGGAGCTGAGTATGTGGGTGAAACCGGGAGGACCTTAGGTCAACGTATTGCTGAACACCAAAAAGCATTTGAATGTAATTATCCCAGCAGATCTGCTATTGCCAAACACGGCCTTAAGGAAGGCCACACACCTTTATGGGATAGGGTTAATATTTTGGGTTCCACACCCAACAGAAACAGAAGACGTGTTTTGGAGGCTTGGCACACAGAAGAAACTGTTACCTCGATCACACAAGAGGTGGTTGACTTACCGGTAGCGTTTGACCCACTCTTGTGTAAATGAAGCAGGCATTCCGTACTTTGAACAACGAGTCCACATAATATGTCACACAAGGTTTTTATTCGGACAATTTGCCCCCTCCCCCTCCCCCCTCTCCCCCCCCCCCCCCCCCCCTCCAAACCACCCCTCTCCCAACCCCCCCCCCCTCCGCTTCCAACCCCCCTCTGGTTCCCCCCCCCCATTTTATCCCCCCCTATAACCACCCCCTTCCCGCATTCCCCTTTACTGCATCGGGCCACATGTGATGATCTTGATATTATGGCAATTTTATTTCATCTTAAAAATTTTTGCTTTAATATATTTACAGTTTTAATTTAATTTACAATTTAATTGTTTAAAAGTTTAACTTTTAATTAAATGTAATGATTGTTCCTGATTTTCTAAACACTTGAGTTATAATCCAGCATTGCTTGCAGGATTAATTTGAACCGTTAATATGCGGTTGATTTTTGAATTTGGTCAGTAACGTCTCCGTTCACGAGAGCGGTGTGATACGGTTTAATTGGCTGTCCAGCTTTGCCCACCCCACTTTGCATATACCCCGCCCACTTGGCATATAAGGGGATGTTGAGATGATTTTATCACTCTTGAGGAAGATTAACGGAGGTGTGTGGCTTTGTCACATGTTGTTAATCGAAACGTTGACTCATTGTTTGTTCAATTAAAGGTTGGAGATCTTACCATGGAGTCATATATATATATATATATATATATATATATATATATATATATATATATATATATATATATATATATATATATATATATTCATTTTTGTGCAGTGTCTGTCCTGTGTTGTCCTGTCTTGTCTTGTGTTGTCAGTGAACTACTTTCTCAAACTTTTGTTAAATCGTACCAAACTTCTGGTATGCACACATCTCTCCCGTCGGTATGTCGTAAGGGTATTTTTTTTTTTTTTTTGGGAATTTTTTCGGGGATTTTTTTTTTAAACTTAACTTTTCAACTTCAATTGTTTATAAAATGTGATATCACGTATATTACAAATACATTTGTGCAAAATAATTGTTTGAATTATTATTGGTTTCAACCATGACAAAACGGCAACTTATCTACACACATACAGTCATTTATCTACACATCTGGGCAGTGTCTGTGTTGTCACTTAACAACTCCCTCAAACTTTTGTTTCCGTGGTTGTGAAGTGTTTTTAATAACGTTGTGGTGGTTTTGAATCACGTGGTGGTGAGGTATTTTGAATTATGTGGTGGTGAGGTGTTTTTAAATGACGTGGTGGTGAGGTATTTAAAATTACGTGGTGGTGAGGTATTTATAATTACGTGGTGGTAAGGTGGTTTTAATTATGTGGTGATGAGGTGTTTTGAATTACGTGGTGGTGAGGTGTTTTGAATTACGTGGTGGTGAGGTGTTTTTAAATGACGTGGTGGTGAGGTGTTTTTAAATGACGTGGTGGTGAGGTGTTTTTAAATCACATGGTGGTGAGGTGTTTTTAAATGACGTGGTGAGGTGTTTTTAAATCACATGGTGGTGAGGTGTTTTGAATTACGTGGTGGTGAGGTATTTATAATTACGTTGTAGTGAGGTGTTTTTAATTATGTGGTGATGAGGTGTTTTGAATTACTTGGTGGTGAGGTGTTTTTAAATGACGTGGTGGTGAGGTGTTTTTAATTTCGTGGTGGTGAGGTGTTTTTATTACGTGTTTTATGGCTGTGAGGTGTTTTTATTACGTGTTTTATGGCTGTGAGGTGTTTTTATTACGTGTTTTATGGCTGTGAGGTGTTTTTATTACGTGTTTTATGGCTGTGAGGTGTTTTTATTACATGTTTTATGACTTGTAAGGTGTTTTCAATTTCGTTGTGGTAAGGTGTTTTTATTACGTGTTTTATGGCTGTGAGGTGCTTTTATTACGTGTTTTACGGATGTGAGGTGTTTTTAATTTTGTGGTGGTTAGGTGTTTTTATTACGTGCTTTAATAGCTGTGAGGTGTTTTCAATTTTGTGGTGGTGAGGTGTTTTTATTACGTGTTTTATGGCTGTGAGGTGTTTTAAATTACTTGGTGGTGAGGTGTTTTAAATTACTTGGTGGTGAAGTGTTTTGAATTACTTGGTGGTGAGGTGTTTTGAATTACGTGGTGGTGAGGTGTTTTTATTATGTGTTTTATGGCTGTGAGGTGTTTTTAATTTTGTGGTCGTGAGGTGTTTTTATTACGTGTTTTATGGCTGTGAGGTGTTTTGAATTACTTGGTGGTGAGGTGTTTTAAATTACTCGGTGGTGAGGTGTTTTAAATTACTTGGTGGTGAGGTGTTTTGAATTACTTGGTGGTGAGGTGTTTTGAATTACCTGGTGGTGAGGTGTTTTAAATTACTTGGTGGTGAGGTGTTTCGAATTACGTGGTGGTGAGGTGTTTTCAATTACTTGGTGGTGAAGTGTTTTGAATTACGTGGTGGTGAAGTGTTTTGAATTACGTGGTGGTGAGGTGTTTTGAATTACGTGGTGGTGAGGTGTTTTGAATTACGTGGTGGTGAGGTGTTTTGAATTACGTGGTGGTGAGGTGTTTTGAATTACGTGGTGGTGAGGTGTTTTGAATTACGTGGTGGTGAGGTGTTTTGAATTACGTGGTGGTGAGGTGTTTTGAATTACGTGGTGGTGAGGTGTAATCGTCCCAAACTTCCAGTCTGCACCTACCCCTCCCCTTTGTATGTGCTGAGGGGTTCTTTCTTGAAAAAAAAAACATTCAACCTAAATTGCTTATAAAAATGTAACATCACAAACACAACAAATATATTTGTGCAAAGTAATTGTTTGTGTTATGATTGGTGTAAATCATGACAAACAGCAACTCAGGTACAGTCATTAGCCTCAGCTAAAATAAGCCCGTTCCTCAGTAACGACGCTTGGTGAGGCGAGCTGCGCTCGTATATATATATATATATATATATATATATATATATATATATATATATATATATATATATATATATATATATATATATATGCGAGCTGGGCTCGTGTATATATATATATATATATATATATATATATATATACAAGCTAGTATATATATATATATATATACAAGCTAGTATATATATATATATATATATATATATATATATATATATATATATATATATATATATATATATATATACAGTCACGTGAAAAAGTAAGTACACCCCATGTAAAGTTTTCACTTTTTCAACATATTTCAACATACAGCTATTTGATCTTCATTTCAACAATATTGCTAGATAAAGGTGATATAATATAACAAATATCATGAAACATTTACATTTTGTAGCCCATTGTATAATTTAAATAAACATAAATGCGAATTTCGCATATGGAAAAAGTAAGTACACCCTTGGCTCTAATAGGTGGTATTGCCCCCTTTGGCAGAAACAACCTCATGTATGCGTTTCTTATAACTGTCTACCAGTCTCTGACATCGACTGGAAGAAATTTTTGCCCACTCCTCCATGCAGAATTCTTTCAGCTGTGCGATGTTTGAGGGGTTTCGTGCATGCACAAAAAACCACCGTTTAGAGGCCATTTTTCCCCGCAAAGCGGGGGTTGGCCTTTTCGGGGCTCGTTGCACAGCACATGCACAGCTCGTTTCAAATCCCCCCACAACATCTCTATGGGATTTAGATCCGGGCTCTGACTTGGCCATTCCAGAACCCTCCATTTCTTTCTATTCAGCCATTCCTTGGTGGATTTACTGGTATGTTTAGGGTCATTGTCATGTTGCAAGGTCCACCTTCGGTTGAGCTTCAACTTGCCGACAGATCGCCTCACATTATCCTCAAGCACCCTCTGGTACAATGAAGAATTCATAGTGGAATCTATGATGGTGAGCTGCCCAGGCCCTGATGCAGCAAAGCTGCCCCAAACCATAATATTTCCACCACCATGCTTTACAGTTGGTATCAGGTTCTTGTGGTCAAATGCTGTTTTTGGTTTTCGCCAAACATGTCTTCTGGTACTGTGGCCAAATAGCTCTACCTTTGACTCATCTGTCCAGAGCACATTGTTCCAGAAGTGTTGGTCTTTGCCTAGGTGTTCATTGGCAAACTTTAGTCT
>NC_136269.1:45689024-45973194 GCF_964187855.1 Myxine glutinosa | reverse complement strand
GTCTTGCCCTGATGTTCTTTCTCGACAGCAAAGGTTTCCTCCTGGCACACCTCCCATGTAGATCAAGCTTGTGCAGCCTCTTTCTAATGGTGGACTCGTGCGCTTTGACATCAACAGTGGCAAGAGCTACCTGTAGGTCCCGTGATGACATTCTGGGGTTCTACGAGACTTCTTTCAGCATCTTGCGGTCTGCTCTCGGGCTGAACTTGCTGGGGCGGCCTGGCCTGAACAAGTTGGCAGTTATTTGGAATCTTCTCCACTTGTCGATGATCTTCCGGACAGTCGAATGATTGATTTCAAATTGTTTGGAGATCTTTTTAAATCCCTTCCCAGACTCGTAGGCATCCATAACCTTCTTTCTGAAGGCCTTGGAGAGCTCTTTTGAACTAGGCATGGTGACGCCGCACACTTCAACAACAAAGAGCAAACCAAACTAAATGTCTGAGGTTTAAATAAGACAGGTTCCTCCAAGATCATCTCTAACGATGTTCTAATCATTTGCACCTGAGCTGGTGCACCTGATTCTAATTTTAGGTATTTGAAGTAGTGATAAATCTAGGGGTGTACTTACTTTTTCCACATGCGAAATTTGCATTTATGTTTATTTAAATCATACAATGGACTACAAAATGTAAATGTTTCATGATATTTGTTATATTATATCACCTTTACCTATCAATATTGTTGAAATGAAGATCAAATAGCTGTATGTTGAAATATGTTGAAAACGTCAAAACTTTACATGGGGTGTACTTACTTTTTCACGTGGCTGTATATATATACAAGGGTGTCAAAGCATCAAGAAGAGTAAAGCACATTTGAGGGGAAATTTTACTTTAGTTGGACCTTAAACGTACACTATTTGCAATGTACTTTGCTTCCATAAAGTTACGATTTTACATGCTGAGCATTTCCCAAAAAGATTGAGCAACAACTTTTAAACTATAAGATAAATAATGGATCCACAGTTCAGAATTGTATTAGTCATGTGGATGCGAACCATGGCTATTGAGGAAAGAAACCCTGAGGATGTCGGAGGTCAGCATGTAATGTTATATTTATTGTAACCTGAACTGATCAATCCTGGAAATTTATGTGGAATTCACGTCTCCTTGGAGAATCTGTGGACATGTCCGCACATGACCCGTGTCATTACCCTCTATAAATTGGCCACCCATGTGGCCTGTCAGTTTATGAATGGCTTTAGCCATCATTTAACGACAATCGAATCGTTTGGGATGGTTCAAGGGAGAATGATTCAGACTGCAGTTGCTTCTCAGTCATTTCTCAGTTGTCATTCCTCATTCGCTGTCGAAGTACCGTCAGATGGGACAGTTTACGGAGAGACAACGTTGCGATTGCCCAAGGATTCTTATTGTTATCTTGTCATTTTTGGAATCACTTTTCAACAGCAGAACACCTCCAGAATGGGCTGTAAAGAGCAATGGGGAACACGACATCACAATTGAAGAGTTGAACCGTTGACTGAACGATCTCCGAAAAGTTGTTTCTGCACCACGAGTCAATTTCCATTGCTCCACTGGATTTGAGTCCAGTCCTCCCATACCTATTTGATTTATTTAATTCACTAAACCTGACATTTTTTCCTCGTCTAATATCGTTTTGAAATCTGCTTTCTAGCATTTACTTTAACTAGGGCATGCCCGTACTATATATAAGCTAGGACGTGCCCGTACGTGGGTGCCCGTTCCTTGCCAAAAAAAAAAAAAAAAAAAAATTTGTGTAGGGGTGTGTGTGTGTAAACATCCTAGGGCGTGCCCGTACGTGGGTGCAAAAAAACATGCGTGCAAACAACAACAACAAAAAAAAAACTTTGAAACCACGTGGCAGTAACGACCACAGAACCCCCCCCCCTCTATTTACATGAATGGTTTGGTCCATTCGCAACGACCACAGAACCCCCCCCCCCCTCTATTTACATGCAATGGTTTGGTCCAAAGCGAACGGTTTGGTCCATTCGATGTGATTCGATGATTCGATGTGAATGGGGTTTGGTCCATTCGCAACGACCACAGAACCCCCCCCCCCCCTCTATTTACATGAATGGTTTGGTCCATTCGCAAAGCCAAAGCGAACGACCACAGAACCCCCCCCCCCCCCTCTATTTACATGAATGGTTTGGTCCATTCGCAAAGCCAAAGCGAACGACCACAGAACCCCCCCCCCCCCCCCTCTATTTACATGAATGGTTTGGTCCATTCGCAACGCCAAAGCGAACGGCGAACGGCTAAATCGCCATAGCTCGGTAAGTACTTGTCCGATTAATATGAAACCTTGAAAAGGCACATCCTCGGGTCCCCAGCAATATACCTGGCAAGTTTCAAGTATATCGGACCGGTAGTTGTCGAGAAACAGCGGTCACAGACAAACAAACAAACGTACAAACGTACAAACAAACAGAGATTACTGGAATTATAGATAGATAACTTACATTTTGTATATTTTAACTTTCATTTGGATATTGTTTCTCCAAAATTGAATGTTAGTGTAAACAAAATTTAATGTAAAAAGCTGTAATTTTTGTTCGCGTTTATCTTAACAACTACTTTTATTACCCTGCACACATGAAGCAAAAAGCGGGGTTCAGCAATTATTTTACTTTGTCCGTCTGTCTCCAAATATCAGATTATGATTGCGGAACAACGTGATTTCAATTGAATATTATATTTTGAATACGAATCGGAAAATCATCCTGTGGTTTAACCGTACTTTGGCTCTGAATTTGTCTCCATTGCACATGCGCTGAGAGGAGTGAGATAATATTTTTACTTGGCAATTTTTTTTTATTTGACAAGTATGTTGATCACTCCGGTGTGTGTGTGTGTGTGTGTGTGTGTGTGTGTGTGTGTGTGTGTGTGTGTGTGTGTGTGTGTGTGTGTGTGTGTGTCCGCTCACTTATTTTTGCCTACAGGTCACAATTTAAAACCAATCTTAACGAAACTTCACCAAATGGTAGAGTTGGAGGTCCGACAAAATTATATTTATTTTTGAAGTCAAAATGTCAACAGAGGCCAAAGGTCAACCACTTTTTCCTGCCAAAAGGTTTCTGCTTTTTCTTTCTTTTTTCTGCCACGTTCTGCCAAAAGGTCAACAACCTTTTCAAATTTCTAAAATCCTCAATTTTCACCCGATTGACTTGAAATTTGAATAGGATTTTCATATCAGCTAACTTAATTCAACCACCAACTATTTTTGAGATCAACATCGAGCAAAAGGTCAACATTTTCAAATCTCTAAAATCCTCAAGTTTCATCCGATTGACTTGAAATTTGAATCTGATCAACATATCAGCGAAATGAATTCAACCACCAACTATTTTTTTAGATCAACATTGGCCAAAGGTCAACCACTTTTTCCAAATTTCTAACATCCTCAATTTTCATCTGATTGACTTTAAATTTGAATAGGATTTGCATATCAGCTAACTGAATTCAACCACCAACTATTTTTGAGATCAACGTAGGCCAAAAGGTCAACATAGGCCATATTTCCAAAATTGTCAGTTTTCATCCGATTAACTTAAAATTTGAAGACAATTTGCATATCAGGTCACTGAGTTCAAAAGAGGTCACTATTTTTGAGGTCAAAAGGATGCTCTACTGAGTGCCTTTCTACTTTGTTCACTTTTGCCAAGTGTCGCTCTATGAGTGGTTTTCATTTGTCTGTCCATCTATCTGGTAGTCAATCAAAATTGAAAAGCATTTCAAACAGGAAACTTATTGTTTTTAATGTTGTCATAAAGGACACAAACAACAGGCATGAAGAACTAATGTAATGTGTCAAATGAGGAGGTGTAAAAGACATCAACTATGCATCTGTATATGTGCTGCATCAACTATGGTAAATGTCCGGAATATTTTTTTCTACAACCTTAAAAAAAATTTTTATTTCAATTGAATTTTATACTTGACGCCTTGTAGAACTAAAATCGCCTTTTTGGCACTTTCAAAACCCTTCGGTTTAGCGTTGCTTGGAAAAAAAATTAATGGCATTTTACGGCATCACGATCAATCAAATTTGCCACTTGCAGATCCCGCCCATATCATTTTCTTCTCAAGACTGCATATGTAAGGAGTTCCAGAACGCTCTAGTTAAGCAATGTTTTACAATGATACTCTGCCAGGCCTCGGAATTGGGCACCCTATCGCTATCATAAATCAATACCATGTCCATATAATCTCGCCCCTGCTCTGTTTTAAAGTGAGAAGATATTCCTTGTGAGATGAGGCGATGTAAAATAAATAAATATATTTAGTTAGCTATTAAAATGTATAATGGGGAGCAAATAAATATACTTAGACAATCAAACGAGTCAATACTATTGAACAAAGATAAATCTCATTGCCACAAATATTTTCATCATTATCAGATTATATCCCATAGACAGTAGTCATCATCATTGTGTCCATACTCTGCTGACAGAGGAGCGTCTGTGCTGCCAAAGCAGTCTCATGGAAATAATTTTTCTGGGAGGTTTGCCATTGCTTTCCCAGCGGTCAGTCAGAGAAGGAATTTTGAATTTGGCCAGGGCTGCGACGATAACCCACCTACTCATCATCAAAAGACACCATCCGATATTTAATGCCCATCAACGAATTATGGCAGATTATGGTCCCCAGCTTAACATCTGCCCGAGAGGCAGCACACTCATTTATTCCCCGCCTGTGAAACACCAGTCCAACAGTTTTATAATGGATGGAATCCACAGAACGTTGATTACGGTATGTTAACTGCCATGAGAAACAAGAAGTTGACGTTTTGGGCATTAACCCTTCATTGGAGAAAAATAGCTTGGCCTTCATGAGTAAGACTAGTACTTCATTCAATAGTTTTGTAGGTGACATGAGAATCGAACCCAAACCAGATAGCTCAGAGGCAAGTGGACTACCTCTGTAGCATCTTGTCAGACGATGAACAATAAAGCCTCAGTTATCGAAGAGTTTCTCTGCCCCCAAAAAAGGAAAACCGGCTTTCACTGCCGACTGCACTACCCACACTGTGGACCAGTTTGTCGGTTATCTGACAGTCCCCCCGCCCTCACTCAAAACTTGAGCCAAAAATAAAAATAAGTCTACAACTTGCAAAACCAAACGAGAAATAAAGGAGCTTAGTGGATATAATCACAGCCATGCCTTCTTCTGTTGTGCTAAGTTCATCTACCCTTACCCTATGCTGCCTGCTCGGGCTCGTAAAATGGTAGATTAATGTGCTGGAAGTCACTGAGGTCATGGACTTCGTCCTCTTCCAAATTTATCCTCTGCACTGGATCATGGATTGAAAGCACGGATGGACAAAAATAAAAATCACTTTCATTCCGTGAGACGTTTCATGAAGTACAATCACGCACAATTCAGATTATATTCATGGTATTCAACACAGAAGGTCCATTTAATTTTTTTTAAAGGTCCACAGGTGCCAAAATCGAGAATCCTCCACTCGTTCGTTCCTCTTTTTCCTGCCAGTGGAACCAACTTCTTCGTCCTCTTCAATGTCATTCTTCCCTACAGGTATTCAACATGGCTGTTCACCAACATCTCAAATCATCCTCCATCCAAAAACCATGATCTTTCTCCACCCGTTAAACCACCCCCACCCCTCCCAAAATGTAGCTTCTGTATCCATCTTGCCCACTTCTTGCGTTCTCCCCTAACCCTCATCGTGACCCACATCCCTTGTTTGTTCTTCTCCATCTATTTTCTCCCACCGCCCTGCTGTTGGCATTCCCCCTTCTTCTGCTGTTCCTTTTGTCCTGTTATATCCTGATCCATTCTGTGTTATAGCTCTTCCCCGAGCTTTCACTACATTTACTGTATCCAAAAAATAGCACTTTAAGCCACATTTTATTTACAACCTTGTCGTATGCTGACAATCTGGCTCACTCCTCCAGAATGATTTGTAGCTAAAATATTGACAAACAGCTACTTTTGATATATGGTGTTATCTTAGCTTCATGTGTGCCATTTTATGGTGTTGAACAATCAGTGTTCCACACACTTAATTGTTGATAATTTACTCATCAATAGCTAATTGCAGTCTGTCGGGTAAACCGAATCCATGCCCTGTGAAAAGGAGTGCCTAACGTGTCGGGTAAGAACTGATTGGTATCCCAGTGTGCCAAGAACAAACAGGATTCACTTCATTCATGGCTGGCTTGAACGGCAGGCACCTTGTGCAACCACAAACCAAGGAATTCCCAGCAGGAGGTTGTAAAGACTGCAATGCCCCAGAAAATTAATTAGGCACCCTTGTGACTGCCGACTGATTGTTGAATTTTTTTGTTGCAAATTTGTTTGCAGCTTCATTTGTTAGGATTGGACGGCTTTGCATGGAGTTCATTTGAATAACTTAAGCGTTCGTAGAGTGTAACTGACATGGAAAATTCTCCTGTGCAATCTACATGTTCTTTGAAACTACATCCCTTTGAAACAGGCCACTGAAAATGTTATCATGATAAAGATAAATATAGTACAGTAATACTGAAAAAAAATCCTCAAAACAGTTGAACAAGTGTTAAAATATACAACAAAAATCACTTTTTGAGTTTCTGGAGATGCTTGAGTTTGGTCATGCATGAGTTTCTGGAGATTGTAGATCATGCTTGACTAAAGGTTTTCTCTTATGATGACAAATGGATGCAATGAAGAGGAAATAATCGTGCGTGCATGCATGAGGGCGTGCGTGCGTGCGTAAGCGAAGGACCGCATTCGAATTTGGTGTGTGGGTGCAACCCACGTCAAAATCCAAGATGGCCGCCGCCATGTATGTCTGATGCCATGTATGTCTGAACCTTGTGAGCGGGATATCTTGAAAAATAAGCGAAGTACCAACTTCTAATTTGGTGTGTGGAGGTGTATCTAGGCACAAGCAAGAACGCTGTTTAAAATTAGGTCGCCACGTCAAAATCCAAGATAGCCGCCGCCATGTATGTCTGAACCTTGTGAGATGAATATCTTGAAAAATAAGCGAAGTACCAACTTCTAATTTGGTGTGTGGGTGTATCTCGGCATAAGGAAGAACGCTATTGAAAATTGGGTCACCACGTCAAAATCCAAGATGGCCGCCGCCATGTATGTCTGAACCTTGTGAGATGAATATCTTGAAAAATAAGCGAAGTACCAACTTCTAATTTGGTGTTTGGGTGTATCGCGGCATAAGGAAGAACGCTATTGAAAATTGGGTCACCACGTCAAAATCCAAGATGGCCGCACCATGTATGTCTGAACCTTGTGAGCAAAATATCTTGAAAAATAAGCGAAGTACCAACTTATAATCTGGTGTGTGGGTGTATCTAGGCATAAGGAAGAACCCTATTGAAAATTGGGTCGCCACGTCAAAATCCAAGATGGCCGCCGCCATGTATGTCTGAACCTTGAGCGAAATATCATATCATAGCATGTTTTCTGCGTCTTCCACTTTGTCAACTCACATCACTTCCCCGACGGGGGACCTAGGCGTAATGCTTGTTTTGTCTTGCATCGTCGCACTATGAACCAGAATCATACAATGTAACACATTTGATTTGGAGGTCATATCTGACAGAAATGTCATTGTAAACTAGAGTTCAAAGAACACCTTACCACGTGCTGTCTTGATAAACATGGACATGGGTTCAGTCTATGAGCGGCAAATTTGATTGGTCATTATGATGTAGAATGCCGTAATATAATTGTCTAAGCAGTAGAAAAGTTAAGTTGTATGCTTTGGCAATTTCACATTTTCTTGTGTAACTATGGATAAGGAGGGAGCCTTGCTTAAATTTAAAACACTTAGATATAACAATCGCTAGTTTATTAAAACTTTCAGATTTCACTCCAGATTTCACCACTTATTTAGTCTACAAGCTCCAATCCTCAAATCCAAAGACAGATTTTGATTATATATTTTAATTAGTCCATGAGAGTAAATTGTGGTACCAAGTCAAGGCATTTTTTAGCAGGCTGAAACAAAATGGCAGCTTAAGACACCTTCAAGGTGAAAGTGTGCTGACCCAAGGGTAAGTCGTTTTTTGTTTTTTTCATGATGAGAAGCCCATTAATTATCTTCAAAAGGGGTGTTTAAACTTACCCAAATACCCAGTTTTCATTCATGCACTGCCTTGAAGTTCCCTTAGTATGCTTGTATACGGTCACAAGGTTTCATGTTAACGGTTTTGGAGTTATGGAGGAGACACACACACACTGACATTTATTATTATAAACTAGCAGGTTGCCTGTGCCCACATGGGATTCGGTGTAGGGATGGTGGAGGTGGCAAAAATGCAAATGGCATCTTCTGTAATTGATCCGACAAGCTGGGAGCAATAATTCACATTTTTTGCCACATCTGATGCAATTTAAATGCTCTAATAGCGTTGAGGTGCTCCATTTGAAACTGATTGTTCAATATATTCAGATTTTTGATGCTTAGGATCCATAATATAAATTTGTATTGGTGTCAAAGCCAGTGACCAATTGCAAACTAATAAATACGATAACAAGTACACATACATTCAAAGTACACCGCCCCATGCCAAATAATTAAATATGCTGCAGCGCGGCATTGCCGGGGCGCCTCCGGCGCCCGGCAATACCGCAGTGCAGCTCATTGAGGCTGCATTGGGAGGGAGAGGTGTACACTAATTGATTGATTAATTGTATAATTAAAATCAATAAAAGATTATCACAAAATATTTTCATAATCAATTGGCTAATCGCATAACTAAACCAGTAGTGCTTCATCCGAAGATGTATCTTTTAGAAATTTAATTAAATAAGTCATTTATAAAAAATTAAATAATTAATTGATTACTCAATAAATAATTAATCGATTAATCAATAAATACTTAATAGATGAAATGATTAATCAATAAATCAAAAATATCCTTGATAGCCACATCACTTGGTCACTCATGTCCAAATATTAGCTTCCCAGCTCAAAAGGTGCCTGAGATATTGGCCAAATGAGAAAGAAAATAAATAAATGATTAATAATGAAAATAAATAAATAATAATCATAAAAAAATTAAATTATTAATCAATTTGGTCAGAGAACACATAAACTACCACTATTTCATCAGAATCTGTAACTTAAAAAAAAAAAAAATTTTTGTCATTAATCGAATAATTAAATAATTAATCGATTAATTGATTAATTAATAAATCAAAAATATCCTTTGCAGCCAAATCACCTGGTCATTGGCATGTCCAAATATCAGCTTCCTAACTCAAAAGGTGCCTGAGTTAATAATGGTCAGAAGAGAAATGAAATTTAATTAATTAAATAAGTACTTAATTAAACGCTAATAATTAAATAACTCCTCAATTAATTGATTATTCAAAAAACAAAAAATACCGTATTTGACAAAGGACTTGCTCACTACTGTGCCGAAATTTCAGCTTCCTAGCTCAAAGGATGGCTGAGATATCGTCCGGACAACCAAGAAAGAAAACAAACAAGTACACATACATTCAAAGTACACCGCCCCATGCCAAATAATTAAATATGCTGCAGCGCGGCATTGCCGGGGCGCCTCTGGCGCCCGGCAATACCGCAGTGCAGCTCATTGAGGCTGCATTGGGAGGGAGAGGTGTACACTAATTGATTGATTAATTGTATAATTAAAATCAATAAAAGATTATCACAAAATATTTTCATAATCAATTGGCTAATCGCATAACTAAACCACTAGTGCTTCACCTGAAGATGTATCTTTTAGAAATTTAATTAAATAAGTCATTTATAAAAAATTAAATAATTCATTGATTACTCAATAAATAATTAATCGATTAATCAATAAATACTTAATAGATGAAATGATTAATCAATAAATCAAAAATATCCTTGATAGCCACATCACTTGGTCACTCATGTCCAAATATTAGCTTCCCAGCTCAAAAGGTGCCTGAGATATTGGCCAAATGAGAAAGAAAATAAATAAATGATTAATAATGAAAATAAATAAATAATAATCATAAAAAAATTAAATTATTAATCAATTTGGTCAGAGAACACATAAACTACCACTATTTCATCAGAATCTGTAACTTTAAAAAAAAAAATTTTTTTGTCATTAATCGAATAATTAAATAATTTATCGATTAATTGATTAATTAATAAATCAAAAATATCCTTTGCAGCCAAATCACCTGGTCATTGGCATGTCCAAATATCAGCTTCCTAACTCAAAAGGTGCCTGAGTTAATAATGGTCAGAAGAGAAATGAAATTTAATTAATTAAATAAGTACTTAATTAAACGCTAATAATTAAATAACTCCTCAATTAATTGATTATTCAAAAAACAAAAAATACCGTATTTGACAAAGGACTTGCTCACTACTGTGCCGAAATTTCAGCTTCCTAGCTCAAAGGATGGCTGAGATATCGCCCGGACAACCAAGAAAGAAAACAAACAAGTACACATACATTCAAAGTACACCGCCCCATGCCAAATAATTAAATATGCTGCAGCGCGGCATTGCCGGGGCGCCTCCGGCGCCCGGCAATACCGCAGTGCAGCTCATTGAGGCTGCATTGGGAGGGAGAGGTGTACACTAATTGATTGATTAATTGTATAATTAAAATCAATAAAAGATTATCACAAAATATTTTCATAATCAATTGGCTAATCGCATAACTAAACCACTAGTGCTTCATCCGAAGATGTATCTTTTAGAAATTTAATTAAATAAGTCATTTATAAAAAATTAAATAATTAATTGATTACTCAATAAATAATTAATCGATTAATCAATAAATACTTAATAGATGAAATGATTAATCAATAAATCAAAAATATCCTTGATAGCCACATCACTTGGTCACTCATGTCCAAATATTAGCTTCCCAGCTCAAAAGGTGCCTGAGATATTGGCCAAATGAGAAAGAAAATAAATAAATGATTAATAATGAAAATAAATAAATAATAATCATAAAAAAATTAAATTATTAATCAATTTGGTCAGAGAACACATAAACTACCACTATTTCATCAGAATCTGTAACTTAAAAAAAAAAATTTTTTTTGTCATTAATCGAATAATTAAATAATTAATCGATTAATTGATTAATTAATAAATCAAAAATATCCTTTGCAGCCAAATCACCTGGTCATTGGCATGTCCAAATATCAGCTTCCTAACTCAAAAGGTGCCTGAGTTAATAATGGTCAGAAGATAAATGAAATTTAATTAATTAAATAAGTACTTAATTAAACGCTAATAATTAAATAACTCCTCAATTAATTGATTATTCAAAAAACAAAAAATACCGTATTTGACAAAGGACTTGCTCACTACTGTGCCGAAATTTCAGCTTCCTAGCTCAAAGGATGGCTGAGATATCGTCCGGACAACCAAGAAAACAAACAAGAAACCAGAGTGAAAACTGAGTACTCTCTTTCAGCGTGCGTCACTGCCGAGCCCCCTTCGGTGCCCGGCAATGACGATTTGCAATGCCTGGAGGTGGCATAGGAAAGGAGCGGTGTACAACAAGTACACATACATTCAAAGTACACCGCCCCATGCCAAATAATTAAATATGCTGCAGCGCGGCATTGCCGGGGCGCCTCCGGCGCCCGGCAATACCGCAGTGCAGCTCATTGAGGCTGCATTGGGAGGGAGAGGTGTACACTAATTGATTGATTAATTGTATAATTAAAATCAATAAAAGATTATCACAAAATATTTTCATAATCAATTGGCTAATCGCATAACTAAACCAGTAGTGCTTCATCCGAAGATGTATCTTTTAGAAATTTAATTAAATAAGTCATTTATAAAAAATTAAATAATTAATTGATTACTCAATAAATAATTAATCGATTAATCAATAAATACTTAATAGATGAAATGATTAATCAATAAATCAAAAATATCCTTGATAGCCACATCACTTGGTCACTCATGTCCAAATATTAGCTTCCCAGCTCAAAAGGTGCCTGAGATATTGGCCAAATGAGAAAGAAAATAAATAAATGATTAATAATGAAAATAAATAAATAATAATCATAAAAAAATTAAATTATTAATCAATTTGGTCAGAGAACACATAAACTACCACTATTTCATCAGAATCTGTAACTTAAAAAAAAAAAAAAATTTTGTCATTAATCGAATAATTAAATAATTAATCGATTAATTGATTAATTAATAAATCAAAAATATCCTTTGCAGCCAAATCACCTGGTCATTGGCATGTCCAAATATCAGCTTCCTAACTCAAAAGGTGCCTGAGTTAATAATGGTCAGAAGATAAATGAAATTTAATTAATTAAATAAGTACTTAATTAAACGCTAATAATTAAATAACTCCTCAATTAATTGATTATTCAAAAAACAAAAAATACCGTATTTGACAAAGGACTTGCTCACTACTGTGCCGAAATTTCAGCTTCCTAGCTCAAAGGATGGCTGAGATATCGTCCGGACAACCAAGAAAGAAAACAAACAAACAAGAAAACAAACAAGAAACCAGAGTGAAAACTGAGTACTCTCTTTCAGCGTGCGTCACTGCCAAGCCCCCTTCGGTGCCCGGCAATGACGATTTGCAATGCCTGGAGGTGGCATAGGAAAGGAGCGGTGTACAACAAACAACCAGAGTGAAAACTGAGTACTCTCTTTCAGCGTGCGTCACTGCCGAGCCCCCTTTGGTGCCCGGCAATGACGATTTGCAATGCCTGGAGATGGCATAGGAAAGGAGCGGTGTACAACAAACAACCAGAGTGAAAACTGAGTACTCTCTTTCAGCGTGCGTCACTGCCGAGCCCCCTTTAGACTAGAGGCAAAATCTGAAAAGGGGCCTAGAAATCACTTTAGGGAGTACGGAATGTTAGGAGCTGGCATCCATGTCAGACTGTTAAAGTGGTTCATAGTGAACATATTTCAAGTGGATGCCCATCAAATTTGGCCTTTTTAAATATTATACAGCCAAAACAAAGTGGCCGCCATTATCGAAAACTCCGAAAACTCCGGATTGTAATAAAATTACACAACTTTGTATTTATACAGGATAACAATGAAATTTGCTGTATTTGGACATATTATAATAATACACACATCTTCCTCAAACGATCTAAGTGATATTTTATCTATTTCTTTCCCTATGGAGAGACAAACATGAAAAAATGCTCTGAAAATCTAAGAAAATTACATCTTGATGCATTATATTGAGCTTGTACAAATGTACGGACATACTTTGATGAAGTTCGTTTGATTTCAAAAAAAAACTGTGTTGGGATAATATTAACATCAGTCTTCGGTGGTGTAGTCCGTGTCATCTTGGGCACTGTTCAAAGGATTCCGACACGTTCCGTCAGCGCAACCACAACCAGCGGTACATCTTAGCTCCTTAAGACGACAACTGCATCTGTGAGATTCGCAATTCTTACACTGGCATTGTGTAAGCTTGAGGTAAACCTCTGGAAATGGTTTATCACTCATCAAATGAGGAAGTATATTTCCAGTTGTACCGTCCTTGTTCCATCCATTTCCCACCGGGGAAGATATATCTGGTTGTGCGATCAGTGAAGAGAGCCAAATTGTACACTGATGGTGTGCTCGCTTGATATGCAGCTTCAGAGAAGATCGGGTTGGTGGCAACTTCTCTGGTTCTTTGTGACCTTTGAGGAACATTTTGAAACGCACGTCATTGATGTTTGTGTTGTTATCATTGTTTGAATACAGTCTGCAGATGAAGCTCTCTACATCTGTCAGTGTTCTTTCAGTAAGTGTGCCGCATCCGAGCCCGTCCAATAAGGGACAGTTCTTGATGAACGTTTTCCATGCTATTGTTTTGCCAATGCCACAAAATTGACTGACTGTGTCGCAGCCCGAGAGGGCATGGAATGCTGGAAGATTGTGGCGGGGAGCTGGATCAAGGTCTACAGCGTGCACAGCAACAAAGCTCCGTTGCTTCGCTGTTCCCGTTTGCAACCAAAGCTCTCCAGATAAGTCACTGGCAAAGTGAACGAGGAGAACAAGGACGTCTGTGTCCCTGGAACAAATGATCAGACGCTCAAACCCAAGATCTGTCACAGACTTGGCGTGTAACAATATTCTGGTATCAGCTTCATCGTGGTTTGATTTGAGGGAGTTGACGTCCGTTCCACGGGATGACTCAACCGCCGTTCGGTCATGGAATCCGCCAGATGTCACGACTTCACGATTCGGTTGAGTCGACCTTGCTTGACGAATGAGCTCCATGCTCAAAAAGTGTTCCAGGTCTTGCTTGTTTTCTGGGAGGTCAATAAATTGCCTCCAGTTGACGGGTAATGGCACATCCCTGTTGTCCACTTTGCGACGTATTGGCCGGGTTTTCCCGGTCCGTAAAATCCGAGTGGTGTCCTTGATGGTATGTGCTTCATACCTATCAAACACAACGTCAACTCTGGAGCAAGTGTCACTGAAGTGACTGAAGACAGAGGCTACGAACCGGTCTGCGAGTTGTCCAAAATTGTGGGCATTTGCAGGTTTGCCGATTGCTTGAACAAGTGCCTGGCCATCGATGATTACACACGTTTTCAGATTTGCTGTCGGCGGCTCTTTCTCTACAGTTGTTCTTGTCTGAAGGATATTTCCGAGAGCTGCTTTGTTTGTGGATCACATTGCTCCGGATGTGTCTGCAAGTGATAGAGGAACCGGCGAAAGTTCATGGCTGAGGAGCAACCTGAAGGAATTCAGGTCCACCTCGCGTCCAGCTTCTTTTGAAACAAGCAAGCGTTGAAAGAGGTTACGGTCTGCTTTGACGAGTTTTTGTTTCAGAGTCGAATTTTTGTTCTGGACCTGATACATGCTTTTCAGCGTCAGGCTTTTCGACTGTCTGAGCTTGTCATGGAATCCCACTTTTTTCGTGATGAGACGTAAGCCCACAAATTCTTTCAATTTGTCTTGCCCTTGTGCATGTGCTGTCAGAAGACATTCCGTTATTTGAGGAGAAGCTACATCTCGAGTGGCCAGGCTAACGACAGCTAGATTTTGGTGTTGAAAAATGCCGAATTTCTTCAGTTGGTCGACAATCTTCTGAACATCTTCCTTGTCCCGCTTTAGTCTTGAGGGTCCGGCTTCTTTTACATAAGAAGGGTTGTAGTCTTCATCTGTAGCATGCATGTCCAACATGGCGCTTGTGTCGTCTACTATTCTGCTCCGTTCGTTGAATGTGAGGCACCATTGATCTCTTGCTCCTTCTGATCTCGTTATTCCTACAAGACCACCGGCAACTTTGCCGACTTTGTTGACGTGCTCTAAGGCTTGATCCGTCGATAGCTGATTGAATGTGTTATTGGTTGTCTTGACCACAAAATTTCCATTCATGAACTCCTGGTGAACATCGGGGTGGCTTGTTTCAAGGATCATAATGTCAGCAAGATAAACTGCCCCCCAGCGAGTGTAGTTTGCGTGGTCATACTGAGCAAACCAGGGTAACATTGCAGCAAAGGACGATTTATGTAGGTTCCAATTTCCAGTTCTCTCTGCATGCAGGAACAGCAACAAGATGGAGATCATTTTGATGTACGTCACCCAAAATCTGGTAGTGGGTGGTTGTGTCTCTTGGAAGTCGTCCAACAGTCTTGTTATTCTGGAGTGCTGAACTGCGTCTTTCAGTGCTTTGACTTTGTTGCTGGTCACATCTCGCTCATTGTGTGCTTCCAAAGCTTCTACGACGTGGACTGATAATGTTTGGAGCTCAACTTCTTCTACTTGGTGATCTTTAGCCCATACGATGAATGTCGGCCAGAGTGTTTTCCAAACAGCTTCAAATGTTAGCTTGTGTGCACGAATAGCCCGGTTGTACGATTTGGCCTGCATGTTATTTTGAGCTGTATTCTCTCCCAAAATGGAACTTTCCGCCCACACCTCCGTAAGACCAGAGTCTGCAAAATGATTTCCAATCACACACATGAAATTCTTGACAATGTGGAACCCCCCAAGTCGCAAGAATATCGTTTTGCATTCATTACTGTTTGCCCACTGTATTTCCTTGGCCTTGCAGTACAGCTGCTGGTCCAGAGTAATGACTGTGGACTGGCCAGGATTTATAATGTTGGAAATCCTCAGGCATCGCATCATAACTGTCCACAGCGTGTCATTCTCGTGGGCCGGGGCGTTGAGGAGCGGCAAATACCCGATTGTGCAGAGCTCGTGTTTGTCTTGTGTTGTAACTTGGTTGAACCCGGTCCACGCTGGCACATCGTCACTGTTAGAGCCATAGATGCGAGAGAGAATCCAGGCCATATCTCGGGCAGAAGCTTCGTCAGACACCTGATCATCTGGGGTAAACATCGTCTCATTCAAGGTGGCTGTGAATTTAGGATCTTCTCGAGAAGATTGGCGAGTGACTTTCTCCAAACGATGAAGTTCGGGAGGGACCTTCAAGGACCTTGACTTTCCAAGAGGAAGTACTTCCTGTTGCTGATGTTGAGGGGTCCCTCTCTGGTAAACTACCATCTGCGTCGCATGAAACATCCCCATACCATCTAACGTTTCTTCGATAATGTCGATGTTATCAGCAGCGTATTGGCAAAACTTGTTGGATGATATATTTGAAGGGACAGGAGTATTGTTGCAATCTGCGAAGTGTTGCAGATTTTGAACTCCAAGAGTTGTGTCCAGTCTACGTATCTGGTCATAGCTGGGACAGTGTCCTGCGTGATGGATGAGTTCAATCAACGATTTTGAACGTGTTGCCTGATGAATTGCTAGGCCAAGTCCAACGTGTTTTGGTGTGAGCGTTTTGTGCTTCGACACTGCGTAGACTAGGTCTTGACTTATGCTCAAAGCAGTTCGCTTCACAAATTTATCGTCAGCCTGTCCGTCCACTTCCCCAGACAGCAAAATACTGAGGAATAGAAACAAGCTCTCCGGTACAATCTTTTCGGCACTCTCCTTACTAACTGACGTGCAATTATTTAGGCCTGGACGAGAACTGATGTCACCTCTAATGCGTAACGCGCAGTGATGCAAGGTCAACAACTCTTCTGTCTCTGAGCGCGAGAACTGGGTTGGCCTAAGATCATCCATATTTCTCTTTGTCTCCATTTCATCCGAACGCCTTTTCTGTGTCTGAACAGCGATCTTAGATGACAGTGTGGAAAACAACAATTGTGGTTGATGTGGATCGAGTTGAGGTACAAAGTTGATCTGTCCTGGAAGAAGTCGGTGTAGTTTCTCTTTGAGGCGGGATTTATTGTCCCGGTATGGTCCAGCGTCAATGCCGAATTCGCTGAGCAAAGACCTGTACCTTTCCCAAACGTCTAGAAGCGTATAGATTTCACCTCGGGCCAGTCCAGTCGATACTTCAGATGCGACTTTCTCAAAGCAGATATCTCTGGACGTTTGAGTTGTGCTTGTACTAGATTTCGATGCTTTTCTATTGAACTGTACATAACACTTAAGATGATACCTGGCATCAGCAGCCACGAGATCACTTACTCCTGCCAGGCGACACCGCAACACAGGGTCTGTTTGAGCTCCTTGGAGAATTTTGTCAGAAACATCAAAGGTAGCGACCAAATACGTTTGTTTGCAACTTTTCTCTTGGCAGAAAAAGCACAAATCAGTGTCCATAATGGACAGTTTACTGCGTAGAGATGGTCTCGGTGGTGAACTTGTCTCAGGTGCACTGCTTGAGGTGGCAAGAGTGCTTTCATATTTTTTCCTGAGTCGAGTTATTTTGAACGAACTTGTAAACGTCGAATAGCAGTCTTTGTGATTCAGGACTTCAGTCTGTTTTGTGATTTCCTTAAAGTCAATGTTTTGAATTCTTTCAACAGTGTGCCAGTTCTCAGAGTCATTGTACTTCTTGCGCTCTGCAGCGGCTTCACGGACTCTTTGAATTCCGGCGTCTCCGAGGTTTCTCGTTGGTTTCTTTGGGTCTCTGTTTTGACAGAAGATGCAGAGGGTCCAGTCAGTACTTGTGTCAGAACTCTGCTTTTGGCTCTGGCATTTTACCTTGGATTCCATGTTGAAGCTCAACTCAGTTCACCACATCCTGCAAACATCAGAAATTGCATAATATTGTTGCGAATATGGAATTTGGCCTCCATATCCGCTTGTAAATATTCCCCTATTTTCTCCAATACTCCCCAACTTTCCCCAATCCCCCATTCCCTAGTCCCATTGCATGTAAATAACAATCAGTAGAGCCGACCTTCCCCTTATTCCCCCATTAAATGTCGTGCCCAGGTCCACCGCACCACACGTAGACAACTTTCGGACATCTTCCTAGTTATTCTTATTCTATGTCAGTTAAGGCCTCGTCTCCATTAATTATGACTCTTCGTTGCACCAGAATGTGATTATATGGCATCAGTAGTGAGTTTAGGACCTTTCCCATACCTCCTTCCATCTTCTTCCCCAACAATTACAACAACAACAGAGGAGATGGCGGCGGAGCGGGGGAGGATGCGTCCTCACACCGGCTCGATTAGCTCCAGACCATGCGCTCCACGGGGTTACCACGAAGGGGCTCCTTGTCAGCTCCTCGTCAAGGGCGGAGCCTGGTAAACCCCCCGCACGCACCCAATGAGAAGCAACGTGCCGATTCCACGAGGCGGAGCTAACGAGCCGAGGGCGTGTCACTCCCCGCCGGATATACGCGGCCCCGCGCCGGATGTGACGTGAGATGCGCACCCAGCTTGGAGAAGGAAAGCCACCTGCGAGCGCTGAGTGAGATGCGCCCCCAGCTTGAGCAGACAAGACGCCATCCGAGCGCTGCGACCTCCCCGCATCTTTGGACCGGACCGTACTGGACCCTGCTTTGAGCCAAGAGTGCACCTTGAGCCATCGATACCCGCTGTCCTTTTCATCAACCCCCGTGTGAGTCAGCCTTGTCCCGTTTGTCTGTCGTCTGTCCGGGGTTAATATAAGAGTGTGTCTAAGTGCCTGTCTTTCTGTGATTATAACTCTAGCCCCTGTAATCTGACCTTTCCGTACGAATATAATCTCCTCCGGAGGTCTTGAGAACTGAACCCTTGGTGTCGTATTGTGTTATTGTAATCCAGCCGGGTGTCTTCTTTTTCTTATTGAGCCAGCATCGCGCGACTTCGTCAACGTCGAGTATAGTCGGGTAATTTGTGCGGACACGACGGCCATTCCGCTCGGCCCACTTTAACATCAAAGTCGTGTCTGTAACAATTGGTGTCGGGAGTGAGATTCGAGGCCCGACCAAATTTTGAAAAAAAAAAAAAAAAAAACGAATAGAGGAAAAAAAAAAATTTTTGGTCAAAATTTGGAGCGGCCGAAATTTGTTTTGTTTTACGAAACTCGAATTTTGCAAGTCGCGCTATGGCGGATCAAGACGGCTGGGGTCCGGTAGGGGAGAGTGAAGCAGGGTCGGTCCAGGACCAAATTGAGGGACATGAGGGACATGAGGAGAGCGAAACAGCGGGGGTAGCAGACGCGCGAAATGGCGCCTCGCACATAGCTACGGCGGCCGCACCCGCTGCACAAGTGGGAGGGATGGCCCAGATGCAGGTCCTCATGGAGCAATTTATGGCGCAAATGCAGGCGTCCCTCAAACTGCAGAGTAACCAATTGGGGAACCGGATGGATGCTCAGAGTGAGCAAATGAGGGTTGATAGTGGGCGAATGGAGGGCCAAATGGGGGTAATGGGAAACCAAATGGGGGTAATGGGAAACCAAATGGGGGTAATGAGGGACGAAGCGAGGGGTACCGGTGAGAAGTTAGACAATAATTTTGAGGAGTTAGACAAGAAAATTGGGAAGTTAGACAATAATTTTGAGGAGTTAGACAAGAAAATTGGGAAGTTAGACAATAATTTTGAGGGGTTAGACAACGGGATAAAAGAAGTGAAAAATGGGTTAATGGGGGTAGAAAATAGAATGGCTGCCCAGGAGAATCAGATAGAGGGAGTGAAAAATGGGTTAGAGGGGTTAGAAAACAGTATGGAAGGCAAATTGAGGGACATGAGGGACCAAGCGGAAAGGGAAGTTAAACAAATGGAGCAGCAGATAGAGGGGGTCAGAATGGGGGTAGAAACCAAACTGGATGCTCACAGGGAGGAAATGGAGCAGATGAGGGTGGCATCTGGGCAGGAGATGCAAGTGATGGGAGAGGAGATCAGAAGAGGAGTGAGTGAGGAGGTCGGAGGAGTGCGCGAGGAGGTGAGGCACTGTAAGGAGCACATGGAGAAGGAGGTGAGAAAGGGGACTGTAAAGTTACAAGGGGGCATAGAGGACCTGACGCAGGAGGTGGAGCAGCTGACGGTGGGACAAACGGAGTTAGTGGAGCAGGTTCAAAGGAACACTGCGGTATTAGGAGGTTTAAAAGCGACACAAAACGACATAAAAAACGACTTGATAGCGACAAAGAGGGAATGTCAGATGGTACGTGAGGGACTGACAACGAGGTTGGACGAGGTGATAGAGGTAATGGAGACGACGGACCGGCAGGTGAGGACGCACATGGAAACGGTCAAGGTAGCCTTAGAGGATGAGCTTGAGGAGACGTACCGGGGAATAAAAGAGGTGAAGCACAAATTAGAAGAAGTGGAAGAAGGGATGAGCGAAATTAAGAAGCGACGGAGAGGGGATAAGAAAGAGATAAAAGAGGAGATAAAAGAATTGGTCCAAAGTCTGTGTTTGGATCGTGATGATGTGCTCATTAACCGGATGAGGGATTCGCAGGTGATGGAGGAGAAGCGAAGAGGAAGAGGACCCGGTGTAAGTGGTGACCAATATGGTCGTGCGTATGATGCGCCAGGGGATTTAATGAGCTTGGGGGTCGAGATAGACCCGGGTGTTCGTGAGAGGCCACTGGTGAAGTGTGCGACAGGTCTGGTGTGCGAAAAAGGAGGTGTGCGAGAAAGTCCGACTCTGGGGTGTGTGAGGAAAAAGTGCACGCCAAGGAGTAGTGAGGGTGCTGGCGAGAGTGAGTCGGTCGTAGCGCGTGTGCGAGGGAGCACATGGAAGCGTGGTGTGGTGAGTGTTACAGAGGGTGTGACGGGAGAGTGTGCGCGAGAAAGGTGTGTGACGGACAGGTGCATGAGGAAAGAGTGCGCTGTCAGAAGTAAGGAAGAGTGTCCACCTGTGGTGAGTGTTACAGAGGGTGTAACGGGAGAGTGTGCGCGAGAAAGGTGTGTGACGGACAGGTGCACGAGGAAGGAGTGCGCTGTCAAGAGTAAGGGGGAGTGCGTTGTCACGAGTGGAGGTGAGAGTAGTGAGAGTGACAAGGAGAGTGAGCTGGTTGTGACAGGTGAGCGAGGATGTACACCTGGGATGGAAGGATGTACACCTGGAATGGTAGAGCGTGAGTGGGAATGCACGCTGGAGTTGGTGGTGAGGCACGTGGATGGGTGTGCGAATGAGGGCACACCTGTGATTGTCACAGAGGAGGGGGCGCGAAGAGGTGTGTTGGTGTGGTGTGCTACCAACGGATGTGTGCCAAAGTGTTCGGTGGTCAGGTGTGTGACCAAGGCTGTGAGTGGAATGGGTGTGCCTGGGTGTGTAAGGAACGGTACAAGGAGCATGGAAACGGCTGGAGGTGTGAGCAAGGAACGGGCTTCGGGGTGTAAGCGTCCAGGTGAAGCATCGACGTTAGACGGGATAGAGTTTAGAACGACTTATAGCCGAATCGGGCCCTCGGTGCGTGCTGGGCCTCGCTTTGAACGGCCGCGTCCGTGCTCCACTAGGCGGAGCGGGCGGCCCGATAGAAAGAGTCGTTATGGCGACCACGTTTTGTTGAGACGTGCCGGCAGGTCGAGATCGGGACATTGGATGGTTCCACGCCGAGGTGGTGCGTGGGATCTCGGCACGGGTAAGCCCCCGTCCCTGCACCGAGTGCCGGACGCATCCAGCCGCTGGCACAAAACAACCAGCATCCATTGCTTGGCTTTACGAAGCCGGGCTTTGGACAGGGATTGGCGCACCGAGAGGTATTAGTGAGTCGATTGGGTGATGAGGTTAGTGTTTTGGCCCCGAAATTAGAAAAAGGCGAAATTTGATGATTGGCAAAGGATTGGCAGAGTGATGATTGGTAATGGTACAGTGATTGGCAGATGATTGGCAAATTTTTGATTTGTTGAAATTTGATGTGCAAAATTGGTAGTGAGAGACCCCCGATGTGGTGGGATGGCAAATCCACCATCCTTCCCATATGTGGGGGCAAAGGAGCAATAGTTTATGGGGTGTATGGCAGTGAAAACTAGCCCGGGTGGGTTAGGATATTGTGTGTAGGGATCTAGCGAAGATGACAGTAGGTAACGTTAAGTTTAGTTAGTGACTGATACCTGTAGTGGGGACGCAGGTAGATTAGTATGGATGATAATGACGAGGGAGCGCAATAGTTTAAAGGGACGACTGGGAAGCGCAAGTTCAGAGGGGAGTAGTTAGCTGAGATGATGCCGTGTGTGTGTGAGAATTGAACAGGTGTGATTGCACAGGTGTGCAACTGGACAGGTGTGTGGAGCAGTGTATGAGTAGTGAGTGTGTGGATCAGCGCGAATGCGCTTGGGGAGAGAAGGGTGCAGGTGGCACCAGGTGTGAGAGCACAGGTGTGCAGGTACAGGTGTGTGGAGAGAGTTGGAGTAAGTGGTACGGAGTGGTGTGCATGGTGCGAAGGTGTGGATGGGGGAAGAGTGGACCCCTTTCACGAGTACCCGGGGCGGGTAGTGTAAGTGTTAGGTAGAGGGTGCAGGTAAATTGTGGTTGGATATTGGCATTTGTGGTGCGGTGGCAGAATGGTGTTGTGGATGGGTGCATTAGTGTTGTGGAAATGGCTGGGCGTGTAGCCTGTTAGTGTGTGTAGTTGGTTGGGCACTCCACCACTGTGAGGATGTCGGCCAGGTGAGGCCGCAGGTGGGCTCTGGGAGCCGGTAGTTGTGAGTGGGTGCCTGAGGATCCCGGGTGTGGATCGGGCAGCCCAGTGCCAGAGAGGGCACGGAGTGGGGAGAGCGCCAGAGGGCCTTCCCCAGGTAGATAGGTTAGGGTAAGGAGCAGGTAAGCTCGGAGGCAACTGCAGTGGTGGAGGGGTGCAGGTGGGTAGACCCACTGGGAGAGGTACACGCCACAGCCCAGAAATTGTACGAGGGCACCGGGAGATGAATCGGGGGAGTGAGACCCCAAATTGAAGAGCACCACAGTTTGGCCAATGGGAATTGGTTTTTAGAACCCATAGTGTAAGAGGGCCAATGGTTTGGCCGGAGAAAGACCCCGGGTAGTGTAAAGTTGTTAAAGTCATTTAGGAAATAGTTAGGATTGATGAACCTGTCGCACCATACGCAGCCACTTACCTGTGGTGATGATGATGACTCCACACCTGTGTTTTCTTTGTTCTGTGTGCAGGAAATGAGATTGCTGTGGATTTGTGAGACGCATCACGACGTGGATGAGACATTGGGGTGATTCCATCTCTCCCTCCTTAGGAGGGACTGATGATGAATTGGTGATGGCAAATTTTGATGTGCAGTTGGAGATGGCAAATTTTGATGAGAGTTGAAAATGGCAAATTTGATTGGTTAGGAGGGAGAGAAGACGAATTTGGTATATGGGAGGAACGGGGAAGACAGTAGGGATGTTTGTTGATTTGTAAAGTAGATGTTTATGGGTAGTGTTGTGTTGTGTGGATACAGTAAGGGGTAAGGGAGGGGCCATGTAGGTTACCTGGTGGGGGGGGGCGTACGATAGGAACGTACCTGTCTCACCTGGTTCCCATGTGCCCCCAGTGTGCATCACCTTACATTGCGTGCACTTTTGCGCCCTTACCACCTTACTCACTTGTTTCTTCTTTTGTCTCCCACCTCCGAGGATCTGGCTTTGGGGTAGAGAGAGAGGAGAGAGAGGTGCTGGCTGCGCAGTTGTGGGCCTGCACTTTCGCTGTTTGCTGCCGGGATCGATACACCATATGGACCGCAATGTTTGTGGCCACCCACAATGGACCGCAGTTCGGTTGCGGCCAAGCACCACCCGGGGATGGACCTATGGGTCAACGTGGCACCTATGCCATACAGGTGAACCACTTTTAGTTAACACCAAGTGCACCACAAGAAGAGCAAGAGACACCTGCAGGGTTAGGGGTTGTCGAATTTATTTTTATTCCAATGAACAATGGTGACTGCCCCGATTGGTGGTGGGGTGGTGCTTTTGATGCTCGGGAAGGGTGCTCTGCACGTTATTAAAGGCCGTCGGCCACAGAGCACTCGTGGGTTGGTGTATCGATGCTGGCAAGCGCGCTCTCTCTATGCATAACATCTGCATGTGTTCCTCCAAAGACAGGTCCTGGATCGTAGTGTAAATAGCAGCGTAGTCTTGTAAATAATGCTCCCTACCGGCTGTATGTTTAGTTTGCGAATTCTTTCCGGATTCGGTTATCCTGTGGGTGTGTTTCTGTGAGGAGAAGGGTGCAACGTCGCAGGGGGACATATTTACTCATTTGTGAATATCTGTAAAACTGTCGCACTCAGGGTAGAGTTAATGGTAGAGGGAACTACATTGCGTGCCACACTAAAGTAGGTAAAAATTTATCGGGTCGGGACGCCCCGAGGGTAGAGAAGGGTGCAATGTTGCGAATATGGAATTTGGCCTCCATATCCGCTTGTAAATATTCCCCTATTTTCTCCAATACTCCCCAACTTTCCCCAATCCCCCATTCCCTAGTCCCATTGCATGTAAATAACAATCAGTAGAGCCGACCTTCCCCTTATTCCCCCATTAAATGTCGTGCCCAGGTCCACCGCACCACACGTAGACAACTTTCGGACATCTTCCTAGTTATTCTTATTCTATGTCAGTTAAGGCCTCGTCTCCATTAATTATGACTCTTCGTTGCACCAGAATGTGATTATATGGCATCAGTAGTGAGTTTAGGACCTTTCCCATACCTCCTTCCATCTTCTTCCCCAACAATTACA
Source organism: Myxine glutinosa (assembly GCF_964187855.1). NCBI lineage: Eukaryota > Metazoa > Chordata > Myxini > Myxiniformes > Myxinidae > Myxine > Myxine glutinosa. Next base: position 45,948,334 of record NC_136269.1, on the reverse strand, counting down.
ACAACAACAGAGGAGATGGCGGCGGAGCGGGGGAGGATGCGTCCTCACACCGGCTCGATTAGCTCCAGACCATGCGCTCCACGGGGTTACCACGAAGGGGCTCCTTGTCAGCTCCTCGTCAAGGGCGGAGCCTGGTAAACCCCCCGCACGCACCCAATGAGAAGCAACGTGCCGATTCCACGAGGCGGAGCTAACGAGCCGAGGGCGTGTCACTCCCCGCCGGATATACGCGGCCCCGCGCCGGATGTGACGTGAGATGCGCACCCAGCTTGGAGAAGGAAAGCCACCTGCGAGCGCTGAGTGAGATGCGCCCCCAGCTTGAGCAGACAAGACGCCATCCGAGCGCTGCGACCTCCCCGCATCTTTGGACCGGACCGTACTGGACCCTGCTTTGAGCCAAGAGTGCACCTTGAGCCATCGATACCCGCTGTCCTTTTCATCAACCCCCGTGTGAGTCAGCCTTGTCCCGTTTGTCTGTCGTCTGTCCGGGGTTAATATAAGAGTGTGTCTAAGTGCCTGTCTTTCTGTGATTATAACTCTAGCCCCTGTAATCTGACCTTTCCGTACGAATATAATCTCCTCCGGAGGTCTTGAGAACTGAACCCTTGGTGTCGTATTGTGTTATTGTAATCCAGCCGGGTGTCTTCTTTTTCTTATTGAGCCAGCATCGCGCGACTTCGTCAACGTCGAGTATAGTCGGGTAATTTGTGCGGACACGACGGCCATTCCGCTCGGCCCACTTTAACATCAAAGTCGTGTCTGTAACAATATGATAGCCAGTTTCTGCCGGCATTTTTACGTGGCGTCCCGACCGTGCCGTCCCATTACTGCCGTAATGTCGAATCCTATAAAAAATTGAAATTTGTGCAGCCCGACTTCACGATAGCCGGACTGCGGGCTGTAGGTATCAAACTTTTCAATCGGCGTTTTCCCGTCGCAAAGATGTCCGTGTTCAAGCCAAAAAAGATCAATGCTGCACCTGTATAGCTGGTGAAAAGCTGAAGTTCATCTCAAACATCGGTCATCGGTCTGAACATCAGGCAACACTGACGCTGAACGGAAGCGGAAACACCGGAAGTGAAGCTGACCTGATAACGAGGCACTTCCGGCCGCGCCCAACATGGTGGATACGAACAGAAAATACGTGAATCTTTCCATAATGAGTTTCAAGTTTGTGAGAGGTTTAACGCCTAATGATTTGGTGAAATTATGTTTTAAACACATATGCTAAAATCACATTATGCTAAAATAATTTATTATATAATAAATGATTTTAACATGTGATTAAAACATAATATCTTTGCATCAATATATTTAGGACAATTCATATATTTAGAACAATTCATAGGTATCAATGAGATACAAATGCAACATTTCAGAACCATATTTTTGGTAAAGGTTAACATATTTTTCTTAATAGTCAAATCTGACTATTGTATATAAATATGCACATAACTTTATCAAATATGTATAGTTTGGCATGATATTTGCAGGACATCTTACTGGTATCACTGGAGTAAAATATACCAAACTACACAAACATACCCACAGTAAAAGTCAAGATAAGTCGCGTGATTTGAAAATTAACAGAGTTCAGCTTTGAGATTTTTTGTACATTTTTGTGACTGATCTGTATATAACTTTATCAATTCGTTATGGAATGGCCTAATACTTCTTGGACACTTTACTGGTATTGCTGCGATGATATATGTCAAATTTCAGAACCACAGCTTCAGTACAACTGAAGTTATCAGACATTTTCTAAGTTATACATTTTCTATTTGTCCGGCCATTTTGTTTTTGGTATAAAAAAATTAAAAAGGCCCAAATGAATGGGCATCCACCTGAAATATGTTCAGTATGGGTCATATTAACTAGCTGACATGGATGCCTGCTCCTAACATTCCGTACCCCCTGAAGTGGAATTTGAACATTTTTCCACCAGTCTACTTTGGTGCCCGGCAATGACGATTTGCAATGCCTGGAGATGGCATAGGAAAGGAGCGGTGTACAACAATACAAATATGAGCTTTAATACTGTAATCGTAAATATATATTTGATACTGAGTAATATCTGTTAATACGCCTTCTGGGTGACAATTGAAAATAACCAATTGTTGGCAAATGTGAGTGTTACCCTATAACAATGCCTGGTAATGCATTATTTATGAAAGATACAGCCAGGAAATTATGGGCATATATTAATTTGCTTGTTTTTCATGAGGATGTACGTTTCCACTTAACTTCCATGTTGTGTTGACTGCAATATATTTCTCCCACCAATGAGCCCATATCTAAAAATTGCTTGTCTAGAGATATAAGCCACTATTTCACAGCATTTGTGACTTTCAATATCATCTGAAATTGTTTTTTTGGTTTTTTTACAAGATCATGGAAGGACAAGGTGGCAGAGGTGAGAGGTAATAAGGCAACAACCTGCCAGTGGGGCAACAGTTGAACACAATAAGCAAGTGAATGGACAAACAGGTAAAGATGAGGGGAGAGAGAGAGAGAGAGAGAGAAGAGGCAAGGAGGCAAGGAAAGAGCAACCTGCAAGTAAGAGGGGTAGGTTAGGTAGGGTTAATGGGGGTAGAAAAGATTGTGGGTTCGGAGGGGAGTAACATTAGATTGAAGTGCACTACCTACTACAAGCTCTTGAGGAAAGAGTGGCTTTTAACAGCCTTAAGAAGGTGTTTTTTAATGGAAGAAAAGAGGAACACAGGAGTTGAGTTTTGCTATAAGCCTGGACTTTGGGATTTAAACAGGAGGGGATTACTATAAGAATGTGTGCATTTTGGAATTCCTGTGAAGGGTCAGAGGGCTGGGAGAGCAAAGGGAGTTATAATGGAGAGGTGGGAAAAACAGAAAGGCCACTGACCTGTCTGCGATGTGAGAGTGGCAGACCTTGTGCTTTGGCCTCATTGTGAGAGATTCCAATAATGTTGAGGGCTTTGGATTCTGCAGATTCCAGGATAGACAGATGTGATGCTGGGGCAACAGCCCATTGGAGAAAGCAGTACTACATTGAGTTGGCTTCCAAAGTCAGCTGCGACGAGGCATTTTCTGTCAAGTCGTTCTTTGAAAAATCAGAAATACTAACAGCCTATACAAAGGTTCGTAACAGCCTATACGAACAAGGGCCTTTGTATAGGCTGTTAGTATTTCTGATTTTTCAAAGAACGACTTGACAGAAAATGCCTCGTCGCAGCTGACTTTGGAAGCCAGCTTCTTAATGTGGATCGCCTAGAGAGATTATAGCTGATGGTGAGACCTAGATGTTCAAGAGATTGGTCCCTTTCCATTGGTTGACCATAGAAAGAGATAGGAGGGTTTGTTTGACGATCCTTCAACAGCAACAGGTTGAGACTAAGAGATTTGCCAGGATTGAAAGACATGTTCCATTGATCAACATATATGTGCCATTACTGACTGATGTTGATCAAATAAATTCGAGCTCAGCAAAGATTGACACAGTAGCTGTCTGCCTTTCAGTGGATTGGGTACTATACGACATAATGTGCAGTCATTTGCAAAAAGGAAGATACAGTCGGAGTCGGAATCCACGTATCCGTGGTTGATAAAATGCGACCTGTTTCTCTATTCAGGGAAAAATATCCTGGGAATTCGCGGTTTTTTTTCCGCAGCTGTGTTTCGCAAATTCGCGGTTTTTTCCCTTTTCGCGGCTGCGTTCCGCGAATTGGCGGTTTTTTTCCTTTTCACGGCTGTGTTCCGCGAATTCGCAGTTTTTTTTCTTTCCGCAGCTGTGTTCCGCAAATTGGCGGTTTTTTTCTTTTCGCGGCTGTATTCCGCGAATTCGCGGTTTTTTTTTCTTTTCGCCGCTGTGTTCCGCGAATTAATGGTTTTTCTTTTCGCGGGTGTGTTCTGTGAATTCGCGGGTTTTTTTTCTTTTCGCAGTTGTGTTCCGCGAATTTGCGGAGTTTTTTTTCCTTTTCGTGGCTGTGTTCCCTGTGTTCCGCGAATTCGCGGGGTTTTTTTCTTTTCACGGCTGTGTTCCGCGAATTTGCGGTATTTTTCTTTTCACGGCTGTGTTCCACGAATTCGCGGTTTTTCAGGGGCGCAAAAAATTCACGAGCCGCTAGCTTGATACATTTATAAAACCCATCTTTCACTAGCCATGCATCAAGCAACTGGACGTACGCAAAAAAAAAAACTTCTACAAGCCACGAGCATGACCTGCTTATACTGTAATGTACAGCTGTTAGCTTGACACATTGATAAAACCCATCTTACACCAACCATGCATAAAGCAGCTGGACGTGCACAAAAAAACTTCTACCAGCCGCAAGCATGACCTGCTCCTGTGTTAGCTGCCGTGTGTTTTGCGTTTTCATGGCTTTTGCGGGACATCCCGTCATTCACACTCTGAACAGCTTTACGGGATATCCCATCATTAACACTGTGAATAGCTTCACGTGATATTCCACCGTTCACAGGTAAACAATGTTTCTTGGGATATCCCGTCATTAACACTGTGAACAGCTTCACATGGTATCCCGTCAATAACACTGTGAATAGCTTCACGTGATATTCTGCCGCCGTTCACAGGTAAACAATGTTTCGCGGGATATCCCAACAGACTGTAAACATTGCTATCCCACCAGCTGCATAACACATCATCCCTGCGAGTTACTATACAGAATGAAAACACTCCACAGTATATATTAGTGCAATTAGCTGTCTCCCTTTTCCCCATTGAAACAATGACATGGCATGCATTCGTGCATTGTTTGTGTGCTTCCTCCCCTTCTCTCCCCATCTTGTCGACCGCTCCCCTTTTTATATACTTTGTTTGCTTGTTTGTTTGATTTGTTTGTTTGATAAATGTTAGCTCTTTCACGAGCCTCGACTCTGTATACAAAAAAAAAAAATTCGCGGATTATCGTCGACATTCTCAGGATTTGCCTCACCATTTGGGAATTTTGCCTCGCCATTCGCGGATTTTGCCTCGCCATTCGTGGTTTGTTCCTTGCTTTTCACGGATTTTTGCGACTCGGGAACCTATCCCCATTTTTCCATTGAAACAATGCCCCGCTATTTATTCGCAGGTTTCGCTCGGTAAACATTTTTCGCTATGTTCGTGGACTTTCCAGGAATGTATCCCCCGCGAATAGTGGGGTCCGACTGTAAATGGTTTCCTGAGTATCGAAGCGATCGTTTATGTCGATGAGGAGCAAGATTGGTCCCATGTCATTGCCTTGGGGAACTCCAAACTCAACTGGGAGAGGAGAGAAGTGGGTTCCATTGATGGCAACATGTTAACTGTAGGAGTGGAGGAAGTCAGAAAGCCAGGTATTAAGTTCACCTTGTTCTCCATAGGCATTGAGCTTGGCAAGGAGACTGTGTTAAATCCCTGAGATATGTCCAGGGAAATGGTCCTGACTTCTTTTTTTGACATTGAGGGTCTCCCAACTATTGTGACTGGAACGGAATCCAAACTGATGGTCAGAAATAAGACTGTTTGAAAAAATGAAAGGTGATGTCAGTAGGAATGTTGCATTCCATGACTTTAGCTTACTGGTCTATACAGTGCATTCAGAAAGTATTCAGACCCCTTCACTTTTTTCACATTTTGTTATGTTGCAGCCTTATGCTGAAATCGTTTAAATTCATTTTTTCCCTCATCAATCTACACTCAATACCCCATAATGACAAAGAGAAAACAGGATTTTAGAAAGTTTTGCAAATTTATTAAAAAATAAAAAACTTAAATATCACATTGATATAAGTATTCATACCCTTTGCTATGACACTTTAAATTTAGCTCAGGTGCCTCCCATTTCTCTTGATCATCTTTGAGATGTTTCTACACCTTGATTGGAGTCCACCTGTGGTAAATTCAATTGATTGGACATGATTTGGAAAGGCACACACCTGTCTATATAAGGTCTCACAGCTGACAATGCATATCAGAGCAAAAACCAAGCCATGGGGTCTAAGGAACTGCCTGCAGAGCTCAGAGACAGGATTGTGTCGAGGCACAGATCTGGGGAAGCCTACAAAAAAATATCTGCTGCATTGAAGGTTCCCAATGGCACAGTGGCCTCCATAATTCTTAAATGGAAGAAGTTTGGAACAACCAGGACTCTTCCTAGAGCTGGCCGCCCGGCCAAACTGAGCAATAGGGGGAGAAGGGCCTTGGTAAGAGAGGTGACCAAGAACCCGATGGTCACTCTGGCTGAGTTCCAGAGATCCTGTGTGGAGATGGAAGAAACTTCCAGAAGGACAACCATCACTGCAACACTCCACCGATCTGGGCTCTAATATAACACAATAATCAATAATTAATTACACTCTCCTGTTCCAGAAAAATAGCGACAACTAAAGTGATGTCGATGGCGTGCCATCGCAAATCCCCACACTTCCTGCCTAAACCAAAGTTGAAAGATGGCAAAACAAATCCAAGAGGAATGACCCAATATCATATTTTGAGTTTTAAAAAATTCTCCCCATTTTGACCCCTGTGACACTAAGATCCTTGGGGCATGAACCACAGGTCAAATCCAAAAAACCGTTAACAATTTAATGCGTCCCTCAATGCTGATTGCGTATGCAAAGTTTCATTTTAAAATGTTGTAAAATGTGCCCGAAATTGCATTTTTTTGTATTTGACCTTTTGACCCCACCTCAGGGCTCCAGGGGGCAGGGCCAAAAATGATACTGCTCTCGCACCTTCTTGCCATGTGGTGATAATAGCTACCAAGTTTGGTGAATTTCTGCAAGACCGTTTAGGACGAGATAGCGTGGTGGACGGACAGACAGACAGCCAGACGGTCAAACGTATGCGATTATAATATCTCCCTCCCCACTTTTTTTTTTTTTTAAAGTGTGGGGACTAATGAATTTATTGGTTGAAGGTGAATTTTGGAACATTTTCATAGCTGTGTAGTCTTTGTGGTTCCATTCTCATGATTGGTGTTTTGTTTCTGGCTTATAGTAATGAACCCACAATTCACCCCTGCAATTATCCCATGGAAAAACTCATCATTCGTCCTTTAGTATTATCGCACCAAATTCCATCATTATGTCCATCGCGCACGTCACTACCCATAAAGTGATTCGTCATCTTTCATGCACTCGGTGTGAGAATCGTTCCTTTAATCCTTTTCCGACACACTCATGCAAGCAGACTCGTGCAATTAACGCAGAACTCCTGGAAAATATTATTCTTAAAATGTTGGGCAATCTCACTCATTCGGTTTGCTAAGAATCCAAAGCTGTGCATTGAAGGAATTAACTTTTTTATTACTTCTTCACATTATCATGGAAGGAATTCTCACGACATTAATTGTACCTAAAATGGAGTAAGTAGCCTGCTAGGAAACCTTGATGATCCTGATTGATGAGGTGTAAATGCCAACGCAGTGGGTACTGCAATATTGACTTGAAGTGCTTGCAAACAGGATGTGATTAAAGCAACACACGTTGCAGACCAATATGCTCCAAAGCACCGCAATTTGTTTGAATGACTGCATGCACGGCTGATAAAATCTTCAGTCCCATGTGGGAGGCCTTGTGGTCCCTTCACATGGTTCCAGCGGCATTCTTTTAAGAATCCCCTTATCTGACAGGCGCTTTGTTTGGATAGATAAGACCTGAGCAATGTTGTGTTCGATTAAAGGAAAAATCCTATCCTGGAATAGTCTCTGAGACCAAGCAGTGCTTTTACGGAAGTTGATGTGGCGTCTGAAATGTGCCCTCATTTCCTTTGAATAACTTCCTTCTAACTAAGTGGCCTTTTGTTGGCACTGTTTGCTTTGGAAAATGACCGACCTAATTAAATGTAGATTTTAATAAACTCGGAGAAATATTCAAACTTACGTTCCATCCCACCTCCCAACCTTGCAAGCAATGTCACAATATTCATTAAACAAGTATAACCACACTCTGCATCCTGTGTATATGTGTGTGTGTGTGTATATACATATACAGCAATAGATGTTAAGCACCGATGCCCATGAAAAAACGTTCCTATTCTGATGTCATTTACGTATTTTGTATCCCGGCAGCAAATTGTTTCTCATGTGGGATTGAAAATTGATATCTGAAATGTTTTGCCTTTTTGTTTTTACTACTTCAAAAAGGATCCCCCACCCCTTGGTTTAGGTAGATTGTTTTAGACAAATTGTATCCAATTAAAAGCTCTGTGTTTTATCCTCTTAATATTGTTTGATTTTTAAAATGTACGTTTATAGTCAGTACAGTCACATCTCTTTGCTCCTTACTGATTCTGGACCCGGTTTCGCAACAACGTCCTCACCTGTTAGCGGTTATTGTAAGGTTTGCCACAATAATCTCCCTGTATTGAGGTGCGGCCCTTGCTCTGCCCTCTTACTTGAAGCGGACAAACTGTCATTGTTTTTAGATCCAGAGTTTTAATCATCTCCAGTTTCTTCAGAACACTGGACCCTTCAGAACACTGGACCCTTCAGAACACTTCAGAACTCTGATTTTTGTGGCATTCAACAATCATATTAAATTTAAATTGTGTTTTGAACACGGTTAAGGTGATAGCGACATCAGGCTTGTGCATGCTCTAGATTACCCAGTGTTTCTCTAATTTACTTTGGATGTGTGTGCAATGCACTTTATATTTATAAATGACAAGAAATGTTCCGAATTCCAGTACTTCCTAGTGTGTTATCACCGAGGTTCACAGGCAGGTTGCCTGAATCTTTTTACGCATTTGCTGTAAGGTTGGAAGGGGATCCATCAGAGTCCTGAAGTGAAGCCCCTCTTTGTGACCACTCAACCTTAACCACAAGTTCTTCACCCAAGGCGTTTCTGATCCCGATGCAGGGGGATCAAAAGCGCTTTGGATTCTGTCTCACATTACATCGCTCCATCAGGCCTTTTGCCTTTTTGAGCTTGGGTCACAGGGCATACGCCTGATACTCACGGCCAGTTTTCCATCATGAATAACTCTAATCGATCAGTCATGACCGCTGTGCAAAGTGCTTCATTTTGACTTCTAATGAGGCCATTAAAGAAAGAAATATAAACAGTCAGGATACAACAGCAAACAGAATCATTTGTAAAAGTACCTTCGTTTGATTTCGTTATTCCCAGTTATGTGGCCGGGTCCCCCCTGCAGGTATCAATTATTGTTTTTTCCTCGAGGAGTCCCTCGGCTCTAGGGAGAGGCAGGCAAAGAAAAAGGGGGAAGTAATGCATAAGGGAAAGCGGCGATCTGAAGGGTACTAATGTGCGTAAGCAAAGCAGGGCTCTGAAGGGTACTAATGTGTGTAAGCAAAGAGTTTGGTTCCCTATCGGCTTGCCCCCGAAGTGTTCTGAAGCTCCCTGAGGTTGTGCGATCGACAATGTGCTGCTTGTTGGAAGCGCTCTCGAAAAACCCTCGGTGTCAGCTCCACGCGTCGGAGGGGTTCTTTCCCCTGGCTCTGATTTCCGTGGGAGGAGAGCTTGCTGACTGACCGGCCAGCATGTGGTGAGCAGGCCTGTAGAGCCAAGGCTGCAGTAGCACCTCTTGGGAAAAGCAGAAGCTTCCCATCCACATGCCCACAGCACCCCACTGCTCTGACCCAAATGCACCCAGTTGCTGACACGACTACAATGCCTGCACAGCTGTCAGGAGGGTACAGAAAGGCCATCTTCCTTTATGCCCCTTCATATTGTCACAAGACTCTTGCTTTGGAGGATAGCTGGTCATGCTGGGGTCTGTAGACCACCTTGCGATTTGCAATCATATAATATTGGGTGTGCATTAGCTCCAAACTTTTGCAAGCTCGGTTATTAACATACCGGGTCATATGATGTCATTCCGCAAACGGCACACTTTACATAAAATATTTGCATTCATAGCGGGGTGGTTGTGATTTTCCATGTGGATAACAAAATGTATCCGCACAATGACTTTCATCAATATGGCAAAAACATAGTGAGATTTTATATGCTGAAAGTTGTGCAATTATTGTTAAACAAGAGTGCAGCAACAGGTGATTATTATTCCCACGCTTTGTGGAAAAAAACGGGGGATATTGTAATCGGCTCTGTCTGTCCGTCCGTCACGCTATCCATTCCTAAACGGTTGTGCAGAAATTCACCAAACTTGGTATTTATAATCAGCACACGGCAAGAAGGTGTGAGAGCAGTATCATTTTTGCCCCGCCCCCTGGATCGCTGAGACGGGGTCAAAAGGTCAAATACCAATAATGCAATTACGGGCACATTTTTAAACATTCTTAATGAAACTTTGTATGTGCAATCAACATGAGGGAATGCAAGAAATATGTATTTAACTGTATTTGCATTTGACCCCTAGTTGATGCCCAAGGGACTGGGAACCTAGGATCACAGGGGTCAAAATGGGGGGGGGGGAATTAACTCAAAATTTGATATTGGGTCATTTCTGGTGAAACTTTCTGCTATCTTTACCTCCACCACCAAAGTTGGATGGAGGTTATGTTTTCACCAATGTCTGTCTGTCTGTTTGTTGGTCTGTCCGTTCGTGAACAAGATATCTCAAAAAGTTGTGGACAGATTCGGACGAAATTTGGCAGAGATGGAGCGTATGTGACACGGACAAAATGATTAGATTTTGGTGAAGATCCGGCTACTAGAATGTTTTTTAAGTGATTCTCCACCATTGGGAGATGCGGCCAAAAACTATACATAGCAGGATATCTCAAAAAGTTATGGATGGATTTGGACGAAACTTAGTGGACATGTTGTGTGTGTGACAAGGAAGAATCGATTCAATTTTGATGAAGATCAGGATCCGGATCCGGCTAGTAGAATTTTTTAAGCGATTCTTCACCATTTGGAGATAGGGCCAAAAACGATATATAGCAGGATATCTCAAAAAGTTGTGGACGGATGATTTCGATTAAATGTGATTCTGTATTGTGATTTTCTAGTCTCCTCTGGGATACAAAACATAAACTGTTCACCTGGCGGAGGTATGCTCTCTACTGAGTGCTGTTCTAGTTAAACTTCGCTCTAGTTAGGAACCGTGGGGATCTGCGAAGGCACATCATCAAATTAGCTCTCGTATCTGTGTTTGCAATCGGTTATGTGGCATGCAGTGTTGTTAAACGTTCAAGGCAAAGTTTAGAATCTGTTATTGCAGCACCACAGCCTCTTATATATTGTTGGGTGTCTGATTGAAGCAAAGTCGTAAATACATGTACATCTATGAAAAAGAGTTGTGTAGCATTTATGTGATGGATTTTCTCTTTTCAACTTCCTCTTTTCATATCAATTTGATTAGAATTGAAAGTTTTTTTTTTTATTGTAGCATTGACCTTCTCCGTGTGAAAATAATATTGCACAAACAATTTGGGGCAAATGTGCATGCGCTGTCCAAGCTCTGCCCCTGCCAAATATTCTAATATTATAGATTGTGTTTCGAGTGACAACTCCTTTAGCTGGGAATAGTCACATAAGGTGATCATATATTTCACAGATTGCTAATCAAAACAAATTTTAAGATTTTTACCTCTGCTACCGAAGGTGGGTGGACTTTATGTTTGTTTGTTTGTTTGTTTGTTTGTTTGTTTGTGAGCAAGATATCTCAAAAAGTTAAGGATGGATTCTGATGAAACTTGGTGGACATGTTATAAGGACGAATCGATCCGATTTTGGTGAAGATACGGATATGGACGGATTAGTCAGGTTCACCATGTTTTTTCGTTCAAAATTTTTGGAGATCAGCAAATCTATACATTTTTGGAATATTCAGAGCACGAGGAATCCAAAAATTAATGTTGGCATTTGCGAATTAATTTTGCCGAAAATGACACTTAGGACAGTGATGAAGATCTGTAAAAGCATATTCCTGAACGGTATATTTCCTGAACGGAACGGAACGGTATAGACCTTGTAGATCCTGTGTATCGGACTTATAGTTCAATCTGATACTAACAAGACTGCTTTCTTGCTTTATAAACCCAAACCTATAACTTCAAAGGACTTGCAATATCATGTATTATGTAATACAGTTATATCACAAATATAAAGACAATGGTTTTCAATTACCTTTGTTTGTTGCTTTTCTATAATCCTGAGCACTATTTTGAGGCCTTTATTGGATTCCCTGACCCAGAAAACATAGGATTAGCATATTTAATGAAGTTTCTAGGTTGACTCGAAGCCGAGATAGCGCAAAATATGTATTTTATGGCGGCCATTTTGAAAATCCAAAATGGCGGCCATGCAGGTGTCTGTGCAAATGCCAACATTGATTTTCGGATTCTCCATGCTCTGATGATTCCAAAAATGTACAGGTTTGCTAATCTCCCAAAATTTTGAACGAAATTATATTTGTTAACATAGTGAACCTGACTAGATACTACGGTTCAAAATTTTTTGAAGTGATACTTCACCATTGATAGATTAGGCCAAAAATAATATATAGGATGATATTTCAAAACGTTATGGATGGATTTGGACAAAACATTGTGGACAGGTCGAGTGTGTGACAAGGACAAATGGATTAAATTTTGGTGAAGATCCAGATGCAGATCCGGCCTATCAGTGGGAAACAAAATGTAAACTGTTCAGCGGATGGCCGTTATAGTTGTACATTTTCTGTAAACAGTACAATGGCCCATTATGTGAAAGGCAAGCAGTTATGGCATTGAATTTGGATGGGCCCTTCTCTTCACACACATGGATGTCACACACATGGATGGGATTTTCTCGGACAGGAGTGTAGCAATAACAGCTCTTAATTGCTGAGCTCATGAGAGTTGGCAATTTGTAATGGCGATCTTGAAGGGAAAGAAAAGTCTCAAAGGGAGAATCTGGACATGGAGAAATAATGACTTTTTGATGGATTCCCACTACCAGGGACATGAAATCATTTTGACGTTCAATTTTCAGCTCAAATTTCTCCATTATTAATGTACTGAGCGAATCCGAGTCAAAGGTTGGAGTTGCTGTGACCCTGGCACACATGTTCGAGAAAGTGATGAATGGAAGTGTGCTGTAGCTGTATGGGGACCGTTTGTTTTCACTAATGCATCCGTCATCATTTATTGTGACAGAGGAAAAGCAAACGTCACCATTTTCCTTGAGCTGCGCACAATACTCTGTGGAGGAAGCATTTTACTTCTTGTCTTTACACCTGTTGTACTATCTCCATATTTGTATTCGGCATCTGTAGTCCTGTTGTAAAAAAAATTCCATCGTATCCTTTCTGAAATTCGTTCATCGTAAATTCAATCATGAGCAAGCTATTTGCTTTTGCAAGATTGCCGCATGATCGACGTGCACGGGAAATGCAGGTAACACACAATACAGAGGTGGAGTAGACTCTCGATTGTTAAGACAAATAAACTGTTCACCGCAGATCATTCATCCAAACAGATATTTATCTTAACCCAGTATTCACAATCATAATGTATTTATTTATGTATAAATTTAATTTAACATGACTTTTCTCAATATAAAAGTTCATATAATTACTAAGATACTATGCAAATGTGTTTTTTATTTATTTATTTATATATTATGCCTCATTTTACTTTTTTGGTGTGTTTTTAGTTATTGTGGGTGTCATTACCCGGCGCACGCAAAGCAAAAAAAACAGAACAAAAACAAACAAAAAACAGGCAGTTGGTTCACTTTGTCTCCCTGTGTGTTTACAAACATCAGTTTATGATCGAGGAACAACTTCATTTCAATTGAACGTCATATTTTGAGCACAAATGGGAAAGCTAACCTATAGTTTAACAGAGGCTCTGAACTCGTCCTGATCAAACATACAACATAATTTTTAAGCAGTGAAGCCGCTTCAATATTTGGCGAAATCCATCCGTCAAAAATGAAGAAGAATAACTTCTTTAACCCACCGTGTTTTATTTTAAAGGATAATTCTAAAGGGTAATTCTAAAGGGTTCCAAAGGATAATTCCAGGGGGTTTTGAAGGGTAATTGTAATGGGTTTTGTTTGTTTTTAGGCTTTGCCTATTTCATACTAAAAATGCCAAACTGAACCACTTCCTTTGGACATGGGAGTGATTATTTTTTCTTACTCCGTCTGCGTGTCAGTCAGTCAAACAAGTTTGAAAATCATTCCAAACAGGAAACTTACTGTTTTTAAGGATGTCATAAAGGACACAAACAACAGGCGTGGAGAACTAATGTAATGTGTTAAATAAGGAGGTGTAAAAGAAACTGCATCATTTGAGGTAAATGTCCGATTATTATTTTTCTGGAACCCTTAAAATCACCTCTTTATTTAATTTTAATTATATACATACTTGAACACTGTAGAACACCGATCACCTTATTGCCACTTTCAAAACCCTTCCGTTAGCACCACTTGGACAAAATATTACGGTATTTTACATCATCACAACCAATCAAATTTGCCGCTTGCTGACCCCACCCATGCCCCTGCTTCTCAAAACTGTGTGGGGTAAGGTATGGACTCTCTAGAGTCGAGATCATACAAGTTTTTGAATGCTCAACTTATTACAGAAACCTTGTTTTAGTAGTTTAGTCCCTTTTCAAACCTCATAATGCACTAAAATAAAACATTGGCCTTTTGAAAATATTTGTCTACCTGCGAGAGTTGTGGAGATGGACGTAAACATTCCAAAAGCACTCGGAGAACGTTGAGAAGGAGGATGTTGAACTGTGACTTTTATCTCCAAAACTGTCTGGTCTCGTTGGCAATGTAAATGTGATGTGCACAGTACCCCATGACAAATTTTAGGCCGACCATCCCAATCATTCTACCCATTGAACCAGTGTGCTCGCAAAATCACACGATAGGAAACTGTTATGAAATTGCAGTGCTTTATCCTGCAGCATATGTCTGGAGATAGAAACCTTTTTCTTTCCCCAAGTACTGAAACAAAAACAGTAAATCCTCTTCCATATGCTCACAATGTCTGCCAACAGTAACATATTTTCACTGCTTCTTTGTTACAAAATCATTGCAAAATTTCCCTTCTAAATTCTTCAACTAGCCAAAGCTGCACACAACTTGCGCCACGAGCAGAGCGAACCGGTATCGTGAGCCAGACTCGTAATAGATTTGCAAGCATTCGCACAGGCAACAGCTGCAAGCTTTATCCTCTTTTGATCAAGCCTTCATGCGAGGCTTAGTCTTGCCTTTGTCAACTCGTTTTTACAAAGCAAAAATAACACGAAATGAATGTCCGGAAAAAAAGGTGAATGAATACTGGGTGAGTAAGTGGATACACGTAACAGTCTTTCAGGGATACGCTTTAATTGACTGAATGGAAAGTGCTGTGTTCAGCAGCGCTGATCTAAAAATGACTTTATTCTCGAATGTTTTTGGATTTTCCATTTGTAAACCATGGTAATCGGATTACATGCATTTGACTCTCGCCATTCAAATACCCGCCAATTATTATTCAATAATTATATTGTGAGGCCATGTAGACCACTCTCGATTATAATGCCACCAATTCAAAAAGTCCTGAGCTATTTTTTATGCCTCCGCCCCCGAAGGTGGCTGGAGGCATGATGTTTTCGGGTTGTCCGTCCGTCCGTCTGTCCGTATGGGCTAAACCTCGTTTTTCTCAGCAACCACATATCAGATTGAGACTAAACTTTCAGGGTAGGAGTGACACTCATGCAGAATGTTTCAATGATAATTGTGATGTCATTGGTCACGTGTATGGCAGCCATGTTGGAGTAAATGCAAATAATAATAAGAAATTTTCTCTGAAACCGCTGAATGGACAAATTTGAAACTTGGCACATTGCCAAGTACTCCCAATGGGGAACAACAGCATGGTAATGTTGACATCATCGGTGAAGTGGTATATTAGCCAAAAATGTTTTAATCAAATTCCTTATCCTAAAAATCTGAAATTCCATGCACATGACCGATGACACCTTTGTATTGAAATATTAAATTTATGACATCATAGGTCACATGGTTTGGTTAGCCATATTGGATTTAACCTAAAACCCTAAAAAAAACATCTTCTCCCAAACCACTAAATCGATTGACTCGAAACTTTATGTGTGTCATTGACTGCGCATGGCGATTAAAAGATGACCACAAAAACGTCATTGGTCACATGGTGTGGCAGCCATATTGGATTGAAGGAAAATATTAAAAATTATATCTCTGAAACCGCTTACCCTGCCGATGCGAAATTTTACAAATATCATCAAACACCATTGTTGCATGTATGTTTGAAAATTATGACGTCGTAGGTCACGTGGTTTGGCAGCCATCGTGGAAAGAAAAATGAACCTTATCCGATCAACACGAAACTTCGCAAACGTGATACCCTATTTTGTCACGCTTCGCAAACATTTTTAAGGTCATATGTCACGTGGTGTGGCAGCCATATTAGCTTGAAAGCCGATAATTAGAAAAATCTCTTCTCTGAAACCACTTCACCGATCGATGTGGAACCTGTCATGTCTGGTGAAAATGTGATACTTGAAAACAGCCGAAGGGGTTTAAATCAAACTTTTTATTTATAGGACAGTGAATGAGGGCATCTACTCGTTGTGGAGCGGATATGCGGAGGCATATTGGCGACAGTCGCATTGCTCTAGTTTGTATTTAAGTTAGAGATATATTGCTTTCACTGTACAGCAAACAGCAATTAAAACCTGCATGCATCTGCTTATGCTACTTAATCATACAAGAATTGTCGAGTGTCAATTCGGAGCCTCCATTATGATGACTCCCGATGGAATGTCACAAAATATAATGTAAAAATTTGGTAATAGAGATCTGTTACGTTTTGGAGATGCTGTTGGACAATCTGACACATTCGGTATAAGTAATAACGTACGTAGTTCCAGGAGTTTCTGACATATCAAACATTTCCTACAATGGCACGTGACTTATTTAGCTCTTTATAAGGTGTCTTCTAATGTTTTCACCCTCTCTTTCCCATGTCTTTCAATAACGCAGGTATCTCAATCTTGGCAGACATATGTCCAGAGAGAGTACTTCCTCAACTACTTCAAGAGTATGGCACTTGCCAACCACAGCGTGGACTGATATCTCAGCATCCCACAATCTCTGCTCCAAATCTTCTTGCTTTCCCCGTTGGTAAAGACACGTCAGAGGGGGTCGGCTCTCACGCTGCATACAGGGCTGAGCGAACCACAGAAAGTCGGATGAAGCTGGGAGAGGCTTTGATGCGAGCTACTCGGGCTCTTGGTGGGTTTTCCGATGGTGGTACTTTTGATAATTCAAAGTTGTCTGTTGTTTTGCAGTTTCTTTATTTTGTCATGTCAGAGATACATTTCTCAGACCAAAGACAAGTTGATATATTATCTTGCACAAGTTGCACAACGAACAAATTTCTAAAATGCATTATCAAGTATTCTTGTGATTAACTTCATTCAATGCTTTAGGAAGGAAGAAAAAAGTAGAAAAATAATTTCATACAAAGTTGAGGATCATCGAAGAGGCAAAAAAGTGTATGTATTTATTTATTTGCATTTTAATTCCAGGCGAGAAGGCAACAAAAGGTGAAAATTTTGAAAGGGGGTGGATACTTTTTATAGGCACTGTAGATTCCAGTAGATCTAGGCTCGGGCCTCAAGAACGCCGGAGGTGTGTTCAGTTACCAGGTTTATTTTAGAGCACTCGCCAAGTGGCTTCAGCACTCAAGCAAGCACTCCATTTGAAACCTTTGATTTGGAATGCCTGGCTTGGCAAGTGATAGATAGCTGCTTGGTAACTGAACATACCCCAGGTTTCTTCCATTTCATGATATTGTTAAACAGCAGTAGTGACTGTTTCCAAAGTTAATCATACGTGTTTGTGGTTTATAATATTTAGGGGTGCCACACAAAATGCTACGGTAAGCTATTTATAAACATTAACAAGGCGCTTGTTCAAGGAGGAAACACCATTTATTTGGGGAGGAGGCTATAAAACCATATTATGAGTTAGTTTTGTTTTGTAATAACATTACTATTAATGCTATTATAATTTGTGTTATTACCCTCGCCAGAGGAGAGGGTATTGCAGATAAGTCTGTTTGTTACTTGCTGGAAAAGTACACAGAGTACAAAAAAAAGTAAAGTTCAAAAAAATACACTACTTACTTTGTTACTTACTGTTTCACAGCACCACTTAGTTGTCTGCGACATAAGGGTGAAAGGTGCGAGGAGAGCTCGGCGGGTGAAGTACCAACCGAGAATGAAGGTTTGGAGATTGAAAGAGGTGACAGTGAGGGAGGCATTAATAGAGAGGCTGAGTATGGTAGAGGATGATGTGGTTGAGCTTGAAAGTGGTTGGATGTCAATGAAAGATAGTCTGTTGGGAGCCGTTGGTGAGGTATGTGGATGGACAAAAGGACCACCGAGGCACTCGGAAACATGGTGGTGGGATGATGAAGTTGGAAAGAGGATTGACGAGAAGAGGAAGAAGTTCAAGGAGTGGCAGAAGGCGAAGGGTATGGGAGCAGAAAAAGCAGAGCATGAAAGTTATAAGGCTGCAAAGAAAGAGGTAGCAAAGGCGCAGGAGGCATGGAGGAAAATGTTCGGAGAACGCTTGGATTCGGAAGAGGGTCAGAGAGCGGTATTCAGGATTGCAAAGCAGATAGCGAAAGAGAGGTGTGATGTGATGGGGGTGAGTTGCTTGAAGGATGAAGTGGGACAAATCGTTGTGGACCCAGGTGGAATTAAAGGAAGATGGAAAAGATATATGGAAATGCTGTTGAATACAGAGAATGAATGGGATGGCAACATAGAGAGTAACCCAGTTTTAGGACCGGCAGAGAAGATAACAGAGAAGGAAGTTGAGGAAGCGATAAAAGCAATGAAGAGTAGAAAAGCGGGAGGGTCGACGGGAGTTGTGGGAGATGTGTTGAAGGCAGCAGGAAGTTGGGGTGTGAAGAGAATGACAGAGATCTGTAATCTGGTGGTGAAAGAAGGCCGCATTCCAGTGGATTGGGAACCGAGTACCCTCGTCCCTCTATACAAGCGGAAAGGTGACCCTCTGGAGTGTGGCTCGTACCGAGCGATAAAGTTATTGGAGCATGGAATGAAGGTATTGGAAAGGGTGTTGGAGAGGAGGATAAGGAAGAAGGTGAAGATCGACGAAATGCAGTTTGGATTGATGCCGGGAAGAGGAACAACAGACGCTCTCTTTATTGTGAGGCAGTTGCAGGAGAAGTACATGGAGAAGAGCAAGAAGTTGTTTCTTGGGTTTGTTGATCTGGAGAAAGCATTCGATAGGGTTCCACGCGAAGTATTAACATGGGCATTGACGAAGTTAGGAATGGAGGAATGGTTGATCAGAGTAGTGATGGCAATGTACAAAAGAGCGCGCACAGCTGTAAGGACGAAGGACGGGAACAGTGGTGAGTTTGAGGTGAAGGTGGGAGTGCATCTGGGGGTCGGTACTAAGTCCACTACTATTTGTAGATCTGGTGTTGATTGCGGAAAGTATGGATGGACTGAAGGAAAAGATGAACAAGTGGAAGGAATGTATGGAGACAAAAGGTCTGGAGGTGAATATCGGAAAGACGAAGGTGATGGCAAGTGGTAAAGCATGTGGTGAGGTGGAAAGAACTGGGAAGTGGCCATGTGCTGTGTGCAGTAAGGGTGTCGGAGTGAACTCCATTCAATGTACAATGTGCGCTAAGTGGGTTCATCAAAAATGTAGTGGTCTGATCGTGTCATTAGCCAGTGTGGCAGCTACATTCAAATGTAAGGTGTGCACAGAGGGAGCTGCAGATGGAGGAAATGTTGAGTTGGATCTTGGAGACGGCGTGAAGCTGGAAGGTGTGAAAACATTTTGCTACCTCGGAGACATGCTGAATGGAGAATGTGGATCAGACTCGGCAACGGTTGCTGGAGTGAGATGTGCATGGAAGAAGTTTCGGGAACTGAGTGGCGTGCTGATGAGGAGGGGAGTGTCGTTGAAGCTGAAGGGAAAGGTGTATGCTGCATGTGTGAGAAGTGTTATGATTTATGGGAGCGAGACATGGGAAATGAACGTAGAGCAGCAACGAAGGCTGGAAAGGGTGGAAATGCGAATGATTCGGTGGATGTGCGGAGTATCGTTGAGAGAGAGGAAGCCAAATGATGAATTGCGAAAGATGATGGGAATAGAGCCTGTGATTGATGCTGTGAAGAGGAACAGGTTGAGATGGTTTGGTCATGTGTTGAGGAAGGATGAAAGTGACTGGTTGAGAAGAGTGATGGAAATGAATGTAGAAGGAAGTAGAGGACGGGGAAGACTGAGAAAGACTTGGCTAAAGATGGTGGAAGAAGAAATGCGGGCAAGGAGGTTAACAAGGAGAGATGCAGAAAATAGGGAAAAATGGAGAAGATTGTCATGGGGACCGCAAGGCTAACCCCGCTCTTGCAGGGAAAATGGCCTTAAAATGCATGTTGTTGTTACTTGCCGGAAAAGATTCCGTCAGGTATGTTGATCGGTTGGTTTGTCTGTTTGTCTGTCTATTTGTCTGTCTGTCTGTTCGCAGTACTACGTCTACACCGTTGCACGTAGAATCGCCAAACTTTACACACATATTTGTCTTGCCCTGGAATAGACTGTGCCCAATTGTTAACTCTCTCGGCCCAAGGCCTCAATTATGACGTCATAATTTGATAATTCGACAACTAAAAAACTTCGTCCAATCAAGATGCAATTTCTTGAGCGACATGACGGCATAAACTGGTGGAGAAAAAAAATAATGATGACGTCATCGGTCACGTGGTTCGGCCGCCATCTTGGAAAAGGTGAAAAACTTTGCACCTCTATGTCTCCGAAAGTGCTGAATAGAACAAATTGAGACATGGCTCATTGTAAAGAGCTCTCCATGGGGAATAAAATAATATGTTCATGATGATGTCATTCGTGCCTCCATTATGACGTCAGAATTCGACAAGTACAAAACTTCATCCGATCAAGATGCAATTTCTTGAGCGCCATGTCGGCATAAACTGGTGGAGAAAAAAACATAATGATGATGTCATCGGTCACATGGTTCGGCCGCCATATTTGTCCAAAATGGCCGATAAAAAGTACATTCCGGCATGTCCTCGGTCTCTGATCGATTTTTCATTTGTTTGTCTGTTTGTTACTTGCCGGAAGAGATTCCGGCAAGTATGTTGATCGGTTGGTTTGTCTGTTTGTCTGTTCGCAGCACTACGTCTACACCGTTGCACGTAGAATCGCCAAACTTTACACACATATTTGTCTTGCCCTGGAATAGACTGTGCCCAATTTTAAACTCTCTCGGCCCAAGGCCTCCATTATGACATCATAATTTGATAATTTGACAAGTACAAAACTTCATCCAATCAAGATGCAATTTCTTGAGTGACATGACGGCATAAAGTGGTGGAGAAAAAAAAGAATGATGACGTCATCGGTCACGTGGTTCGGCCGCCATCTTGGAAAAACTTTGCACCTCTATATCTCCGAAAGTGCTGTATAGAAAAAATTGAGACAACACGGCCCAAGGCCTCCATTATGACGTCATAATTTGATAATTCGACAAGTACAAAACTTCATCCAATCAAGATGCAATTTCTTGAGTGACATGACGGCATAAAGTGGTGGAGAAAAAAAAGAATGATGACGTCATCGGTCACGTGGTTCGGCCGCCATCTTGGAAAAACCGAAAAACTTTGCACCTCTATATCTCCGAAAGTGCTGTATAGAAAAAATTGAGACAACATGGCTCATTGTAAAGAACTCTGCACGGGGAATAAAATATGTCAATGATGATGTCATTGGTGCCTCCATTATGACGTCATAATTCGACAAGTACAAAACTTCATCCGATCAAGATGAAATTTCTTGAGCATCATCAAGGAATAAATTAGTTTCGAAACAAATAATGATGACGTCATCGGTCACGTGGTTCGGCCGCCATATTTGTCCAAAATGGATGATAAAAAAGTACATTCCGGCATGTCCTCGGTCTCTGACCGATTTTTCATCTGTTTGTTTGTCTGTTTGTTTGTCTGTTTGTTTGTCCGCACAGAATAAATATGATTTTCTCTGCAGCCATTGGTCCGATCTTCAGGAAATTTTCACCATAGGTGCAACTCAACCTGAAGAATGTTTTAATGATATTTATGACGTCAAAGGTCACGTGGTTCGGCCGCCATCTTGGAAAAACCGAAAAACTTTGCACCTCTATATCTCCGAAAGCGCTGAATAGAAAAAATTGAGACATGGCTCATTGTAAAGAACTCTCCACAGGGATAAAATATGTTAATGATGATGTCATAGGTGCCTCCATTATGATGTCATAATTCTACAAGTACAAAACTTCATCCGATAAAGATTAAATTTCTTGACCGTCCTGTAGGCATAAATTGGTCGAGAAAAAAAATGTTGATGACGTCATAGGTCATGTGGTTCGGCTGCCATTTGAAAAATCCGAAAAACGTTGCATCTCGATATCTCCAAAAGCGCTGCATAGAAAAAAATGAGACATGGCTCATTGTAAAGAACTCTCCATGGGGAATAAAATATGTTAATGATGATATCATAGGTGCCTCCATTATGACGTCATAATTCGACGACAAATACAAAACTTTATCTGATCAAGATGAAATTTCTTGAGCATAATCTAGGAATAAATTGATTTAGAAAAAAAATATTGATGACGTCATCGGTCACGTGGTTCGGCCGCCACATTTGTTTTAACACAAAAGCCTTGAAACCACTGAAAATATATTCTGGCGAGGGTTTGCAATCTCTGTTTGCTCTTTTTCTTGTCATTTATGTTATTAGAAGCAGCCTGCAAAAATGCCATGATAAGCTATCTTAAGACAAATATACACCTCAACACAGACTTTGCCCGAGGCGGACAACCCCTGTGAGAATGGGGTCAAATTAAGTAGCAAAAACCTCCAACGTGTGACCCTTAGCCCTCCTGTCAAGTTTGATTGAGATTGGATGAGTAATCACCAAATGTATCGCAGTCAGACAGACAGACACCAAATTGTGTGTTTTCGTATGATGACTAGATGGCACTCGAGTCTAATATATATATATATATATATATATATATATATAGTCACGTGAAAAAGTAAGTACACCCCATGTAAAGTTTTGACTTTTTCAACATATTTCAACATACAGCTAATTATTGAGTACCAGCTTGCTGGGATGAATGATCACGGTGTTTATCCCGATTTAGAATAGGTACACCGTATCCATGCGCATCGTAAGAGGCGACCAAGGGTTGGCGTCAGGAAGGGCATCCGGCCATAAAAACGTTGCCTCAAACAGGGAACCATGAGCTCATGGGGCCCGCAAGGCCAACCCCTGCTCTAGCGGGGAAAATGGCCTTTAAAAAACCATCATTCATTCATTCATATTCTATCATGCCTATAATGCCATCCAGGTGTTGGCTTAGCGGTTAGGGTGCCGGCTTGGGATCCTAGGATCCTGGGTTCGAATCCCGGTCGATCGCTGAATTAACGCCAGGGGGGTTGACTCAGCCTGTCATCCTTCTGAGGTCGGCAAATTGAGTACCAGCTTGCTGGGATGAATGACCACGATGTGTACCCCGATTTAGAATAGGTACACCGTATCCCTGCGCATCGTAAGAGCGTGACCAAGGGTTGGCGTCAGGAAGGGCATCCGGCCATAAAAAAAACATTGCCTCAAACAGGGAACCATGATTGTCATGGGGCCCGCAAGGCTAACCCCCGCTGTAGCGGGGAAAAATGGCCTTAAAACGATCATTCATTCATTCATTCATTCATTCATATGCCTATAATGCCAAACTTTGGATAAATTATCAAACCGTCTTTGCAATCCACATTTTAACATTCTCTTTAATGCAAACCATTGTAACAGCTGATGAAAAACAAAACCTTTTATCCAAGATTTTCTGCCCCCGTTAAACAAATGACCACATCTTTAAAATATATTTGTGAACATTTCCATGTCTGAGAACGAACTGTAGACAGGTCGCAACTCTGTCACATAAGTTCGGATGGAAATTGCAAATTGGCCGAGGTGCTGATACACAATGGCTTACTCTTTCCAATAGGCAAAGTGGGATATTTTACATCCACCGGCAAATGCGAGCAGATATGATGTCCACTTTGATGTCCTTCCAAAGGATGGCCTACTCACTACCGCCATCACCAAAAGGTGGATGGAGGCTGTTTTCACCACTGTCTATTTGTCTGTCTGTGAGCAAGATATCTCAAAAAGTTACAGACAGATTCATACGAAATTTGGTGGACAGATTGGGTGTGTGACAAGGGCAAATTGATTATACTTTTGGTGAAGATCTGATTCTGGATTCTAAATATATATTTTTAAAGATTCTTAAGCATTGAAAGATGGGGCCAAAACTATATGCATACTGTATAGCACAATATTTCAGAAAGTTGTGGACGAGTTATGACAACATTTTGTGGATGAGTTGTGTACCTGACAAGAAAAAGCCGATTAGATTTTGGTGAAGGTCCGGCTTTTCAGTTAGATACAAAACGTAAACTGTTCAGCTTGGCGGAGGTATACACTCTACCGAGTGCCATCCAACATTGTTGAGTTGAGTTCAGAATCAAACCCAGACTAGGTAGCTTAAAGGTGAGTACTCGATATTCTGTGCTATCCAGTCAGCCCTGTTGCTCATTATTCTTTCTCTTAAATATGATATTGAAATATAACCGATGTGGTCAGAGTAAAATTGAAAATGTTTTGTGCTGTATTCGTTGCTTTACATGCGTTTGTTATTGTTTTCACTGCAGATTATTGACTGATAGTTTGGGTGTAATGGACACCATATTTCTTAGACGATTCCATTTCACATCCCGTTGGCCTAAGTCAGCACTGTTGGCCCAACCATTATATTTTACACACGCCCAAGCCTATATGGCAGCATGAGTCAGCTGAGGCAAATCTGGCTGAAGATCAGGGTGCAAAAGCTGTACACTCCAATGACTTCCTTGCCTGTGATGTCATGTGACTGAGGAAACGGCACCGCACTCATCCTCGCCACCAGGTTCTCATCACCGGTCGGGGTTTGGTTTGGAGGTGGTGGAGTGGGTTAAGGTTAAGGGAGACCTCACGTAAGTCTTATGTCATTTTCAAACCTCCTGTTCCAGCTCTCTAATCACCCATAAAGAGCCCCTGCATGTCACAGAACCTACTTGCGAGTTACTTTTGCACCAAATTGTCCAGCCAATCTCTCTTTTCAAGGCATGACTGCTTTCCATTGCACTGAGCAGCATTATGCCGCAGGCTCTAAACTGTTTAATGCTTTGCAGGACAGCACCAGAGCCAAGCTCAGGCCGCATGTTTAGACAGCCTCCAGCAACGAGGTTATGGCTGTGCCTTAGACGTTTCTGAGGAGACGTTAGTTTCAGATTGAAGCCCGTGATTTGCTTAGGCCTTAGAGTGACCCCTTGCCAACGAGGCACATGTGCTCTCTAAAATCCTTAGTCCAAGTTTGAGTGCAGGGACAGAGTAAGAATGCTTGATGTTTTTCAGGGGACAAGAAAGCAATTAATTGAAAAGCCGTCCAAAAAATCACATCTCTCAGAAGGTAAGCCCCTCGGCACAGCATGAAAACCATTGTGTGTTTCTCAGAATGTGCCTTTCACCACACTGTTGCACAAACATGGGTTTTCAGGCACAGCAGGATGCAGTGGTGCCTTCAGACATTGATTTTAAAAATTATGCAAGGGTCCATCATATGCCAATGCCCTTCACATCAGCGAAACATAAAAGGTACCGTGAAGGCTGCTGCTAATTAAATGGATGACTTTACATATCTTCTTCCGATGTAAAATAGTGTTGTTATGTGTGTAACAAGGCCATGGTACTGGCAGTCCTCCTTCTCAGTGGTTGTCCCTTTTCAATTTACTTGTAAACTTTTGTGGATACAAAATAAGATCCAAGGAGGCAGCAGGAAGCACTTGTAGCAAGAGGGACTCGTAAATTTTTCCTGAATGCCTTTGGTGCAAGTCAACTCTTCACTTGGAGGGCTTTGGTCCTTTTGCTTTTTAAAAGACATTGCTGACACAGACTTTTGAGCCGAGGCTGATGTCTTGCCAAATGACCAGCACGTAAGCGTTGATGCCATCAGTGTGCAAGTTCTCGTCTCGCTCTAGGCTTTGCTAAACGTGCTCTTGGCAACAGGCCAGGCTTTGAAGTGTCTGCTGGGCCAAGAACACTCTTTGAACCTAGCTGGAAGTGGTGCCACCTCCCCACTCTGTGGGGAGCTCTGGGATTACACGGCCGGCGCGGCAGGGTCACAGAGCTGAGCCGGGGGTCAGCACGTGCTTCCTGCCACAAGGAACGCCCTCCCTGGCCTGAAGCCACTCACAGCCTTTTGGGTTCATCAAGGAGGAAGGAGGAAAAAAAAGAAAACCTGGCGCCAATCCCACGCTTCTCGATAAGCCATCCGGCCAGAACGTCTTGCCACAGTTGCTCTATAGGTCGTGCGCTTTGAGAAGATGACCTCTGAATATGAATATACAATCATGAAAATGGCAGATGTTAAATTTTGCTTTGTATTTAGCACAGCATTGAATCGCTTCATCATTACCCTTGCTGAGTTTGGAGAACCAAGATGTTTGTTCTCCTACTAAAACTGCACTTGTACAAAATACATAAATCGCAAGCTGAGTTTCCATTGAGCCACTCTTCAGCTTCACTTTCCGCACGGAGCAGGAAAGTAAGTTATTGCCTGATAACTTTCACATTGATGAAGAAGTCTTCCCGCATGCTTGAGGATTTGAGTGTCCAACAGTGATGACAAGGATTTGAGTGCTCAACAATGATGTTCAATGTACCAAAGCTTGTCCAAAGCAAGCATGTTTTGGGAGGCCTTCTGCTCTGCAAAACATGTGGAGCAGGTGAGTGCGCAGCTGACGCTGTGCTTCATACGTACTGGGTTTGGCTCGTGGCAAAGCGCCTCGTAACGTCTGAAAACAGTCAGCCAAAAACGTGGCCTCCTTTGCCATTAAATGAGGCTGATGTTCACAACTCAAAAGTCCATCAACTGGGTGGGGGACCTTTTTAGCATAATGCAGAGGCAGGCACGGCAGTACGCATCTGGAAGAGATTTGTGAGGGAAAACAGGACTCGTCAGAGACTTTGTATATTAACTGCAGAGTATTACGTTTCGCCAAGTCGGTTGAATGCTGACAGCTGTCCTGCATATGTGATAATGTCCCGCTGTATTCCGACGATGATGCAGGTACATTATTGGCCGGGTAAAGGCAAAATTTACTGGTTGATGTAAATTTCCAGGGAGCACTTCATCCTGGTCATTTTCACGATGGTATATTGCCAGAGGTTGATGCTGAACATGTTGCAGGAAGTAACTTAATTGTTAAACCAATAATCTTACTAATTTTAACACATTCGATCTTTATTGTCATTTCATATAACTTTACAACGAACTCGTTTAGTTCTGTGATTTTTCAAGATAAAAAAAAAATTTTGTCTCGTGCTTCTTTTTCGATATCATTCAAAAGTGCAGGAGGTGAGGGCTAAAGTTTGTGCTTCATTGTGCCTATTTTTAAGATGTACCTGTGCGATAACTTTCTGCCTGAATTGCTAACATTCTGTGGTTATCGCCTCGAAAAGAAAATATTTGCACATTTTCAAAACGTGTTTATAGTTCGTATCATTTAAGTGGAATAGTTGCTCTCACAAGGATATTGACCCTATCTTCTAATCGAGGTAAGCTATGTCTTTCCATTGTGTTTTTATCTATGATAAATGCTCATTATGAGATGAAGTTATATGAACCATGCTGGCATAGCATGTCATGCTGATCAATGTTGGCGTGTTGCTGCATGAGCCAAAGGTGATGGATTGTGCATTCTCAGCCTGGTGTCCTGTGAGGGATGCTTTTAGGCGCATCCTTAGCTTAGCATGAAGACACAGAGGGCTACCTCTTGGCGCCAGGCACGACTGGCCGTGATGACCTGTTTGGTTTTCATGCAGGTGTATTATGTTCAAAGCACATATCTAAGCATCTCTTGCTTCTTGTTATATTAGAGTAGACGCCTTCTGCCGTTTTCAATGAGAAAACCTGTTGACAAAGTCCGTGAAATTTTTTTCAATGTAATTTATTATTAATATTTTGTACTTCCTAGTTTGAGAAGCTACATTGGGAGATATTGCAGTTGAAAACACAACGAGTATAAGTAGCTAGGCCTTATATTTATGCATCTGTTTCCATGACACTTTGTGCCATTTGGACCACATAGCGCAGCAATTGTTCAAATGGCACCTCCCCGGATCCTCAATGCATTCGCCTAGCTCTGCCCATTCGGTCTGAGGAACACTTCAAAGTGGTCTTGTTCATTCTAACAAGCTGCACATTTCCTCTGGCAATACTACACCGCTTTTGTAGCGTTCCGAGACAAGGCGGTCCTTTCTTGGGAAAGGGATATGGCGACCCTGGCAGGTCTGAAGGTGGGAGGGAAAGGATGGCAGTACCAGTGCTTACTGCTGGTGGGAAAAGCCACAAGATTTCCGATCTGGAAGCATTATTGCTAAGGTTCCGGACATCTCGCTGTGTGAGGCTTCGTCCGTCTGGTCTTTCCATTTATCAGACAAAGCAGAATTCCTGAAGTTAGACCATACTCGAAACACCTAACTTACGTTCTGTCCCACTTCACATCCTCCCCTCTCCAATTCCCCTGTTTGTTATTTAATTGAACAACGAAATCTGCCCATTGTCTCATTGGACAGATGATAGAAACACAGTCATGATGTTACTCGGAATCAATATTTTGCAGAGTAAAATTAAAATTTAGAATCTCTTGGTTGAATGAATTCTAAGTTGTGGACATAATGTGAGTACTGTTCATCAAACACAGATGCAACAGTTTTGGCCTTCAAACCAGAGCCAGCTCAAATGATCATTCGTACCCTTTATGGACAGTCTTTTCCTGAACCCATCTTCTTTGCTTCATTGTCTGGCAGATGTGGTCACTTTTTTAATCACATTGGAAGATCAGAGACAATGCAGTGTGACTGACTGCAGACACCAGTCACAAACTATGAGCCATATTGTAAATTAGTACCTATTTATCTTTGCCGGTGGCATTTCAAACTTAACATGAATCTACCCTAGGAACTATCCAAAAGATTACCAATCTCGACTTGGATATCTCAACGATGCGAAAACTCTTTTGTCATACTAAAGTAAAAATGTGTTATAAAAAACGCTTTATACGGCCTTCGTTGTTTTTGTTATTGTTGATTTAAAAAACCACCTTTAGAGGCCATTTTTCCCCGCAAGCGGGGGTTGGCCTTTTTCGGGAACCGTGGTTGTTGTTGTTTTTCGGTCCCCTTTTTGAAGCAATGTTTTACGGCCGGATGCCCTTCCTGACGCCAACCCTTTTTGCCGCCTTTAACGACAAACAGGGAATTACCAGTGAACTGGTCCTCAATTAGCCGACCTCGGAAGGATGACAGGCTGAGTCAACCCCCCTGGCGTTAATTCAGCGATCGACCGGGATTCGAACCCAGGATCCTAGGATCCTAAGCCGGCACCCTAGCCGCTAGCCCAACACCAGGGTTATTGTTGTTATTATTTTGTTATAATTATAATGTTATAATGTTATTAATATAATGTTATTGTTGATTACTAGTGCTAATTCATGTGAATATGCATGTTTTGGAGTAATTTTGTTTTGGTATTTGGATTAATTCACATATCACATGCCCCTCTAAACGCAAAAAAAGCTTATGGGAAAACTTTTTAAAATTTCATACAGAAGGATATACAGCTAGCTCGTCGTCAGTCATGAACGTTTTCCTACCCTGGACAAGTTGCTACAACCTTAAAGGCTGCTGCACAAAAACTGCTCTTTTGTGGCAGGAATTTCTAAGAGTCACTCCCCGAGAGGTGTGTGGAATCATATTTGGCACCCGGACCGTGCAGACACCCAAAGTGACCTATGCAATATCAAACCACCCCCCATGTAGAGAAAATTTTTGGTATTAAAAACTAACTGTAGTTGTGAAACTGTGCAGATAATATAACCCATGCAGAGTGAGGGCAAGGTGTGCAGAGTGAGGGCAAGATGTCTTTCAAGCCTGGCAAAGTGTCACCCAGTCACTCCGAAATGGATCATCAACCAAGCCAACTCGTATATTTTTGTTGTCAGTCATTGAAAGAGGTTCAGTATTTTGAATCCCTAGACCTCTCCATCAGCCACATCTTCTCCTGGCCAAACCCATTGCAAAGCTATCCCCCAAAGCCAGCCACAGACTGGGCATTGGTTGTTTCAGAAGATTCAGACTACTGACAGCCTAAAAGGCCTTTATCCCGAGATCAGTGGAATACTGCTTTCCCGTATGGGATGGTACCCCCCGCCTCACATATATCCCTCAAGGATTCTATAAAATCTAAAGCTTTCGACATTATTGGCATCTCCCGCAACGAAACCAAAATGTAAGTTGCTAACAGGTGCTTGCACAACACAGACAGGTTGCTGCTCAATTTTTTACCGCTTTCCTCCAGTCTCGCTCCCTCTACTCTCTCATCCATTCAACCCTCCATAACCAAGATGCATGCGTTCTTCCAGTACCCCCTCCTGGTTCAACCCATGAAATCCGATCTGACTGCCCACCTCGACTCTCTTGTTCCTCTTTTCTCCCGTTTGTGGAAATGCTTTCCAGAAGCAGTCAATAGTCTGGTGCTGGAGAGCCTTCACACGACGTCCCTCTTGCAGCGTAAGCATTGGGCCCACCCCTTACACTCTTCCATCAAATAATCTTGCTTCAGCTAGGTTGTGGGTGCTGACTCCTTTCCCTTCCAAATTTCCCACATGTGCCTTGTTACGGATACTCCTTTGAATGATAACCGGACTGATCTACACAGACATTGACCCTTTAACCAGCCACAGACCACAGATAGAAATATGAAACGTCACTTGCATAAGCAAATGAGATGTATATCATTATATGTTCTCACCCTCAAGATGACACAATTCCTCATCTTTACTGAGAACTCTCTCACTTGAGCCTTAATCCAGCCAGTCTTCAGGAGGAGAGTCTTCTAGATTCGGGTGAGACAATGAGCAAGGGGTATTGCCAGACCTCTGATCTGGCAGCACTTAAGTTTTCCACCGGGCAGAAATAGCCCTATCTCTGGACTAGCCAATATGGAAGGCCCTCACCTGATGGAATCCCTTGTCACCTTGCTTTGTTATCAGCCGGATTTCAATATCGTCCTGGGCAAATGGCCATCTTAGTTTGCTACGCAGCTACCTAACTGGATGAAGCTAAAAAGGACAACTTCTGTAAATAGCTTGCATCTGAACTTTGTCAAACAAGCTGATATGATCGAGTTACTAGTAGTTATACTGTATGATTTTTTAATGCTACTATTGGATCAGACTGCGGCACTGCAAATTACATATCTGGAACCCACCTACTTGACTTGTTTGTATTACGTGTTCTTCGCCTCGGCAGCTCTTGATTAACAAGAATTTTCATCCAACAGTACACCTGGTATCGCAATGGTGGGTTCACCCGTAAGACCGATTGTATCCTCATCTTGTGCTGGTGGTTTTTAAGTATGCATCTTGCGGGGTTTGCAGAATTGCTGAGATTGGTTCTTCTAACCATTGACTCCTGTTCTTCTCTCTCCTTCACTTCAAAGCAAGACCTGAGGTACTTTGCAGTTGGCACTTCAATACAGCTGCTCTGTCAGATCCCCAGACTGCCCAAAAATCTATGATTGATATATCCAACTGTTTCATCCTTTCAGCCTCTCCAAGGACCCCAAGAGTACATGGACAGACATTAAGAGGGGCGGAACCGCCTTTGTCAAAAGCATCCTTGTCCTGCAAGAAATTAGCCACATAGGGATTGCATCACCTGGCACAAGACCAGGGTAATGGCAATAACACCCAATGACACAAATCCTCCAAACTTTGTCAACTCCAGCTCAATAAGTTTACTTCCCTTGGATTGGCCATTGACAAATCCAAACCGTCGTCCCGTGACATCACTTCCCGTATCGCTAAAGCACTAAACCGTCTCTTCACACCGCTTTTCAATAAGCGACGTATCCAAAAGAACACGAAGCTCTGAAGATGTATTCAGCATTTATATTTTCTGTGTTGTACAAGACCGAGATGTATATTTTCTGTGTTGTATGTATTCAGATCCGAGACCTGGACCACAACTGCATCAAATTTCCGCAGACTTGATGCCTTTGACATGCGATGTCTCTGACATTTTGAGAGCATGCGGTGGTTATGCAATATTACGAATCATCAGATGTCAAATAACACAGCCTCTTGCCTCATCTCTCCTACACCAGTGCTGGCCCCGATGGTACGGACATCTCCATCATATACTGTATGCTGCCTCACCTGCCATTTCATCAACTCTTCAATTCATTCCTTCCAAATCATATGGTGTAGACCCTGGAGTTGACCCAAATAAGGTGGCTTGACTCAATTAAACATGACCTACAGATAGCGAATGTCACCCCTATCATGGCCCCTCCCCTCATGAGTGACAGAACAAGGAGTCAGATCATCCCTGAAGTGCCAGAACTGGATCACAAGCAAGGCCTTTCAGTCAACTAAGTCAAATCAAGGTCAATCCTCCCTTTCTCTCCAAGCCTTTAAGTAAGTGGTGTACCACCATCTGAAGTCATCCCTCAATCCCTACCCATCACTAACTCTACCTATCGCAACCCTCCTACTTATAGGTTTACATGCTTCCTCCCCTCCTCTCTTTCCTCTTTTCCTGGTCATTCAAGACGTTGCTTTTTGTGTCCATCTGCAGCCCTACTGTCAGCACATTTCCTTTTGCGATGTCACCCTCCCTCTTCCATAAGCCTTATCCTATTTCAGATTGACACAAGCATCAGGAAAAAGAGTTCAATCTTTAAGAATGGGACCAATGCCTTACAGTTGAAAATGCATGCTTACTCCATACACAGATGATGAAACAAAGATATCGGGAAATATTGAAATGGGATTGAATAGGTACTTCGAAGTAGAAGTACCAGAAGATTTCGATGTATGAAGTATGAAGTTCACGTTTTGCTTTCTTTTTTAATTTGATATATGGATTTTGACCTTTTTTGTAGTTCTCTCGGAAATAGTCATGAATTCATGGCGGACTGTATTGTGCTTGTCCTTCCTGGTTTTATGACATTCATCATTCATTCATGTTGGCACCATGCTATTGAGTTATAACAATTGTAAGTGGGTTTTAACCTGCAAAGTCACGTTCAAACACCTTGATGTTCGCCCACCCAGTGTGGTTGTTTAACATGCCGCCCGCAGTGTTGTCGACAGAGTGGTTCCGCTTACAAGGTGCAAGAATAGAAAGCAAAATTCCATCACAGCGGGCCTCTCTTTGACTGTAGCAGCGGCTCAGTCTAGTCTAGACCATAGCACGGCGGAAGGCAGTTCTTATTGATTTATACTAAAGGAATTATTCCAGACTCGGAAGCATTTTCAGAATATACAGAGAACACTGCTTACAGTCATCTAAAAGCAACGGATAGCTCACAAAGGCAAAGGTGAAGGGAAATAGGTTGTAACTGGTACCTTCGCAGTTGCTCAGGGGCGACAACTTGACCTGTTTCGAATGGAGCTCTCCCTTGAGATGTCCATTTTGTGTTCAGCTGTGATGAATGCTCCTGGCGAGAGAGTCAATAAACGCACCAAGGTGGCTCACCACACTACGAAGCCCCAACCAAGAGAGAATAATAAACTTGACGGGGTAAAACTCCTGTCCAAATTTTATGGCAGAGTAAAGCAATGTTGAGGTAAATTTTAATATGGTGAAGGAAAACCAATTATATGTGTTGACGTTTTTAGATGACTTTTCTCTCCATGCTTTCCTCAAACCCATTAAGTGAGCAAGACAGACAGTTTCATGCTACGGCATACGGTAGGCACAGGGTGGAGTTTTCACTTATTTCGGAAGAAAAGTTGATTCACAATAATCGTGGGGGGGGGGGGGGGAGGGGAAGGGAGGTGGCTGGGGGTCTCCCTGTCTGACTTATTCTGGCAGCCACTACGACGGGTTCACCACCTGCTCGGAGAATAGTCTTGGCCTGCTTCCCTCTTCGGTCATGATGCCAATAAGGGAAGACCCGAGGAATCGTTTGAAATTATTTTTGTGTTCAAGCCAACTTTCAGTGTGTGAATGTACCTGGCTCAGTGTCTCCCCTTAAAACTGTTATTCCTGAGTTTAGGAGCCACCTACATATTACGTACACAAAAAGGCCAGAATATAGCTCACTTTCCATCACCCACCCTCTTTCCCCTGAACCCAAGTCCTCCTAAAACCACCCTGCATCACCCATATTACTCTTATCTCCTTTTGCACCTACCTCCTCTTCCCCTTACCTTTCCACCTTTCTTACCTTTCCTTTTACTGCCCATTCTCTTCTACTCCCTTCCTTTTCTCATATTTATTTAGCAATTTACACACTGATGTTGCCAAAGGATGTAATATGTAGATATCCTGGTGTTTCATTGAATTCACCGATGGCAAAGATGATACCGTAGTACTTTGATGTGTTCATCCTGTGGCAAGACTCTTAAAAGGTAACTCTTCATTTATTTCCAATTTCCGTTTGTTAATGTTGGGAGTTAACTCTTCGTTAATTTGTGTTTTTCTTTTTGTGGTTGTGATGTGACTTCACTCAAACTCGTTTATCCCACTTTTGCATTGGTTTTGTTTGTAGTTCCCTGAATGAACGAACCAATATGATCGAAGATTATGGATTGTGCATCATACTGGATGTCAGGAACTCCTTTTGCACGCTCGGCTTGCGCTGGACACAAAACAACGGATTCTTGTTTTTTTCTTTACCTGAAAAGGGTTTTCTTTTTCGTGTTTAGACAAATCAGGATTGCAGAGGTAAACCGTAAGGAAAGAAGAAGCAGGACGGAGTTTCTGTATAGTGAGATTGAGGACCTAGGCCTGAAGATGGTGGGGGGAAGAATAAATGAAAGTGATTTTAAAGGAAGGATTGAGATTTTATTTACGCACTTTGAAAAATTACCGGTAATGGTTGAGGAGGGAATTTTAGTAGCTGACGTACATGGAGTTGTTTGGACTGCAGGGAGACTGTGGTTCCGAGTAGTGAAATAAATCACATGATGTGATTTGTGTATGAGCAGTTTGTATAACTGATGGCGAGAAAGCGACAGCCCGGGCAAAAATGGGAAGAGTTCCACAGACAATATATATATACAGAGGGCTTTGTGGGAGAGACATCAAGGAAGACGGATGAGACATTATGTAAGATGTGAAAACTTTTTGTAATATATTTAGCACTGCTTCAAGATCACTATTTATGGTGACAGGATCCTCGCATATTTATTTAATCTTTGACACTTTTCCATTTGCAGAAATGCCCTTGACGAGTCGAGGAAGTCCAATATGTACCGAATTACCAAAAGTATTAGGATAGCACACAAACTTAAACTGAGCCCTCCATGTCTGTAAGTGCATAGTCTTCTCACAACCCAAAGCAGTGTGTGCATCGAAAAGGTGTGTTATGGTGGTGTTGCAGACAACGCTGGTTTACCGCCTTTGATGCATGCTGCGGTCTCCGTTATAAATCCAATCGGGGAGGACAGCATTGAAAAAGTGAATAGAGTAACATGAAATATTTCAGAAACTACAACGCACAAACATTTGCTTTTTAGCTCACCTGGAACGAAGTTCAGAGGAGCTTATGCGATGGTGCGCCGTCCGTCCGTCAGTCCGTCCGTAAACACTTGCATCTTCTTCTCCGAAAGCGCTGAAGGGATTGTGACCAAATTTGGCACAAATGATATTTGTTGTGTTGTGACTAAAGTTTGTTCACGACATTTTAAAAAATCGGGGACGAAGGGGGTTTACCGGAGTGAAAGTGCATCCAGGTTTGACCCCCCAAAATAGATACAGTATTTGCTTTTTCCTGTGAAACTACACACAATATATCGATGAAACTTTACCACAACCTTCATCACCTGTGATGTACCGAAGTTTGTTCATGGCATGAAAAAAATCTGCCCCTTTGGGGTTTTACGGGGGGTTTTCCCCCAAAAATAGGTATTTTTTTTGTTTTTTGTTTGTTTGTTTGTTTAAAGTCTTATGATTATGTTAGTATGATTCTGCATGCTGCCCTGTCTTCTAGCAACCATTGAAATTGGTTTAAAATACCTTTATTCGGTGCAGTATACTGTTTATTATACCAGGTGAGTGCCAGGGGTATTGCCCCTATGTTTAGTAGTCGGGAAGTAGCGTCAATCTTTCCACACACAAACATTGCACACCATCGATGTTTCCTTATGCCTTCCATTTTGGGCCATCTTTCATATTCCATATGAAAACATAGGGGCAATACCCTTGGTGCTCACCCCCCACCCCCAACCCTGTATACTTCCTCAGACCCAAATTTTCCTAATGCCTTCACCAAAAATTGGTACATCATGGAAGGTGAAGGTTGTGGTGAAGTTTCATCGAAATTGTGTGTGTAATTTCTGAGAAGAAAGCAAATACCTATTTTGGGGGGCAACTGCCCCTCCCTACCACCCCAGTCGACCCCTTCAGGCCCGATTTTTTTTTATACCGTGAATAAACTTTGGTACATCACGGGTGGTGAAGGTTATGGTCAGGTTTCATGGAAATTAATGTGTGTAGTTTCAGGGAAGAAAGCAAATACCTATTTTGGGGGGCAACTGCCCCTCCCTACCACCCCAGTCGACCCCTTCAGGCCCGATTTTTTTTTATACCGTGAATAAACTTTGGTACATCACGGGTGGTGAAGGTTATGGTCAGGTTTCATGGAAATTATGTGTGTAGTTTCAGGGAAGAAAGCAAATACCTATTTTGAGGGGCAAACCTCCCCCCCCCCCCCATAGACCCCTAAAGGGGCAGTTTTTTTTAATGCCGTGAACAAACTTTGGTACAGCACGGGTGGTGAAGGTTGTGGTCAAGTTTCATTGGAATCGTGTGTTTAGTTTCAGAGTTTACGGAAGGAGTTTACGGACGTTGCAAGTGTTTAGAGACTGACGGACTGAAGGACGGACTGATTGACAGACGGGCGACGTGCCATCACATAAGCTCCCCTGAACTTCGTTCCAGGTGAGCTAAAAATGGCAGTATCTTTGACTTCCTCAGCTCATACATTCCCCATTTCTCCCTCCATCCCTACTTCTCCCTCCACCACCCCAAACCCAACCATCAATCATCCCTCATGCTCATAGCTACAATCATGTTGACTGGTTGTTCATCCCTGATTAATTTATTTACAGAAATTTTATGGGGTTATCATAATTTCACTATGAATATTTACTTGAGAAATTTTATTCAAACGGTGTTTTTCTCCGTGTGTGTGTGTGTGTGTGATTGTTTTTGTTAAAAGGAAGCCTGGCACCACACTATAAGGATCCTCTGCTGCATGCCTTCCTGCAAGGTACCAGAGACCCAGAGGCAGTTGTGCGTGCCAGCAGCCTGTCCAACCTTGGCGAACTATGCCAACTCCTCGGTTTCTCTTTGAGCTCTTGCATCCAGGAGGTATGTTTGTTTCTCATTCATTGTATCAATAACAAGATTGTTTATGTTCTCCAAAGACAATATTGAATTGGCTAAAAACCTTTCTGCATTGAGGAGTTAATTGCACGGCAGGTTGGATACCTATATATTCGGTGCTGTCAATCCATACATCTGTGCGTTCGTCCATACATCCTCTACATCAATCAATCATACATCCATCCATACATCCTCTGCTCGAAAATGGCTGGACGCATGCATTCTTTTTCATGTTCGGCAAATGTATGCAATGACATCTGGACATGAAGCACGCTCAATGATTTTGGGATCAGAACCAATTTGGAATTTCAGGTATTTAAAACCATGTTTCACAGAGAATATTACAGCATTGTACATAGAATGTACGTAGAATGAATCCCTTGTGGGAACCATAATTTATTTATGTACACTTTACCATCTGCACTAACAAAACGCAACTTTGAATTATTACCCCACGCACGCAAAGCGAAAAGCAGAGTTAAGCAATTGGTTCACTTCTGTCTGTCAGCCCGTCTGTCTGTCTACAAACCTCAGTTTATGGTCGAGGAACAACTTAATTTAAATTGAATGTTGTACAGTATTTTGAAGATGAATGGGAACGTCAATCGGAAAATGAAACTGTAGTTTAACGTACTTTTGCTCTGAATTCATCCTGATCACACATGTGTAGAGAGTGAGATATTTTCTTTTACTCAGTCTGTCTGTCTGTCTGGCAGTCAAACAAAATTGAAAATTATTCCAAACAGGAAACTTGCTGTTTTTAAGGACGTCATAAAGTACATAAACAACAGGCACGAATAACTAATGTGCAGTAAACTTCCGGCACGAAACTTCTGGATTTTTTTTTTCTCTGACATTTAAACTCTTTCTTTTATTTGAACACTTGAACACCATATAACACAAATCGCCTTTTGCCTCTTTCAAAACCCTTTCATTTAGTTGTACTTGGGCATGTTAAATGAGGTGGTGTATAAGACTGCATCAACGGCGCTAAACTTGCGGAATTTTTATACGACCTTTAAAATATTTTTTCTATTTCAATTGAAATTATATACTTTAACTCTTTAGACACTACAACCCTAATACTTTTGGTAATACGGTAAGGTGTTCTATGAAAAATGTAGTTAATTAATTTATATACGCTTTGCCATCTCGTCGATGCGTACTTGCAATCTTGTTTTATCAACGTTTCTTCGGAAAGGTCCATTTGGTATGCTGGCACAGATGCCAATGCATTTTTTGAAGGAAAGGGATACTTGTCTACACTATAAGAGAGCCGTTTGTGTGTGTTGCCATTTTTCTCAGAGATGGCTCAATGGATCTTCATCAAACTTTCAGAGTTTCATCAGTGAGTGTCACTAAGTGTTTTGGGCAAAAAAATAATTTGGTTAAAAAGCTGGATTTTGGGATATTTTTTCTTTTAATTGCTCCATCGTGGGTGTAGGGAAGTGTGTATGGACCCCACTCATTAGTGGGTATAGGGAAGTGTTTTAGCCCCCCACAACAAAATAGACCAAGCAACACCGGGTACCCCTGCTAGTAGTTTATAAAGGTACTTAATTTCATTAACTTTACATGGACCTTTTCACTCAATTTATTTTATTCTTGCTAACATGAACTTTATCCCTCTATTCGTCTTTTCACCAATGACTCCTGAGACACGTCCTCTAGGTTTTCCACTTTCATTCCTGCCTGACCCTGCCCTCATTCCCTTTTGTCCTTCACTCTATGACACTCCTCCGCTGACAGCCCATGGCCCTCCACCCTCCATGACCACCAGGGCACATATGGTGCCGAGGGCACTTTAGACTGAAAAAGTCAACTGGCTTGATGGATGTTGCTATCTATCAGGCCAGGCATGTGGCGGTGTGATAGGCAAGTCTCCTTTGCTTTTTCCATCACGGACTTCCCACCTCTTGTCTATCTTCTCTTCTCTCTGCGCTTATGTGGCTGCTATTGTGGAGAGCTTGTGATAAAGGTATCGCTACAGGGTTGCACCGTCTTACGACTGAGACAAGATTTGCTATTTTAACTCGTGCAATGCTGCTTTTTGCCACTTTTGTGCATTTAGTCCTGCTTAAAGCATTCAGGGGGCAGAGAGATTGTTTTCTCAGCACCTCCACTGCAGTTGTTCTTGCCAGTGCAATACAATCCCTTTGCTGCAACTCCTTAGACACTTGTCTTCCAAATTTAACCCAGACGGCCCAACTTTGGTGGTCTCCGCATATTAGCATACAGTATACATTTCGTTTTCGGTGAGCTAACCCTAATATCGCTACATGTGTGTTCCCTTCCAAGTCCTCTGCCATATCATGTTAGCAGTGGGCCATGGCATGCGTGTTTTGTACATCCTTGAAAACGCTGCTTATAAGACCGATGTTGGGATTTACTGGGGTGGTCCTTGTTTGCACAGCTAAGCAAACCGACAGGAGGAGGCGAGTAATCAGACTCAATCTAAAATGAAGGTATAGGTTGAGTTCCCACAAAGTCAGGATTATAATTTAGGCTTTCAGATTTAAAAATAATCTAACTCATGTCTCTCTCACTCTCTTTCTCTTCTCTTCTCTCTCTCTTCTCTTCTCTTCTCTTCTTTCTCTCTCTCTCTCTCTCTCTCTCTCTCTCTCTCTCTCTCTCTCTCTCTCTCTCTCTCTCTCTCTCTCTCTCTCACTCTTCCTCTTATTGTGTTTATGCTTTTTCTTCCTTTTTATATTTATTTCTCCAAAGCTCGATTATTACCTTTACACTACCAACAGTGGCAGCCGATGGCCTTTCCTGCATGCAAACGAACCTGATGTGCTCCCGTGTGCTGGACCCACTGTCATGACCCCACCATGTGGGATTTGTTGTCTGTCTTGATAAATGTGATCTTCCGTCATGTGTATTTAATCTCCCCTTTGCAGGAGGTAAAGAGAAACATCTGCCGTAGCATGAGTGAAGTGCAATAAATGCCATTTACTGACTGCATTTCATTAGACCACACTTCCCAGCAGCATCTTCAAATGCAATAAAATGTAAAGTTTCCCATTGTTTTTCTCACAAACTTTCAAATGAATCTGTTTCTACACAGGAAGACATCCCTTTTGGTTTGGTTTCTTGCTGTTTGAAAGGATTGGTCATTTAGGGAGAGGAGGGCACCATGTCAGTGATTTAGCCAGTATCCAAAACTGTACTCAGCTGCTTGAAACAATGTAGTTGTATCTTCAGGAGACTTGGTCAGCTGTTTCACTTTTAAAGTTCATGCAAGTCCTGCAATTAATGTACAAGGAATACTTTTGAAGAAAGCAGTCTTCTTCAAAATATCTCCTGCATATTAAAATAGTCCTTGCAGAATGGTGCAGAGGTAGCACACTTACCTTTGAGCCTTCTAATCTGGGTTTGATTCCCAACCTGTCTATAAACTGTCAGATGTCGAATTGGTGCTTCACAGGCAGGAAGTTGCATCCAAAAGTGCACCGTCCCTCTGATAGATGCGTAAGGTTGGTTTCCCATCTGCTCGCATTACTTGGTGGATTTTAAAGATTCCACGGTGTCTTTTATAAAGAGCAAGGTGAGTTATTACAGGCACCCTGAACAAATTGTGGATTCCTGCCACATTCAGTCAAACATCAGGCCTGGCCATTCATGAAAGATCTGAGAAAAAAAAACAAACTCTCCCCAGCCAACCACACAAGAAGGTGAGAAAAATTGGAGCCATTAAAGTAGTAGTAGTGGCAGTCATAGTAGTGGTGGTAGTAGTCACAGTAGTTGTAGTTGTCATCGTCGTCATCACAGGTCACAATTTTGTTGCATGATGCTGTTAAGGTTTACCCAGTAGTCTATATGTTAAAGTAGCAGCAGTTTTCTGTCTGTCTGTTTCTCTCTTTCTGCCCATTGGTTGGACAGCTGGCCTGACTCCACCCACAACGATGTCATTTAGTAGCAACAATGACTCCATCCACCGACATTTTGATTTTCATGCAGTTCAAGCCGAACATATCGTCGAACCTGTCATATTCACAATCTCCATGCCATACCTTTACATTGCTAAAACATAAACTTCCGGGAGCATTCGAGGAAGCACTTCAATGCCTATACACCACCCAAAAAGGGAGGGTTTCCACGGAACTCTGTTCTGTGGATCCCTGCTACAGTATACAGTTTCTTCAGAAAGTATACAGTTTCACACCCCTTGAATTTTTCACATTTTGTTGTGTTAAAGCCTGAATTTACTAGTACCCCACTGCAAAGCCGCAATGAGCCGGCGAAGCCAAAGCCTCTTGCCACTATTTTACCCATCACTATGGCACCAGTAGGTTAGGTAGTTGGTAGTAGGTAGGTGTAGTAGGTACCGTACCTAGTTCAAAATGACACCATTTGCATTCTGGATGAGATTAAAATTTATAAAATTTCCTTCTTGATTAATTCGGTGAATTCCGTCTCAACTTCGGATATTTCCGGCCGTGAAAAACTATACCCTACGGCCGCGAGATTTCTAAAAAAAGAATTCTTCGTCAATTTTAGAATATTTCACGCCGTTTTCAGCCTCCGAAACGCGGTAATAAGCTTTTTTGAAATATTTTTTCAAATGCTCGAATCTCATTGTTTCCTGTGTTTGGTGACGATTTTCGTTGAAGATAACCAGGGCCCATGTGGGCCTGGGGAACGAGGTTGGTCTTAAAGTATTTTAATTACAAATTAGAGGTGCATAAGATTGTGAATCAAAAAAAGACGCGTGAAACAAACTCCTATTGAACTTTTCCACAATTTTTTATGCATACTTCCGCATCCGCAAGATGGCGGCCTCCATGGATCGATTTGGTGCGTCAAAGCTTCGAAATTCTCAAGGGATCCAGCAAAATCTGGCTTTTCAACATAATACGTACGCGTTCATTCACAACACCGGCTTTGCCGGCTAAAATGGATTCAATTGCGATTTTTTTTGTCACTGATCTACTACACATAATACCCCAGAATATCAGTGGAATTTTATTTTTAGAAATTTTTACAAAATAATTAAAAATGAAACAGAAATATCTCATTTACGTAGGTATTCAACCCCCTGAGTCAATACTTTGTAGACATGCCTTTGGCAGCGATTACAGCTTCAAATCTTCTTGGGTATGTCTAGGTAGATGTGTGGAATAAGCTAAGATGTAGAAGGTTT
The DNA here is from genome assembly GCF_964187855.1 of Myxine glutinosa. Classification (NCBI taxonomy): domain Eukaryota; kingdom Metazoa; phylum Chordata; class Myxini; order Myxiniformes; family Myxinidae; genus Myxine; species Myxine glutinosa. The sequence goes on along the minus strand of NC_136269.1, from coordinate 45,905,727 downwards.
TAAGCTTTTTTTGTTTTGTTCCACTACAAACCAAAGAAATACATATGTGGATACCAAAATATTTTTAAATTTCAACAATTTTCTGGAAGAAATGGTGAATTATTTGAAAATAGTGCAAGGGTGCTAATATTTTTGGCCACGACTGTAGAGACATCTCAAGCATGAACAAATTAAATTCGATGCACCTGAACTTAATTTGGAGTGTCATAGCAAAGGGGTTGAGTACTTATGTCAATGTTATATTTCAGTTTTTTCTTTTTAATAAATTTGCAAAACGTTATAAAATCCTGTTTTCTCTTTGTCATTATGGGGTATTATGTATAGGTCTGTGACAAAAAAAATCTCAGTTTATTCCATTTTATATTCAGGCTGTAACACAACAAAATGTGAAAAAAAAATCAAAGGGTGTGAATACTTCTTGAAGACACTGCATACTGGTAGGAGGGTTTTTCTGAATTTGGGCAGGTACTGGGCACACAATGACTTGCTATTTTCAAAAGGGCATATCCCAGAATACTGCTGAAGTGTGATTGAGTGAGAGTTTATCCACACAGTTAGCCTACTGTAATAGATCGCTAAATATAATTTTGAAAAAGTGTATCTCTTAGCCTTCAAATTGAAATTCCAGCAACAGCAGTCCGTGTCTCTAGTGGTGGTGGTAGTCGATCCCATGCTCTTGACATAGCATCGGGAAGCTAAACAAGTCGTGAGCATTTTCACGATGAGAATGACTCCTGGACAAGTCGCCACTCCATTTCAGGGTGTGGAAATTTCCGCTGATTAGCCGTGCGAATCGAACCCACACACCAGTAATGGCAATGCAACAAGGTTTTAGCCACTCGATGACCAAGCCGCTCACTTCTCTCGACCTCATCAGTAAATAGAGGAGCAGATCACGTGGTGGCTCTGCTGAATGTATTCATCGGCTCAAAAACTTACGATAAATGGCTTTTCCTAAACAGGATAACCACTGCAAAGGTTCGTCTTTGCTCAAATACACTGTCGAAGAATTTCCTCCAGGCACACACTGCTTCGCACGAGGTTACAAGACATGCGCTGCAGAAGCTAATTACCTCCACCACTGAAGATGGGCGGAGGTTATCTCATATGCGTTTGGAAAGAGATGGGAGTCATTCTTCTCAATTGTGATGAAACCAAAGACACTCAAACCATGTGACAAGAGCAACGTGTGTCATCCTTCTGCTTGGGATTTTTTATGCCATCACTCATCTGACCGTGCCATGCTTGTGTGATGATGCACTTCCTGATTTGTTTACCCAATATCGAATACGTGGCCTCCGCTTTCTCTCCTCTCATCATGATTATTGCACACTGCCCCCTTTCAGGTCCAGCACACTGGTGCTGGCCTGTAACCATCACATACAATGCATCCTTATCGGTTCTCTGTTTCTTGGAGCCATTCCACCCAAGGCACCGATTACTCACGAAGCAATTTGATACCTTCTCATCAGGGCTTACCATTCCTGTTTGCAAAGCACTGTGGTTCAGATACACTTCTCACACTAGTGCTTCTCACCACAGTGTGCAGTAGCCGTGCATTGCCTCCGGCTACCTTCCCGCAAAGTGCTGTGAGAACTTCTGAACTGTCATTCACCAATGGTGGAAGCAAGAGGACCAAAGCCAAGCAAGAGCCAAGCAACAAAGGCCATGTTATTATCCTTAATGTTTGTGAATTATTACCCTAGCGTGCGCGAAGCGAAAAGCGGGTTAAGCAATTGATTCACTTTGTCTGTCTGTCTGTCCACAAACGTTGGTTTATGACCGAGAACAACTGATTTCAATTTGATGTTATATTTTGAATGCGAATCGCAACATGAATCGGAAAATGAACCTGCAGTTTAGCAGTACTTTGGCTCTGAATTCGTCCCGATCGTGCGTGCACAGAGAGGAGTGAGATCATTTTTGGTCTGTCTGGTAGTCAACCAAAAATGGGAAATTATTGCAAGGAGGAAACTTATGGTTTTTAATGGTGTCTTAAATGACACAAACAACAGGTACGAAGAGCTTCTGTAACGTGTTAAATAAGGTGATGTAAAAGACGCTGCATCAATGGCAGTAAACTTCAGAAAAAAGTTTTTTTTCTACAACCTTTAAAATCTTTATTCTATTTCAATTTAATTGTTTACTTGAACACTGTGGGACACAAATCACATTATTGTCACTTTCAAAACCCTTCCGTTTAGCAGTAGTTGGACAAAATATTATGGCATTTTACATCATCTTGACCAATCAAATTTGCTGCTCACAGACCCCACCCATTTATTTTTTCACACGATTGTGTGGAGTAAGGTGTTCTACGAACTCTCCAGTTATTACCTCTGCCACCGAAGGTGCACGGATGTTATTTTTTCACACCTGTCTTTGTGTCTGTCTGATTGTCTGTTTGTCGTTCTGTTTGTCTGTCTGTCGCGTCGGTCAGATAAAGGACAAGGGGATTAATCCCCCCTTGATAAGGGGAAGGCCGACGTTGGAGATCCGCGACAATTGGTGTCAGGAGTGGCATCTCCAATCAATTGTCGCGTTGTACCGATTGTACCGATCAGGTCTGACCGACGCGATCCCGGGGGCTATAACGTCCTTCCCGGGCAGCGTTAAATAGGGTTGTTGGTCGAATTAGTCCTATTACCTAAGTACTAACGCTGACCGGAAACGAGGAAATAACTCTCGCCCGAATCACGGTGTTAGTGGACATGCCGAGCGAAGCGAGCCGCGATTCGGGCCGTTAACAGGTACTAAACCGGTCCGAGCGGTTCTTAATCGTGCCGCGTTTACCCATTGGAGGAAATGACTAGAATGATCGGATGAAGAGGAAACCAGGAAGAACAGGTAATTTATTAACACTTTGTACAATTAGAAAAGGAAAATAAAGAAGCGAATGTACAGGGAAGAGGAAGAAGCAGATACACAGGGCAGCCTTAATAACAGTCTTAACTTATTCCCTGGACACGGGCCCGTTCACTCTCAGGTTCACTCACATGGGGTTTGAAGATGGTCGGGTTGAGGGTCCAAGGGTCCACAGCTCGTCCGGTCCCCGACTCATACCGTGCAGATGGTGGAAGACGGCAGGCAGCTCTCCCCGTGGCGTAGGCGCGAAACGGACAATTATATCTCGGGGGATCGGTTGGCGATTAGATTTGGCGTCCGTGATACTTGTACCGGCGCCTTTATACGCGCGCCCGGTATTGTTACGATCGATGCGCCACTTCCCCAATGTCCTTCTGCACGCCTCTGCAATGCGTGCCGCGCGCCCGCCCTCTGTAAAGCTTTTTGCCACCGCGCGTCTCTCCCTCTCGTAATTACTCAAGCGTCTCTCCCGTAACTCAACTCCGATCAGGTCAAGCGTCTCTCTCTCCCCGCTCATAACTCTGATCAAGGCTCGTAACTTGTCACTGCCCTCCTCATAACTCGAGCTCTCTCCTCATAACTCTGTTCCAGGCTCGTAACTTGTCACTGCCCTCCTCATAACTGAGGTGGGGGCCTTGCACGAAGGGGTTATATTGCCACGACCCGCGAACCCTCTCGAATCTCTAGCCACACCCTGTCAGGCGATCTCGCCTCAGCCCTGATTGGCTGTTTAGGGCTTACCGGCTCCGCCTTGATGGCTGCTTGATGTGGCCGCACCTCCAGCCTTGCGCTCCGCCCCCTTTCCGGGCCTTACCTCGTGGCCTTTGGGCTGGTTTGAGCGGAAGCCCAACGAGTTCGCGAAGGCTGCTGGCAGCCTAAAGGGCGAGCGCGATGTACAGACTGGTTAGCGCTTAATGGCGTCGATTGAAGGGAGGCTGCAAAATGGACGAATGGGGCCTACTCTTATTTGTTCTACACAACGCAGATGCAACTATTGGGAATGGCCTTATCCTAAACACATACTAAGAAATAAGTAACGTCCTAAGGTGACCTACATGTTGCATATGGCCTATCTATGGGGTGCAACCTTTAACCTTTAATGATGTTACCTGTGTGGGTTCTCAAAATCGCAACAATATATAGATGTATAGATATAGATATACTGTAGATATATAGATATATAGATATAGATATACTATAGATATATAGATAAAAAGATATAGATATACTGTAGATATATAGATGTATAGATATATAGATATAGATATACCGTAGATATATAGATATATAGATATAGATATACTGTATATAGATATAAAGACATATAGATATATAGATATACTGCAGATATATAGATATATAGATATAGATATACCGTAGATATATAGATATATAGATATATAGATATAGATATACCGTAGATATATAGATGTAGACACAAACAACAACAACATGCATTTTAAGGCCATTTTCCCTGCTAGAGCGGGGGTTAGCCTTGTGGTCCCCATGACAATCTTCTCGATTTTGCCCTATTTTCTGCATCTCTCCTTGTTAACACCCTTGCCCGCATCTCTTCTTCCACCATCTTTAGCCAAGTCTTTCTCGGTCTTCCCCGTCCTCTACTTCCTTCTACATTCATTTCCATCACTCTTCTCAACCAGTCACTTTCATCCTTCCTCAACACAATTTTTTTTTTTTTTTCTATACAAGATCGAGACTCGTGAAAGAGCTAACATTAATCACACAAAAAGTCAAACCGACACACAAAACACAAAAAATAAGGGGAGCGGCAGACAAGATGGGGAGAGAGGGTTAAGGACACAAACACATCATTTGAGAGCAGGGACATCGGGAGAAATGTGGGAGGGGGAGGGCTTTGGGGGAGGTGGGAGAGGTATAAAACATATGAACACTGCAAGGACTTCCAGGAAAGAAGTTGGAATTTCAAAAAAAAATGTATCTGGGGTGAATTAGCGGGGGTAGAAAAGATCAAGGTTTTGGATGGGGGAAGATAAGAGATGGTGGTGAACAGCTGTTTTGAAGACTTGGAGGGAGGAGTGGGATTGAAGGGAGTGGGGGAGTTTGTTCCAGAGGCGGGAGAAAAGGGGAATGAAAGAGTGAAGGTGAGCAGAGAGCCTAGATTTTGGCAGTTTAACCATAAGAGGGTTGCAGGCAGATCTTGTGCGACCTGAAGGAATATTTGGGGGACAGAGCACAGAGAGAGCTGGGGGAGCAAGGCCGGAGAGGAGTCGGTAGAAGACAGAAAGACCACCAACCTGCCTGCGGTGAGTGAGTGAAAGGCCCTCGGAGTTAACTTCATCGCAGGAGATATATAAGGGTTGTTGCATTCTGTATTAGTGGAAAACAACTGCTGCACGTCTACAAAAGTTATTGCCGCTTCCTCTGGAGATGGTCCGTCAACATGACAATGCTGTTTGTCATGGAGTGGTGGCTTTACGAAATTCTGGCATGAAACAGCGTGCTATTGCTCGGCAGTATGGCATCACTCAAGGTCAGGTGTCAAAGATCCTGAAACGAAATGCTCAGAGGGGTGTCCCTACTCCAATACCGAGGCCAGGACGTCCCCGCAGAACCACAAGGAGGGATGATCGCCAGCTGCACCGGTTAGTCCGCAATGGCCGTACCAAGTCAGCTAATCGGCTTAGGGCTGAGTGGCAGCAACTGACAAATGTGCCTGTATCCAGAAGGCTAGTCAACCAACGACTGGTTCAAGCAGGCTATCGTGCCAGGCGTCCCCTGAGAAAGCCACGCCTGACCAGACAACACCGCCAGCGCCGATTGCAGTGGGCCAGAGAGCACCGTCAATGGCAGCCAGGACACTGCAATCACGTGATCTTCAGTGACGAGTCTAAATTTCTGGTCTATCGTCAAGATGGCCGCGTCCGAGTGCGCAGACAAGTGCATGAAGCCTACAACAAAGATTGTATTGTGCCAACAGTCCAAGCTGGAGGTGGTGGGGTGACCGTTTGGGCTGCTTTTCATGCAGGGGGAAAAACTGACCTGGTTGTTCTGAATGGAAACCTGAACCAGTTCAAGTACAGGGCCATTCTGGAAGAAACATTGCTTCCATTTGCTCGTGCAGCCTTTCGAGGAAACTTTGTCTTCCAAGATGACAATGCACGGCCTCATCGTGCTCGCATGATCCAACACTTTCTTGCTGACCGTGGTGTAGAGCATATGGAGTGGCCTGCCATGTCCCCGGATATGAATCCGATAGAGAACTTGTGGGCAGAATTAACGCGTCAAATCGACCACTTGGACCAGCAGCCGACCTCTGTGCGTGAATTGCAGCAGGCTATTGTCACTGCATGGCAAGCGATTCCTGTCCAAACCTTGGCAAATCTCGTGAACAGCATGCCTCAACGTGTACGTCCTCTCCTGAATGCTCGTGGGGGTTACACGAAGTGCTGAACTGTAATTTTACTGTCCGTAATCCCAGTCGTAATTTAACTTTTGTTTTTGTTAAAAAAAAATTTGGCTAATGTGCAAAATAAAGAGATACTTCTGGAAAACGTACAGAAGTTTAACACAGTACTGTCCATAAATTGAGTTCGATATCAGTTTACATCACTCTCAAGGATCAATTTATTTGTTTAGAAATGTCAAGTGTGGATTTTGTTTCTTTTAAAGGTCACATTAACAAAATCTAGAATAATTTCAACATAATTCCAATGAACTTTTGGTTCTACGACATCTTGAAAAGTACGTTCACCCACACAAAACAAATATTCCATATTAAATGCCAAGTCTGTATATAGATATAGATATAGATATACTGTAGATATATAGATATATAGATATATAGTGAGATATATAGTGATAGTGATTGTGTGTGTGTGTGTGTGTGTGTGTGTGTGTGTGTGTGTGTGTGTGTGTTGGTGTGTGTGTGTGTGGGTGTATGGGTGTGTGCTTGGGGTGGGGGGGTGGGTATGGGTGTGTGTTGGGGGGGGTGTGGGTATGGGTGGGGGTGTGTGTGTGTATGGGTGTGGGTGTGTGTGCATGTGTGCGTGTGCGATTTGTCAAATTTTATGGACATGTTCCAAGTGTTTGACTAACTTGTAATTCTATCATGATCTGAAGATAGGGAAGAAGTTGCTGCCACAATAAGAATTTAATGAGAGTTTCCAAACCAAGCTCATCCTTTGGGAGCACTTGCATGCACTTTCTGATTGTTCCTTTTATTCACCACCTCCGGAGTGGTTGTCCAGGTAAAACTTTAAATGATTGTAAAAGGATTTCCTTTTTTTTTCTGCCTCGCCTAAAATGATTTATTATTTTAGTTTTTCACAGTGCTTCTTTGTTCATGCTTTCCAAATGGGTCAAACATGGAGTTGACTATTATACATCATTAGAATGCTTACCCATCTGTAAATACCTGAGCTGTGAACTAGGCAAATACCTGAGGCTCTTACATCAGGAATTCCATTGAAATAATGGACAACTCAATGTTTTGATTGAAAAGCTAATTGTGAAAATGGAGCATTGAGAAATCAATTACACACGTGTCATGTTACCTTGCTGAATAATGTTTTTATTTATTTATTTATTTTTAATCACTGCTTGTTTCAATATCAGTACTGGTATTGGATTACCTGAAAAATATTAACGGGAGCAGTCTCGTTCATTGGTGTGGCATGTTGGCCGAAGCTGATGTGACCATAAAAGGTGGGTTATAATGTAGCAGAGAGGTCGACAACAAAAGTGCCATACTGGGTTGGCAGGTAAGTTCAGTAGTTGTTCTCCTTTTGAAGAGGAGTCATCTGGGTTTGATTTCCAACAGAATAGGATCGGAGTACTCACTGCCATTTTGGTGTTTCAGGGGCGAAGTGTTTCCCCACGAGGTACACCGTCCTTCAGAGCAAATGTCAAACCAGTTGTCCTATAGGGCAGCACTTGCTTTTGAACATTTAATCCTACAGTATCTTTCAAAAAAGCATAGTCGATCATGATCCAGTACCATGGTCAAATTCTACCATGATCCATGGTGTTCCAGTACCATGCTTTCTGATTTGCCGGCCATAGACTGCTCTCACTGTCTATAATAGAACCAGATGACAGACGGATGTCTGACTATCAGGGGGCTACATAGGGCACCAACCTCGAGCTTATGGATGGCATAATTAAACGATTTGTGCCTTTCGTTCTTAGCTGGATAACAATCTCTTTTGGAATAGGGGCGAGGTGAGGAGGATGATAACAAAAACGATTAGCAAACAATAACAAACAAACAACAAAATGACAGCACATAAAATATGATAAATTGAGCGATTACAGCTTCGAGTCTTCTTGGGTATGTGTGTATCAGCTTTGCACATCTGGATTTGGGGAGTTTCTCCCATTCTTCCTTGCAGATTTGCTCAAGCTCTGTCAAGTTGGATGGGGAGCGTACAGCCTAGAGCTGTGAAGTGCTGCAGAGACTGTTGTTCTTCCGGCAGGTTCACCATCTCAGCCAAGGATCTCTATAGTTCTGGTAGAGTGGTCATTGGGTCCTTGTTCCCCTACCTGACCAAGGCCCTTCTTGCCCGGTTGCTCAGTTTGGTCGCTCAGTCGCTAGCTCTAGGAATAGTCTGGGTACTTCCATATTCTTTCCATTTCCTAATGATGGAGCTCACCGTGCTCTTGGGAACTTTCAACACTCTAGCAATTGTTTTATACCCTTCCCCAGATCTATGCCTCCTCACAATTCTATCTCGGATTTCTACGGACAGTTCCTTGGTCTTCATGGTAGAGTTTCTTCTCTGACATGCACTGTCAACTGTGGGACCTTATATAGAAAGGTGTGTTTCTTTCTAAATCATGTCGGAACAATTCAATTGGCCACAGGTGTACTCCAATCAAGTTGTAGAGACATTTCAAGGATGATCAAAGGAAATTGTATGCACCTGAGCTCAATTTGGAGTGTCATAGCAAAGGGGTTGAATACTTACTTATTGATTCAAGACATTTCAGATTTTCATTTTTAATTATTTTGTAAAAGATATTCTAAAATAAATATTCCACTTTGACTTTTTGGGGTATTTTGTGTCGAACAGTGACAAAAAAAACTCGATTTAATCCATTTTAAATTCAGGCTGAAGCACAACAAAATCTGAAAAAGTCAAGGGGTTTGAATACTTTCTGAAGGTATTGTACCCGATATATAAATGTAAATAACCGATGGTTAAGTTCATTGTTCTGCAGTATATAAGGAAGATAATCAAGTTGTAGTCAATCTGTTGTTTCTCAAAACATCCTTGTCAAAATTCAAAGTTAAATGTAAGTCTTCTGAAAATAAATACATTATGTGGGTCATTTGTTATCACGAGCGAAATATAAAACTCTCAACCATGTTTCATCAGGTCTGAAGCTAAAGTTTATGTTTGTATTCACTATTTTGTATTCACTATGTTCACTCTTTATATTATATATTCACTACTACACTACTTAACCGGTTGTCCGGAACCGGAATCCGGAACCGGAACCGGTAACCGGAATCCCGGTTGGGTTCGAATCCTGGTCGATCGCTGAATTAACGCCAGGGGGGTTGACTCAGCCTGTCATCCTTCCGAGGTCGGCTAATTGAGTACCAGTTCACTGGTAATTCCCTGTTTGTCGTTAAAGGCGGCAAAAAGGGTTGGCGTCAGGAAGGGCATCCGGCCGTAAAACATTGCTTCAAATAGGGGACCGAAAAACAACAACAACCACGGTTCCTGAAAAAGGCCAACCCCCGCTTTGCGGGGAAAAATGGCCTCTAAAGGTGGTTTTTTTTTTGTTTTGTTTTTTTACTACACTGCTATATTCACTATTTTGTATTCAAAAAGCTTTTTGCATTGAGTAAAAGTAAAAATAATAAAATATTGGCAACACCCCTGGGCACACCTGATAGAAACAGTGAACCACTGGTCGGCGTGGATGCCCCATAAGATATGAAATGGCGAAGGAAGTGAATACCTATTTTGTGGGGACGAATCTGGACCTACTTTGACTCTTTCAAGACCTTCGCCAAGAGTCGATGAGCTATTGCCGGCACCGTGAACAACTTACAAATTACCACTCGAACTTCCTGTGTCGGAGTGGTGACCCTTCCAGGATTGTAAATAAATAAACCTCTCTGGTTCCCAATAAAACTACTTTGGCAGAACCGACACTATGTATAGAAGATGGTACATGAATGAATGAATAACTTTAATTATAATGACTAAAAATGTGAAAATAATAATTCATGTTCATCCTCGATAACGAAATCAATGTGCAATTTTACAACAGTAAATTGGTGAGAAATCCATATTGCCCTGAGGGCATTTTAACTCTACCTCAATATATGGATTGGTATCCTTGCAGACCAAACCATGCAGGGCAGACAGATTACCCTCCATGGTCTGTATGCTTGGGTGAAAATTTTGTTGTTGTCGCTGTCGTTTCCCTGTGACCCAGCATCAACGATGCGCTTGAAGGAGCTGTGGCTCCCACGTCGATCGAAAGAATGGACGCGACAAAAAGCTTGAATTCATCTGAGCTGCTTTATTAGAATCAAACACTCAGGCACTCTGGGAAAAACGTTTTACGGTCGGCAATATATATCTATTCCGCCAGGGGGTTTGCCCAGGCCTGGCGCCAGGGGGCGTGGCCCCGCGGGCCGGCTGCGGCCTGGCAAGCCGAGGGCGAGCCTGCCCGGGCGTCCCGACCGAGGCCTGGCAAGTCGAGCGCGGGCCTGCCCGGGCGTCCTGGACGAGCCCGGCCTGGTGATCGCTCCGCGTCCTTGATAGGTGCAAGGCGATTGTGTAACCCCAGCGGCAGCCGCTACACACGTCCCCCCAGAATCGACTTGCACCGACAGGGTCAACTTGAGGGGGGTCCTGATGACCCGGCCGAAGCGACCCCTGGTGGGTCGTGGGAGGGGGTCCGGTGAGGTGGTGGGCGGTCGAGTGGGGGGCACCGTGGACGGGGGGCGGCCTCGCCGCGGCGGGAGGGCCACCCGTGGTGGGTGGTCGACGTCCACGTGCGCCGGCTTGAGGCGGTCCACTGCAATCCGGTCCGACCTGCCGCCGATGTCGATGACGAACGACTTGTCGTCCCGTCGCAGCACCCGGAAGGGCCCGTCGTACGGCGGCTGGAGTGGCCGCCGATGTGCGTCGTGACGCACAAAAACATACTCCGCGGTGCGGAGTGCTGGGGGGACGTAGGACTGGGGGTCACCGTGGTGGGATGTCGGCACGGGGGCAAACCGTCGGGCGGCCTCCTGGAGGTCCGAGCGCTGGCGAGCTGCGGACCAGGGGCTGGTAGCGTCGGGCACGAATTCGCCCGGGACGCGTAGCACCTGGCCATAGACCAGCTCGGCGGTGGATGCCTGGAGGTCCTCCTTGGGGGCCGTGCGAAGGCCCAAAAGGACCCACGGCAGCCGGTCGGCCCAACCGCCGTCTTGAAGGCCGGCCATGAGCGCGGCCTTCATGGAGCGGTGGAATCGCTCGCACAACCCGTTTGCTTGGGGGTGGTAGGCCGTAGTACGGTGGAGCTTGACCCCCAGGTTGCGGGCGACCGCGCCCCACAGCTCGGAGGTGAACTGTGGTCCGCGGTCTGACGAGATGTCCGCCGGTGCGCCGAAGCGGGCGACCCAGGTGGCGATGAAGGCCTGCGCCACGTCGGCGGTGGTGGTGGAGACGAGGGGAACGGCCTCCGGCCACCTGGTGGTCCTGTCCACCATGGTGAGCAGGTGTGTGAACCCTCGTGATGGGGGAAGGGGGCCCACCAGATCCACGTTGACGTGGTCGAAACGTCGTTCGGGCACGGTGAAAGGTGCCAGCGGGGCCTGGGTGTGTCGGTGGACCTTGGCCCGTTGGCAGGCGGTGCAGGCGCTGGTCCAATCGCGGACGTCCCGACGAAGGCCGTGCCAGACGAAACGCGCCGACACCAGCTTCTGGGAAGCTTTCCGGCCCGGGTGGGAAAGGCCGTGGAGGGAGGCGAAGATGCGGCGTTGCCAGGTGACGGGCACGATGGGGCGAGGCCGGCCTTGGGAGACGTCGCAGAGCAGGACAGTGTCCGCGCAGGGGATGTCGGCCAGGCGGAGGCCCGTGTCCGCCGCCCGGAGGGCTTGCACCGTGGTGTCGGTGGTTTGGTCCGCCGCCATGAGCGCAAAATCCACGCCCAGGTGGACCGCGTTCGCGCTGGCCCGGGAAAGACAGTCGGCCACGGCGTTGTTTTTGCCGGCGACGTGCCGGATGTCCGTGGTAAACTCCGACACGGCGGAGAGGTGGCGCTGTTGGCGGGCCGACCATGGCTCCGTGACCTTGGCCATGGCGTAAACCAACGGCTTGTGGTCGACGAACGCCGTGAAAGGTCGGCCCTCCAGGAGGTGGCGGAAATGGCGGACGGCCAGGTGTAGACCGAGGAGCTCCCGGTCAAACGTGCTGTATTTGAGCTCGTTCGGCCGGAGCTGCCGGCTGAAAAAAGCGAGTGGCTGCCAAACCCCGTTCACCCATTGCTCATGTACGGCGCCCACCGCGTAGTCGGAGGCATCCGTGGTGAGGGCGATGGGAGCGTTGAGCACCGGGTGAGCGAGCAGTGTTGCGTCGGCGAGGGCCCGCTTTGAGCTTTGGAAGGCCGCATCCATTGCTGCGGACCAGGCGATGTCGTGCTTGGCCGGCTTGCCCCGGAGGGCTTCGTAGAGGGGCCGCATGAGTTGAGCAGCGCGGGGCACGAAGCGGTGATAAAAATTCACCATTCCCAGGAATTCCTGCAGGGCCTTTATGGTGCGGGGACGCGGGAAAGTGGTGATGGCCTCGACCTTGGTTGGCAGCGGCACAGCCCCGTTCTTGGTGATGTGGTGGCCCAAAAAATCAACGGCCGTCGTGCCGAAGTGGCATTTGGCCGGGTTGACGATGAGGCCGTGCTCGCTGAGGCGCCCGAACAGTGTTCGGAGGTGGAGGAGGTGCTCGGCCCGGGACGTGCTGGCGACGAGGATGTCGTCCAGGTAAACGAAAAGGAACGGCAGGTCACGCAGCACGCCGTCCATCAAGCGCTGGAACGCCTGAGCCGCGTTCTTGAGACCAAACGGCATCCGCAAGAACTCGAATAAGCCGAACGGCGTGATGACTGCCGTTTTAGGGACGTCGGCCGCCCTGACAGGTACCTGGTGATATCCCCGTATGAGATCAATTTTTGAAAAAATGACCCGTCCCGCCAGACGGGCGGAGAAGTCTTGGATATGCGGGATCGGGTACCTGTCGGGTGTTGTAGCGTCATTAAGACGGCGGTAGTCGCCACACGGGCGCCATCCACCCCCCGGCTTTGGCACGATGTGCAGTGGCGAGGCCCACGCGCTATCGGAGCGCCGCACGATGCCGAGGTGCTCCAACGCGTCGAATTCGGCCTTCGCAACGGCAAGCTTGGCTGGGTCGAGGCGGCGGGCCCTGGCGTAGACCGGCGGGCCCGTGGTTGGTATGTGGTGCTCGATCCCATGCCGTACTGCGACGGCCGAAAACGTCGGCCGCGTGAGGGCCGGGAACTCCGCGAGCAGGCGAGCAAACTCGTTCGCCGCCGGGACGGTGCATGCCAGCTCGGTCGGCGCGGAGCTGCTCAATGTGCATACCAGGGAGCTGAAGGTTTCAGCGTTGATTAAACGACGCCGTTGGACGTCCACCAGCAGTCCGTGTGCGCAGAGGAAGTCGGCGCCGAGCAGAGCCATGGGCACGTTGGCGGTTACAAACGTCCAAGCGAAGCATTGGCCGCCGAAGCAGAGGGTGACGTTGCGCGGGCCGAAGGTGCGGATAGTCGATCCGTTGGCCGCAACCAAGGAGGGGCCGCAAACCGCGGATTGCCTGTCCTGGTCAGAGGCGGGCATGACGCTCACTTGGGCGCCGGTGTCGCACAGGAAGCGCCGTCCGGACGCTTTATCCGTGATGAACAGTAAGTTGCCCGTGTGACTGTGGCCGGCGTTCATGGCAGGTAATGAACGCCGGCCTGGCCGTTTCCCGACCCGCCGAAGGTGCACGGGGGTCGGCATGTCCGGGCCTTCTGTCCGAACCTGGCATGATAGGAACACCACGCTTGGTCGGGTGGAGGCTTCGGACGTCGTGCTGAACGTGGTCGGCTCGGTATAGCGGCCGCCAATTGCGTCGGCAGTTCGGCCGTCGAACGCGCCGGGTGCTCGGGCGCCATGGATGGTGCATCAGGCGGCGGCGGGTCCCATGTCGCCGCTGCGATGCGCTGTCCCGCGGCGGAGATTTTGTCGGCTTCTCTGGCAAGGGCCCGGGGATCTGTGATCGTCGTGCTTGCCAGGGCGAGGCGTACCGGGTTAGGCAGCTGACGGAGGAACAGCTCCCGGAACAGGAATGCCGGAGAGTGCTCGCCGAGCAGCGAAAGCATGTAGTCCATTCGCTCGGAAGGGCGCGTGTCGCCGAGCTCCGGCAAATCGAGCAGGCGCCGTGCGCGTTCCGCCGCTGGGAGGGCGAAAGCATCGAGGAGAAGCTTCTTAATCGCGCCGTATTTGTCCGCGGCTGGCGGTCTCTCGAGGAGGCTCAGGGCGCGGGCTGCGGTGGCTGAACCGAGCGCAGCGACCACGTGGTGGAAGCGGGTGTCGTCCGCCGTGATGCCTCGCAGGGCGAACAGGGACTCCGCTTGTGCGAACCAAACCGCCGCGTGAGCCTCCCAGAAGGTAGGCAGTTTAAGGGCGACTGCCATGTCCATGTCGATAGGTCACCAATGAAGGAGCTGTGGCTCCCACGTCGATCGAAAGAATGGACGCGACAAAAAGCTTGAATTCATCTGAGCTGCTTTATTAGAATCAAACACTCAGGCACTCTGGGAAAAACGTTTTACGGTCGGCAATATATATCTATTCCGCCAGGGGGTTTGCCCAGGCCTGGCGCCAGGGGGCGTGGCCCCGCGGGCCGGCTGCGGCCTGGCAAGCCGAGGGCGAGCCTGCCCGGGCGTCCCGACCGAGGCCTGGCAAGTCGAGCGCGGGCCTGCCCGGGCGTCCTGGACGAGCCCGGCCTGGTGATCGCTCCGCGTCCTTGATAGGTGCAAGGCGATTGTGTAACCCCAGCGGCAGCCGCTACACGCTCTTCTTTCTTACACAGACAATTGTGTTGAGTTTTAGCGGTCGTTCCAATCCTGACAGCACCTCTCCCTCCATTCCCCCATGGTCTTCCTTCTGAATAGGTTTTAAAAAGTGTTACTGATTATGCATTCCTCATGTGGTCAAACCTTACGGCCCTTGCAATGAATATACTTAGTCCAAGTGAGCGCCACCCTCTTGTTTCCGCATTATCCTTTTCATAGGGCCTCATCTACATGGGAAAGCTGTTGAGCCAGACGGGCCTCCCACACACACAGAACCGGCGCCTTTCTCTTGGCTGCCCCAGTTTTTAATGCCCTGTTGTAACTGTGCCAACCCTCTGGTCTCTCAGCATTTGCCAATTGAACCAGCCAGCCTGATTTTTCTTTCTCTTCAGGTCACAATGTGCAATTGTGTAAGTTGAAACATATATGTAGAGCATCATATCCAAGTCGAATCCCAAAGTTGTACAGAGTACATTTGTAAATAAATAAGCATGAGAGCCTGATTAGTCACATAATTACACTTCAGCCTGGTCCATAATAAAGCAAAATTCAATCAACAATAGGCTTAGAGAACACATCTTTGTTCTGTATCATTGCAGTTTGTACAGCAACATCAACAAGAAAGAGCAATCAGAGATTGCAGACCCTCGCAATAAAATGTGTTTTCAGTGTTTTTTAAGGCTTTTGTGTTAAAACAAATATGGCGGCTGAACCACGTGACCGATTACGTCATAATTTTTTTTTCTCCACCAATTTATACCTATATTATGCTCAAGAAATTTCATCTTGATCGGATGAAGTTTTGTACTTGTTGAATTATGACGTCATAATGAAGGCAACTGTAACATCATCATTAACAGATGTTATTCCACATGGAGAGTTCTTTACAATGACCCATGTCTCAATTTTTTCTATTCCGTGCTTTTGGAGATATAGAGGTGCAAAAATTTTCGGTTTTTCCAAGATGGCGGCCGAACCACGTGACCTATGATGTCATAATTATCATTAAAATATTCTACAGGTGGAGTTGCACCTATGGTGAAAATTTCCTGTCAATCGGACCAACGGTTGCAGAGTAAATCTTATTTATTCTGTGCGGACAAACAAACAGACAGACAAATGAAAAATCACTTATAGAGTGACACTTGGCAAAACAGAACAAAGTAGCATGGCACTCAGTGGAGCATCCTTTTGACCTCAAAAATAATTAGTGGTTGAATTCAGTGACCTGATTTGCAAACCGTCTTCACAGTTTAAGTTAATCGGATGAAAATTGACAATTTTAGAAATTCGGCCTATGTTGACCTTTTGGCCTATGTTGACCTCAAAATTGTTGGTGATTGCTGTCAGTAAGGTGATATGAAAATCCTTTTCAAATTTCAAGTCAATCGGATGAAAATTGAGGATTTTACAAATTTGAAAAAATTGGTTGATCTTTGGCCTATGTTGACCTTTTGGCCGAAACTAATTCCAAAAATAGTTGGTGGTTGAATTCAGTTAGCCGATATGCAAATCCTCTTCAAATTTCAAGTCAATCGGATGAAAATTGAGGATTTTAAAAATTCAAAAAAAGTGGTTCACCTTTGGCCTATGTTGACCTTTTGGCCTATGTTGATCTCAAAAATAGTTGGTGGTTGAATTCAGTAAGCCAATATGTAAATCCTATTCAAATTTCAAGTCAATCGGATGAAAATTGAGGATTTTAGAAATTTGAAATGGTTGTTGATCTTTTGGCCTATGCTGATCTCAAAAATAGTTGGTGGTTGAATTCAGTTAGTCGATATGTATATCCTATTCAAATTTCAAGTCAATCGGATGAAAATTGAGGATTTTAGAAATTTGAAAAAAGTGGTTGACCTTTGGCCTATGTTGACTTTTTGACCCCAAATATATATACAGTATAGGATTTTGTCGGACCACGAACTCTACCATTTGGTGAGTTTCGTGAAGATCGGTTTAAAATTGTGTTCCTGTAGGCAAGTATAAGTGAGTGGACAGACCAACAAACAAGAAGACGTCATGCGGAGCACGATACTTGCAAAATACGCCCCACCCCCCTCCCCAAGAAAAAAAATTCCATTGATACAGCAAATTGTCCATTTCATCAAGATTAAAATTGACAATCTTGATCAAAGCTCGGGTCAATAGGATGATAAGTGACGATTTTTCAGATGAAAAATGATGACTTTGGAAGGTTGACCTTGAGTTGACCTTTTACCTTTTGACCACAAAAAATAGTTGGTTTTCCTATTTAGTGACTCAATGTGCAAATGCTGTTCAATTTTTAGGTCAATCGGTTGAGAAGTGACGGCTTTTTTAGATGAAAATTGATGATTTTTGAAATTGGACCTTGAGTTGACCTTTGACATTTTGACCTCAAATAGTATGTTTCCCAATTTAGTGACTCGATATGCAAATGCTGTTCAATTTTCAAGTCAATCAGTTGAGAATTGATGGCTTTTTAGATGAAAATTGATGATTTTTTTAATTTGGCCTTAAGTTGACCTTTGACCTCAAAATCAATAGGCTTCTCAATTAGGACGACTTATACAACGTGGTGAAGTTTCGTGACGATCGATTTAGAATTGTGACCTGTAGGCCGGTGACAAAGAGACAAACAGACAAACAGACAGACAGACAGACAGACAAACAGACAGAAGCACAAACGGAACCGACCAATATACTTGAAAAATCTTCGATTTTGCAAGTAACAAACACACAAACGGGAGTGATCAACATACTTGTAAAAAAAAAAAAAAAATTGCCAATTAACAAACAGACAAACGGACTCAAATGCAATACCCTTTCCTCAGGTGAGGGTAATAAGTACAAATAAAATAATCAGTTACTAACTCCGCAACCGAAGGTGGACAGATGTTATGTTTTCACCCCTGTTTATCTGTCTGTCTGTGAGCACAATATCTCAAAAGGTTATGGACAGATTTGATTGTGTTACAAGTGTTACAATATTTGATTGTGTTACAATTTTGATTGTGTTACAATTTTGATTGTGTTACTTGGGTGTGTTGCAAGGCCAAATTGATTTGATTACAAATCTTCGATCCAACAATTTTTAAGTGATTCGTCACCATTGAGAGATGGGGCCAAAAACGATATGTAGCATTACATTTCAAAAAGTTATGGATGGATTATGACAAAACCTGGTGGATGAGTTGGTCAGGTGACAAGAACCAGCTGATTCAATTTTGTTTCAGGTCAGGATGCAGATCCGGCCTATCAGTTCGATATAAAACGTAAACTGTTCAGCCTGGCGGAGGTATGCGCTCTACCGAGTGCCGTTCTAGTTAACGGTTGTTTTACCACTATAAAGCTGTGTATCTGAAAATAGCAGTTGTTTTTTAACCTACTAACTTTAAAATAAATAAAGTGGTTCCCCTTATGCCCCACTGTTGTGCATAAATCAACTCGTTAGCTTTTGTTTGTTTAGGTTGATTACATAAAACTTGCAAAAGACATGCACGCAATCAAACATAGAAAACTTATTGAGGAATCATTGCAGGATGAGATAAATTTGACAAAGGATAAGCATTCTTCTCCAGTTGTTTCTAATCTCCATAAACGATGGGTGTAGGAAGATGGAACAGAGTCATTTCAGGGCCCAAAGTATCCACCTTTTTATTTTGGATCATTAGTCAGGTTCACTATGTTTTTTCGTTCAAATTTTTTGGAGATTAGCAAAACTATACATTTTTGGAATATTCAGAGCATGAGGAATCCAAAAATTAATGTTGGCATTTGCGTAGACACCTTTGCAAAAATGACACTCAGGACAGTGATGAAGATCTGTAAAAGCATATTCCTGAACGGTATCGACCTCGTAGATCCTGTGTATAGGACTTATAGTTCAATCTGATACTAACAAGGCTGCTTTCTTGCTTTATAAACCCATACCTATAACTTCAAAGGACTTGCAATATCATGTATTATGTAATACAGTTATATCACAAATATAAAGACAATGGTTTTCAATTACCTTTGTTTGTTGCTTTTCTATAATCCTGAGCACTATTTTGAGGCCTTTATTGGATTCCTTGACCCAGAAAACATAGGATTAGCATATTTAATTAAGTTTCTAGGTTGACTAGAAGCCGAGATGGCACAAAATATGTATTTTATGGCGGCCATTTTGAAAATCCAAAATGGCGGCCATGCAGGTGTCTGTGCAAATGCCAACATTGATTTTCGGATTCTCCATGCGCTGATGATTCCATAAATGTACAGGTTTGCTAATCTCCCAAAATTTTGAACGAAATTATATTTGTTAACATCGTGAACCTGACTACATGTTTCTTTGCCAAGTTGTGATGTTTAGCTCGTATTGCTGAACAACAAATAGCCTCCAATTGTCTGTTGATACATACGACTGAGGAATCTTTATTTGACTGACGGTTCAGACTTCGTAGAACTTTCAGACTATGCCGAGGGTCCATACGACACCGACAGACAAGAGGAAGCCAACGGTCCAGACAACCCCGACGGTCCAGACAACCCCGACGGTCCAGACAACGCCGACGGTCCAGACAACGCCAACGGTCCAGACGAAGCCAATGGTCCAGGCAAGACCGATGGTCCAGACAATGCCGACGGTCCATATGATGCCGACGGTTCAGATGAAGCCAATGGTCCATACGACGCCGATGGTCCATACGACGCCGATGGTCCATACGACGCCGACGGTCCAGACGACGCCGACGGTCCAGACAACGCCGACGGTTCAGATGAAGCCAATGGTCCAGACAACAACACCGACGGTCCAGACAATGCCGATGGTCCATACAATGCCGATGGTCCAGACGACGCCGACGGTCCAAACAATGCCGATGGTCCAGACAATGCCGATGGTCCATACAATGCCGATGGTCCAGACGACGCCGACTGTCCACACAACCCCGACGGTTCAGATGAAGCCAATGGTCCAGACGATGCCGATGGTCCAGACGACGCCGATGGTCCAGACGATGCCGATGGTCCAGACGACGCCGATGGTCCATACGATGCCGATGGTCCAGACGACGCCGATGGTCCAGACGATGCCGATGGTCCAGACAACGCCGATGGTCCAGACAACCCCGACAGTTCAGATGAAGTCAATGGTCCAGACAATGCCGATGGTCCAGACGACGCCGATGGTCCAGACGACGCCGATGGTCCATACGATCCTGATGGTCCAGACAATGCCAATGGTTCAGACTAAGCCAATGGTCCAGACAACGCCAACGGTCCAGCCAACCCCTATGCTCCAGACAACGCCAATGGTCCAGACAACGCCGACGGTTCAGACAACGCCGACGGTCCATACGACGCTGACGGTCCAGACGAAGCCAATGGTTTAGACAACGCCGATGGTTCAGCCGAAGCCGCCGGTCCAGACAACGCCGACTGTTCAGACGATGCTGATGATTCAGACAACTGATTCCAGTCTAACAACTCTGCCATTAATTGATATTGCGGTGATACATGTGATACGGTGTATTTTGCGAATCTTTTAAATTTTTAAATGAAGTCCGCAAAATTTCTTTTCCATCTCCCATGCTTCCTGTGTGGAATATGTTTTGCAACAGAGGATTGTCTCTTCCTCTCTGCTCCAGCTGAATGTTTACATCTCTTTTGTTTGTCTGAAACTTGGGTTGTCTTGTTTGTATTTTTAAAATGAAATATTTTAAAAATTCATACGTTTGGCCTTCCTAGGATGAGATTTCATATTTTATCATGATTGTAGCTGGTGCTTTAACTGTAGCTAAACACTTTTCAATGTCATTCACATCTGTATATTGTTTTCACTTTGGGTGCAATGAGCTAATCAAAGCAACATCGGTATTCTCTTGCAGTTAATTTAAGAATTCAAGTGACCACAGTTCCGTTAAATGACGGTGACCGAATCTAATCCTATGACCTAATAACTTAATGACCTAATCCTATGAAACTATGACTGCACGTCTACATTTTCTTACATAAACTGGTTCAACCAAAGTGCCAAAAAATATATACTTTTATACCTGTTTTTTATTTTTTTCCTCCAGCTGCACTTTCTCCAGCTGCCTGTGCTATTGATTCCATGAAGTTTTCAAACAGCATTCCAATTCTTATGAACGACATTTATGTGATCACTTCCATAATAACAAGAGTAATAATTTTAGTGTGGGAAGCCTACGATATAGAAGGTGGCAAAAAATGAAATTGGAGTTTAAGTCTAATATCCCTGACAGTTCGCTGTTGCAATTGATGTGATATATAAACGTCATTACTCATTACCCAATCTTTAGCTTGCCCTCAGCTCTGCAGGCTCCTTGTGGGAATGCTACAGAGTGGTCAACAATCTCTGTTTCAAGCTTTTCCAATGCGTTCACCATATGTGAACACTCAGGGGTGGTTACGCTGGCTTATTTTGAGCTTTGTGTAAATGCAGTACAGGAGAAGTAGGCTTACTTTACAAAAAGGGCCAAGATTTCCTGTTTAAAATTACTTGGTTATGATTTGAGCCGAGCATTAGTGCATGGTGATATACTGTTGTTTAAATGGCGTCTTGCTTTTCTGAGCACAAATTAATCAGCAAAATATACGGGTTTTGCTAAAAAGGTTACCAGACCCGGTAGTGTAAATGGATAGAGCATCCGCTCAGAGTTTGGGAGGTCGGCGGTTCGAACCCCGGCCATGTCATAACAAATACAGTACTTTTAAAATGGTATGTGCTGCTTCCTTGCATGACATTCAGCATTTGAAAGGATAGGAGCATGGACAATCTCCACAGGTTGGCATCCATGGGGAGGAGGAAATTCCTCCTTTGGAAATGCCCCACTGAATGCGGTGAGAGAGGCTGTGCCATATGTTGTGGCGTCGCTGGTACCCAGAGTCACGCAGGAAGTGACGGCACTTCAGACAAGCTCAGCGGCTGTGTCCTTCTTGTCTGGCAGTCCTCTGTTGTGTCTCGTATATTTGTCTGTTTGTCCATCTCTTGATCTCGATAAAGAGAGATATTGATGTGGAACTGTCTATTCAATTGAAGAACATCAAAAAATACTCTCACAGCATCCTGGTTTCCGTAAGATGTGAAATGTGGTTCTTCATTTGAGTGCCATCGTTATATTTATCTGAACTTTTCACTGGATTATTTTCTTCTCAAATTTATATTTTCATGAAAGGCTTATTTTATGTTTGTTCTTACTCATCTTAGCTGTTAATTACCGAACAAGAGTAAGCGCTGGCAGAATGGCCTACGCCCGAGAGGTATGCCTACTCACCTTTGACTGGTATAGCCTGGGTTTGAATCTCAGCCCAGCTATAAACTGCCCAGTGTTTTGCAGGCAGGGTGGCAGATCAATATGTGCCCGTCCCTCGGATGGACGATAAAATGTATGTCCCATCTACTGGCATTAGTTGGTGGACGTTAATTAAATATTGAATTAATTTATTAATATTAAATATTGAGTTAATTAAATTAATTAAACATTAATCACAAAAAAACAAACGGACACGTAAAACATATAATAAAGGGAGCGGGAGACTAGATGGAGAGAAAGAGGGAAGCACACAAGTACAACAGTGGAGAACAGGGATATCGAGAGATCTGTGGGAGGGAGAGGGCTTGGGGGGAGGAGGCATTGAGGGCGGGGTGAGAGGTAAAAAAAAAACACATGGACACTGCTAGGACTTCCAGGAAAGAAGTCGGTATTTGCACCGTGTCCTTTACGACAAGTAGGCGAGTTATCACTGGCATCATGAACAAATTCCAAATCCCTGCTCTAACCTACTGGACACACTGCATCAGTGGCACAGCTGCGCCCCCAGCACATGATACTCCCCACAGCCATGGGCTGCTTACGGAAGAGGAAGACAGAGCAAGAGTGAAATTAGAGAAGATAAAATACCTTCGCTTAATGTTCATCCAAGCACGTCCATCTTTATTAACCACCATGTATCATGTATTAACCACCATTTATTAACCACCTTTTACCACCACGCAAGCATAAAAACCATGCATCTCCAGACTCGGTGTCCTAATGGTTAGCTGTTCGGTGGTTCAAACCCCAGCCGAGTCGTACCAAAAACCTTAAAATGGTATGTGCTGCTTCCTTGCTTGATGCTCAGTATTTTAAAAGGATAGAGCACAGACAAGCAACCATAGGTTGGTAGTAACAGCGCAGGCTTTGATGGGCTGAATGACGTCCTCCTGTGTTGAAGTTTCTTCTGAAGGAACTCATATTGATCATACAACATCAATTAGAGGAAAACTACAGAAATCTTCATGATTTTTAAAAATCCTTCACCTTTGAACGTTCTCATGCTCTTACCTTCACTGTATGCAACTTGATTTCTCAGCACAGGGACAAGACCGAGCTGAAGACAAGCTGAGCGTCGTCCAAGGAATTACTGCGAGGCAGACAGCATCGCACAGTGTCTACTTATTAACATGATTAACAGATTAACGGATTTCCTGCATAAGCGTACGTGTGATACATTCATAAGTCGATGTTTAAGCATGGTTTAAATTTCAAGTAAGTTGGAAGTGATAGGCAATAGGCTATGTTGATGTATCATGGTTTGCCCTCACACAGCGCACAGCTGTAAGTGGGGGAAGTGCCAACGCAGTGCAGGCCCAAGTGCCAAATACTAGTGGGGTCAAGCAATACTTGCCAACTAGGCCTCAGTTAGCCATTTGCATCGCTCATTCAAACCCATGAAGTTGCAAACATATTTCGTGAATATCAAATGCTACAAAGTTCCATTCCTCATTTAAACCTCAAGAAGGTTTAAGTCAAATAACAGTTGCAAATAGTAACAGTTGTAGCAGGTTTTCACTCGGGCACAATTCCATTATTATTGAGAATAACAAGACAAATTGTGCTTTTTCTTACATTTATTTGTGTGGCCTACATAAGTGATAAAATATCGTCGGTTGGTGTTTTAATCCCATTGCAAAAAAAATTGAAAACGGCATTTCTCCCTTTCAAGCCTGGTGTTGGCTTAGCGGTTCGGGTGCTGGCTTGGGATCCTAGGATCCTGGGTTCGAATCCCGGTCGATCGCTGAATTAACACCAGGGGGGTTGACTCAGCCCGTCATCCATCTGAGGTCGGCAAATTGAGTACCAGCTTTCTGGTAATTCCCTGTGTGTCGCAAGAGGCGACTAACAGGGTTGGCGGCAGGAAGGGCATCCGGCCATAAAACATTGCTTCAAAAAGGGGACCACGGTGCCCGAAAAAGGCCAACCCCTGCTCTGCGGGGGAAAAATGGCCTCTAAAGGTGGTTAATTTCGCTTCCAACCATGGGCTGCATACCTCTTACCTCATAATGAACCCTCCCCTGATTGGATAACTATAACCACAGCATAACTCTGACATCACTGCTTTCAGCAAAGACACCTATTTTTCATTTAAGATATATTTTCACACGTGAGGGTGCATGCTTTGGCATTGAATGTGGCCTTTGATCGTGTATGCTCACACGAGAATCTCCACATCGTACTTTATCTTATATTGTAATCGGCTACGTTTGTCTGTCTGTCCGGCGTCCGTCTGTCCGTGGTAGCAATGGTCACCGCATGGCAAAGTGTGAGAGCAGTGTCATTTTTGGCACCAGCACCTGGGGCCCTGGGGCAGGGTCAAAAGGTCAAATACCAAAAAATACAATTACGGGCACATTTTTATTGAAACTCTGTGTATGCAATCAACATTAGGGGGCGCATGAAATACGTAACGATTTTTTGGATCTGACCTGTTTCATGCCCCATGGGTGGGGACTTAGTGTCACAGGGGTCAAAAGAGAAGATTTTGTTTCAGTCAATATTTGATGTTGGGGCATCCTTGGTGGAACTTTTTGCCCTCTTTCAACTTTGCTGTAGGTGGGAAGCGTGAGGATTTGCGACGGTGCGCCATCGACTTCGCTGTTGTTTATATTTGTTTAACAACCATGGATCTTCATTCGATGTTCAAAAATAATGAATATAGGGAGGTGAAGTTTTCGTTGAAGAACAAGAGGAGAGGTTGGTAGAAATAGAAATGTGTACCATAAGAGAGGGGTGTGTGTGTGTGCGTGCGTGCGTGTGTGCGTGTCATCACTTCTCTCAGAAATGGCCGGACAGATCCTCGTCAAACTTTCAGAGGTTCATCAGAGAATGTCTGGGAGTGTTTTAGGTGGAAAAAAAACATTGAAAGAAGAAGTTGGATTTTTGGGGGTTTTTTTTTTAATTGCTCTATGCTGCCCAACTGCTCTATGCTGCCCTTTGTAGCTATTTGAAAGGTAATATTAAATGATCCCCAACCCGATTCCTTAGTGGGTGTAGGTGTTTTAGGCCCATACAAAAAATAGAAAAAATAATCGATTTCTTCATAATGCCAACAGGATTAGAATGACCGGGCAACGCCAGATACTCCTCCCTGCTTGTTGAAGATAAAAGCAATGTGTGCCAGGCATTAAGTGAATGAAAATGAATGAATGAATGATCGTTTTAAGGCCATTTTCCCCGCTAGAGCGGGGGTTGGCCTTGCGGGCCCCATGACAATCATGGTTCCCTGTTTGAGGCAATGTTTTTATGGCCGGATGCCCTTCCTGACGCCAACCCTTGGTCACCTCTTACGATGCGCAGGGATACGGTGTACCTATGCTAAACCGGGGTACACCCCGGGATGAAGTCCCGGTGTTAAGTCCACACACAGTCCACACACATTAAGTCCAATCCCAAAAAGAGAATGAGGGAGTGTCTGGTGCATGTTCCCAGCATAGTCCTGGATGATGAAGGCCACTCTGGTCAAAACGCCTCATTATTTTTGTCAGAAACCGTTTTGTCTGCACTTGATACATTTATCTCTTGTCATGAATCTTCCCAATTACAATGCCTTTCTATTTACTTTGAGGAAAAAATGTTTATTTCTTCTTCCTCCACATTTGATATGAAATGGAGATGTTTCGAAGTGTTTTCATATGAATGGTGGATTTTTAAACTTTGTTTTATATATTTTTCCTTCACTTGTTCATCTAATGATTCATTATTTTTCCGTGTAAAATTGTTTTATTTTCAGCTTTTTTCATCGATTCCAACTGCAATTTCTGTAAAGGTTTTCAGTCGAACCCTGACAGTTTCCCACCTCCTGGAATATCACAACTGAAATATTATTTAAATTGAACTTATTAGTAAAACCGCAGGTCCCAAACATCCAAGCATAAGGTCGTGCATCTCGCTTAATGTGAAGGTTTAATGATTGGTTGAGTCGATCACTTTCTCCTTATTATACTCTTATCCGAGCAACAAGACCTTTGAGGATTAACGAAGATGTGATTTGTTTGGAATTTTTCCTTCCTGAGATCCAGATACAACTGCCTGCCTTTTTCAGCTAATCCCTTAATGTGCATGCAGCAGCTTTGGCCGTACTACAGCTGAGCAGTGAGATCCCTCGGCCGATGTCACAAGGCCATGGAATGACCTTCAAGCCAAGCTCGTCGGCCCTTCCCTCTCCCCCTAACCCGTGCACCTACTTATTTTCTGCCTAGTAGCCCAACTTTTTCCTTTTTCCCTCCCTTCTTTCCTTCCCACTTCAATCATAATTGCAGCTTACTGCTTGCCTGGATGCGGTTATAAAGATGGACCCCGACTCACAGGTGCGGCGGGCAGGTGTACACGTCATCACACTGCTGCTACGTGGCCTTGGTGCAGATGCAACCCAGGTAACGAAAGACCTAACATTCAAAACGAGGTAGCTAGCTACATATATTCTTGTTTTTCTTTTTTGTGAAGAATGGTGGGATAGGTACCGATACTCCCACGAGGCCATTGTATAGGTGACATTTGATTTTCTGTAATTACACAAGCTCGGTTTGGGAAAAAGGAGAAAAGATAGGTACCATCGGAAATCTCCCTTGTTTGAAATGTAACTGGATCGCTCCAACAAATGGAAGCTCTGCCCCGAGGACTTTTGGTGCGTGTTTTTGAGTTTGCTCATGGGTGTTTGAGAAAGTTTGCCTAAACAATTCCTCGTTTTCCATTCCGCTTTCACCAAATTGGACGATGTTTTGGGTATGGACTCCCCCAAAAGTTGTGCCTCCAGCCATCAAGCTGTGCCTAATCCGGTCTCGTCTCCCATTTCCCAAGGCATCGGTGGGGAGGAGAGCTTTAAAACAGCGAAATCCTCCATAAGCAGTCGACCATACACGTGCAGAGACACAACTCCAAATGAATGATTCCTTTCCATTTGAAAATTCCATTTTTATTTTTATTGCCTCCAAAGATAAAATGTCAACACGATTATCAATGCTTTGTTTTGTACAAGTATATCTTAAGTGATAAACTTTTCTGTGAAGCCAAAATTTGTTCATTCAAGACAGGTGAACGTTCAAAACGAACTATTTTCTTTTCAGACAATCCACTCCATCCACATGATATTGTTTTCTCAAAAAGCAGAAATTATTATTGGTGTTTTTCAGATGTTTTCTCTTGCAGAAAGCACAATGACCCTTAATGCAGTTCCCCCAGCGACCCCACTGTTTACATGACGTGATTAATGGTAAAAGACGTCTCTTTTATGCAATAGGGCGGATCTTTCCAGGCAGCTGTGTCTGCTGGTTTATTTCCCCTCTGGCTTTCTTTTCGGGGGGGGGGGGGTGGTGTGGGGGTCAGGGTGACAGAGGGGGAGGAGAGTGTTAAGCTTCAGTCCCTCTGAGCAAAAAAAAAAAAAAAAAAACTCTTAGAAAGAATAAGCTGTTAAACGAAGCCAATCAATCAAGCAATAGTTTCATCGACCATATTTGTCTTCATTGACGATGTCCAGGCTGTCACGTTCATTCACAATGATTGTTCCTGGTAAATACCAATCTCTTGTTATATAATTACATGAAATAACCTCTTGTTTTTTTTTTAAAGAAATCACCTCATAAGCATTAACCTGGATTCCACGGCACATTCCTCGATTACATGTTAAATGCACGGGGTGTGTTTGGCGTATTCATGGAATGTTCAGTCTTGACACTCTCTCTTTAACTTCATGATGTTTCCCATTTAAATGATAAATCACTTGTTAAAAGTTCGCTGCCTCGTGATCGACTGACTACGCTAATATATTTCAAATCTGCTCATATAATTTTCAGATTGTCAATGTATCTCACCACCTATATTCCCTTTGATCTTTTCAGTTTCAGTTATATTGAGCACGTAGTACTTTGATGTTGAAAACATTATTCACAAAGGTGTGAACAGATTAATACTTTTAAATTCCTTTAAATATATGCCATACTTTAAAAATTTAGAATTTACGTAAAATTTTTACATAAATGTACATAAAATTTACATGGAACATACATTTAGTTTCTAAACATATCATAAGTTGCAAGGATGTGTCTGAATCAACTGCACAACTGATTCTTCAATTGACCAAAGGATAACATCTGAAAATCATTCAAGCTTGTACCGACTCCATTGATGAGTCGACTAAATCTATGGGCAAATGGAAGAATTTCTAAATATTAACCCAAATAAATAGTCATTATGGGTGACTTTGATCCAAAAATGGGGCGAGGGGTGGTTAGGGTGGCAGGGAAAATAAATAAATGAAGAAGTTGTTGGGAGTTTTGGAAATGGCAAAATGAATGAAAGAGCAAGCAAGATCATAAACAGCTTCAAAAATAAGGAATAAAGAAAATGGACATTAATTCGTCAAATGAATGAACTAAAAATGAGACGGAATTCATTTTGTTCAACCACAAGATGCTTACAACGGGTGTGACTGCGCCAAACCGCTTCAATATGGGCAGTGAGCGTTGGCTGGTAAAATGCGACTTTGGACTCGACCTAAATATAACTGAGACATACTTAATCGAGAATCGATGTACAGTATACCCACTGCAGGAATTAAAAAGAACATTCCAAATTGAGCTGAACAACAGATTCTAATAGCTAGAAGAAAAGACAGATGATTAATACAAACATCAAAGTTGAACGGCACACTCGGTGGAGCGCATACCTTGGCCAGCCTGAACAGTTTAAGATTTGCATACCACTGATAGGACGGATCTGCATCCGGACCTGAACAAAAACCTAATTGGCTTTTTATTGTCACCTGCCCAACTCATCCACCAAGTTTTGTTATAATCCATCCACAACTTTTTGAGATATCGTTATATATACCATTTTTGGCCCTATCTCTCAATTGTGAAGAATCACCGAAATATTATAGGATCCAGATCTTCATCAAAATCTAATCAATTCATCCTTGTCATACACCCAAACTGTCCACAAAGTTTCGTCCGAATCCGTCCACAACTTCTTGAGATATCCTGCTCACAGATAAACAGACAAATGGACAGAGGTGAAAACACAACCTCCATCCATTTTCGGTGGCAGAGGTAATAATGAAGGTGTTAAAAGACAGCTTCAGAAATTGCAAAGAAAGAAAAAGGAAGTCGTAAGAACAATTTATCAGATATAACCAAAAACCCAATCAAGAAAGGGGTAGAATTGAATCGAGGCACAACATTGAAAGAAAAATATAACCCTCAACATGAAAGAAAATTGGAAAAAATAATGTGAAACAGCAGAAGCTTTAAAATTTACAAGTGGAGTCTCATTGACGGGACGTGCTGAGATTTTTGCCCAAATAGAAGAAAATGAAAACATCATCACAAACATTGATTGTGTCATTAACTTTGTGGAATAATTATATGACCAATGATTCTATGAATCCTACGTCATCATAGAAGCTCTACTACCAACGCCGGTACTCCGACCAAAGGCAGAATCAATACTGCCAATTAAACTCTACAGGAGAAAATGTAATTCACAAGTAATAAATGTAATTCACAAGTAATAAATATCATTCACAAGTAATAAATGTAATTCACAAGTTATAAAGTAATTCACAAGTAATAAATGTAATTCACAAGTAATAAATGTAATTCACAAGTAATAAATGTAATTCACAAGTAATAAATGTAACTTATGGATTTAGAAAATGTAATTCACAAGTAATAAATGTAATTCACAAGTAATAAATGTAATTCACAAGTAATAAATGTAATTCACAAGTAATCAATGTAATTCACAAGTAATAAATGTAATTCACAAGTAAAAAATATAATTCACAAGTAATAAATGTAATTCACAAGTAATAAATGTAACTTATGGATTTAGAAAATGTAATTCGCAAGTAATAAATGTAATTCACAACTAATAAATGTAATTCACAAGTAATAAATGTAATTCACAAGTAATAAATGTAATTCACAAGTAATAAATGTAATTCACAAGTAATAAATGTAATTCACATGTAATAAATATCATTCACAAGTAATAAATATCATTCACAAGTAATAAATGTAATTCACATGTAATAAATATCATTCACAAGTAATAAATGTAATTCACAAGTTATAAAGTAATTCACAAGTAATAAATGTAATTCACAAGTAATAAATGTAATTCACAAGTAATAAATGTAATTCACAAGTAATAAATGTAACTTATGGATTTAGAAAATGTAATTCACAAGTAATAAATGTAATTCACAAGTAATAAATGTAATTCACAAGTAATAAATGGATTCACAAGTAATCAATGTAATTCACAAGTAATAAATGTAATTCACAAGTAAAAAATATAATTCACAAGTAATAAATGTAATTCACAAGTAATAAATGTAACTTATGGATTTAGAAAATGTAATTCGCAAGTAATAAATGTAATTCACAACTAATAAATGTAATTCACAAGTAATAAATGTAATTCACAAGTAATAAATGTAATTCACAAGTAATAAATGTAATTCACAAGTAATAAATGTAATTCACAAGTAATAAATGTAATTCACAAGTAATAAATGTAATTCACATGTAATAAATGTAATTCACAAGTAATAAATGTAATTCACAAGTAATAAATGTAATTCACATGTAATAAATGTAATTCACAAGTAATAAATGTAATTCACAAGTAATAAATGTAATTCACAAGTAATAAATGTAATTCACATGTAATAAATGTAATTCACATGTAATAAATGTAATTCACAAGTAATAAATGTAATTCACAAGTAATAAATGTAATTCCCATGTAATAAATGTAATTCACATGTAATAAATGTAATTCACAAGTAATAAATGTAATTCACAAGTAATAAATGAAATGTAATTCACAAGTAATAAATGTAATTCACAAGTAATAAATGTAATTCACAAGTAATAAATGTAATTCACAAGTAATAAATGTAATTCACAAGTAATAAATGTAATTCACAAGTAATAAATGTAATTCACAAGTAATAAATGTAATTCACAAGTAATAAATGTAATTCACAAGTAATAAATGTAATTCACAAGTAATAAATGTAATTCACATGTAATAAATGTAATTCACATGTAATAAATGTAATTCACAAGTAATAAATGTAATTCACAAGTAATAAATGTAATTCACAAGTAATAAATGTAATTCACAAGTAATAAATGTAATTCACAAGTAATAAATGTAATTCACAAGTAATAAATGTAATTCACAAGTAATAAATGTAATTCACAAGTAATAAATGTAATTCACATGTAATAAATGTAATTCACATGTAATAAATGTAATTCACAAGTAATAAATGTAATTCACAAGTAATAAATGTAATTCACAAGTAATAAATGTAATTCACATGTAATAAATGTAATTCACAAGTAATAAATGTAATTCACAAGTAATCAATGTAATTCACATGTAATAAATGTAATTCACATGTATATAAATGTAATTCACAAGTAATAAATGTAATTCACAAGTAATAAATGTAATTCACAAGTAATAAATGTAATTCACAAGTAATAAATGTAATTCACAAGTAAAAAAATGTAATTCACAAGTAAAAAATGTAATTCACAAGTAATAAATGTAATTCACAAGTAATAAATGTAATTCACAAGTAAAAAATGTAATTCACAAGTAAAAAATGTAATTCACAAGTAAAAAATGTAATTCACAAGTAAAAAAATGTAATTCACAAGTAAAAAATGTAATTCACAAGTAATAAATATAATTCACAAGTAAAAAATGTAATTCACAAGTAATAAATGTAACATGAATTTAGAAAATGTAATTCGCAAGTAATAAATGTAATTCACATGTAATAAATGTAATTCACAAGTAATAAATGTAATTCGCAAGTAATAAATGTAATTCACATGTAATAAATGTAATTCACAAGTAATAAATGTAATTCACATGTAATAAATGTAATTCACATGTAATAAATGTAATTCACAAGTAATAAATGTAATTCACAAGTAATAAATGTAATTCACAAGTAATAAATGTAATTCACAAGTAATAAATGTAATTCACAAGTAATAAATGTAATTCACAAGTAATAAATGTAATTCACAAGTAATAAATGTAATTCACAAGTAATAAATGTAATTCACAAGTAATAAATGTAATTCACATGTAATAAATGTAATTCACAAGTAATAAATGTAACTCACAAGTAATAAATGTAATTCACAAGTAGTAAATGTAATTCACATGTAATAAATGTAATTCACAAGTAATAAATGTAATTCACAAGTAATAAATGTAATTCACAAGTAATAAATGTAACTCACAAGTAATAAATGTAATTCACAAGTAATAAATGTAATTCACAAGTAATAAATGTAATTCACAAGTAATAAATGTAATTCACAAGTAATAAATGTAATTCACAAGTAATAAATGTAATTCACAAGTCATAAATGTAATTCACAAGTAATAAATGTAACTTATGGATTTAGAAAATGTAATTCACAAGTAATAAATGTAATTCACAAGTAATAAATGTAATTCACAAGTAATAAATGTAATTCACAAGTAATAAATGTAATTCACATGTAATAAATGTAATTCACAAGTAATAAATGTAATTCACAAGTAATAAATGTAATTCACAAGTAATAAATGTAACTTATGGATTTAGAAAATGTAATTCACAAGTAATAAATGTAATTCACAAGTAATAAATGTAATTCACAAGTAATAAATGTAATTCACAAGTAATAAATGTAATTCACAAGTAATAAATGTAATTCACAAGTAATAAATGTAATTTACAAGTAATAAATGTAATTCACAAGTAATAAATGTAATTCACAAGTAATAAATGTAATTCACAAGTAATAAATGTAATTCACAAGTAATAAATGTAACTTATGAATTTAGAAAATGTAATTCGCAAGTAATAAATGTAATTCACAAGTAATAAATGTAATTCACAAGTAATAAATGTAACTTATGGATTTAGAAAATGTAATTCACAAGTAATAAATGTAATTCACAAGTAATAAATGTAACTTATGGATTTAGAAAATGTAATTCACAAGTAATAAATGTAATTCACAAGTAATAAATGTAATTCACAAGTAATAAATGTAATTCACAAGTAATAAATGTAATTCACAAGTAATAAATGTAATTCACAAGTAATAAATGTAATTCACAAGTAATAAATGTAATTCACAAGTAATAAATGTAACTTATGAATTTAGAAAATGTAATTCGCAAGTAATAAATGTAATTCACAAGTAATAAATGCAATTCACAAGTAATAAATGTAATTCACAAGTAATAAATGTAATTCACAAGTAATAAATGTAATTCACAAGTAATAAATGTAATTCACAAGTAATAAATGTAACTTATGGATTTAGAAAATGTAATTCACAAGTAATAAATGTAATTCACAAGTAATAAATGTAATTCACAAGTAATAAATGTAACTCTCAAGTAATAAATGTAATTCACAAGTAATAAATGTAATTCACAAGTAATAAATGTAATTCACAAGTAATAAATGTAATTCACAAGTAATAAATGTAATTCACAAGTAATAAATGTAATTCACAAGTAATAAATGTAATTCACAAGTAATAAATGTAACTTATGGATTTAGAAAATGTAATTCACAAGTAATAAATGTAATTCACAAGCAATAAATGTAATTCACAAGTAATAAATGTAATTCACAAGTAATAAATGTAATTCACAAGTAATAAATGTAATTCACAAGCAATAAATGTAATTCACAAGTAATAAATGTAATTCACAAGTAATAAATGTAATTCACAAGTAATAAATGTAATTCACATGTAATAAATGTAATTCACAAGTAATAAATGTAATTCACAAGTAATAAATGTAATTCACAAGTAATAAATGTAATTCACAAGTAATAAATGTAATTCACATGTAATAAATGTAATTCACATGTAATAAATGTAATTCACAAGTAATAAATGTAATTCACAAGTAATAAATGTAACTTATGGATTTAGAAAATGCAATTCACACAAGGTACGTCAAACTACAATAATAAGGAAGCCATCCCACCTGTGACACCCAATGAGATCGAGCTTGGATTTAAAAGCACAAGAAGAGATAAGGCCTCTAGAGAGGATTAAATTGTTGTCGATGCAATCAAAGATTGCGGTGAATGTAAACTAGCAAAACTACTTATAAAATCCTTGGGAGATGAAACAATATCCTCATGATTTGGAAAAACTCTGAACTGGTCCACAGAAAAGGAGTATGACAAACCTAAGGAATCACTGTTTAATGAGCCTTCATTCTCCAGTTGTTCAGAAAAAATTCAATAAAAAACTCGGGACTGAACAGGACATTTACTAACCATAGGAGCAAGCAGATTATAGAGTGGGCACTAAGTAATGGATAACCTTCATACAATAAATCAGCTTCTCAAAAATCAAGGGAGTATAAATTTCCTTTGTTTCTCGCATTCCTTGATTAAGAAAAATCTTTTGACAGTCCAGGAACGTATGCCGTCCATCATTTAAGCTCCACTACTAACTCTGGTACTCTGCTTGAAGACAGATTCAGAGCCTCACAGCAAGGAGTGCACTTCGTGGTTAGCCTGCAAGTTATTCGTCACCTAAAGGTCAACTTCATATGCATCACGATGTTAAGTGATGTATGCATTGGTGAGACGAGGACCTTGAAACGATACCAAAATAGTCGCGAGTTGAAGATCGAGAGGTTTCAGACAGGGAGATACGATCTCACCAAAGTTGTTCAGGACAGGCCGAGAAAGAGTTGCTGCAGGTAAATAGGGAAAATAGAGAAATGGATGTCGATGAAGGACTGAACCAGCAATTATTGACTGGTGACATTGATTTCATTTCGAACAATGCTGAGAAACTACAAATCATGATCGAAGGGCTCAACTTGGAGAGTCAAAAAATTGGACTAAAATGAATTTGACAAAGACAAAATGAATAAAGAACCTCTATGCAAAAAAGGAATAGATTCAAATTAATCATTGTGAAATTGAAGAAACCAGCAATTACATTTACTTAGGAAAACACACATTGAAGGATATGGATCACTTTGAAGAAGTGGAGAGATGCAATAGAGTTGGAAGCATTTGGAAAATTCTTAAATGACATGAAAATGCTGATAAACTGCTGAAAAAGCAGAAATTTTCTGCTTCATAGAATCCTTCCTCCCAAAAGATGTCCCTGACTCTGCAGTGTCTCTCCCTGGCAAATGCCTCCTCCGGCTCAACAGGCCTTACTGTGGATGCACCTGAGCTTGATTTGGGGTGTCATAGCAAAGAGGTTGAAAACGTATTGACTCAAGACATTTAAACTTTTCATTTCTAAAAAAAAAAATCCGCTTTGTCATTGTGGGCTATTATGTGTAGGTCGGTGACAAAAAAAATCTCCAATTTTATTCATTTTAAATTTAGGCTGTAATAGCAAAATGTGAAAAAGTCAAGGGGGTGAATACTTTCTGAAGTCACTGTATCAGCTTACTTTAAATCATATCAAGGGCATGCAATACATCATGCAGTTGACATGAAATCCTTCCTTTCCTCTACTGGCCTGATCTCAGACCATCAATTCGGATTTAGACCCGGTTACTATACCCTGCAAATGCTGCTTCTGCTCTCCGAATAATGGATGGAGG
Source organism: Myxine glutinosa (assembly GCF_964187855.1). Taxonomy (NCBI): domain Eukaryota; kingdom Metazoa; phylum Chordata; class Myxini; order Myxiniformes; family Myxinidae; genus Myxine; species Myxine glutinosa. The sequence continues at coordinate 45,869,875 of NC_136269.1, read as the reverse complement.
CCCTCCATTTCAGACATGAGATCAGGCCTGTCTTTCTCGACATATCTCCTCGAGCATCTGATACATTCTGGCACCCTGCCTTGATCTCCAGATTCTGTCTGTTGCATCCCAGGACACCTCCTCTCATGCCTTATAGACTTCCTCCTTATTCTCATCGCCAACATGTGGCTCTCAAAGGGATCCTCTCATTTCCTGTTTCTACCAAGGCTTGCAGAGCCTCAAAGGCAGTGTCTTTGGCCCAGTCCTATTCCAAATCTTCATCAACTATCTTTGTGACTGTCTGGAAAATTGTCTTTATCTCTTTGCTGATGATTCAACCCTCTGTCATAGCATCCCTCATCCTTCAGATAGGCAGACAGCAGCCCCTTCCCTCTCTGCAGACCTTCACAGAATCACGAGTTGGTCCAACATTTGGAATATGTCATTCTGACAAACTAATATCCTACTCCTTCCTCCTCCTACCCCACTATTTCCACTTATTTTTGTTCTGTAATGTCGTGCTCCATTCTGTGTTCTAGCTCCTCCATGAGTCTCGACTCTCTATGCAACAAACCTCCAACTTGCTTACCCTCCCAAAATCCAAGCTGACTGCCCACTTGCATTCATTGCTTGTTTTTGTGTTTTTCCTCATTTCCTCCTTGTGTATATACAACCACCACCGCAAACCTTTCCCCACTCCCCTTACCTCTTCCACCCTCCCCTTACCTCTTCCACCCTCCTCACCCTCCTCACCATCCCTTTGGTACGTTGTAAATCTGCTGCCCTTTGTCGTTTAGCTCCTCAATAAGCTTACATCCTCGCATGAAAAAAACAACTAAAACTGCCCTTGTATCTGAAAAGGAAAGTCGACAATCGTTTTTTAAAATTTTTTATTTTAAAGACTCCAGTCATGGACTATATAGTCCTCAATGAGGCCAGTCCTTAAATAAAAGAGCTAATAAAAAAAGCATAAAGATAAATAAAAGAGAGAGAATGTAAAGGTGGGGAGTGAAAATGAAGAAGAAAAGTGTTTGATGAAAAGTGTATGATGTTTGTTTGCAAGAAAAAGTGATTGAAGCTGGCCTGGTATAGCTATAGTTTGAGTGAGATAGAAAGTAAGACCAGCAATCCTGACACGGAGAGTGAAAGATGGTTCTGGGCACCACTTTAACGCTCCTAAGTCCGAACGGTAGTACCGCCCTGGGTGATTGCAATGTGTCCTCTCAGCAACAAGACTTACAACCGGAAACATAGAGAAAGCCCTGGAAGAAGTATGTAGATGAAATATCAGATGGAAAGATGAAATTGAAAAGTTTACTGGAGTATAAAGCCCCAAATTGCATTGACTAGATCAAAATGGACCATGTTTAAGGAGGTCTTCATCCTACAGTGGACTGCCAGGCCGGTCTCGTTGAGTCATCACGTTTATAAATGCATTGTTCGGAGTATAAAGCCCATTTAAAGGGGTAGGCCTGTTAGCTTTCTGCTCTGAAGCCCATGGCTCATGACGCAATGAACCCAGGTTCAAATCCCAAATACCATATGGGTTTGTGCATCATCTCCCTCCTGATGTCCTTTTAATTAATGGAGGTTCCTGGGTTCGAGTCCTGGGTTGAGTCAGAATTTTTTCACACTAGCCCTATGTAGGAATTTACTTCCTGTTTCTTATATATATATATTTATTTATTTATTTATTTATTCAAATATAAACTAGCAAAAGTACCCGACTTTCCCGCATAACAATGAGTCGCTTCCTGATGGGAATATGAATGAGGGGGGGGGAGGAGAGGAGGGAGTGAGAGGGGGGAGGAGGAAGGAGGAGGGGGAAGGGGAGGGAGAGGAGAGAGAGGGAAGGGGGATGGGGAAAGGAGGAGGGGGGAGGGGAGGAGAATGGAGGGAGAGAAATGGTAAGGAGAGGGAAGGGAGGGGGAAGGAAAGGGAGTGGAGTGGGAGGGGGAGAGAGAGTAGGGAGTGTGGAGGAGAGAGAGAAATGGGGAAGGGAGAAGAAGGGAGGGTGGAAGGAGAAAGGGGGAGAGAGAATGGAAGAGGGGCGAGGAGGGGTGGGGGGGGGGGGACGAGGAAGCGGAGGGAGGAGGGGGAGAGTGACTATATTGCACAGAAATGTTAGTCAATGAAAAAATGGGTACGTGAAAACAAAAAGGCCTCTGTGTCTACTGTAACGCCATGGCTTGCAAAAGCAGCCTGAATAGTGTTCACACCAAGTGGTGGTTCATCTCGTTAATCATGTTCAAAAAGGGTGTTATAACATACCTAAACACCCAGTTTTCTTCCTTGCAATCTGTTGGAGGTCCAGATGTATGCATGCAAAGTTTGGGGCCTCTAGGTTTTATGGTTTTGGAGTTATGGAGGAGACAGGTAGACGGACAGATGGACACTGCCTTTTATCATTATTATTATTATTATTATTATTATTATTATTATTATATATATTTTTTTTATATATATATATATATATATTTAATTTTTTAAAATTATATATATATATATATATACATATATATATATATATATATATATATATATATATATATATATATATGTACATATATGTACATATATATATATATATATATATATATATATATATATATATATATATATACATATATATATATACATACACACACACACACGTATTGGAATATCCCCACTCTCCCTTTCCCCATATTCTGTTAGTTGTGTGCAGTACATCGACATGTCTTGCATCAAATTCCTTGCAGGGTAAATTGCACAAACATCCAATTGCCATTCGCTTTGGAAAGTATCCGAGTGCTTCCTTTGTATAACTCACAAGTGTTTCCAGCATTTCGTCTGCAGGATACTTTGGTATTAACTCCTTGAAGTTTTTATTTTAAGATCAGATTATAGATTCCATGAGTAAACACAGGAGCATTGATTACAGAATGTCATTAGGGGAGTCGGTCCCACGGGTGTCCTTTCCTTTATCAGGAAAGGTTTTCTCTTTTATTGCTCAGCTTTGATTTGTCTTCCTTGGACCGATTGCTTTTCAGTGCCAGTGCGAACAGTGATATGATACGGCAACTAAATGTTATTAACGACTTTGTTTAATCATCATCTAATCATTCGCCTGCGATAGTGATTTCTTTGTACTGCACGTTCGTCATGCTGTCTTAATTTGTATAGCATGGAATTAAAGGCAATATAGAACCCTTTTTCTGAGTATAACTATTTGAGCATTGTGATTGATGCCAAATTGAAAGGGAACAGGAATTCTGAGGTGTTGACTGGTAAAGAAACCCAAAGGATGTACTTTCTAAGGAAATTGAAAGAGATTGATGTTGATAACATATCTTGGATTATTATTTTTGATCAATCTCTGATCCAAAGTAGTCTCACTTTGTTTGATTTGTACTTTTGGCAACTTGCCAAAAGAGAATATAATGAACTTAGAAAGAACCATCAGGAAGAATGCACAATGAGTGATTCGGACAAGACGTATACAGACTTGGTTACCTTTGCCACCAAAGGTGAATGGAGATTATGTTTTCACCTTTGTCTGTTTGTGAGCACGATATCTCAAAAAGTTACGGACGGATACGGCCGAAACTTGATGGACTGGTTGGGTGCGTGACAAGGACAAAATTGATTCGATTTTGGTGATGATCCGGATCCAGATGTGGATCCTGAATTTTTTTTAATTTCCAAAGTGATTCATAATTGAGAGATAGGGCCAAAAACTATATACCATACAGCATGATATTTGAAAAAGTTAACGACGGATTCAGATGAAACTTGTTGGACAGGTTGAGTGTGTTATGTGGACGAATCAGTTAGATTTTCGTGAAGATCCAGATCCAGACTTGGAACTCAATGATTTGGATAAAATTATCACCCACTCTACCCATATCCCAGATCGTCATGATCTCTCTACTAATACTTTGGATTTGTTCTTCACCTCTAATCCGTTGCGTTACAGCTACACAATTTCACCCCCAATTGGTTCTTCTGACCACAATCTTGTGAACGTCACTTTACTTACCACCACTCCTTCTCCTCCGACTGTTCCAACTAAACGCCAGTATTGGCATTTCAATAGTGCTGAATGGACTGGTTTACAAAACTTCTTTTCTGATTTTCGCTGGAAAGACTACTGCCTCTGCTCGGATGATGCCTCTGTCTCTGCTGGACGTATATCTGAAGTTATTGTTGCAGGAATGGAGGCTTATATCCCCTTATCTCTCGTCTATCTCTCCTACCAACTCTTAGTTCAATAATTCCTGCTCTGCGGCCATTCATTCTAGGGATGCGGCATATTGGACATGGAAAAACTGTTCTTCCTCCGACTCGCATCCAGCTTTCATATCGGTCAGAAATCATTGCAATCGTGTTATTCATGGATGTTTTGAACATCCAAAAGAAATATGCTAACCTCTCATCTTCGTCCACGAATAGATCTTTCTGGTTCTCAGCTAAAAGTGTCTCCAACAACTTCTGTCGCCCTTCCTTTCCTTCGCTTTTCTGTTCCGATGATACTATCGCTGTCTCTCCGACAGATAACGCATCTCTTTTTGGTGCTCTTTTCTCCTCTAATTCCACACTGGATGAGTCTAACATTCCATCTCCCTCTGATGCACCCCTTATCAATCCTGGGCTCCTCCATACATTCTCTTTTCATACAGTCAAAAAAGTACTCCTCTCTCTGGACACAAGCAAGGCATACAGACAAGATGGCATTCCTCATGTTTTGAAGGAGTGTGCTTCAGAACTTGCATCCATGCTTGCTCATTTGTTTTACTTTTGTTAAAAAACCCAAACTTTTCCTCGTTACTAGAAACGTGCTTTGGTTCAGCCTATTTTCAAGAAGGGCGATCGTTCAAACCCTTCCAACTACCGTCCTATTGCTCTGACTTCTACTATTTCCAAAGTCTTTGAATGACTTCTCAATTCCCATTTCCTCAAGCATCTTGAATATCCCAGTCTTCTATCTGACCATCAATATGGCTTTTGCAAGGCAAGATCTAAGAACAAGGCATGATATTCTTTCTTACATTACAAATGTCAGGGCCTCTTCTCTGAGAGACTTTGGGGAATCTTTTGGTGTAAGCCTTGCTATCTCAAAAGCTTTTGACAGAGTTCAGACAAATTGAGCTCGTGTGGGGTGCATTTGTGTCTGTCAGCCTCTGCAGCTCATTCTCATATTCGGCTAACAGTCGGTTATATAGTCGGAACAGATGTAATCCGCAGATTGGCAGGAAGTTTTCTTTTCTCTCAAAAAAATGTCCAACATTAACATTGTCGTCCACTCATCTCATTGGCCAGTCTATGACTAATCTACAAAGCAGTGGTGACACGATACCACCCTGTTTGCACACCTTTGATTACCTTAAGCCACCCAGTATCTCCATGACTCGACCTCATGCTACACTCACAGCCATCATACAAATCTTTGATGATGTTTCACAACTTTTTGTGGAATGCTGTAGACGACTAAAATCTTCCAGTGTGATGGTTTGTGAATGCTACCTACCGAAGGCCTTGATAAAGTCAATGAAGTCAGAGGTTATAGAGAGCAAGGCATCCTTTGTCTGAATATTTGCTCCGAGCAGGATATGCCAGGATGAAAACCATCTTTTTCTTCCCTTAACTTATTGTCCACACCATAGCGAATATTGGTTAAGATGACCATGCAGAATACTTCATATGTGCTTGTGATTACTTTGTACTTTATATGAGGAACGTGTTGTGCCGAGAGTTCACAAGATGATGTAAGACCCATAACACCAACTCCATAATTGTTTGTTTTAATTGTTCAGGCATCCGCAATTGTGTTCCCCATACCCAAATGCAATGCACATGTTCAATAATAAGGTAAGAAGTGTTTGATACAATGCGTACTCATGTAGTCATGCATCCTGAAACCTTGATCCATCACTGTCATCATTACTCAGATTTTTTTCTTCTTGAATTGCCAGTGGATGTCAAATTTCTATGTTTTACAAGATGGATAATAAATTATCTTGAATGTTGAACATGCCAAACGTGCATTGTGTGTACGAGGAAATCACTTTCACCCTAACCTGAGCAAAGTCTATAGAGATGTACATGATGAGACTTGTCTATTCTGTTGGACGATTATCATTCTTTTAAGGGCTGGCAGGATAGCCCAGAGTTCTGCGCACTCACATCTAAGCTTTCTCACCTGGGTTACAATCTCGACCCAGCTACAAAGCATCACCCTGGTGTTTTGCAGGTAGGGCGTGTGCCGTCCCTTGGATAGACGTTAAACTGGATGTCCCATCTGCTACATTAGTTGCATAGCAAGTGGTCTGGTCTTCTTCGAGGTTCCTTAATACCAAGTTGCACTGCTTGCTACCCGAGAGTGTGGTTGCTGTTTTGGCAGTAGCTTCTGCGGTACAAATACATTGACCAGGTAGTTCACGTGTTTGATGTGAACGGCCTCCTTCCAATACGCAGGGCAACCAACATCGCTCTCTCCGTCGCCACAATGTATTATTTTGAAGTCTTGGAAATGAAAACAAAAGCTTTTTTCCATCTCTTTATGCTAGAAAATTGTTCAGGCTGCCAAATCGATGTCGTGTGCTGTTTAATCCACCATCTTCTGCCTGTGAATTATGAGCTTGGTTGTTAATTTTGGGTCCGTTATTTTTAAACATAAAAGGCTGCCAGTCGGGGAAATCTTGCATTGTGCACATCCTCTGAACTACTGGACATTTGCAGAATTTGGCGAAGAGCCCAAGTACAATATCTCTCCACATCGAGCTTGAGGTTTCGTGCAGTTTTGGAGTTTGGCCATGATGCCGGCGATAGCTCGTCTACTTGGCACGATGGATACCGTGGGATCTTTAACATCCAACAACTAATGCCAACAGATGGGACACCTAGTTTAGCATCCATCCCAGTGACAGCACACACATTGATGAATCACCCTGCCTGTAAAACAACGAGATGACAATTTCTATTTGGATTGGGATTTGAGCCCAGGCTAGATGGCTTAGAGGTGGGTGTGCATACCTTTAGGTCCTCACTGTGTGTGTTATTGTGTGTGTGTGTTATTGTGTGTGTGTGTGTGTGTGTGTGTGTGTGTGTGTGTGTGTGTGTGTGTGTGTGTGTGTGTGTGTGTGTGTGTGTGTGTGTGTGTGTGTGTACGTACTATTTTTTTTTTTTTTTTTTTTTTAAATAAACAGGAATTAAATTCCTGCGTGGGGCTAAGTGTAAAAAACTCTGACTCAACACGGGACTCGGACCAAGGACCTCCATCGCTTTTGCGGCGACAGCCCACTGCGTTATTGAGCCAGCCAAAATCTCCTCAGAATTTTCCACACTTAACACTGCGAGCTTGATCATGGCCGATGTCCTACATGCCTGCTAGGCAGACCCTGGATGTGAGCATAAGTATATGTATGCGTATGTATGTGTATGTATGTGTATGCAACTATATGCAGAAGTGCATTGGAGATTAACTCATCTACAATTTTTATATAAACAGGATTTAAATTCCTGCGTGTGGCTAAGTGTAAAAAACTCTGACTCAACACGGGACTCGAGCCAAGGACCTCCATCGCTTTCGCGGCGACAGCCCACTGCACTATTGAGCCAGCTGAAATCTCCTCAGAATTTTCAACACTTAACACTATATATATATATATATATATATATATATATATATATATATATATGTATATATATATATATATATATATATATATATATATATATATATATATATATATATATATATATATATATATATATATATGTATATATATATATATTTTTTTTTTTTTTTTTTTTTTTTTTTTAATATATATATATATTTGTTATTTTATATATTTGTTATTTTATATATACAGTCATGTGAAAAAGTAAGTACACCCCATGTAAGGTTTTGAATTTTTCAACATATTTCAACATACAGCTATTTTATCTTCATTTCAACAATATTGATAGATAAAGGTGATATAATATAACAAATATCATGAAACATTTACATTTTGTAGTCCATTGTATGATGTAAACAAACATAAATGCAAATTTCGCATGTGGAAAAAGTAAGTACACCCTTGGCTCTAATAGGTGGTATTGCCCCCTTTGGCAGAAACAACCTCAAGTAGGCGTTTCTTATAACTGTCTACTAGTCTCTGGCATCGACTGGGAGAAATTTTTGCCCACTCCTCCATGCAGAATTCTTTCAGCTGTGCGATGTTTGAGGGGTTTCTTGCATGCACAGCTCGTTTCAAATCCCCCCACAACATCTCAATGGGATTTAGATCCGGGCTTTGACTTGGCCATTCCAGAACCCTCCATTTCTTTATTTTCAGCCATTCCTTCGTGGATTTACTGGTATGTTTAGGGTCATTGTCATGTTGAAAGGTCCACCTTCGGTTGAGCTTCAACTTTCCGACAGATGGCCTCACATTATCCTCAAACACCCTCTGGTACAATGAAGAATTCATAGTGGATTCTATGATGGTGAGCTGCCCAGGCCCTGATGCAGCAAAGCTGCCCCAAACCATAATATTTCCACCACCATGCTTTACAGTTGGTATCAGGTTTTTGTGGTCAAATGCCGTCTTTGGTTTTCGCCAAACAAGTCTTCTGGTACTGTGGCCAAATAGCTCTACCTTTGACTCATCTGTCCAGAGCACATTGTTCCAGAAGTGCTGGTCTTTGCCTAGGTGTTCATTGGCAAACTTTAGTCCTGCCCTGATGTTTTTTCTGGACAGCAAAGGTTTCATCCTGGCACACCTCCCATGTAGATCAAATTTGTGCAGCCTCTTTCTAATGGTAGACTCGTGCACTTTGACATCAACAGTGGCAAGAGCTACCTGTAGGTCCTGTGATGACATTCTGGGGTTCTTAGAGACTTCTTTCAGTGTCTTGCGGTCTGCTCTCGGGCTGAGCTTGCTGGGGTGGCCTGACCTGAGCAAGTTGGCAGTTGTTTGGAATCTTCTCCACTTGTAGATGATCTTCCGGACAGTCGAATGATTGATTTCAAATTGTTTGGAGATCTTTTTAAATCCCTCCCAGACTCGAAGGCATCTATAAACTTCTTTCTGAAGGCCTCAGAGAGCTCTTTTGATCTAGGCATGGTGACGCCGCACACTTCAACAACAAAGAGCAAACCAAACTAAATGTCTGAGGTTTAAATAAGACAGGTTCCTCCAAGATCCTCTCTACGATGTTCTCATCATTTGCACCTGAGCTGGTGCACCTGATTCTAATTTTAGGTATTTGAAGTAGTGATAAATGTAGGGGTGTACTTACTTTTTCCACATGCGAAATTTGCATTTGTGTTTATTTAAATTATACAATGGACTACAAAATGTAAATGTTTCATGATATTTGTTATATTATATCACCTTTACCTATTAATATTGTTGAAATGAAGATCAAATAGCTGTATGTTGAAATATGTTGAAAAAGTCAAAACTTTGCATGGGGTGTACTTACTTTTTCACGTGACTGTATATGTATATATATATATATATACACACACACACACACACACACACACAGTCGTGGCCAAAGAATATTGGCACCTCTGCACTTTTTTCAAATAATACACCATTTCTTCCCGAAAATTGTTGAAATTAAAAAATATTTTCATATCCACAGATGTATTTCTTTTGTTTGCAGTGGAACAAAACAAAAAAGCTGAAAAAATGACTAAATCTTAGCTTATTCCACACAGAAATCCTAAAACGGCCCGGACAATATTATTGGCACCTTTTAGTAGTTAGAAATAATTCGATTTCAAGCAGGTGATTCTCCTTTACTTTGGAATTGAACTGAACTCACCTGTGGTGAGTTGCAGGTGCCTGCAATATAAAAATCACTCATTCAACCAGTTTGAATAGAGAAAAGGAGTTATTCTGCTGTTTTGTTTCGCTGTGTGTACTACAAAGGACATGGAGAAAAGAAAGAAAACCAGAGAATTGTCTGAGTAGGTCAGACACAAAATAGTTAAATAGTCAAGTAGGTCAAAAAAAGCATGGACATTCTCAAGGCTACATGTCCATCTCCAGAGACCTTGATGTTTCTGTGTCCACCATACGCAATTGTTATGAGGAAGGTTAAGGCCCATGGCACTGTAGCCAACCTCCCTGGACGTGGCCGCAAGAGAAAACTTGATCGAAGATTGCAGCGAAGGATTGTTTGAATGGTGGAGAAAGCACCTCAATCAACTGCCAAACAGATTGAAGCTGACCTTCAAACACAAAGTACGACAGTTTCAACTCGCACCATCCATCGCCAATTCAATGAAAGGGGGTTCTATGGTAGGAAACCCAGGAGGACCCCACTGCTGAGAGAGAGACATAAGAAAGCCCGACTGGAGTTTTCCAAAACACACCTGAACAAGCCAAACTCCTTCTGGGAGAATGTCCTGTGGACAGATGAGACCAAATTAAAGCTGTGTGGTAGAGCACATCATCTCTATGTTTACAGAAAACAAAATGAAGCCTTCAAAGAAAAGAACACCTTCCCTACAGTCAAAGATGGAGGAGGTTCAGTGATGTTTTGGGGTTGTTGTGCTGCCTCTGGCACTGGGTGTCTTGAATGTGTGCATGGCATCATGAAATCAGCAGGTGACCAAGGCATTTTGGAGCACAATGTTCAATCCAGTGTCAGAAAGCTGGGTCTCCGTCGAAGGTCAGGGGTCTTGCAGCAGTACAATGACCCCAAACACACTTCAAAAAGCACCCAGGAATGGTTCAAGACAACGCTGGACTGTTCTGAAGTGGCCGGCAATGAGTCCAGATCTAAATCCCATTGAAACCTGTGGGGAGATCTGAAAACAGCAGTTGGGAGAAGGCACCATCAAATCTGGGAGAACTGGAGCAGTTTGCACAAGAGTGGGACAAACTACCAGTAGAGAAGTGTAGGAAGCTCATTCATGGCTATAGGAAGCGCTTGACTGTAGGTATTTTGTCCAAAGGCTGTGATACCAAATATTAAGTCGAAGGTGTCAATAATTTTGTCAATGCCATTTTTTTTAATTTTGTGATTTAAAAGGAAATATCAAGTTCTGAATCAAAAACGAAGGTTCTGTAATGTTAACAGTGAAATAAAGGATTGTGGAGACCAAATACTTTTGTCAATTTCAACCAATTTTTAGAGAAAATTGTGAGTTATTTGAAGAAAGTGCAAGGGTGCCAATATTTTTGGCCACGACATTATATATATATATATCCATTACTTTGTCGAACATCACACGGAGCAATGATTAAAACCTGGGTGGGGGTGGGATCCTTCATGGTACACATTAGGGGAACACATGCGCTCCATCAAATGGACCGCTCGTAACCGCATGGTACACCCCTCCCATCTCGGTGCCCCTCCTCCATCGAGTTCCCCCTTTTATGAATGTCTGCTTTAAACAGTGACACGTTCTTTTGCACCCTTTGACGATGCTGTATCTAATCACACCAGGTTTCCTGTACAGTTCTGACCCCTTGGACTTGCACAGCGCCAATGACCCCGCACGGGGGACGCCGCTCGATGAGGAAGCCTTTAACGAGCTTTGGAATGGCAATAACTTCCGAGAACCGCGTGACGTATTGGCAGCCGCTTCAAAGTGCTTCTCGTCGTGTCCGAGTGGTGTGAGAATACCGTCTGAGCACAGAGAGCGTCTCCGCAGGAACTCGGCGAGATCCTGTCTCACTCCGATCGGGGACAGTGGGTCGTGTCACGCGTGCGCGCCATATACACCTGATGCCTCTTCGGTCTTCACCTGCACCGAATCTCGGACTTTTTTCTCGGCTTCGAAATTTGACACCTTGTTTATGGTTACGGTCGCCGATCCCAAGCGACGGACCACCATCAGCGAGGGGGTCTCGCAAAACGGCAGCTGCTCTTTGTCTCCGCTCCGTCCATTAAACGAGCGTTCGCCGTCATCAATCGCGACGTGCGCGCAATATTTACGCATTTGATCATCCTCATGACGATTCCGCTATTGCAACACGATGTTCCCCCCTTTTTTTTGTGCTTCCCAACATTGCGCAAGTCTCCGCAGCCGACATTCTCATGGAGCGCGCTCCGTGCGTACGAGGGTGAGGTCTTCCCAGCGGTCTCGGAGCGAAAGTGCCCGCGCAGTCTTCACTTTCACGTCACCATAACTTTTTGGTAATGAAGTCATTTTCCGATGCTGCCCGTTGCCCGGGGTGCGGTTGCAATAACAAAGGCGGTTCTGCCGCCTGGATAGATGGTCTGACAGATGTGCTCCGGCCGAAGCCAACATCTGCCATCCATTAGGAGCGTCGCAACGTCTTATGGTTGCGCGTTTTCAGCCGATTAGCCACAGCATTTGCTCACGTACGAGGCTGAAGGGTCGAGCTATTCGCTTCGGGTCTTATGGGATCGGGAATGGCGGCGTGACGTCACAACCCATCCTACATTGCGCAGGCGACGGCCCCTAATTCGCCTTGTAGTCCCAAGGCTTTCCATGATGTCGGATTCATGAGAGGGAGGGTTGAGGTCTTGGTCGTGTCACTGGATGCAGGACGAGGTCGTAGGTCACAAGGACACGGTGTTCTCTTACATGGATTCCGTTGACGTTGTGAGAAGCATTGGACCAATCAACTCGGTGTTCGAGTTTTGAACCTGAGATCCGTGCAGTACCGTGATCCACGTGCTCAGATGGGAACACCCAACAGGTCAACGCTTTGGTGGTTAAAATGGCTAATTATGGCACCATATAACCTTTACCCCCATCTACTCTCCTTTCACACGCCCATACTCTCACCCGCACACCCCCTCCCATCACACACACCTCTCCTTTCACTGACGTGTCCCCTTCCTTCATCCAGGACCATTCATCCATCCAGGTATCGAGAACATCATATGTGACGATCCTGTTTGGTTCAAAGGCTTCGCAGCCATCTTGGATTGAAGTATTTCTCAATGTTAATTCAAAGATCTTTAAGACTGGTGAATCCATAACTTAAATCCATCAGTGATGAACGGGATGGACTGGAACATTTTAAGTGCGAGAGGAAATTGTTCCCGTGTAACCATAATGGCCGCAATCGACCATTCAAAATGTCTACTTTTCACAATGTCCTATGTGACCAGTAGAAGTGTTTGTGCGCATGTTATCAGACAGGACACCACCATTAAAACCTGCCTGGTCTTTTTTATATACAATTGTCTACCCTGGCAGGAAATGGCCGACAGGTAACGCACAAGTGAAGAGCAAAATTCTGATTACGTACCTCGTCAATGGTGTTGCTAAACTTTACCTGTGATGATATTGCATCCATTAATCTTGACTTTTCTTCCCCTTTTATTCACAAGAGTACCAGTGGCATGGGAACAGTCAGGTTTCATACATGTTCCATTGTTTTTATTGGGGGCCTTGCTGGGTAGAGTCCAGAGGTACGCACACTCGCCTCTGGGTTTGATTTGAATCCCGAGCCACCTACAAAACCGCCATCATGGGCTTTCACAGGTTGGGTGATTCATCAATGTGTGTGCCATCCCCCGGAAGGATGGACGACTGGGCAGGCGACCTATCTACTGGAAAGTTTTTTGTTGTTGTTGTTGTTGTTGTTGTTGTTTTTGTATACAAGATCGAGGCTCGTGTAAGAGCTAACATTAATGACCAAAAAACAAACAAAAAACAAACGGACACATAAGACGAAATAAAGGGAGCGGGAGACAAGATGGGGAGAGAGGGGGAAGCACAGAAGTACAACATTTGAGAGTACGGATATCGGGAGATCTGTGGGAGGGGGAGGGCTTGGGGGGAGGTGGGAGAGGTTAAAAAAAAAAAACACATGGACACTGCTAGGACTTCCAGGAAAGAAGTTGGTATTTCAGAAAAAGTGGATCTGGGGTGAATTAATGGGGGTAGAAAAGATCTAGGTTTTCGATGGGGGAAGATAGATGGTGGTGAACAGCTGCTTTAAAGACCTGGAGGGTGGAGTGGGATTGAAGAGAGTGAGGGAGTTTGTTCCAGAGGCGGGAGAAAAGAGGATGAAGGTGAATAGAGAGTCTTGATTTTGGCAGTTTAACCATAAGAGGGTTGCAGGCAGATCTTGTGCGACCTGTAGGAATATTTGGGGGACAGAGCCCAGAGAGAGCTGGGGGGGCAAGGCCGGAGAGGAGTCGGTAGAAGACGGAAAGACTACCATCGTGCCTGCGGTGAGTAAGTGAGAGGCCCTCGGAGTTAGCTTCATCGCGGGAGATTCCGATGATTCTGAAAGTTTTGGTTTCAACAGCGTGAAGACGAGCTAGGTGTGAGGAAGGAGCACCGGCACAGAGGGGGGAGGTTGGTGGACGTTATAGATCCCACGGTGTCCTTCGCGAAGAGTAGGTGAGCCGTCCGCCGCACCCTGAACAAGGTATCTTCCGTACAGACTCCCACGTGCGGGGTGACTGCTGGGAAGGCAATGGCAACCCACCCGGTGTAACCCGTGCCCAGAAACTCCTTCTGCAGCGCCGAGCCTCTGTAACAGAGTCCGGCACGTTTGATTGGTCGAGAGAGACACCGAATATTTTTCACGAACATTCACTTGAGAAAACAAAATGGGTTGCCGTTACCATGTATTGAATAGGCTACATCGGCATGCCATAATCGTTACTCGGTTACAGCGGTGAATTCATCAAGTTACCATTCCAAAGATAACAAAAAAAAAGGTTGGAGAGGTTCGACGTTTGTGTTGTGGGAATTAAGCAAATATGAGAGAATATCCCCGAGAGAAAACCAAGAACAGGAGCTCGATGCATGAGAAAGAGAAACGATTCCATTCGGAGCTACATCTAGTGTTACATATTTATAAACTCGACGGGAGGGTGGGGGAGGGAGGTTGAACGGCGCCATTTTGAGCACTTGCAGAAATCAGCGATAATAATAATAATAATTCATTTATTTTGTATAGCGCTTTTCCAGAAGCCCAAAGGCGCTTTGACAGAGTGGAAAACATAATGCATAACAATACATGAAAACAACAATTGCAAAAAGACAAGAATCAAGAAAACAAACAGCAGCGATATACGGCATATATATAAGACAAGAATCAAAAAGACAAGACAAGAATCAATAGGGAAATATTTAAAGCAAAAGGAGGGAGAAGGAGAAGAGATAGTCAGGGGTTAAATGCTGTGGGTTGAATGTTGAATGCAGCGTTGAACAGGTGGGTCTTTAGTGATGTTTTGAATGTGGTGAGTGAGGAGGAGTCTCTGATGGTGTGAGGTAGTGAGTTCCAGAGGGTGGGAGCAGCGATGGAGAAGGCCCTGTCCCCCCAGGATCTGAATTTGGTCCGGATGGAGGGGGTCAGGAGGTTGGTACCAGCAGAGCGGAGGTTGCGGGTGGGAGTGTGTCTGGAGAGGAGGTCAGCCAGGTAGGATGGGGCCAGGTTATGGAGGGCTTTGTATGTCAAGAGGAGGATTTTGTACTGGATTCTCTGGGGGATGGGGAGCCAGTGAAGCTTGTAAAGGACGGGGGTGATGTGGTCACGGGTCCGGGAATGAGTGAGTAGACGGGCAGCGGAGTTCTGAATGTATTGGAGTTTATTGGTGATTTTTGAGGGTGAACCATAGAGGAGGCTATTGCAGTAGTCCAGACGGGAGGTGATGAAGGCGTGGATGAGGGTTTCTGCAGCCGTGGAGGAGAGGGATGAGCGGAGACGGGCAATGTTTTTCAGGTGAAAGAAGGCTGACTTTGTGATCTGTTTAGTGTATTTGTCGAAGGAAAGGGTTTGGTCAAAGATGACGCCAAGATTCCGGATGTGAGGGGAGGTGGATACTGGGATACCGTCGATGTTGAGGGCAAAGTTATGGGTGGATTTTGTGAGCGTTTTTGGGCCAATGATGATTATTTCAGATTTATCACAGTTAAGCTTGAGGAAGTTGATTTGAAGCCAGGATTTTATTTCAGTGATGCAGTTTGTCAGGATAGAGTGGGTGTCGGTGGAGACGGACTTGGTGGAGATGAAAAGCTGGATGTCATCAGCGAAGCAGTGGAATTGGAGACCATGACGGCGGATTAAGTGACCGAGCGGGGACAGGTAAAGGATGAAGAGGAGGGGGCCAAGAACTTAACCTTGGGGGACACCTTGGGGGAGGGGAGCAGTGGGGGATTTGCAGTTATTGATGGAGATGAACTGGCATCTGTCAGAGAGGTATGATTTAATCCAAGAGAGGGCAGTGCCGGTGACGTTAAAGGTGGATTCAAGTCGGGTGAGGAGGATAGTGTGATCGATGGTGTCAAAGGCAGCGCTGAGGTCGAGGAGGACGAGAATGTTGAGGTTGCCAGCGTCAGAGGAGAGGAGAAGGTCGTTGGTGATTTTGAGGAGAGCAGTTTCAGTACTGTGGTTGGAGCGGAATCCGGATTGGAATGTTTCATACAAGTTATTGGCAGAGAGATGATGTTTGAGTTGAGTGGCTACAGCGCGTTCCAAAACTTTTGACAGAAAGGGTAGGTTGGAGATGGGTCTGAAGTTGTTTAGGGTGTCAGGGTTTAGACCAGGTTTTTTTAGAATGGGGGTAACAGCAGCAATTTTGAGGGAAGGTGGGACGATGCCTGTAGACAGGGAGGAGTTTATTGTTGCAATGATAAGTGGAGAGAGAGCAGGGAGGGAGGCTTTGACAAAGCTGGAGGGGATGGGGTCAAGAGTGCAGGTGGCAGTTTTCATTCCTATGAGGAGTTCAGAGAGGTCAGTAGGAGAGATTGGGGAGAACCGAGACAGGGGATGGCAGGACAAGGGGGGGCAGGTGGTTGGAGGGGGAGCGGGTGCGGCGGTGGTCAAGCTGTTGTAGATGTTGTCAATTTTGCGTTGGAAGAAAGAGAGGAAGGAGATGCAGTTGTCTACTGTGAATGACTGGGTGGTGGTGTTCAGGGGGCGGAGGAGTTTGTTTATTGTCGAGAAGAGTGCTTTTGGGTTTCCGGAGCCAGAGTGGATAATTTGAGAGTAGTAGGCAGAGCGGGCGCGGGAGAGGGCATCTTTGTAGTGTTGTATGTGGTCCTTGTAGGCTTGGGAGTGAACTGTGAGACCCGTTTTATTGCGGAGTCTTTCAAGTTGGCGAGCACGAGTTTTCATCAGGTGGAGTTCAGGGGTAAACCAGGGAGCAGAATGGGTGAAAGAAACTGTTTTGGTTTTTACAGGCGCAAGCTGGTCAAGGCAGGAGGAGAGAGTGTGGTTGTAGTAGTCAGTGAGGTCGGAAGGGGTGTGGAGGTCAATGAAGGGAGAAGTGGACATTTTTTCAGAGAGGGTGGATGAGAATGAGGTAGGTGAAAGAGCGTTTAGCTTACGGAAGTTGATTGTGCGATAATGCCTTGGTGTTGGGGCGGGGATGTTGATGGTCAGAGTGATGGCTAAGTGGTCAGAGAGGGTGAGGTCGGAGCCATAGAGATGGTGCAAATTTAATCCAGTGGAGCAGACAAGGTCCAAAATGTGACCACGGATATGGGTAGGAAAGTCGACATGTTGAGTGAGGTTAAAGCAGGTGAGTAAATCAGTGAAGTCAGTGGTTATTGTGGAGTCAGTGGAGTCCATGTGGATATTGAAATCACCAAGGAGGAGGATTGAGGGGGAGAGGGAACATAGCTGGGTCAGAAAGTAGGAGAAGTCAGACAGGAATGATGGGTGTGGTTTGGGAGGGCGGTAGACGACAGCCATGACTGACTGCGTGTGACCAGAGAGTTTTAAAGCCAGGTGTTCAAATGATGGAGCAGATGAGATGGAGATGAGGTTGGTCTTGATGTCTTGACGGTGGATAACGGCAATTCCACCACCTCGGCCCTCCGAGCGTGGTTTATTGACGTAGGAATATCCACTGGGTGTGGTGAGGTTGAGTGTGTAGTAGTCCAGAGGTTGTTGCCAGGTTTCGGTGAGACAGAGAAAGTCCAGTTTGTTATCCAGGATGTATTCGTTCAGGATGAGGCATTTATTGTTGAGGGACCGGGTGTTGAACAGGGTGAGCTTGATGTTGTTTTGAACAGCGATGAGGAAGAAGAACCCCCAATCGGGCAATGGCTTCCCTCCCCAAGTGACCGAATAGCTCTCGGGATTCAGGAACCTCAGCCCAAGTACAGATGGCGTCTGTCGAGGTCGAATTCTATTTACGAGGATCGATCCAGCAAGTAGGCCGAGGCAGCCTCTGTTAGAAGTAAACGAGTATGAAATTAGGGTAAAATCGTTCAGTTAAAAGGTTAAAATTGATTGTAGAGTCAGGTAGAAGAAATCTGTTGAAGGCCTCAGGCGTGATGATCGCCCCTCGTTGGGTCAAATATATCGAACACTATCGAGCAGCAGTCGGTCAGGGTGGCGAAGGTAGATCGACGACTCTGAACATGAAAGACATTGTGGGATTTTTCTTTGTTACCTCCACCAACGGTCAATGCCTTGCAGACAGGTATCCGGCTTAACGTCCACCTGATGCACAACGTACACACACCTTGATGAATGGCCTTGCCTGCGAAACACCAGGATGGCAGTTTATATGTTGCCCGACATTCCAACCCAGGCTCCACAAACTCGAGGCGACATCCTGCCAGCCCAATTCTACGACAAGGCCTGGCAGAACTCGGATTGAAGGAGGATGAGTTAATGGCAGCCATTTTTAAAATTTTTAACTTAATCATACATTGAAAGGGAACACCAGGCAGAGCAAAAGGGGATTAAAGGGATCATCATGGAAATGGAAGGGAATAAAGGGACTGCGAACATCCCTCTTTCTCTTTCTGTCTTTCTCTGCATGGTGGTCTCTTTGGTGGTCTCTTTGCCCGAGGCCTGGTTCCCTGCTGCTGAAGCAGTCTCGTGGAAGGGATTATCCTGGAGGGTTTTGCTGCTGCCTTCTCCAGCGTTCGACGTCACCACAGGATGTGGAATTTGTCTGGGGTGCTGGTGCACAATGTCGTACTCTTTGTGAAGAACACCTTGGGATCATTAACATCCATCGTAGGCAACCGAGGCGATTTATCGTCAGCACTGTGGGGCTGAGCTCAATATTCCTACCCAAATCGGCTCCTGTCGAACTTCGGGCCTGGCAAGCCGGTTCGTGGAAGACTTTTCCCCCGGCCAGCCCCCCGCCCCCCCCCCCCCCCCCCAAGACCATGTGATTCATTGGGACCATTGAGCTAGTAGGAGTAGTAGTTAGTAATCTTGAGGAACAACTGATGCTGGCGGATGTCGGGCCTGGCAAGCCGGTTCATGGAAAACTTTTCCCCCGGCCAGCCCCCCCCCCCCCCCCCCCAAGATCATTGTGATTCATTGGGACTATTGAGCTAGTAGGAGTAGTAGTTAGTAATCTTGAGCAGAAACTGATGCTGGTGGATGTCAGGCAAGTCGGTTCGTGGAAGACTTTTCTCCCGGCCAGCCCCCCGCCCCCCCCCCTCCCCCCCAAAGATCATTGTGATTCATTGGGACTATTGAGCTAGTAGGAGTAGTAGTTAGTAATCTTGAGCAGAAACTGATGCTGGTGGATGTCAGGCCTGGCAAGTCGGTTCGTGGAAGACTTTTCCCCCGGCCAGCCCCCCAAGACCATGTGATTCATTGGGACCATTGAGCTAGTAAGAGTAGTAGTTGGTAATCTTGAGCAGAAACTGATGCTGGTGGATGTCGGGCCTGGCAAGCCGGTTCATGGAAGACTTTTCCCCCGGCCAGCCCCCCCGCACCCCCCCAAAGACCATGTGATTCATTGGGACCATTGAGCTCGTAAGAGTAGTAGTTGGTAACCTTGAGCAGAAACTGATGCTGGTGGATGTCGGGCCTGGCAAGTCGGTTCGTGGAAGACTTTTCCCCCGGCCAGCACCCCAAGACCATGTGATTCCTTGGGACCATTGAGCTAGTAGGAGTAGTAGTTGGTAATCTTGAGCAGTAACTGGTGCTGGCGGATGTCGGGCCTGGCAAGCCGGTTCCATGGAAGACTTTTCCCCCAGCCAGCCCCCCAAGACCATGTGATTCATTGGGACCATTGAGGTAGTAGGAGTAGTAGTTCGTAATCTTGAGCAGCAACTGGTGCTGGCGGATGTCGGGCCTGGCAAGCCGGTTCCATGGAAGACTTTTCCCCCGGCCAGCCCCCCAAGACCATGTGATTCATTGGGACCATTGAGCTAGTAGGAGTAGTAGTTCGTAATCTTGAGCAGCAACTGGTGCTGGCGGATGTCGGGCCTGGCAAGCCGGTTCATGGAAAACTTTTCCCCCGGCCAGCCCCCCCCCCCCACCCCCCCAAGACCACGTGATTCATTGGGACCATTGAGCTAGTAGGAGTAGTCGTTAGTAATCTTGAGCAGCAACTGATGCTGGTGGACGTCCCATGCGACTCGGATGACACACTCATCGTTTGCAATTCCGAGCTTGCTCGATGTGATGATAACAGAAGTGAAACATCGGTGGGAGTTGCCCCGATCCAAGGGACGTTCAGCAGGCTCTCCATGCAACATACTCACCACGGAATTGTTTGTTTGTTGTTAAACTGGCCTGTCATCCACTATTGTGAGTATCTTGTGGATGGCACGCTCCAGATTTATGACGTGATGTTTACTTTGAGAAAGGAAAGCGAACAACGAGGTAAAAAGGAACCTCCGGTGACAATGGAGGAAAGCTCGGAGAGGACAATCTGCCTCTTGACGACCGGGCAGACAGATGTTTAAAATTATGTTTGGAACAAGCGGGACCATTTCACGACCATCTCATTCCTTCCTTTGCAATAGTTCCGAGATGTCTGGTCGTGGGTCCGAAGGCTGCCGTAACTCGTACTATTGCGCCACGCAGCACATCAGAGGTGACGTTAAGCCGGCTGTCTCATCTGTACTTTAATGTTCCTATGGAAGGGGAACATAGCATTGACCACTTTGCCTCAATGGGAATGGCAAGTCTCAAATACAACTGCTACTTATTAAACGACCCCAATTGTTGGCACCTTGTGGGGTTGACTGGGGAACGTTTTTGGCCCATTTCACACACCGGCCTCACCAGGCCTGACCATCGACTGACGTCACCAGGAACTTGGCATTTGTTCATGACTCTGGAAAGGCGTTCTTTAACATCCGCGGACGATCGGTGCTGGCAGACGGGTCCTCCGGCCTAACGTCAATCGGATGGTCGACACCCTGCCTGCGAAACACCAGGGTGAGAGTTTATAGCCGGGTGGAGTTTGGGACCCTGGTTCGACAGCTCAGAGGCGAGTGTGCATACCTGTGAGCTACCATAATGGCTTGCCTCGAGAGAGACATGAAATCATTGCTGCCTTTGGCGGCCCAGACTTACATACGCAGCTGCAAACACACGTTTAAAGCAAGAAGTAAATCATGGTGGTGTGGACATGCCTTAGGCCTGATGGTCACACGGCCTCGCCCTTTGTCTAAGTTTCCTTGCATCCACGTGATGTATGTTAACCTCTACGTGTACTTCGCAGGTGTTGGCTGAAGTTCTGCGACAGCTGTATGGGCTCCTGAAACACGCTGCGAGCCGCGACAACGACCAGGTCACCGCATTGCATGCCCGTGTTGCCCTGGACGAGTTGGACCAGATTATGCGCGGTTTACTCTTTCCGTCGGACAACCTCCACAAGCGTATTGTGATACTGCCCTGACGACCCGTCCGCCATGCTCAGGAAGGCATCATGGCAGATTCCAAGTTAATCCCACCACCCATCGGTGACGACTCTGTCTGTCTGTGTCTGTCTGTCTGTCTGTCTGTCTGTCTGTCTCTCTGTCTGTCTGTCTCTTTGTCTGTCTGTCCCTCTGCCTGTCTGTCTGTCTGTCTCTTTGTTTGTCTGTCTCTCTGCCTGTCTGTCTGTCTGTCTCTGTCTGTCTGTCTCTCTGCCTGTCTGTCTCTTTGTCTGTCTGTCTCTCTGCCTGTCTGTCTGTCTGTCTCTTTGTCTGTCTGTCTCTCTGCCTGTCTGTCTCTCTCTCTGTCTGTCTCTGTCTGTCTGTCTGTCTCTCTGTCTGTCTCTCTGTCTCCCTCTGTCTCTGTCTCTGTCTCTCTCACTGCCGACTCAATGGCATACTGCACCCTGTACCGCCACCATAAGTTATTGTAATAAAGCTACCTTCCTCAATGAAACATTGCCCTCTTGCTGCACGTACACGCACCCTCTACCCCTCCCTGTCCTCAGGCGTCCTCCCCTCCAGACGACAAGTCCGACACACGGAGCACCCCCAGAGGAATGCAAGGGAATTGGCTCGAATCACGGGAAACGCTCGGGAGGAATCGCAGGGCCAAAGTCGACAGAGAATTTTGTCTGTCGAAGAATAATTCTCGTGCGAGAATATTTCGGGGAAACGCTCAAAACGCTGTGTTGATCGTGTCCGTCATCGCACATCAGAATGATGCTGATCTTTGGGGCCATGTTACCATATAGTGGGGCGGCTTAGCCCAAATATTCAAAAGAATTGTGCATTTTGTGAAACAAGCACCAAATTTGGCACAAATGTACATTAATATGTTGCGAACATTTTCAGATATTGGGCCACTTGAAATTCCGTAATTATTTTTTTCAAATTTTTTCAAATTTCGTAATTTCAAATTTTTCGGGTGACACCGTCACAATTTCGGTCTTCGAGGCCGGCCGATAGGCAAAGTGTGACCGGAAGGGACGAGGTTCTCCTGACCACGTGGCCCTCGATCTGGGAAGCGAGAGGCGTTCCATTAGTGGACGCGCCCCTCACGCCCGACTTTTGGGCGGCCCCGGCAGGCCGTTTGTTTTGACGTTCCGTGACAGGCCCCGCACCCCCACCTCCGGGCCGACCGGAAGCTTGTGCTGAGTACATCATACCTGAACAACTCAGTGAGGCAGAACACAGCAGTGCACACCAGGGTGACCCCTTCAGTGCATAAACCAATTAACCTGTCCACTGCAGGGCATATAGAAATGAAGTTATTTTCTGCATATAATAATAATATAAGTTCAGTTCTATATAACAATTTCTGTTATCACCACTACCACTACAACTACCACTACTACAAGCTTTGTCTGGAATTTTGTGGACTAACAGACAAACAGACATGCAGACAAGCTGGGATCAAAACATTACCTCCTTCCACCATTGAGTGTAGAGGTAAACATCATGGAAATTATATCATGCCCTAGATTTAATTCATGCTTACCCGTGTATTTGCTTCACTGGTTCACAAGGTCTTTTGCATCTATCTATAATTCCAGTAATCTCTGTGTGTTTGTTTGTACGTTTGTACGTTTGTACGTTTGTACGTTTGTTTGTTTGTCTGTGACCGCTGTTTCTCGACAACTACCGGTCCGATATACTTGAAACTTGCCAGGTATATTGCTGGGGACCCGAGGATGTGCCTTTTCAAGGTTTTAAATTAATCGGACAAGTACTTACCGAGCTATGGCGATTTAGCCGTTCGCCGTTCGCTTTGGCTTTGCGAATGGACCAAACCATTCATGTAAATAGAGGGGGGGGGTGTTCTGTGGTCGTTCGCTTTGGCTTTGCGAATGGACCAAACCATTCATGTAAATAGAGGAGGGGGGGTTCTGTGGTCGTTCGCTTTGGCTTTGCGAATGGACCAAACCATTCATGTAAATAGAGGGGGGGGTTCTGTGGTCGTTGCGAATGGACCAAACCATTCATGTAAATAGAGGGAGGGGGGTTCTGTGGTCGTTACTGCCACGTGGTTTCAAAGTTTTTTTTTGTTGTTGTTGTTTGCACGCATGTTTTTTTGCACCCACGTACGGGCACGCCCTAGGATGTTTACACACACACACCCCTACACAAATTTTTTTTTTTTTTTTTTTTTGGCAAGGAACGGGCACCCACGTACGGGCACGTCCTAGCTTATATATAGTACGGGCATGCCCTAGTACATGTAATTCAGACTCTCGTCTTCATTGCTGACCACACAATGTTCGCAACATATTAATGTACATTTGTGCCAAATTTGGTGCTTGTATCACAAAATGCACAATTCTTTTGAATATTTGGGCTAAGCCGCCCCACTATATCGGCCTGCCTCGAAGACCGAAATTGTGACGGTGTCACCCGAAAAATTTGAAATTACGAAATTTGAAAAAATTTGAAAAAAAAAATTACGGAATTTCAAGTGGCCCAATATCTGAAAATGTTCGCAACATATTAATGTACATTTGTGCCAAATTTGGTGCTTGTATCACAAAATGCACAACAGGTTTGCTATGCTGCTACACTAATAACCCACATCGGGATGATGCTGATCTTTGGAGCCATGTTACCATAACCCACATCAGGATGATGCTGATCTTTGGAGCCATGTTACCATAACCCACATCAGGATGATGCTGATCTTTGGAGCCATGTTACCATAACCCACATCAGGATGATGCTGATCTTTGGAGCCATGTTACCATAACCCACATCAGGATGATGCTGATCTTTGGAGCCATGTTACCATAACCCACATCAGGATGATGCTGATCTTTGGGGCCATGTTACCATAACCCACATCAGGATGATGCTGATCTTTGGGGCCATGTTACCATAACCCACATCAGGATGATGCTGATCTTTGGGGCCATGTTACCATAACCCACATCAGGATGATGCTGATCTTTGGAGCCATGTTACCATAACCCACATCAGGATGATGCTGATCTTTGGAGCCATGCTACCATAACCCACATCAGGATGATGCTAATCTTTGGGGCCATGTTACCATAACCCACATCAGGATGATGCCAATCTTTGGAGCCATGTTACCATAACCCACATCAGGATGATGCTAATCTTTGGGGCCATGTTACCATAACCCACATCAGGATGATGCTAATCTTTGGAGCCATGTTACCATAACCCACATCAGGATGATGCTAATCTTTGGGGCCATGTTACCATAACCCACATCAGGATGATGCTAATCTTTGGAGCCATGTTACCATAACCCACATCAGGATGATGCTAATCTTTGGAGCCATGTTACCATAACCCACATCGGGATGATGCTAATCTTTGGAGACATGTTACCATAACCCACATCAGGATTATGCTGATCTTTAGAGCCATGTTACCATAACCCACATTGGGATGATGCTAATCTTTCGAGCCAGGTTACCATAACCCACATCGGGATGATGCTAATCTTTGGAGCCATGTTACCATAACCCACATCGGGATGATCCTAATCTTTAGAGCCATGTTACCATAACCCACATTGGGATGATGCTAATCTTTCGAGCCATGTTACCACAACCAACATCGGGATGATCCTAATCTTTCGAGCCATGTTACCACAACCAACATCGGGATGATCCTAATCTTTAGAGCCATGTTACCATAACCCACATTGGGATGATGCTAATCTTTCGAGCCATGTTACCATAACCCACATTGGGATGATGCTAATCTTTCGAGCCATGTTACCATAACCCACATCAGGATGATGCTAATCTATGGAGCCATGTTATCATAACCCACATCGGGATGATACTGATCTTTAGAGCCATGTTACCATAACCCACATCTGGATGATGCAGAGCTTTAGAGCCATGTTACCATAACCCACATCGGGATGATGCTAATCTTTAGAGCCATGTTACCATAACCCACATCGGGATGATGCTAATCTTTAGAGCCATGTTACCATAACCCACATCGGGATGATCCTAATCTTTAGAGCCATGTTACCATAACCCACATCGGGATGATGCTAATCTTTAGAGCCATGTTACCATAACCCACATCGGGATGATGCTAATCTTTAGAGCCACGTTACCACAACCCACATCAGGATGATGCTAATCTTTAGAGCCACGTTACCACAACCCACATCAGGATGATGCTAATCTTTAGAGCCATGTTACCATAACCCACATCAGGATGATGCTAATCTTTAGAGCCATGTTACCATAACCCACATCGGGATGATGCTAATCTTTAGAGCCATGTTACCATAACCCACATCAGGATGATGCTAATCTTTAGAGCCATGTTACCATAACCCACATCGGGATGATGCTAATCTTTAGAGCCACGTTACCACAACCCACATCAGGATGATGCTAATCTTTAGAGCCATGTTACCATAACCCACATCAGGATTATGCTAATCTTTAGAGCCATGTTACCATAACCCACATCGGGATGATGCTAATCTTTAGAGCCACGTTACCACAACCCACATCAGGATGATGCTAATCTTTAGAGCCATGTTACCATAACCCACATCAGGATTATGCTAATCTTTAGAGCCACGTTACCATAACCCACATCAGGATGATGCTAATCTTTAGAGCCACGTTACCACAACCCACATCAGGATGATGCTAATCTTTAGAGCCATGTTACCATAACCCACATCAGGATGATGCTAATCTTTCGAGCCATGTTACCATAACCCACATCGGGATGATGTTAATCTTTAGAGCCATGTTACCATAACCCACATCGGGATGATGCTAATCTTTAGAGCCACGTTACCACAACCCACATCAGGATGATGCTAATCTTTAGAGCCATGTTACCATAACCCACATCGGGATGATGTTAATCTTTAGAGCCATGTTACCATAACCCACATCGGGATGATGCTAATCTTTAGAGCCACGTTACCACAACCCACATCAGGATGATGCTAATCTTTAGAGCCACGTTACCACAACCCACATCAGGATGATGCTAATCTTTAGAGCCATGTTACCATAACCCACATCAGGATGATGCTAATCTTTAGAGCCATGTTACCATAACCCACATCGGGATGATGCTAATCTTTAGAGCCATGTTACCATAACCCACATCAGGATGATGCTAATCTTTAGAGCCATGTTACCATAACCCACATCGGGATGATGCTAATCTTTAGAGCCACGTTACCACAACCCACATCAGGATGATGCTAATCTTTAGAGCCATGTTACCATAACCCACATCGGGATGATGCTAATCTTTAGAGCCACGTTACCACAACCCACATCAGGATGATGCTAATCTTTAGAGCCATGTTACCACAACCCACATCGGGATGATGCTAATCTTTGGGGCCATGTTACCATAACCCACATCGGGATGATGCTAATCTTTGGGGCCATGTTACCACAACCCACATCAGGATGATGCTAATCTTTGGGGCCATGTTACCATAACCCACATCGGGATGATGCTAATCTTTAGAGCCATGTTACCGTAACCCACATCAGGATGATGCTAATCTTTAGAGCCATGTTACCATAACCCACATCGGGATGATGCTAATCTTTAGAGCCATGTTACCAAAACCCACATCAGGATGATGGTAATCTTTAGAGCCACGTTACCACAACCCACATCAGGATGATGGTAATCTTTAGACCCATATTACCACAACCCACATCGGGATGATGCTAATCTTTAGAGCCATGTTACCATAACCCACATCAGGATGATGGTAATCTTTAGAGCCACGTTACCACAACCCACATCAGGATGATGGTAATCTTTAGAGCCATGTTACCATAACCCACATCGGGATGATGCTAATCTTTAGAGCCATGTTACCGTAACCCACATCAGGATGATGCTAATCTTTAGAGCCATGTTACCATAACCCACATCGGGATGATACTGATCTTTAGAGCCATGTTACCATAACCCACATCGGGATGATGCTAATCTTTGGAGACATGTTACCATAACTCACATCGGGATGATCCTAATCTTTGGAGCCATGTTACCATAACCCACATTGGGATGATGCTAATCTTTCGAGCCAGGTTACCATAACCCACATTGGGATGATCCTAATCTTTGGAGCCATGTTACCATAACCCACATCGGGATGATCCTGATCTTTAGAGCCATGTTACCATAACCCACATCGGGATGATGCTAATCTTTGGAGCCATGTTACCACAACCCACATCGGGATGATCCTAATCTTTGGAGCCATGTCACCACAACCCACATTGGGATGATCCTAATCTTTGGAGCCATGTTACCATAACCCACATCGGGATGACGCTAATCTTTAGAGCCATGTTACCATAACCCACATCAGGATGATCCTAATCTTTGGAGCCATGTCACCACAACCCACATTGGGATGATCCTAATCTTTGGAGCCATGTTACCATAACCCACATCGGGATGACGCTAATCTTTAGAGCCATGTTACCATAACCCACATCGGGATGACGCTAATCTTTAGAGCCATGTTACCATAACCCACATCAGGATGATCCTAATCTTTGGAGCCATGTTACCATAACCCACATCGGGATGATCCTAATCTTTGGAGCCATGTTACCATAACCCACATCGGGATGACGCTAATCTTTAGAGCCATGTTACCATAACCCACATCAGGATGATCCTAATCTTTGGAGCCATGTCACCACAACCCACATTGGGATGATCCTAATCTTTGGAGCCATGTTACCATAACCCACATCGGGATGACGCTAATCTTTAGAGCCATGTTACCATAACCCACATCGGGATGATCCTAATCTTTGGAGCCATGTCACCACAACCCACATTGGGATGATCCTAATCTTTGGAGCCATGTTACCATAACCCACATCGGTTGATGCTAATCTTTAGAGCCATGTTACCATAACCCACATCGGGATGATCCTAATCTTTAGAGCCATGTTACCATAACCCACATCGGGATGATGCTAATCTTTAGAGCCATGTTACCATAACCCACATCGGGATGATCCTAATCTTTAGAGCCATGTTACCATAACCCACATCGGGATGATGCTAATCTTTAGAGCCATGTCACCGTAACCCACATCAGGATGATGCTAATCTTTAGAGCCATGTTACCATAACCCACATCGGGATGATCCTAATCTTTAGAGCCATGTTACCATAACCCACATCGGGATGATCCTAATCTTTAGAGCCATGTTACCATAACCCACATCGGGATGATGCTAATCTTTAGAGCCATGTTACCGTAACCCACATCAGGATGATGCTAATCTTTAGAGCCATGTTACCATAACCCACATCGGGATGATACTGATCTTTAGAGCCATGTTACCATAACCCACATCGGGATGATGCTAATCTTTGGAGACATGTTACCATAACTCACATCGGGATGATCCTAATCTTTGGAGCCATGTTACCATAACCCACATTGGGATGATGCTAATCTTTCGAGCCAGGTTACCATAACCCACATTGGGATGATCCTAATCTTTGGAGCCATGTTACCATAACCCACATCGGGATGATCCTGATCTTTAGAGCCATGTCACCACAACCCACATCGGGATGATCCTAATCTTTGGAGCCATGTTACCACAACCCACATCGGGATGATCCTAATCTTTGGAGCCATGTTACCATAACCCACATCGGGATGATCCTAATCTTTGGAGCCATGTCACCACAACCCACATTGGGATGATCCTAATCTTTGGAGCGATGTTACCACAACCCATATTGGGATGATCCTAATCTTTAGAGCCATGTTACCACAACCCACATCGGGATGATCCTAATCTTTAGAGCCATGTTACCACAACCCACATCAGGATGATGCTAATCTTTAGAGCCATGTTACCATTACCCACATCAGGATGATGCTAATCTTTAGAGCCATGTTACCATTACCCACATCAGGATGATGCTAATCTTTAGAGCCATGTTACCATAACCCACATCGGGATGATGCTAATATTTAGAGCCACGTTACCACAACCCACATCAGGATGATGCTAATCTTTAGAGCCATGTTACCATAACCCACATCAGGATGATGCTAATCTTTAGAGCCATGTTACCATAACCCACATCAGGATGATGCTAATCTTTCGAGCCATGTTACCATAACCCACATCGGGATGATGTTAATCTTTCGAGCCATGTTACCATAACCCACATCGGGATGATGCTAATCTTTAGAGCCATGTTACCATAACCCACATCAGGATGATGCTAATCTTTCGAGCCACGTTACCACAACCCACATCAGGATGATGCTAATCTTTAGAGCCATGTTACCATAACCCACATCAGGATGATGCTAATCTTTAGAGCCATGTTACCATTACCCACATCAGGATGATGCTAATCTTTAGAGCCATGTTACCATAACCCACATCGGGATGATGCTAATATTTAGAGCCACGTTACCACAACCCACATCAGGATGATGCTAATCTTTAGAGCCATGTTACCATAACCCACATCAGGATGATGCTAATCTTTAGAGCCATGTTACCATAACCCACATCAGGATGATGCTAATCTTTCGAGCCATGTTACCATAACCCACATCGGGATGATGTTAATCTTTCGAGCCATGTTACCATAACCCACATCGGGATGATGCTAATCTTTAGAGCCATGTTACCATAACCCACATCAGGATGATGCTAATCTTTCGAGCCACGTTACCACAACCCACATCAGGATGATGCTAATCTTTAGAGCCATGTTACCATAACCCACATCAGGATGATGCTAATCTTTAGAGCCATGTTACCATTACCCACATCAGGATGATGCTAATATTTAGAGCCATGTTACCATAACCCACATCAGGATGATGCTAATATTTAGAGCCATGTTACCATTACCCACATCAGGATGATGCTAATATTTAGAGCCATGTTACCATTACCCACATCAGGATGATGTTAATCTTTCGAGCCATGTTACCATAACCCACATCAGGATGATGCTAATCTTTAGAGCCATGTTACCATAACCCACATCGGGATGATGCTAATATTTAGAGCCATGTTACCATTACCCACATCAGGATGATGCTAATCTTTAGAGCCATGTTACCATTACCCACATCGGGATGATGCTAATATTTAGAGCCATGTTACCACAACCCACATCAGGATGATGCTAATCTTTAGAGCCACGTTACCATTACCCACATCAGGATGATGCTAATCTTTCGAGCCATGTTACCATAACCCACATCGGGATGATGTTAATCTTTAGAGCCATGTTACCATAACCCACATCGGGATGATGCTAATCTTTAGAGCCACGTTACCACAACCCACATCAGGATGATGCTAATCTTTAGAGCCATGTTACCATAACCCACATCGGGATGATGTTAATCTTTAGAGCCATGTTACCATAACCCACATCGGGATGATGCTAATCTTTAGAGCCACGTTACCACAACCCACATCAGGATGATGCTAATCTTTAGAGCCACGTTACCACAACCCACATCAGGATGATGCTAATCTTTAGAGCCATGTTACCATAACCCACATCAGGATGATGCTAATCTTTAGAGCCATGTTACCATAACCCACATCGGGATGATGCTAATCTTTAGAGCCATGTTACCATAACCCACATCAGGATGATGCTAATCTTTAGAGCCATGTTACCATAACCCACATCGGGATGATGCTAATCTTTAGAGCCACGTTACCACAACCCACATCAGGATGATGCTAATCTTTAGAGCCATGTTACCATAACCCACATAAGGATTATGCTAATCTTTAGAGCCATGTTACCATAACCCACATCGGGATGATGCTAATCTTTAGAGCCACGTTACCACAACCCACATCAGGATGATGCTAATCTTTAGAGCCATGTTACCATAACCCACATCAGGATTATGCTAATCTTTAGAGCCACGTTACCATAACCCACATCAGGATGATGCTAATCTTTAGAGCCATGTTACCATAACCCACATCAGGATTATGCTAATCTTTAGAGCCATGTTACCATAACCCACATCGGGATGATGCTAATCTTTAGAGCCACGTTACCACAACCCACATCAGGATGATGCTAATCTTTAGAGCCATGTTACCATAACCCACATCAGGATTATGCTAATCTTTAGAGCCACGTTACCATAACCCACATCAGGATGATGCTAATCTTTAAAGCCATGTTACCATAACCCACATCAGTATGATGCTAATCTTTAGAGCCATGTTACCATAACCCACATCGGGATGATGCTAATCTTTAGAGCCATGTTACCATTACCCACATCAGGATGATGCTAATCTTTCGAGCCATGTTACCATAACCCACATCGGGATTATGTTAATCTTTTGAGCCATGTTACCATAACCCACATCGGGATGATGCTAATCTTTAGAGCCATGTTACCATAACCCACATCAGGATGATGCTAATCTTTAGAGCCATGTTACCATAACCCACAACAGGATGATGCTAATCTTTAGAGCCATGTTACCATAACCCACATCAGGATGATGCTAATCTTTAGAGCCATGTTACCATAACCCACATCAGGATGATGCTAATCTTTAGAGCCATGTTACCATAACCCACATCGGGATGATGCTAATCTTTAGAGCCATGTTACCATAACCCACATCGGGATGATACTAATATTTAGAGCCATGTTACCATAACCCACATCGGGATGATGCTAATATTTAGAGCCATGTTACCACAACCCACATCGGGATGATGCTAATCTTTAGAGCCATGTTACCATAACCCACATCAGGATGATGCTAATCTTTCGAGCCACGTTACCACAACCCACATCAGGATGATGCTAATCTTTAGAGCCATGTTACCACAACCCACATCAGGATGATGCTAATCTTTAGAGCCATGTTACCATAACCCACATCAGGATGATGCTAATCTTTAGAGCCATGTTACCATTACCCACATCAGGATGATGCTAATCTTTAGAGCCATGTTACCATTACCCACATCAGGATGATGCTAATCTTTAGAGCCATGTTACCATAACCCACATCGGGATGATGCTAATATTTAGAGCCACGTTACCACAACCCACATCAGGATGATGCTAATCTTTAGAGCCATGTTACCATAACCCACATCAGGATGATGCTAATCTTTAGAGCCATGTTACCATAACCCACATCAGGATGATGCTAATCTTTCGAGCCATGTTACCATAACCCACATCGGGATGATGTTAATCTTTCGAGCCATGTTACCATAACCCACATCGGGATGATGCTAATCTTTAGAGCCATGTTACCATAACCCACATCAGGATGATGCTAATCTTTCGAGCCACGTTACCACAACCCACATCAGGATGATGCTAATCTTTAGAGCCATGTTACCATAACCCACATCAGGATGATGCTAATCTTTAGAGCCATGTTACCATTACCCACATCAGGATGATGCTAATCTTTAGAGACATGTTACCATAACCCACATCGGGATGATGCTAATATTTAGAGCCACGTTACCACAACCCACATCAGGATGATGCTAATCTTTAGAGCCATGTTACCATAACCCACATCAGGATGATGCTAATCTTTAGAGCCATGTTACCATAACCCACATCAGGATGATGCTAATCTTTCGAGCCATGTTACCATAACCCACATCGGGATGATGTTAATCTTTCGAGCCATGTTACCATAACCCACATCGGGATGATGCTAATCTTTAGAGCCATGTTACCATAACCCACATCAGGATGATGCTAATCTTTCGAGCCACGTTACCACAACCCACATCAGGATGATGCTAATCTTTAGAGCCATGTTACCATAACCCACATCGGGATGATGCTAATCTTTAGAGCCATGTTACCATAACCCACATCAGGATGATGCTAATCTTTAGAGCCATGTTACCATTACCCACATCAGGATGATGCTAATCTTTCGAGCCATGTTACCATAACCCACATCGGGATGATGTTAATCTTTCGAGCCATGTTACCATAACCCACATCGGGATGATGCTAATCTTTAGAGCCATGTTACCATAACCCACATCAGGATGATGCTAATCTTTAGAGCCATGTTACCATAACCCACAACAGGATGATGCTAATCTTTAGAGCCATGTTACCATAACCCACATCAGGATGATGCTAATCTTTAGAGCCATGTTACCATAACCCACCTCAGGATGATGCTAATCTTTAGAGCCAT
The DNA here is from genome assembly GCF_964187855.1 of Myxine glutinosa. Taxonomy (NCBI): domain Eukaryota; kingdom Metazoa; phylum Chordata; class Myxini; order Myxiniformes; family Myxinidae; genus Myxine; species Myxine glutinosa. The sequence continues at coordinate 45,836,110 of NC_136269.1, read as the reverse complement.
GTTACCACAACCCACATCAGGATGATGCTAATCTTTAGAGCCATGTTACCATAACCCACATCAGGATGATGCTAATCTTTAGAGCCATGTTACCATAACCCACATCAGGATGATGCTAATCTTTCGAGCCATGTTACCATAACCCACATCGGGATGATGTTAATCTTTAGAGCCATGTTACCATAACCCACATCGGGATGATGCTAATCTTTAGAGCCATGTTACCACAACCCACATCAGGATGATGCTAATCTTTAGAGCCATGTTACCATAACCCACATCAGGATGATGCTAATCTTTAGAGCCATGTTACCATAACCCACATCAGGATGATGCTAATCTTTCGAGCCATGTTACCATAACCCACATCAGGATGATGCTAATCTTTAGAGCCATGTTACCATAACCCACATCAGGATGATGCTAATCTTTGGAGCCATGTTATCATAACCCACATCGGGATGATTCTGATCTTTAGAGCCATGTTACCATAACCCACATCTGGATGATGCAGAGCTTTAGAGCCATGTTACCATAACCCACATCGGGATGATGCTAATCTTTAGAGCCACGTTACCACAACCCACATCAGGATGATGCTAATCTTTAGAGCCATGTTACCATAACCCACATCAGGATTATGCTAATCTTTAGAGCCATGTTACCATAACCCACATCGGGATGATGCTAATCTTTAGAGCCACGTTACCACAACCCACATCAGGATGATGCTAATCTTTAGAGCCATGTTACCATAACCCACATCAGGATTATGCTAATCTTTAGAGCCACGTTACCATAACCCACATCAGGATGATGCTAATCTTTAGAGCCACGTTACCACAACCCACATCAGGATGATGCTAATCTTTAGAGCCATGTTACCATAACCCACATCAGGATTATGCTAATCTTTAGAGCCATGTTACCATAACCCACATCGGGATGATGCTAATCTTTAGAGCCACGTTACCACAACCCACATCAGGATGATGCTAATCTTTAGAGCCATGTTACCATAACCCACATCAGGATTATGCTAATCTTTAGAGCCACGTTACCATAACCCACATCAGGATGATGCTAATCTTTAGAGCCATGTTACCATAACCCACATCAGTATGATGCTAATCTTTAGAGCCATGTTACCATAACCCACATCGGGATGATGCTAATCTTTAGAGCCATGTTACCATTACCCACATCAGGATGATGCTAATCTTTCGAGCCATGTTACCATAACCCACATCGGGATGATGTTAATCTTTTGAGCCATGTTACCATAACCCACATCGGGATGATGCTAATCTTTAGAGCCATGTTACCATAACCCACATCAGGATGATGCTAATCTTTAGAGCCATGTTACCATAACCCACAACAGGATGATGCTAATCTTTAGAGCCATGTTACCATAACCCACATCAGGATGATGCTAATCTTTAGAGCCATGTTACCATAACCCACATCAGGATGATGCTAATCTTTAGAGCCATGTTACCATAACCCACATCGGGATGATGCTAATCTTTAGAGCCACGTTACCACAACCCACATCAGGATGATGCTAATCTTTAGAGCCATGTTACCATAACCCACATCAGGATTATGCTAATCTTTAGAGCCACGTTACCATAACCCACATCAGGATGATGCTAATCTTTAGAGCCACGTTACCACAACCCACATCAGGATGATGCTAATCTTTCGAGCCACGTTACCACAACCCACATCAGGATGATGCTAATCTTTAGAGCCATGTTACCACAACCCACATCAGGATGATGCTAATCTTTAGAGCCATGTTACCATAACCCACATCAGGATGATGCTAATCTTTAGAGCCATGTTACCATTACCCACATCAGGATGATGCTAATCTTTAGAGCCATGTTACCATTACCCACATCAGGATGATGCTAATCTTTAGAGCCATGTTACCATAACCCACATCGGGATGATGCTAATATTTAGAGCCACGTTACCACAACCCACATCAGGATGATGCTAATCTTTAGAGCCATGTTACCATAACCCACATCAGGATGATGCTAATCTTTAGAGCCATGTTACCATAACCCACATCAGGATGATGCTAATCTTTCGAGCCATGTTACCATAACCCACATCGGGATGATGTTAATCTTTCGAGCCATGTTACCATAACCCACATCGGGATGATGCTAATCTTTAGAGCCATGTTACCATAACCCACATCAGGATGATGCTAATCTTTCGAGCCACGTTACCACAACCCACATCAGGATGATGCTAATCTTTAGAGCCATGTTACCATAACCCACATCAGGATGATGCTAATCTTTAGAGCCATGTTACCATTACCCACATCAGGATGATGCTAATCTTTAGAGCCATGTTACCATAACCCACATCGGGATGATGCTAATATTTAGAGCCACGTTACCACAACCCACATCAGGATGATGCTAATCTTTAGAGCCATGTTACCATAACCCACATCAGGATGATGCTAATCTTTAGAGCCATGTTACCATAACCCACATCAGGATGATGCTAATCTTTCGAGCCATGTTACCATAACCCACATCGGGATGATGTTAATCTTTCGAGCCATGTTACCATAACCCACATCGGGATGATGCTAATCTTTAGAGCCATGTTACCATAACCCACATCAGGATGATGCTAATCTTTCGAGCCACGTTACCACAACCCACATCAGGATGATGCTAATCTTTAGAGCCATGTTACCATAACCCACATCAGGATGATGCTAATCTTTAGAGCCATGTTACCATTACCCACATCAGGATGATGCTAATATTTAGAGCCATGTTACCATAACCCACATCAGGATGATGCTAATATTTAGAGCCATGTTACCATTACCCACATCAGGATGATGCTAATATTTAGAGCCATGTTACCATTACCCACATCAGGATGATGTTAATCTTTCGAGCCATGTTACCATAACCCACATCAGGATGATGCTAATCTTTAGAGCCATGTTACCATAACCCACATCGGGATGATGCTAATATTTAGAGCCATGTTACCATTACCCACATCAGGATGATGCTAATCTTTAGAGCCATGTTACCATTACCCACATCGGGATGATGCTAATATTTAGAGCCATGTTACCACAACCCACATCAGGATGATGCTAATCTTTAGAGCCACGTTACCATTACCCACATCAGGATGATGCTAATCTTTCGAGCCATGTTACCATAACCCACATCGGGATGATGTTAATCTTTAGAGCCATGTTACCATAACCCACATCGGGATGATGCTAATCTTTAGAGCCACGTTACCACAACCCACATCAGGATGATGCTAATCTTTAGAGCCATGTTACCATAACCCACATCGGGATGATGTTAATCTTTAGAGCCATGTTACCATAACCCACATCGGGATGATGCTAATCTTTAGAGCCACGTTACCACAACCCACATCAGGATGATGCTAATCTTTAGAGCCACGTTAACACAACCCACATCAGGATGATGCTAATCTTTAGAGCCATGTTACCATAACCCACATCAGGATGATGCTAATCTTTAGAGCCATGTTACCATAACCCACATCGGGATGATGCTAATCTTTAGAGCCATGTTACCATAACCCACATCAGGATGATGCTAATCTTTAGAGCCATGTTACCATAACCCACATCGGGATGATGCTAATCTTTAGAGCCACGTTACCACAACCCACATCAGGATGATGCTAATCTTTAGAGCCATGTTACCATAACCCACATAAGGATTATGCTAATCTTTAGAGCCATGTTACCATAACCCACATCGGGATGATGCTAATCTTTAGAGCCACGTTACCACAACCCACATCAGGATGATGCTAATCTTTAGAGCCATGTTACCATAACCCACATCAGGATTATGCTAATCTTTAGAGCCACGTTACCATAACCCACATCAGGATGATGCTAATCTTTAGAGCCACGTTACCACAACCCACATCAGGATGATGCTAATCTTTAGAGCCATGTTACCATAACCCACATCAGGATTATGCTAATCTTTAGAGCCATGTTACCATAACCCACATCGGGATGATGCTAATCTTTAGAGCCACGTTACCACAACCCACATCAGGATGATGCTAATCTTTAGAGCCATGTTACCATAACCCACATCAGGATTATGCTAATCTTTAGAGCCACGTTACCATAACCCACATCAGGATGATGCTAATCTTTAGAGCCATGTTACCATAACCCACATCAGTATGATGCTAATCTTTAGAGCCATGTTACCATAACCCACATCGGGATGATGCTAATCTTTAGAGCCATGTTACCATTACCCACATCAGGATGATGCTAATCTTTCGAGCCATGTTACCATAACCCACATCGGGATGATGTTAATCTTTCGAGCCATGTTACCATAACCCACATCGGGATGATGCTAATCTTTAGAGCCATGTTACCATAACCCACATCAGGATGATGCTAATCTTTAGAGCCATGTTACCATAACCCACAACAGGATGATGCTAATCTTTAGAGCCATGTTACCATAACCCACATCAGGATGATGCTAATCTTTAGAGCCATGTTACCATAACCCACCTCAGGATGATGCTAATCTTTAGAGCCATGTTACCACAACCCACATCAGGATGATGCTAATCTTTAGAGCCATGTTACCATAACCCACATCAGGATGATGCTAATCTTTAGAGCCATGTTACCATAACCCACATCAGGATGATGCTAATCTTTCGAGCCATGTTACCATAACCCACATCGGGATGATGTTAATCTTTAGAGCCATGTTACCATAACCCACATCGGGATGATGCTAATCTTTAGAGCCATGTTACCACAACCCACATCAGGATGATGCTAATCTTTAGAGCCATGTTACCATAACCCACATCAGGATGATGCTAATCTTTAGAGCCATGTTACCATAACCCACATCAGGATGATGCTAATCTTTCGAGCCATGTTACCATAACCCACATCAGGATGATGCTAATCTTTAGAGCCATGTTACCATAACCCACATCAGGATGATGCTAATCTTTGGAGCCATGTTATCATAACCCACATCGGGATGATTCTGATCTTTAGAGCCATGTTACCATAACCCACATCTGGATGATGCAGAGCTTTAGAGCCATGTTACCATAACCCACATCGGGATGATGCTAATCTTTAGAGCCATGTTACCATAACGCACATCGGGATGATACTGATCTTTAGAGCCATGTTACCATCACCCACATCGGGATGATCCTAATCTTTGCAGCCATGTTACCATAACCCACATCGGGATGATGCTAATCTTTAGAGCCATGTTACCATAACCACATCGGGATGATCCTAATCTTTAGAGCCATGTTACCACAACCCACATCGGGATGATCCTAATCTTTGGAGCCATGTTACCATAACCCACATCGGGATGATGCTAATCTTTCGAGCCATGTTACCACAACCCACATCAGGATGATGCTAATCTTTAGAGCCATGTTACCATAACGCACATCGGGATGATACTGATCTTTAGAGCCATGTTACCATCACCCACATCGGGATGATGCTAATCTTTAGAGCCACGTTACCACAACCCACATCAGGATGATGCTAATCTTTAGAGCCACGTTACCATAACCCACATCGGGATGATGCTAATCTTTCGAGCCACGTTACCACAACCCACATCAGGATGATGCTAATCTTTCGAGCCATGTTACCACAACCCACATCAGGATGATGCTAATCTTTAGAGCCATGTTACCATAACCCACATCAGGATGATGCTAATCTTTAGAGCCATGTTACCATTACCCACATCAGGATGATGCTAATATTTAGAGCCATGTTACCATAACCCACATCAGGATGATGCTAATATTTAGAGCCATGTTACCATTACCCACATCAGGATGATGCTAATATTTAGAGCCATGTTACCATTACCCACATCAGGATGATGTTAATCTTTCGAGCCATGTTACCATAACCCACATCAGGATGATGCTAATCTTTAGAGCCATGTTACCATAACCCACATCGGGATGATGCTAATATTTAGAGCCATGTTACCATTACCCACATCAGGATGATGCTAATCTTTAGAGCCATGTTACCATTACCCACATCGGGATGATGCTAATATTTAGAGCCATGTTACCACAACCCACATCAGGATGATGCTAATCTTTAGAGCCACGTTACCATTACCCACATCAGGATGATGCTAATCTTTCGAGCCATGTTACCATAACCCACATCGGGATGATGTTAATCTTTAGAGCCATGTTACCATAACCCACATCGGGATGATGCTAATCTTTAGAGCCACGTTACCACAACCCACATCAGGATGATGCTAATCTTTAGAGCCATGTTACCATAACCCACATCGGGATGATGTTAATCTTTAGAGCCATGTTACCATAACCCACATCGGGATGATGCTAATCTTTAGAGCCACGTTACCACAACCCACATCAGGATGATGCTAATCTTTAGAGCCACGTTACCACAACCCACATCAGGATGATGCTAATCTTTAGAGCCATGTTACCATAACCCACATCAGGATGATGCTAATCTTTAGAGCCATGTTACCATAACCCACATCGGGATGATGCTAATCTTTAGAGCCATGTTACCATAACCCACATCAGGATGATGCTAATCTTTAGAGCCATGTTACCATAACCCACATCGGGATGATGCTAATCTTTAGAGCCACGTTACCACAACCCACATCAGGATGATGCTAATCTTTAGAGCCATGTTACCATAACCCACATAAGGATTATGCTAATCTTTAGAGCCATGTTACCATAACCCACATCGGGATGATGCTAATCTTTAGAGCCACGTTACCACAACCCACATCAGGATGATGCTAATCTTTAGAGCCATGTTACCATAACCCACATCAGGATTATGCTAATCTTTAGAGCCACGTTACCATAACCCACATCAGGATGATGCTAATCTTTAGAGCCATGTTACCATAACCCACATCAGGATTATGCTAATCTTTAGAGCCATGTTACCATAACCCACATCGGGATGATGCTAATCTTTAGAGCCACGTTACCACAACCCACATCAGGATGATGCTAATCTTTAGAGCCATGTTACCATAACCCACATCAGGATTATGCTAATCTTTAGAGCCACGTTACCATAACCCACATCAGGATGATGCTAATCTTTAAAGCCATGTTACCATAACCCACATCAGTATGATGCTAATCTTTAGAGCCATGTTACCATAACCCACATCGGGATGATGCTAATCTTTAGAGCCATGTTACCATTACCCACATCAGGATGATGCTAATCTTTCGAGCCATGTTACCATAACCCACATCGGGATTATGTTAATCTTTTGAGCCATGTTACCATAACCCACATCGGGATGATGCTAATCTTTAGAGCCATGTTACCATAACCCACATCAGGATGATGCTAATCTTTAGAGCCATGTTACCATAACCCACAACAGGATGATGCTAATCTTTAGAGCCATGTTACCATAACCCACATCAGGATGATGCTAATCTTTAGAGCCATGTTACCATAACCCACATCAGGATGATGCTAATCTTTAGAGCCATGTTACCATAACCCACATCGGGATGATGCTAATCTTTAGAGCCATGTTACCATAACCCACATCGGGATGATACTAATATTTAGAGCCATGTTACCATAACCCACATCGGGATGATGCTAATATTTAGAGCCATGTTACCACAACCCACATCGGGATGATGCTAATCTTTAGAGCCATGTTACCATAACCCACATCAGGATGATGCTAATCTTTCGAGCCACGTTACCACAACCCACATCAGGATGATGCTAATCTTTAGAGCCATGTTACCACAACCCACATCAGGATGATGCTAATCTTTAGAGCCATGTTACCATAACCCACATCAGGATGATGCTAATCTTTAGAGCCATGTTACCATTACCCACATCAGGATGATGCTAATCTTTAGAGCCATGTTACCATTACCCACATCAGGATGATGCTAATCTTTAGAGCCATGTTACCATAACCCACATCGGGATGATGCTAATATTTAGAGCCACGTTACCACAACCCACATCAGGATGATGCTAATCTTTAGAGCCATGTTACCATAACCCACATCAGGATGATGCTAATCTTTAGAGCCATGTTACCATAACCCACATCAGGATGATGCTAATCTTTCGAGCCATGTTACCATAACCCACATCGGGATGATGTTAATCTTTCGAGCCATGTTACCATAACCCACATCGGGATGATGCTAATCTTTAGAGCCATGTTACCATAACCCACATCAGGATGATGCTAATCTTTCGAGCCACGTTACCACAACCCACATCAGGATGATGCTAATCTTTAGAGCCATGTTACCATAACCCACATCAGGATGATGCTAATCTTTAGAGCCATGTTACCATTACCCACATCAGGATGATGCTAATCTTTAGAGACATGTTACCATAACCCACATCGGGATGATGCTAATATTTAGAGCCACGTTACCACAACCCACATCAGGATGATGCTAATCTTTAGAGCCATGTTACCATAACCCACATCAGGATGATGCTAATCTTTAGAGCCATGTTACCATAACCCACATCAGGATGATGCTAATCTTTCGAGCCATGTTACCATAACCCACATCGGGATGATGTTAATCTTTCGAGCCATGTTACCATAACCCACATCGGGATGATGCTAATCTTTAGAGCCATGTTACCATAACCCACATCAGGATGATGCTAATCTTTCGAGCCACGTTACCACAACCCACATCAGGATGATGCTAATCTTTAGAGCCATGTTACCATAACCCACATCAGGATGATGCTAATCTTTAGAGCCATGTTACCATTACCCACATCAGGATGATGCTAATATTTAGAGCCATGTTACCATAACCCACATCAGGATGATGCTAATATTTAGAGCCATGTTACCATTACCCACATCAGGATGATGCTAATATTTAGAGCCATGTTACCATTACCCACATCAGGATGATGTTAATCTTTCGAGCCATGTTACCATAACCCACATCAGGATGATGCTAATCTTTAGAGCCATGTTACCATAACCCACATCGGGATGATGCTAATATTTAGAGCCATGTTACCATTACCCACATCAGGATGATGCTAATCTTTAGAGCCATGTTACCATTACCCACATCGGGATGATGCTAATATTTAGAGCCATGTTACCACAACCCACATCAGGATGATGCTAATCTTTAGAGCCACGTTACCATTACCCACATCAGGATGATGCTAATCTTTCGAGCCATGTTACCATAACCCACATCGGGATGATGTTAATCTTTAGAGCCATGTTACCATAACCCACATCGGGATGATGCTAATCTTTAGAGCCACGTTACCACAACCCACATCAGGATGATGCTAATCTTTAGAGCCATGTTACCATAACCCACATCGGGATGATGTTAATCTTTAGAGCCATGTTACCATAACCCACATCGGGATGATGCTAATCTTTAGAGCCACGTTACCACAACCCACATCAGGATGATGCTAATCTTTAGAGCCACGTTACCACAACCCACATCAGGATGATGCTAATCTTTAGAGCCATGTTACCATAACCCACATCAGGATGATGCTAATCTTTAGAGCCATGTTACCATAACCCACATCGGGATGATGCTAATCTTTAGAGCCATGTTACCATAACCCACATCAGGATGATGCTAATCTTTAGAGCCATGTTACCATAACCCACATCGGGATGATGCTAATCTTTAGAGCCACGTTACCACAACCCACATCAGGATGATGCTAATCTTTAGAGCCATGTTACCATAACCCACATAAGGATTATGCTAATCTTTAGAGCCATGTTACCATAACCCACATCGGGATGATGCTAATCTTTAGAGCCACGTTACCACAACCCACATCAGGATGATGCTAATCTTTAGAGCCATGTTACCATAACCCACATCAGGATTATGCTAATCTTTAGAGCCACGTTACCATAACCCACATCAGGATGATGCTAATCTTTAGAGCCACGTTACCACAACCCACATCAGGATGATGCTAATCTTTAGAGCCATGTTACCATAACCCACATCAGGATTATGCTAATCTTTAGAGCCATGTTACCATAACCCACATCGGGATGATGCTAATCTTTAGAGCCACGTTACCACAACCCACATCAGGATGATGCTAATCTTTAGAGCCATGTTACCATAACCCACATCAGGATTATGCTAATCTTTAGAGCCACGTTACCATAACCCACATCAGGATGATGCTAATCTTTAGAGCCATGTTACCATAACCCACATCAGTATGATGCTAATCTTTAGAGCCATGTTACCATAACCCACATCGGGATGATGCTAATCTTTAGAGCCATGTTACCATTACCCACATCAGGATGATGCTAATCTTTCGAGCCATGTTACCATAACCCACATCGGGATGATGTTAATCTTTCGAGCCATGTTACCATAACCCACATCGGGATGATGCTAATCTTTAGAGCCACGTTACCACAACCCACATCAGGATGATGCTAATCTTTAGAGCCATGTTACCATAACCCACATCGGGATGATGCTAATCTTTAGAGCCACGTTACCACAACCCACATCAGGATGATGCTAATCTTTAGAGCCATGTTACCATAACCCACATCAGGATTATGCTAATCTTTAGAGCCACGTTACCATAACCCACATCAGGATGATGCTAATCTTTAGAGCCATGTTACCATAACCCACATCAGTATGATGCTAATCTTTAGAGCCATGTTACCATAACCCACATCAGGATGATGCTAATCTTTAGAGCCATGTTACCATAACCCACATCAGGATTATGCTAATCTTTAGAGCCATGTTACCATAACCCACATCGGGATGATGCTAATCTTTAGAGCCACGTTACCACAACCCACATCAGGATGATGCTAATCTTTAGAGCCATGTTACCATAACCCACATCAGGATTATGCTAATCTTTAGAGCCACGTTACCATAACCCACATCAGGATGATGCTAATCTTTAGAGCCATGTTACCATAACCCACATCAGTATGATGCTAATCTTTAGAGCCATGTTACCATAACCCACATCGGGATGATGCTAATCTTTAGAGCCATGTTACCATTACCCACATCAGGATGATGCTAATCTTTCGAGCCATGTTACCATAACCCACATCGGGATGATGTTAATCTTTTGAGCCATGTTACCATAACCCACATCGGGATGATGCTAATCTTTAGAGCCATGTTACCATAACCCACATCAGGATGATGCTAATCTTTAGAGCCATGTTACCATAACCCACAACAGGATGATGCTAATCTTTAGAGCCATGTTACCATAACCCACATCAGGATGATGCTAATCTTTAGAGCCATGTTACCATAACCCACATCGGGATGATGCTAATCTTTAGAGCCATGTTACCATAACCCACATCGGGATGATACTAATATTTAGAGCCATGTTACCATAACCCACATCGGGATGATGCTAATATTTAGAGCCATGTTACCACAACCCACATCGGGATGATGCTAATCTTTAGAGCCATGTTACCATAACCCACATCAGGATGATGCTAATCTTTCGAGCCACGTTACCACAACCCACATCAGGATGATGCTAATCTTTAGAGCCATGTTACCACAACCCACATCAGGATGATGCTAATCTTTAGAGCCATGTTACCATAACCCACATCAGGATGATGCTAATCTTTAGAGCCATGTTACCATTACCCACATCAGGATGATGCTAATCTTTAGAGCCATGTTACCATTACCCACATCAGGATGATGCTAATCTTTAGAGCCATGTTACCATAACCCACATCGGGATGATGCTAATATTTAGAGCCACGTTACCACAACCCACATCAGGATGATGCTAATCTTTAGAGCCATGTTACCATAACCCACATCAGGATGATGCTAATCTTTAGAGCCATGTTACCATAACCCACATCAGGATGATGCTAATCTTTCGAGCCATGTTACCATAACCCACATCGGGATGATGTTAATCTTTCGAGCCATGTTACCATAACCCACATCGGGATGATGCTAATCTTTAGAGCCATGTTACCATAACCCACATCAGGATGATGCTAATCTTTCGAGCCACGTTACCACAACCCACATCAGGATGATGCTAATCTTTAGAGCCATGTTACCATAACCCACATCAGGATGATGCTAATCTTTAGAGCCATGTTACCATTACCCACATCAGGATGATGCTAATCTTTAGAGCCATGTTACCATAACCCACATCGGGATGATGCTAATATTTAGAGCCACGTTACCACAACCCACATCAGGATGATGCTAATCTTTAGAGCCATGTTACCATAACCCACATCAGGATGATGCTAATCTTTAGAGCCATGTTACCATAACCCACATCAGGATGATGCTAATCTTTCGAGCCATGTTACCATAACCCACATCGGGATGATGTTAATCTTTCGAGCCATGTTACCATAACCCACATCGGGATGATGCTAATCTTTAGAGCCATGTTACCATAACCCACATCAGGATGATGCTAATCTTTCGAGCCACGTTACCACAACCCACATCAGGATGATGCTAATCTTTAGAGCCATGTTACCATAACCCACATCAGGATGATGCTAATCTTTAGAGCCATGTTACCATTACCCACATCAGGATGATGCTAATATTTAGAGCCATGTTACCATAACCCACATCAGGATGATGCTAATATTTAGAGCCATGTTACCATTACCCACATCAGGATGATGCTAATATTTAGAGCCATGTTACCATTACCCACATCAGGATGATGTTAATCTTTCGAGCCATGTTACCATAACCCACATCAGGATGATGCTAATCTTTAGAGCCATGTTACCATAACCCACATCGGGATGATGCTAATATTTAGAGCCATGTTACCATTACCCACATCAGGATGATGCTAATCTTTAGAGCCATGTTACCATTACCCACATCGGGATGATGCTAATATTTAGAGCCATGTTACCACAACCCACATCAGGATGATGCTAATCTTTAGAGCCACGTTACCATTACCCACATCAGGATGATGCTAATCTTTCGAGCCATGTTACCATAACCCACATCGGGATGATGTTAATCTTTAGAGCCATGTTACCATAACCCACATCGGGATGATGCTAATCTTTAGAGCCACGTTACCACAACCCACATCAGGATGATGCTAATCTTTAGAGCCATGTTACCATAACCCACATCGGGATGATGTTAATCTTTAGAGCCATGTTACCATAACCCACATCGGGATGATGCTAATCTTTAGAGCCACGTTACCACAACCCACATCAGGATGATGCTAATCTTTAGAGCCACGTTACCACAACCCACATCAGGATGATGCTAATCTTTAGAGCCATGTTACCATAACCCACATCAGGATGATGCTAATCTTTAGAGCCATGTTACCATAACCCACATCGGGATGATGCTAATCTTTAGAGCCATGTTACCATAACCCACATCAGGATGATGCTAATCTTTAGAGCCATGTTACCATAACCCACATCGGGATGATGCTAATCTTTAGAGCCACGTTACCACAACCCACATCAGGATGATGCTAATCTTTAGAGCCATGTTACCATAACCCACATAAGGATTATGCTAATCTTTAGAGCCATGTTACCATAACCCACATCAGGATGATGCTAATCTTTAGAGCCATGTTACCATAACCCACATCGGGATGATGCTAATCTTTAGAGCCATGTTACCATAACCCACATCAGGATGATGCTAATCTTTAGAGCCATGTTACCATAACCCACATCGGGATGATGCTAATCTTTAGAGCCATGTTACCATAACCCACATCGGGATGATGCTAATCTTTAGAGCCATGTTACCATAACCCACATCAGGATGATGCTAATCTTCAGAGCCATGTTACCACACCCCACATCAGGATGATGCTAATCTTTAGAGCCATGTTACCATAACCCACATCGGGATGATGCTGATCTTTAGAGCCATGTTACCATAACCCACATCAGGATGATGCTAATCTTTAGAGCCATGTTACCATAACCCACATCAGTATGATGCTAATCTTTAGAGCCATGTTACCACAACCCACATCAGTATGATGCTAATCTTTAGAGCCATGTTACCACAACCCACATCGGGATGATGCTAATCTTTAGAGCCATGTTACCATAACCCACATCGGGATGATGCTAATCTTTCGAGCCACGTTACCACAACCCACATCAGGATGATGCTAATCTTTCGAGCCATGTTACCACAACCCACATCAGGATGATGCTAATCTTTAGAGCCATGTTACCATAACCCACATCGGGATGATGCTAATCTTTAGAGCCATGTTACCATAACCCACATCGGGATGATGCTAATCTTTAGAGCCATGTTACCATAACCCACATCAGGATGATGCTAATCTTTCGAGCCATGTTACCACAACCCACATCAGTATGATGCTAATCTTTAGAGCCATGTTACCATAACCCACATCGGGATGATGCTAATCTTTAGAGCCATGTTACCATAACCCACATCAGGATGATGCTAATCTTTCGAGCCACGTTACCACAACCCACATCGGGATGATGCTAATCTTTAGAGCCATGTTACCATAACCCACATCAGGATGATGCTAATCTTTCGAGCCATGTTACCACAACCCACATCAGTATGATGCTAATCTTTAGAGCCATGTTACCATAACCCACATCGGGATGATGCTAATCTTTAGAGCCATGTTACCATAACCCACATCAGGATGATGCTAATCTTTCGAGCCACGTTACCACAACCCACATCAGGATGATGCTAATCTTTAGAGCCATGTTACCATAACCCACATCAGGATGATGCTAATCTTTCGAGCCACGTTACCACAACCCACATCGGGATGATGCTAATCTTTAGAGCCATGTTACCATTACCCACATCGGGATGATGCTAATATTTAGAGCCACGTTACCATAACCCACATCGGGATGATGCTAATCTTTCGAGCCACGTTACCACAACCCACATCGGGATGATGCTAATCTTTAGAGCCATGTTACCATAACCCACATCAGGATGATGCTAATATTTAGAGCCATGTTACCATAACCCACATCAGGATGATGCTAATCTTTCGAGCCACGTTACCACAACCCACATCGGGATGATGCTAATCTTTAGAGCCACGTTACCATAACCCACATCGGGATGATGCTAATCTTTAGAGCCATGTTACCATAACCCACATCGGGATGATGCTAATCTTTAGAGCCATGTTACCATAACCCACATCAGGATGATGCTAATCTTTCGAGCCACGTTACCACAACCCACATCGGGATGATGCTAATCTTTAGAGCCACGTTACCATAACCCACATCGGGATGATGCTAATCTTTAGAGCCATGTTACCACAATCCACATCGGGATGATGCTAATCTTTAGAGCCATGTTACCACAACCCACATCGGGATGATGCTAATCTTTAGAGCCATGTTACCATAACCCACATCAGGATGATGGTAATCTTTAGAGCCACGTTACCACAACCCACATCAGGATGATGGTAATCTTTAGACCCATGTTACCACAACCCACATCGGGATGATGCTAATCTTTCGAGCCACGTTACCACAACCCACATCAGGATGATGGTAATCTTTAGAGCTATGTTACCAAAACCAACATCAGGATGATGCTAATCTTTCGAGCCATGTTACCACAACCCACATCGGGATGATGCTAATCTTTGGAGCCATGTTACCACAACCCACATTGGGATGATGCTAATCTTTAGAGCCATGTTACCATAACCCACATCAGGATGATGCTAATCTTTCGAGCCACGTTACCATAACCCACATCTGGATGATGCAGAGCTTTAGAGCCATGTTACCATAACCCACATCGGGATGATCCTAATCTTTAGAGCCATGTTACCACAACCCACATCGGGATGATACTGATCTTTAGAGCCATGTTACCATAACCCACATCGGGATGATACTGATCTTTAGAGCCATGTTACCACAACCCACATCGGGATGATGCTAATCTTTGGAGCCATGTTACCATAACCCATATCGGGATGATCCTAATCTTTAGAGCCATGTTACCACAACCCACATCGGGATGATCCTAATCTTTAGAGCCATGTTACCACAACCCACATCGGGATGATGCTAATCTTTCGAGCCATGTTACCATAACCCACATCGGGATGATCCTAATCTTTAGAGCCATGTTACCATAACCCACATCAGGATGATGCTAATCTTTAGAGCCATGTTACCATAACCCACATCAGGATGATGCTAATCTTTAGAGCCATGTTACCATAACCCACATCGGGATGATGCTAATCTTTAGAGCCATGTTACCATAACCCACATCAGGATGATGCTAATCTTTAGAGCCATGTTACCATAACCCACATCAGGATGATGCTAATCTTTAGAGCCATGTTACCATAACCCACATCGGGATGATGCTAATCTTTAGAGCCATGTTACCATAACCCACATCAGGATGATGCTAATCTTTAGAGCCATGTTACCATAACCCACATCGGGATGATGCTAATCTTTAGAGCCATGTTACCATAACCCACATCGGGATGATGCTAATCTTTAGAGCCATGTTACCATAACCCACATCAGGATGATGCTAATCTTCAGAGCCATGTTACCACACCCCACATCAGGATGATGCTAATCTTTAGAGCCATGTTACCATAACCCACATCGGGATGATGCTGATCTTTAGAGCCATGTTACCATAACCCACA
The DNA here is from genome assembly GCF_964187855.1 of Myxine glutinosa. Classification (NCBI taxonomy): domain Eukaryota; kingdom Metazoa; phylum Chordata; class Myxini; order Myxiniformes; family Myxinidae; genus Myxine; species Myxine glutinosa. The sequence continues at coordinate 45,819,243 of NC_136269.1, read as the reverse complement.
TCAGGATGATGCTAATCTTTAGAGCCATGTTACCATAACCCACATCAGTATGATGCTAATCTTTAGAGCCATGTTACCACAACCCACATCAGTATGATGCTAATCTTTAGAGCCATGTTACCACAACCCACATCGGGATGATGCTAATCTTTAGAGCCATGTTACCATAACCCACATCGGGATGATGCTAATCTTTCGAGCCACGTTACCACAACCCACATCAGGATGATGCTAATCTTTCGAGCCATGTTACCACAACCCACATCAGGATGATGCTAATCTTTAGAGCCATGTTACCATAACCCACATCGGGATGATGCTAATCTTTAGAGCCATGTTACCATAACCCACATCGGGATGATGCTAATCTTTAGAGCCATGTTACCATAACCCACATCAGGATGATGCTAATCTTTCGAGCCATGTTACCACAACCCACATCAGTATGATGCTAATCTTTAGAGCCATGTTACCATAACCCACATCGGGATGATGCTAATCTTTAGAGCCATGTTACCACAACCCACATCGGGATGATGCTAATCTTTAGAGCCATGTTACCATAACCCACATCGGGATGATGCTAATCTTTCGAGCCACGTTACCACAACCCACATCAGGATGATGCTAATCTTTCGAGCCATGTTACCACAACCCACATCAGGATGATGCTAATCTTTAGAGCCATGTTACCATAACCCACATCGGGATGATGCTAATCTTTAGAGCCATGTTACCATAACCCACATCGGGATGATGCTAATCTTTAGAGCCATGTTACCATAACCCACATCAGGATGATGCTAATCTTTAGAGCCATGTTACCATAACCCACATCGGGATGATGCTAATCTTTAGAGCCATGTTACCATAACCCACATCGGGATGATACTAATATTTAGAGCCATGTTACCATAACCCACATCGGGATGATGCTAATATTTAGAGCCATGTTACCATAACCCACATCGGGATGATGCCAATCTTTAGAGCCATGTTACCATAACCCACATCGGGATGATGCTAATATTTAGAGCCATGTTACCATAACCCACATCGGGATGATGCTAATCTTTAGAGCCACGTTACCACAACCCACATCAGGATGATGCTAATCTTTAGAGCCATGTTACCATAACCCACATCGGGATGATGCTAATCTTTAGAGCCATGTTACCATTACCCACATCAGGATGATGCTAATATTTAGAGCCATGTTACCATAACCCACATCGGGATGATACTAATATTTAGAGCCATGTTACCATAACCCACATCAGGATGATGCTAATCTTTCGAGCCACGTTACCACAACCCACATCAGGATGATGCTAATCTTTAGAGCCATGTTACCATAACCCACATCAGGATGATGCTAATATTTAGAGCCATGTTACCATAACCCACATCGGGATGATGCTAATCTTTCGAGCCACGTTACCACAACCCACATCAGGATGATGCTAATCTTTAGAGCCATGTTACCATAACCCACATCGGGATGATGCTAATCTTTAGAGCCATGTTACCATTACCCACATCAGGATGATGCTAATCTTTAGAGCCATGTTACCATTACCCACATCAGGATGATGCTAATCTTTAGAGCCATGTTACCATAACCCACATCAGGATGATGCTAATATTTAGAGCCATGTTACCATAACCCACATCAGGATGATGCTAATCTTTCGAGCCACGTTACCACAACCCACATCAGGATGATGCTAATCTTTAGAGCCATGTTACCATAACCCACATCAGGATGATGCTAATCTTTCGAGCCACGTTACCACAACCCACATCAGGATGATGCTAATCTTTAGAGCCATGTTACCATTACCCACATCAGGATGATGCTAATCTTTAGAGCCATGTTACCATTACCCACATCAGGATGATGCTAATCTTTAGAGCCATGTTACCATTACCCACATCGGGATGATGCTAATCTTTAGAGCCATGTTACCATTACCCACATCAGGATGATGCTAATCTTTAGAGCCACGTTACCATAACCCACATCAGGATGATGCTAATCTTTAGAGCCATGTTACCATAACCCACATCAGGATGATGCTAATCCTTAGAGCCATGTTACCATAACCCACATCAGGATGATGCTAATCTTTAGAGCCATGTTACCATAACCCACATCAGGATGATGCTAATCTTTAGAGCCATGTTACCATAACCCACATCGGGATGATGCTAATCTTTAGAGCCACGTTACCACAACCCACATCAGGATGATGCTAATCTTTAGAGCCATGTTACCATAACCCACATCAGGATGATGCTAATCCTTAGAGCCATGTTACCATAACCCACATCAGGATGATGCTAATCTTTAGAGCCATGTTACCATTACCCACATCGGGATGATGCTAATATTTAGAGCCATGTTACAACAACCCACATCAGGATGATGCTAATCTTTAGAGCCACGTTACCATAACCCACATCAGGATGATGCTAATCTTTAGAGCCATGTTACCATAACCCACATCAGGATGATGCTAATCCTTAGAGCCATGTTACCATAACCCACATCAGGATGATGCTAATCTTTAGAGCCATGTTACCATTACCCACATCGGGATGATGCTAATATTTAGAGCCATGTTACCATAACCCACATCGGGATGATGCTAATCTTTAGAGCCATGTTACCATAACCCACATCAGGATGATGCTAATCCTTAGAGCCATGTTACCATAACCCACATCAGGATGATGCTAATATTTAGAGCCATGTTACCATAACCCACATCGGGATGATGCTAATCTTTAGAGCCATGTTACCATAACCCACATCAGGATGATGCTAATCCTTAGAGCCATGTTACCATAACCCACATCAGGATGATGCTAATATTTAGAGCCATGTTACCACAACCCACATCAGGATGATGCTAATCTTTAGAGCCATGTTACCATAACCCACATCAGGATGATGCTAATCTTTAGAGCCATGTTACCATTACCCACATCAGGATGATGCTAATCTTTCGAGCCATGTTACCATAACCCACATCGGGATGATGTTAATCTTTCGAGCCATGTTACCATAACCCACATCGGGATGATGCTAATCTTTAGAGCCATGTTACCATAACCCACATCAGGATGATGCTTATCTTTCGAGCCACGTTACCACAACCCACATCAGGATGATGCTAATCTTTAGAGCCATGTTACCATAACCCACATCAGGATGATGCTAATCTTTAGAGCCATGTTACCATTACCCACATCGGGATGATGCTAATATTTAGAGCCACGTTACCACAACCCACATCAGGATGATGCTAATCTTTAGAGCCATGTTACCATAACCCACATCGGGATGATGCTAATCTTTAGAGCCATGTTACCATAACCCACATCGGGATGATGCTAATCTTTAGAGCCATGTTACCATAACCCACATCAGGATGATGCTAATCTTTCGAGCCACGTTACCACAACCCACATCAGGATGATGCTAATATTTAGAGCCATGTTACCACAACCCACATCAGGATGATGCTAATCTTTCGAGCCACGTTACCACAACCCACATCAGGATGATGCTAATATTTAGAGCCATGTTACCATAACCCACATCAGGATGATGCTAATCTTTCGAGCCACGTTACCACAACCCACATCAGGATGATGCTAATATTTAGAGCCAAGTTACCATAACCCACATCAGGATGATGCTAATCTTTCGAGCCACGTTACCACAACCCACATCAGGATGATGCTAATCTTTAGAGCCATGTTACCACAACCCACATCAGGATGATGCTAATATTTAGAGCCATGTTACCACAACCCACATCAGGATGATGCTAATATTTAGAGCCATGTTACCATAACCCACATCAGGATGATGCTAATCTTTCGAGCCACGTTACCACAACCCACATCAGGATGATGCTAATCTTTAGAGCCATGTTACCATAACCCACATCAGGATGATGCTAATCTTTAGAGCCATGTTACCATAACCCACATCAGGATGATGCTAATATTTAGAGCCATGTTACCATAACCCACATCAGGATGATGCTAATCTTTCGAGCCACGTTACCACAACCCACATCAGGATGATGCTAATATTTAGAGCCATGTTACCATAACCCACATCAGGATGATGCTAATATTTAGAGCCATGTTACCATAACCCACATCAGGATGATGCTAATATTTAGAGCCATGTTACCATAACCCACATCAGGATGATGCTAATCTTTCGAGCCACGTTACCACAACCCACATCAGGATGATGCTAATATTTAGAGCCATGTTACCATAACCCACATCAGGATGATGCTAATCTTTCGAGCCACGTTACCACAACCCACATCAGGATGATGCTAATATTTAGAGCCATGTTACCATAACCCACATCGGGATGATGCTAATCTTTAGAGCCATGTTACCACAACCCACATCAGGATGATGCTAATATTTAGAGCCATGTTACCACAACCCACATCAGGATGATGCTAATCTTTCGAGCCACGTTACCACAACCCACATCAGGATGATGCTAATATTTAGAGCCATGTTACCATAACCCACATCAGGATGATGCTAATCTTTCGAGCCATGTTACCATAACCCACATCAGGATGATGCTAATCTTTGGGGCCATGTTACCATAACCCACATCAGGATGATGCTAATCTTTAGAGCCATGTTACCATAACCCACATCGGGATGATGCTAATCTTTCGAGCCACGTTACCACAACCCACATCAGGATGATGCTAATCTTTGGGGCCATGTTACCATAACCCACATCAGGATGATGCTAATCTTTAGAGCCATGTTACCATAACCCACATCAGGATGATGCTAATCTTTAGAGCCATGTTACCATAACCCACATCGGGATGATGCTAATATTTAGAGCCATGTTACCATAACCCACATCAGGATGATGCTAATCTTTCGAGCCACGTTACCACAACCCACATCAGGATGATGCTAATCTTTAGAGCCATGTTACCATAACCCACATCGGGATGATGCTAATCTTTAGAGCCATGTTACCATTACCCACATCAGGATGATGCTAATCTTTAGAGCCATGTTACCATAACCCACATCAGGATGATGCTAATCTTTCGAGCCACGTTACCACAACCCACATCAGGATGATGCTAATCTTTGGGGCCATGTTACCATAACCCACATCAGGATGATGCTAATCTTTGGGGCCATGTTACCATAACCCACATCAGGATGATGCTAATCTTTAGAGCCATGTTACCATAACCCACATCGGGATGATGCTAATCTTTCGAGCCACGTTACCACAACCCACATCAGGATGATGCTAATCTTTGGGGCCATGTTACCATAACCCACATCAGGATGATGCTAATCTTTAGAGCCATGTTACCATAACCCACATCAGGATGATGCTAATCTTTAGAGCCATGTTACCATAACCCACATCGGGATGATGCTAATATTTAGAGCCATGTTACCATAACCCACATCAGGATGATGCTAATCTTTCGAGCCACGTTACCACAACCCACATCAGGATGATGCTAATCTTTAGAGCCATGTTACCATAACCCACATCGGGATGATGCTAATCTTTAGAGCCATGTTACCATTACCCACATCAGGATGATGCTAATCTTTAGAGCCATGTTACCATAACCCACATCAGGATGATGCTAATCTTTCGAGCCACGTTACCACAACCCACATCAGGATGATGCTAATCTTTGGGGCCATGTTACCATAACCCACATCAGGATGATGCTAATCTTTAGAGCCATGTTACCATAACCCACATCAGGATGATGCTAATCTTTAGAGCCATGTTACCATAACCCACATCGGGATGATGCTAATATTTAGAGCCATGTTACCATAACCCACATCAGGATGATGCTAATCTTTCGAGCCACGTTACCACAACCCACATCAGGATGATGCTAATCTTTAGAGCCATGTTACCATAACCCACATCGGGATGATGCTAATCTTTAGAGCCATGTTACCATTACCCACATCAGGATGATGCTAATCTTTAGAGCCATGTTACCATTACCCACATCGGGATGATGCTAATATTTAGAGCCATGTTACCATAACCCACATCGGGATGATGCTAATCTTTAGAGCCATGTTACCATAACCCACATCGGGATGATGCTAATCTTTAGAGCCATGTTACCATTACCCACATCGGGATGATGCTAATATTTAGAGCCATGTTACAACAACCCACATCAGGATGATGCTAATCTTTAGAGCCATGTTACCATAACCCACATCGGGATGATGCTAATCTTTAGAGCCATGTTACCATAACCCACATCGGGATGATGCTAATCTTTAGAGCCATGTTACCATTACCCACATCGGGATGATGCTAATATTTAGAGCCATGTTACAACAACCCACATCAGGATGATGCTAATCTTTAGAGCCATGTTACCATTACCCACATGGGGATGATGCTAATATTTAGAGCCATGTTACCATAACCCACATCGGGATGATGCTAATTTTTAGAGCCATGTTACCATAACCCACATCGGGATGATGCTAATCTTTAGAGCCATGTTACCATTACCCACATCGGGATGATGCTAATATTTAGAGCCATGTTACAACAACCCACATCAGGATGATGCTAATCTTTAGAGCCATGTTACCATAACCCACATCAGGATGATGCTAATCCTTAGAGCCATGTTACCATAACCCACATCAGGATGATGCTAATCTTTAGAGCCATGTTACCATAACCCACATCAGGATGATGCTAATCTTTAGAGCCATGTTACCAGAACCCACATCGGGATGATGCTAATCCTTAGAGCCATGTTACCACAACCCACATCAGGATGATGCTAATCTTTAGAGCCATGTTACCACAACCCACATCGGGATGATGCTAATCTTTAGAGCCACGTTACCACAACCCACATCAGGATGATGCTAATCTTTAGAGCCATGTTACCATAACCCACATCAGGATGATGCTAATCCTTAGAGCCATGTTACCATAACCCACATCAGGATGATGCTAATCTTTAGAGCCATGTTACCATTACCCACATCGGGATGATGCTAATATTTAGAGCCATGTTACCATTACCCACATCGGGATGATGCTAATATTTAGAGCCATGTTACCATAACCCACATCGGGATGATGCTAATCTTTAGAGCCATGTTACCATAACCCACATCAGGATGATGCTAATCTTTAGAGCCACGTTACCATAACCCACATCAGGATGATGCTAATCTTTAGAGCCATGTTACCATAACCCACATCAGGATGATGCTAATCCTTAGAGCCATGTTACCAAAACCCACATCAGGATGATGCTAATCTTTAGAGCCATGTTACCATTACCCACATCGGGATGATGCTAATATTTAGAGCCATGTTACCATAACCCACATCGGGATGATGCTAATCTTTAGAGCCATGTTACCATAACCCACATCAGGATGATGCTAATCCTAAGAGCCATGTTACCATAACCCACATCAGGATGATGCTAATATTTAGAGCCATGTTACCATAACCCACATCAGGATGATGCTAATCTTTGGAGCCATGTTACCACAACCCACATCAGGATGATGCTAATCTTTAGAGCCATGTTACCATAACCCACATCAGGATGATGCTAATCCTTAGAGCCATGTTACCATAACCCACATCAGGATGATGCTAATCTTTAGAGCCATGTTACCATTACCCACATCAGGATGATGCTAATCTTTCGAGCTATGTTACCATAACCCACATCGGGATGATGTTAATCTTTCGAGCCATGTTACCATAACCCACATCGGGATGATGCTAATCTTTAGAGCCATGTTACCATAACCCACATCAGGATGATGCTTATCTTTCGAGCCACGTTACCACAACCCACATCAGGATGATGCTAATCTTTAGAGCCATGTTACCATAACCCACATCAGGATGATGCTAATCTTTAGAGCCATGTTACCATTACCCACATCGGGATGATGCTAATATGTTAGAGCCACGTTACCACAACCCACATCAGGATGATGCTAATCCTTAGAGCCATGTTACCATAACCCACATCAGGATGATGCTAATCTTTAGAGCCATGTTACCATAACCCACATCAGGATGATGCTAATTTTTAGAGCCATGTTACCATAACCCACATCGGGATGATGCTAATCTTTAGAGCCATGTTACCATTACCCACATCAGGATGATGCTAATCTTTAGAGCCACGTTACCACAACCCACATCAGGATGATGCTAATCTTTAGAGCCATGTTACCATAACCCACATCAGGATGATGCTAATCTTTAGAGCCATGTTACCACAACCCACATCAGGATGATGCTAATCTTTAGAGCCATGTTACCATAACCCACATCAGGATGATGCTAATCCTTAGAGCCATGTTACCATAACCCACATCAGGATGATGCTAATCTTTAGAGCCATGTTACCATAACCCACATCGGGATGATGCTAATCTTTAGAGCCATGTTACCATAACCCACGTCAGGATGATGCTAATCATTAGAGCCATGTTACCATAACCCACATCAGGATGATGCTAATCTTTAGAGCCATGTTACCATAACCCACATCGGGATGATGCTAATCTTTAGAGCCACGTTACCACAACCCACATCAGGATGATGCTAATCTTTAGAGCCATGTTACCATAACCCACATCAGGATGATGCTAATCTTTAGAGCCATGTTACCACAACCCACATCAGGATGATGCTAATCTTTAGAGCCATGTTACCATAACCCACATCAGGATGATGCTAATCTTTAGAGCCATGTTACCATAACCCACATCAGGATGATGCTAATCTTTCGAGCCACGTTACCACAACCCACATCAGGATGATGCTAATCTTTAGAGCCATGTTACCATAACCCACATCAGGATGATGCTAATCTTTAGAGCCATGTTACCATAACCCACATCGGGATGATGCTAATCTTTAGAGCCATGTTACCATTACCCACATCAGGATGATGCTAATCTTTCGAGCCATGTTACCATAACCCACATCGGGATGATGTTAATCTTTCGAGCCATGTTACCATAACCCACATCGGGATGATGCTAATCTTTAGAGCCATGTTACCATAACCCACATCAGGATGATGCTAATCTTTAGAGCCATGTTACCATAACCCACATCGGGATGATGCTAATCTTTCGAGCCACGTTACCACAACCCACATCAGGATGATGCTAATCTTTAGAGCCATGTTACCATAACCCACATCAGGATGATGCTAATCTTTAGAGCCATGTTACCATAACCCACATCGGGATGATGCTAATCTTTAGAGCCATGTTACCATAACCCACATCAGGGTGATGCTAATCTTTAGAGCCATGTTACCATAACCCACATCGGGATGATGCTAATCTTTCGAGCCATGTTACCATAACCCACATCGGGATGATGCTAATCTTTAGAGCCATGTTACCATTACCCACATCAGGATGATGCTAATCTTTCGAGCCATGTTACCATAACCCACATCGGGATGATGTTAATCTTTCGAGCCATGTTACCATAACCCACATCGGGATGATGCTAATCTTTAGAGCCATGTTACCATAACCCACATCAGGATGATGCTAATCTTTAGAGCCATGTTACCATAACCCACATCGGGATGATGCTAATCTTTCGAGCCACGTTACCACAACCCACATCAGGATGATGCTAATCTTTAGAGCCATGTTACCATAACCCACATCAGGATGATGCTAATCTTTAGAGCCATGTTACCACAACCCACATCAGGATGATGCTAATCTTTCGAGCCACGTTACCACAACCCACATCAGGATGATGCTAATCTTTAGAGCCATGTTACCATTACCCACATCGGGATGATGCTAATATTTAGAGCCATGTTACCATAACCCACATCAGGATGATGCTAATCTTTCGAGCCACGTTACCACAACCCACATCAGGATGATGCTAATCTTTAGAGCCATGTTACCATTACCCACATCGGGATGATGCTAATATTTAGAGCCACGTTACCATAACCCACATCGGGATGATGCTAATCTTTAGAGCCATGTTACCATTACCCACATCGGGATGATGCTAATATTTAAAGCCATGTTACCATAACCCACATCAGGATGATGCTAATCTTTCGAGCCACGTTACCACAACCCACATCAGGATGATGCTAATCTTTAGAGCCACGTTACCACAACCCACATCAGGATGATGCTAATATTTAGAGCCATGTTACCATAACCCACATCAGGATGATGCTAATCTTTCGAGCCACGTTACCACAACCCACATCAGGATGATGCTAATCTTTCGAGCCACGTTACCACAACCCACATCGGGATGATGCTAATCTTTAGAGCCATGTTACCATAACCCACATCAGGATGATGCTAATATTTAGAGCCATGTTACCATAACCCACATCAGGATGATGCTAATCTTTCGAGCCACGTTACCACAACCCACATCGGGATGATGCTAATCTTTAGAGCCACGTTACCATAACCCACATCGGGATGATGCTAATCTTTAGAGCCATGTTACCATAACCCACATCGGGATGATGCTAATCTTTAGAGCCATGTTACCACAACCCACATCGGGATGATGCTAATCTTTAGAGCCATGTTACCACAACCGACATCGGGATGATGCTAATCTTTAGAGCCATGTTACCATAACCCACATCAGGATGATGGTAATCTTTAGAGCCACGTTACCACAACCCACATCAGGATGATGGTAATCTTTAGACCCATGTTACCACAACCCACATCGGGATGATGCTAATCTTTCGAGCCACGTTACCACAACCCACATCAGGATGATGGTAATCTTTAGAGCTATGTTACCAAAACCAACATCAGGATGATGCTAATCTTTCGAGCCATGTTACCACAACCCACATCGGGATGATGCTAATCTTTGGAGCCATGTTACCACAACCCACATTGGGATGATGCTAATCTTTAGAGCCATGTTACCATAACCCACATCAGGATGATGCTAATCTTTCGAGCCACGTTACCATAATCCACATCGGGATGATGCTGATCTTTAGAGCCATGTTACCATAACCCACATCAGGATGATCCTAATCTTTAGAGCCATGTTACCATAATCCACATCGGGATGATGCTGATCTTTAGAGCCATGTTACCATAACCCACATCGGGATGATGCTAATCTTTCGAGCCACGTTACCATAATCCACATCGGGATGATGCTAATCTTTAGAGCCATGTTACCATAACCCACATCAGGATGATCCTAATCTTTAGAGCCATGTTACCATAATCCACATCGGGATGATGCTGATCTTTAGAGCCATGTTACCATAACCCACATCGGGATGATGCTATTCTTTAGAGCCATGTTACCATAACCCACATCAGGATGATGCTAATCTTTGGAGCCATGTTACCATAACCCACATAAGGATGATGCTCATCTTTGGAGCCATGTTACCATAACCCACATCAGGATGATGCTAATCTTTGGAGCCATGTTATCATAACCCACATCGGGATGATACTGATCTTTAGAGCCATGTTACCATAACCCACATCTGGATGATGCAGAGCTTTAGAGCCATGTTACCATAACCCACATCGGGATGATGCTAATCTTTAGAGCCATGTTACCATAACCCACATCAGGATGATCCTAATCTTTAGAGCCATGTTACCATAACCCACATCGGGATGATGCTAATCTTTAGAGCCATGTTACCATCACCCACATCAGGATGATCCTAATCTTTAGAGCCATGTTACCATAACCCACATCAGGATGATGCTAATCTTTAGAGCCATGTTACCATAACCCACATCGGGATGATACTGATCTTTAGAGCCATGTTACCATAACCCACATCGGGATGATGCTAATCTTTGGAGACATGTTACCATAACCCACATCAGGATGATGCTGATCTTTAGAGCCATGTTACCATAACCCACATTGGGATGATGCTAATCTTTCGAGCCAGGTTACCATAACCCACATCGGGATGATGCTAATCTTTGGAGCCATGTTACCATAACCCACATCGGGATGATCCTAATCTTTAGAGCCATGTTACCATAACCCACATTGGGATGATGCTAATCTTTCGAGCCATGTTACCACAACCCACATCGGGATGATACTGATCTTTAGAGCCATGTTACCATAACCCACATCGGGATGATACTGATCTTTAGAGCCATGTTACCACAACCCACATCGGGATGATGCTAATCTTTCGAGCCACGTTACCATAACCCACATTGGGATGATGCTAATCTTTCGAGCCATGTTACCATAACCCACATCGGGATGATGCTAATCTTTCGAGCCACGTTACCACAACCCACATTGGGATGATGCTAATCTTTAGAGCCATGTTACCATAACCCACATCAGGATGATGCTAATCTTTAGAGCCATGTTACCATAACCCACATCAGGATGATGTTAATCTTTAGAGCCATGTTACCATAACCCACATCAGGATGATGCTAATCTTTGGAGCCATGTTATCATAACCCACATCGGGATGATACTGATCTTTAGAGCCATGTTACCATAACCCACATCTGGATGATGCTAATCTTTAGAGCCATGTTACCATAACGCACATCGGGATGATGCTAATCTTTGGAGCCATGTTACCATAACCCACATCGGGATGATGCTAATCTTTGGAGCCATGTTATCATAACCCACATCGGGATGATACTGATCTTTAGAGCCATGTTACCATAACCCACATCTGGATGATGCTAATCTTTGGAGCCATGTTATCATAACCCACATCGGGATGATACTGATCTTTAGAGCCATGTTACCATAACCCACATCGGGATGATGCTAATCTTTAGAGCCATGTTACCATAACGCACATCGGGATGATACTGATCTTTAGAGCCATGTTACCATCACCCACATCGGGATGATCCTAATCTTTGCAGCCATGTTACCATAACCCACATCGGGATGATGCTAATCTTTAGAGCCATGTTACCATAACCACATCGGGATGATCCTAATCTTTAGAGCCATGTTACCACAACCCACATCGGGATGATCCTAATCTTTGGAGCCATGTTACCATAACCCACATCGGGATGATGCTAATCTTTCGAGCCATGTTACCACAACCCACATCAGGATGATGCTAATCTTTAGAGCCATGTTACCATAACCCACATCGGGATGATGCTAATCTTTAGAGCCACGTTACCACAACCCACATCAGGATGATGCTAATCTTTGGAGCCATGTTATCATAACCCACATCGGGATGATACTGATCTTTAGAGCCATGTTACCATAACCCACATCGGGATGATGCTAATCTTTAGAGCCATGTTACCATAACGCACATCAGGATGATGCTAATCTTTAGAGCCATGTTACCATAACCCACATCGGGATGATGCTAATCTTTAGAGCCATGTTACCACAACCCACATCAGGATGATGCTAATCTTTCGAGCCATGTTACCACAACCCACATCAGGATGATGCTAATCTTTAGAGCCACGTTACCATTACCCACATCGGGATGATGCTAATATTTAGAGCCATGTTACCATAACCCACATCAGGATGATGCTAATCTTTCGAGCCACGTTACCACAACCCACATCAGGATGATGCTAACCTTTAGAGCCATGTTACCATTACCCACATCGGGTGATGCTAATATTTAGAGCCATGTTACCATAACCCACATCGGGATGATGCTAATATTTAGAGCCATGTTACCATTACCCACATCGGGATGATGCTAATATTTAGAGCCATGTTACCATTACCCACATCGGGATGATGCTAATATTTAGAGCCATGTTACCATAACCCACATCAGGATGATGCTAATCTTTCGAGCCACGTTACCATTACCCACATCGGGATGATGCTAATATTTAGAGCCATGTTACCATTACCCACATCAGGATGATGCTAATATTTAGAGCCATGTTACCATTACCCACATCGGGATGATGCTAATATTTAGAGCCATGTTACCATAACCCACATCAGGATGATGCTAATCTTTCGAGCCACGTTACCACAACCCACATCAGGATGATGCTAATCTTTAGAGCCATGTTACCATTACCCACATCGGGATGATGCTAATATTTAGAGCCATGTTACCATTACCCACATCGGGATGATGCTAATATTTAGAGCCATGTTACCATTACCCACATCGGGATGATGCTAATATTTAGAGCCATGTTACCATAACCCACATCAGGATGATGCTAATCTTTAGAGCCATGTTACCACAACCCACATCGGGATGATCCTAATCTTTGGAGCCATGTTACCATAACCCACATCGGGATGATGCTAATCTTTCGAGCCATGTTACCACAACCCACATCAGGATGATGCTAATCTTTAGAGCCATGTTACCATAACCCACATCAGGATGATGCTAATCTTTAGAGCCATGTTACCACAACCCACATCAGGATGATGCTAATCTTTCGAGCCACGTTACCACAACCCACATCAGGATGATGCTAATCTTTAGAGCCATGTTACCATTACCCACATCGGGATGATGCTAATATTTAGAGCCATGTTACCATAACCCACATCAGGATGATGCTAATCTTTCGAGCCACGTTACCACAACCCACATCAGGATGATGCTAATCTTTAGAGCCATGTTACCATTACCCACATCGGGATGATGCTAATATTTAGAGCCACGTTACCATAACCCACATCGGGATGATGCTAATCTTTAGAGCCATGTTACCATTACCCACATCGGGATGATGCTAATATTTAGAGCCATGTTACCATAACCCACATCAGGATGATGCTAATCTTTCGAGCCACGTTACCACAACCCACATCAGGATGATGCTAATCTTTAGAGCCACGTTACCACAACCCACATCAGGATGATGCTAATATTTAGAGCCATGTTACCATAACCCACATCAGGATGATGCTAATCTTTCGAGCCACGTTACCACAACCCACATCAGGATGATGCTAATCTTTCGAGCCACGTTACCACAACCCACATCGGGATGATGCTAATCTTTAGAGCCATGTTACCATTACCCACATCGGGATGATGCTAATATTTAGAGCCACGTTACCATAACCCACATCGGGATGATGCTAATCTTTCGAGCCACGTTACCACAACCCACATCGGGATGATGCTAATCTTTAGAGCCATGTTACCATAACCCACATCAGGATGATGCTAATATTTAGAGCCATGTTACCATAACCCACATCAGGATGATGCTAATCTTTCGAGCCACGTTACCACAACCCACATCGGGATGATGCTAATCTTTAGAGCCACGTTACCATAACCCACATCGGGATGATGCTAATCTTTAGAGCCATGTTACCATAACCCACATCGGGATGATGCTAATCTTTAGAGCCATGTTACCACAACCCACATCGGGATGATGCTAATCTTTAGAGCCATGTTACCACAACCGACATCGGGATGATGCTAATCTTTAGAGCCATGTTACCATAACCCACATCAGGATGATGGTAATCTTTAGAGCCACGTTACCACAACCCACATCAGGATGATGGTAATCTTTAGACCCATGTTACCACAACCCAAATCGGGATGATGCTAATCTTTCGAGCCACGTTACCACAACCCACATCAGGATGATGGTAATCTTTAGAGCTATGTTACCAAAACCAACATCAGGATGATGCTAATCTTTCGAGCCATGTTACCACAACCCACATCGGGATGATGCTAATCTTTGGAGCCATGTTACCACAACCCACATTGGGATGATGCTAATCTTTAGAGCCATGTTACCATAACCCACATCAGGATGATGCTAATCTTTCGAGCCACGTTACCATAATCCACATCGGGATGATGCTGATCTTTAGAGCCATGTTACCATAACCCACATCAGGATGATCCTAATCTTTAGAGCCATGTTACCATAATCCACATCGGGATGATGCTGATCTTTAGAGCCATGTTACCATAACCCACATCGGGATGATGCTAATCTTTCGAGCCACGTTACCATAATCCACATCGGGATGATGCTAATCTTTAGAGCCATGTTACCATAACCCACATCAGGATGATCCTAATCTTTAGAGCCATGTTACCATAATCCACATCGGGATGATGCTGATCTTTAGAGCCATGTTACCATAACCCACATCGGGATGATGCTATTCTTTAGAGCCATGTTACCATAACCCACATCAGGATGATGCTAATCTTTGGAGCCATGTTACCATAACCCACATAAGGATGATGCTCATCTTTGGAGCCATGTTACCATAACCCACATCAGGATGATGCTAATCTTTGGAGCCATGTTATCATAACCCACATCGGGATGATACTGATCTTTAGAGCCATGTTACCATAACCCACATCTGGATGATGCAGAGCTTTAGAGCCATGTTACCATAACCCACATCGGGATGATGCTAATCTTTAGAGCCATGTTACCATAACCCACATCAGGATGATCCTAATCTTTAGAGCCATGTTACCATAACCCACATCGGGATGATGCTAATCTTTAGAGCCATGTTACCATCACCCACATCAGGATGATCCTAATCTTTAGAGCCATGTTACCATAACCCACATCAGGATGATGCTAATCTTTAGAGCCATGTTACCATAACCCACATCGGGATGATACTGATCTTTAGAGCCATGTTACCATAACCCACATCGGGATGATGCTAATCTTTGGAGACATGTTACCATAACCCACATCAGGATGATGCTGATCTTTAGAGCCATGTTACCATAACCCACATTGGGATGATGCTAATCTTTCGAGCCAGGTTACCATAACCCACATCGGGATGATGCTAATCTTTGGAGCCATGTTACCATAACCCACATCGGGATGATCCTAATCTTTAGAGCCATGTTACCATAACCCACATTGGGATGATGCTAATCTTTCGAGCCATGTTACCACAACCCACATCGGGATGATACTGATCTTTAGAGCCATGTTACCATAACCCACATCGGGATGATACTGATCTTTAGAGCCATGTTACCACAACCCACATCGGGATGATGCTAATCTTTCGAGCCACGTTACCATAACCCACATTGGGATGATGCTAATCTTTCGAGCCATGTTACCATAACCCACATCGGGATGATGCTAATCTTTCGAGCCACGTTACCACAACCCACATTGGGATGATGCTAATCTTTAGAGCCATGTTACCATAACCCACATCAGGATGATGCTAATCTTTAGAGCCATGTTACCATAACCCACATCAGGATGATGTTAATCTTTAGAGCCATGTTACCATAACCCACATCGGGATGATGCTAATCTTTCGAGCCACGTTACCATAATCCACATCGGGATGATGCTAATCTTTAGAGCCATGTTACCATAACCCACATCAGGATGATCCTAATCTTTAGAGCCATGTTACCATAATCCACATCGGGATGATGCTGATCTTTAGAGCCATGTTACCATAACCCACATCGGGATGATGCTATTCTTTAGAGCCATGTTACCATAACCCACATCAGGATGATGCTAATCTTTGGAGCCATGTTACCATAACCCACATAAGGATGATGCTCATCTTTGGAGCCATGTTACCATAACCCACATCAGGATGATGCTAATCTTTGGAGCCATGTTATCATAACCCACATCGGGATGATACTGATCTTTAGAGCCATGTTACCATAACCCACATCTGGATGATGCAGAGCTTTAGAGCCATGTTACCATAACCCACATCGGGATGATGCTAATCTTTAGAGCCATGTTACCATAACCCACATCAGGATGATCCTAATCTTTAGAGCCATGTTACCATAACCCACATCGGGATGATGCTAATCTTTAGAGCCATGTTACCATCACCCACATCAGGATGATCCTAATCTTTAGAGCCATGTTACCATAACCCACATCAGGATGATGCTAATCTTTAGAGCCATGTTACCATAACCCACATCGGGATGATACTGATCTTTAGAGCCATGTTACCATAACCCACATCGGGATGATGCTAATCTTTGGAGACATGTTACCATAACCCACATCAGGATGATGCTGATCTTTAGAGCCATGTTACCATAACCCACATTGGGATGATGCTAATCTTTCGAGCCAGGTTACCATAACCCACATCGGGATGATGCTAATCTTTGGAGCCATGTTACCATAACCCACATCGGGATGATCCTAATCTTTAGAGCCATGTTACCATAACCCACATTGGGATGATGCTAATCTTTCGAGCCATGTTACCACAACCCACATCGGGATGATACTGATCTTTAGAGCCATGTTACCATAACCCACATCGGGATGATACTGATCTTTAGAGCCATGTTACCACAACCCACATCGGGATGATGCTAATCTTTCGAGCCACGTTACCATAACCCACATTGGGATGATGCTAATCTTTCGAGCCATGTTACCATAACCCACATCGGGATGATGCTAATCTTTCGAGCCACGTTACCACAACCCACATTGGGATGATGCTAATCTTTAGAGCCATGTTACCATAACCCACATCAGGATGATGCTAATCTTTAGAGCCATGTTACCATAACCCACATCAGGATGATGTTAATCTTTAGAGCCATGTTACCATAACCCACATCAGGATGATGCTAATCTTTGGAGCCATGTTATCATAACCCACATCGGGATGATACTGATCTTTAGAGCCATGTTACCATAACCCACATCTGGATGATGCTAATCTTTAGAGCCATGTTACCATAACGCACATCGGGATGATGCTAATCTTTGGAGCCATGTTACCATAACCCACATCGGGATGATGCTAATCTTTGGAGCCATGTTATCATAACCCACATCGGGATGATACTGATCTTTAGAGCCATGTTACCATAACCCACATCTGGATGATGCTAATCTTTGGAGCCATGTTATCATAACCCACATCGGGATGATACTGATCTTTAGAGCCATGTTACCATAACCCACATCGGGATGATGCTAATCTTTAGAGCCATGTTACCATAACGCACATCGGGATGATACTGATCTTTAGAGCCATGTTACCATCACCCACATCGGGATGATCCTAATCTTTGCAGCCATGTTACCATAACCCACATCGGGATGATGCTAATCTTTAGAGCCATGTTACCATAACCACATCGGGATGATCCTAATCTTTAGAGCCATGTTACCACAACCCACATCGGGATGATCCTAATCTTTGGAGCCATGTTACCATAACCCACATCGGGATGATGCTAATCTTTCGAGCCATGTTACCACAACCCACATCAGGATGATGCTAATCTTTAGAGCCATGTTACCATAACCCACATCGGGATGATGCTAATCTTTAGAGCCACGTTACCACAACCCACATCAGGATGATGCTAATCTTTGGAGCCATGTTATCATAACCCACATCGGGATGATACTGATCTTTAGAGCCATGTTACCATAACCCACATCGGGATGATGCTAATCTTTAGAGCCATGTTACCATAACGCACATCAGGATGATGCTAATCTTTAGAGCCATGTTACCATAACCCACATCGGGATGATGCTAATATTTAGAGCCATGTTACCACAACCCACATCAGGATGATGCTAATCTTTCGAGCCATGTTACCACAACCCACATCAGGATGATGCTAATCTTTCGAGCCACGTTACCACAACCCACATCAGGATGATGCTAATCTTTCGAGCCACGTTACCACAACCCACATCAGGATGATGCTAATCTTTCGAGCCACGTTACCACAACCCACATCGGGATGATGCTAATCTTTAGAGCCATGTTACCACAACCCACATCAGGATGATGCTAATCTTTCGAGCCACGTTACCACAACCCACATCAGGATGATGCTAATCTTTCGAGCCACGTTACCACAACCCACATCGGGATGATGCTAATCTTTAGAGCCATGTTACCATTACCCACATCGGGATGATGCTAATATTTAGAGCCACGTTACCATAACCCACATCGGGATGATGCTAATCTTTCGAGCCACGTTACCACAACCCACATCGGGATGATGCTAATCTTTAGAGCCATGTTACCATAACCCACATCAGGATGATGCTAATATTTAGAGCCATGTTACCATAACCCACATCAGGATGATGCTAATCTTTCGAGCCACGTTACCACAACCCACATCGGGATGATGCTAATCTTTAGAGCCACGTTACCATAACCCACATCGGGATGATGCTAATCTTTAGAGCCATGTTACCATAACCCACATCGGGATGATGCTAATCTTTAGAGCCATGTTACCACAACCCACATCGGGATGATGCTAATCTTTAGAGCCATGTTACCACAACCGACATCGGGATGATGCTAATCTTTAGAGCCATGTTACCATAACCCACATCAGGATGATGGTAATCTTTAGAGCCACGTTACCACAACCCACATCAGGATGATGGTAATCTTTAGACCCATGTTACCACAACCCAAATCGGGATGATGCTAATCTTTCGAGCCACGTTACCACAACCCACATCAGGATGATGGTAATCTTTAGAGCTATGTTACCAAAACCAACATCAGGATGATGCTAATCTTTCGAGCCATGTTACCACAACCCACATCGGGATGATGCTAATCTTTGGAGCCATGTTACCACAACCCACATTGGGATGATGCTAATCTTTAGAGCCATGTTACCATAACCCACATCAGGATGATGCTAATCTTTCGAGCCACGTTACCATAATCCACATCGGGATGATGCTGATCTTTAGAGCCATGTTACCATAACCCACATCAGGATGATCCTAATCTTTAGAGCCATGTTACCATAATCCACATCGGGATGATGCTGATCTTTAGAGCCATGTTACCATAACCCACATCAGGATGATCCTAATCTTTAGAGCCATGTTACCATAACCCACATCGGGATGATGCTAATCTTTAGAGCCATGTTACCATCACCCACATCAGGATGATCCTAATCTTTAGAGCCATGTTACCATAACCCACATCAGGATGATGCTAATCTTTAGAGCCATGTTACCATAACCCACATCGGGATGATACTGATCTTTAGAGCCATGTTACCATAACCCACATCGGGATGATGCTAATCTTTGGAGACATGTTACCATAACCCACATCAGGATGATGCTGATCTTTAGAGCCATGTTACCATAACCCACATTGGGATGATGCTAATCTTTCGAGCCAGGTTACCATAACCCACATCGGGATGATGCTAATCTTTGGAGCCATGTTACCATAACCCACATCGGGATGATCCTAATCTTTAGAGCCATGTTACCATAACCCACATTGGGATGATGCTAATCTTTCGAGCCATGTTACCACAACCCACATCGGGATGATACTGATCTTTAGAGCCATGTTACCATAACCCACATCGGGATGATACTGATCTTTAGAGCCATGTTACCACAACCCACATCGGGATGATGCTAATCTTTCGAGCCACGTTACCATAACGCACATCGGGATGATACTGATCTTTAGAGCCATGTTACCATAACCCACATCGGGATGATGCTAATCTTTAGAGCCATGTTACCATAACGCACATCGGGATGATACTGATCTTTAGAGCCATGTTACCATCACCCACATCGGGATGATCCTAATCTTTGCAGCCATGTTACCATAACCCACATCGGGATGATGCTAATCTTTAGAGCCATGTTACCATAACCCACATCGGGATGATCCTAATCTTTAGAGCCATGTTACCACAACCCACATCGGGATGATCCTAATCTTTGGAGCCATGTTACCATAACCCACATCGGGATGATGCTAATCTTTCGAGCCATGTTACCACAACCCACATCAGGATGATGCTAATCTTTAGAGCCATGTTACCATAACCCACATCAGGATGATGCTAATCTTTAGAGCCATGTTACCACAACCCACATCAGGATGATGCTAATCTTTCGAGCCACGTTACCACAACCCACATCAGGATGATGCTAATCTTTAGAGCCATGTTACCATTACCCACATCGGGATGATGCTAATATTTAGAGCCATGTTACCATAACCCACATCAGGATGATGCTAATCTTTCGAGCCACGTTACCACAACCCACATCAGGATGATGCTAATCTTTAGAGCCATGTTACCATTACCCACATCGGGTGATGCTAATATTTAGAGCCATGTTACCATAACCCACATCGGGATGATGCTAATATTTAGAGCCATGTTACCATTACCCACATCGGGATGATGCTAATATTTAGAGCCATGTTACCATTACCCACATCGGGATGATGCTAATATTTAGAGCCATGTTACCATAACCCACATCAGGATGATGCTAATCTTTCGAGCCACGTTACCATTACCCACATCGGGATGATGCTAATATTTAGAGCCATGTTACCATTACCCACATCAGGATGATGCTAATATTTAGAGCCATGTTACCATTACCCACATCGGGATGATGCTAATATTTAGAGCCATGTTACCATAACCCACATCAGGATGATGCTAATCTTTCGAGCCACGTTACCACAACCCACATCAGGATGATGCTAATCTTTAGAGCCATGTTACCATTACCCACATCGGGATGATGCTAATATTTAGAGCCATGTTACCATTACCCACATCGGGATGATGCTAATATTTAGAGCCATGTTACCATTACCCACATCGGGATGATGCTAATATTTAGAGCCATGTTACCATAACCCACATCAGGATGATGCTAATCTTTAGAGCCATGTTACCACAACCCACATCGGGATGATCCTAATCTTTGGAGCCATGTTACCATAACCCACATCGGGATGATGCTAATCTTTCGAGCCATGTTACCACAACCCACATCAGGATGATGCTAATCTTTAGAGCCATGTTACCATAACCCACATCAGGATGATGCTAATCTTTAGAGCCATGTTACCACAACCCACATCAGGATGATGCTAATCTTTCGAGCCACGTTACCACAACCCACATCAGGATGATGCTAATCTTTAGAGCCATGTTACCATTACCCACATCGGGATGATGCTAATATTTAGAGCCACGTTACCATAACCCACATCGGGATGATGCTAATCTTTAGAGCCATGTTACCATTACCCACATCGGGATGATGCTAATATTTAGAGCCATGTTACCATAACCCACATCAGGATGATGCTAATCTTTCGAGCCACGTTACCACAACCCACATCAGGATGATGCTAATCTTTAGAGCCACGTTACCACAACCCACATCAGGATGATGCTAATATTTAGAGCCATGTTACCATAACCCACATCAGGATGATGCTAATCTTTCGAGCCACGTTACCACAACCCACATCAGGATGATGCTAATCTTTCGAGCCACGTTACCACAACCCACATCGGGATGATGCTAATCTTTAGAGCCATGTTACCATTACCCACATCGGGATGATGCTAATATTTAGAGCCACGTTACCATAACCCACATCGGGATGATGCTAATCTTTCGAGCCACGTTACCACAACCCACATCGGGATGATGCTAATCTTTAGAGCCATGTTACCATAACCCACATCAGGATGATGCTAATATTTAGAGCCATGTTACCATAACCCACATCAGGATGATGCTAATCTTTCGAGCCACGTTACCACAACCCACATCGGGATGATGCTAATCTTTAGAGCCACGTTACCATAACCCACATCGGGATGATGCTAATCTTTAGAGCCATGTTACCATAACCCACATCGGGATGATGCTAATCTTTAGAGCCATGTTACCACAATCCACATCGGGATGATGCTAATCTTTAGAGCCATGTTACCACAACCCACATCGGGATGATGCTAATCTTTAGAGCCATGTTACCATAACCCACATCAGGATGATGGTAATCTTTAGAGCCACGTTACCACAACCCACATCAGGATGATGGTAATCTTTAGACCCATGTTACCACAACCCACATCGGGATGATGCTAATCTTTCGAGCCACGTTACCACAACCCACATCAGGATGATGGTAATCTTTAGAGCTATGTTACCAAAACCAACATCAGGATGATGCTAATCTTTCGAGCCATGTTACCACAACCCACATCGGGATGATGCTAATCTTTGGAGCCATGTTACCACAACCCACATTGGGATGATGCTAATCTTTAGAGCCATGTTACCATAACCCACATCAGGATGATGCTAATCTTTCGAGCCACGTTACCATAATCCACATCGGGATGATGCTGATCTTTAGAGCCATGTTACCATAACCCACATCAGGATGATCCTAATCTTTAGAGCCATGTTACCATAATCCACATCGGGATGATGCTGATCTTTAGAGCCATGTTACCATAACCCACATCGGGATGATGCTAATCTTTCGAGCCACGTTACCATAATCCACATCGGGATGATGCTAATCTTTAGAGCCATGTTACCATAACCCACATCAGGATGATCCTAATCTTTAGAGCCATGTTACCATAATCCACATCGGGATGATGCTGATCTTTAGAGCCATGTTACCATAACCCACATCGGGATGATGCTATTCTTTAGAGCCATGTTACCATAACCCACATCAGGATGATGCTAATCTTTGGAGCCATGTTACCATAACCCACATAAGGATGATGCTCATCTTTGGAGCCATGTTACCATAACCCACATCAGGATGATGCTAATCTTTGGAGCCATGTTATCATAACCCACATCGGGATGATACTGATCTTTAGAGCCATGTTACCATAACCCACATCTGGATGATGCAGAGCTTTAGAGCCATGTTACCATAACCCACATCGGGATGATGCTAAGCTTTAGAGCCATGTTACCATCACCCACATCAGGATGATCCTAATCTTTAGAGCCATGTTACCATAACCCACATCGGGATGATGCTAATCTTTAGAGCCATGTTACCATCACCCACATCAGGATGATCCTAATCTTTAGAGCCATGTTACCATAACCCACATCAGGATGATGCTAATCTTTAGAGCCATGTTACCATAACCCACATCGGGATGATACTGATCTTTAGAGCCATGTTACCATAACCCACATCGGGATGATCCTAATCTTTGGAGCCATGTTACCACAACCCACATCGGGATGATGCTAATCTTTGGAGCCATGTTACCACAACCCACATTGGGATGATCCTAATCTTTGGAGCCATGTTACCACAACCCACATTGGGATGATCCTAATCTTTGGAGCCATGTTACCATAACCCACATCGGGATGATCCTAATCTTTAGAGCCATGTTATCATAACCCACATCGGGATGATCCTAATCTTTGGAGCCATGTTACCACAACCCACATTGGGATGATCCTAATCTTTGGAGCCATGTTACCATAACCCACATCGGGATGATCCTAATCTTTGGAGCCATGTTACCACAACCCACATTGGGATGATCCTAATCTTTGGAGCCATGTTACCATAACCCACATTGGGATGATCCTAATCTTTGGAGCCATGTTACCATAACCCACATCGGGATGATCCTAATCTTCAGAGCCATGTTACCACAACCCACATTGGGATGATCCTAATCTTTGGAGCCATGTTACCACAACCCACATCGGGATGATGCTAATCTTTGGAGCCATGTTACCACAACCCACATTGGGATGATCCTAATCTTTGGAGCCACGTTACCACAACCCACATTGGGATGATCCTAATCTTTGGAGCCATGTTACCACAACCCACATTGGGATGATACTGATCTTTGGAGCCATGTTACCACAACCCACATTGGGATGATCCTAATCTTTGGAGCCATGTTACCACAACCCACATTGGGATGATACTGATCTTTGGAGCCATGTTACCACAACCCACATTGGGATGATCCTAATCTTTGGAGCCACGTTACCACAACCCACATTGGGATGATCCTAATCTTTGGAGCCATGTTACCACAACCCACATTGGGATGATACTGATCTTTGGAGCCATGTTACCACAACCCACATTGGGATGATCCTAATCTTTGGAGCCATGTTACCACAACCCACATCGGGATGATACTGATCTTCAGAGCCATTTTACCATAACCCACATCAGGATGATGCTAATCTTTCGAGCCATGTTACCATAACCCACATCGGGATGATGCTAATCTTTCGAGCCACGTTACCACAACCCACATTGGGATGATCCTAATCTTTGGAGCCATGTTACCACAACCCACATTGGGATGATCCTAATCTTTGGAGCCATGTTACCACAACCCACATTGGGATGATGCTAATCTTTAGAGCCATGTTACCATAACCCACATCGGGATGATGCTAATCTTTAGAGCCATGTTACCACAACCCACATCAGGATGATGCTAATATTTAGAGCCATGTTACCATAACCCACATCAGGATGATGCTAATCTTTCGAGCCACGTTACCACAACCCACATCAGGATGATGCTAATCTTTCGAGCCACGTTACCACAACCCACATCGGGATGATGCTAATCTTTAGAGCCATGTTACCATTACCCACATCGGGATGATGCTAATATTTAGAGCCACGTTACCATAACCCACATCGGGATGATGCTAATCTTTCGAGCCACGTTACCACAACCCACATCGGGATGATGCTAATCTTTAGAGCCATGTTACCATAACCCACATCAGGATGATGCTAATATTTAGAGCCATGTTACCATAACCCACATCAGGATGATGCTAATCTTTCGAGCCACGTTACCACAACCCACATCGGGATGATGCTAATCTTTAGAGCCACGTTACCATAACCCACATCGGGATGATGCTAATCTTTAGAGCCATGTTACCATAACCCACATCGGGATGATGCTAATCTTTAGAGCCATGTTACCACAACCCACATCGGGATGATGCTAATCTTTAGAGCCATGTTACCACAACCCACATCGGGATGATGCTAATCTTTAGAGCCATGTTACCATAACCCACATCAGGATGATGGTAATCTTTAGAGCCACGTTACCACAACCCACATCAGGATGATGGTAATCTTTAGACCCATGTTACCACAACCCACATCGGGATGATGCTAATCTTTCGAGCCACGTTACCACAACCCACATCAGGATGATAGTAATCTTTAGAGCTATGTTACCAAAACCAACATCAGGATGATGCTAATCTTTCGAGCCATGTTACCACAACCCACATCGGGATGATGCTAATCTTTGGAGCCATGTTACCACAACCCACATTGGGATGATGGTAATCTTTAGAGCCATGTTACCATAACCCACATCGGGATGATGCTGATCTTTAGAGCCATGTTACCATAACCCACATCAGGATGATCCTAATCTTTAGAGCCATGTTACCATAATCCACATCGGGATGATGCTGATCTTTAGAGCCATGTTACCATAACCCACATCGGGATGATGCTAATCTTTCGAGCCACGTTACCATAATCCACATCGGGATGATGCTAATCTTTAGAGCCATGTTACCATAACCCACATCAGGATGATCCTAATCTTTAGAGCCATGTTACCATAATCCACATCGGGATGATGCTGATCTTTAGAGCCATGTTACCATAACCCACATCGGGATGATGCTATTCTTTAGAGCCATGTTACCATAACCCACATCAGGATGATGCTAATCTTTGGAGCCATGTTACCATAACCCACATAAGGATGATGCTCATCTTTGGAGCCATGTTACCATAACCCACATCAGGATGATGCTAATCTTTGGAGCCATGTTATCATAACCCACATCGGGATGATACTGATCTTTAGAGCCATGTTACCATAACCCACATCTGGATGATGCAGAGCTTTAGAGCCATGTTACCATAACCCACATCGGGATGATGCTAATCTTTAGAGCCATGTTACCATAACCCACATCAGGATGATCCTAATCTTTAGAGCCATGTTACCATAACCCACATCGGGATGATGCTAATCTTTAGAGCCATGTTACCATCACCCACATCAGGATGATCCTAATCTTTAGAGCCATGTTACCATAACCCACATCAGGATGATGCTAATCTTTAGAGCCATGTTACCATAACCCACATCGGGATGATACTGATCTTTAGAGCCATGTTACCATAACCCACATTGGGATGATGCTAATCTTTGGAGACATGTTACCATAACCCACATCAGGATGATGCTGATCTTTAGAGCCATGTTACCATAACCCACATTGGGATGATGCTAATCTTTCGAGCCATGTTACCACAACCCACATCGGGATGATACTGATCTTTAGAGCCATGTTACCATAACCCACATCGGGATGATACTGATCTTTAGAGCCATGTTACCACAACCCACATCGGGATGATGCTAATCTTTCGAGCCACGTTACCATAACCCACATTGGGATGATGCTAATCTTTCGAGCCATGTTACCATAACCCACATCGGGATGATGCTAATCTTTCGAGCCACGTTACCACAACCCACATTGGGATGATCCTAATCTTTGGAGCCATGTTTCCATAACCCACATTGGGATGATACTGATCTTCAGAGCCATTTTACCATAACCCACATTGGGATGATGCTAATCTTTCGAGCCATGTTACCATAACCCACATCGGGATGATGCTAATCTTTCGAGCCACGTTACCACAACCCACATTGGGATGATCCTAATCTTTGGAGCCATGTTACCATAACCCATATTGGGATGATGCTAATCTTTCGAGCCACGTTACCATAACCCATATTGGGATGATGCTAATCTTTCGAGCCATGTTACCACAACCCACATTGGGATGATGCTAATCTTTGGAGCCATGTTACCATAACCCACATCAGGATGATGCTAATCTTTGGAGCCATGTTACCATAACCCACATCAGGATGATGCTAATCTTTCGAGCCATGTTACCACAACCCACATTGGGATGATGCTAATCTTTGGAGCCATGTTACCATAACCCACATTGGGATGATGCTAATCTTTGGAGCCATGTTTCCATAACCCACATCAGGATGATGCTAATCTTTCGAGCCACGTTACCATAACCCACATTGGGATGATGCTAATCTTTCGAGCCATGTTACCATAACCCACATCGGGATGATGCTAATCTTTCGAGCCACGTTACCACAACCCACATCGGGATGATGCTAATCTTTGGAGCCATGTTACCACAACCCACATTGGGATGATCCTAATCTTTGGAGCCATGTTACCACAACCCACATCGGGATGATGCTAATCTTTGGAGCCACGTTACCACAACCCACATGGGGATGATCCTAATCTTTGGAGCCACGTTACCACAACCCACATTGGGATGATGCTAATCTTTCGAGCCATGTTACCATAACCCACATCGGGATGATGCTAATCTTTCGAGCCATGTTACCATAACCCACATCGGGATGATGCTAATCTTTCGAGCCACGTTACCACAACCCACATTGGGATGATGCTAATCTTTCGAGCCACGTTACCATAACCCACATCGGGATGATGCTAATCTTTCGAGCCACGTTACCATAACCCACATCGGGATGATGCTAATCTTTCGAGCCATGTTACCACAACCCACATCGGGATGATGCTAATCTTTCGAGCCATGTTACCATAACCCACATCGGGATGATGCTGATCTTTGGAGCCATGTTACCACAACCCACATCGGGATGATGCTAATCTTTGGAGCCATGTTACCACAACCCACATTGGGATGATCCTAATCTTTGGAGCCATGTTACCACATCCCACATTGGGATGATCCTAATCTTTGGAGCCATGTTACCACAACCCACATCGGGATGATGCTAATCTTTGGAGCCATGTTACCACAACCCACATCGGGATGATGCTAATCTTTGGAGCCATGTTACCACAACCCACATTGGGATGATCCTAATCTTTGGAGCCATGTTACCACAACCCACATCGGGATGATGCTAATCTTTGGAGCCATGTTACCACAACCCACATTGGGATGATCCTAATCTTTGGAGCCACGTTACCACAACCCACATTGGGATGATCCTAATCTTTGGAGCCATGTTACCACAACCCACATTGGGATGATCCTAATCTTTGGAGCCATGTTACCACAACCCACATCGGGATGATGCTAATCTTTGGAGCCATGTTACCACAACCCACATTGGGATGATCCTAATCTTTGGAGCCATGTTACCACAACCCACATCGGGATGATGCTAATCTTTGGAGCCATGTTACCACAACCCACATCGGGATGATGCTAATCTTTGGAGCCATGTTACCACAACCCACATCGGGATGATACTGATCTTCAGAGCTATTTTACCATAACCCACATCAGGATGATGCTAATCTTTCGAGCCATGTTACCATAACCCACATCGGGATGATGCTAATCTTTCGAGCCACGTTACCACAACCCACATTGGGATGATCCTAATCTTTGGAGCCATGTTACCACAACCCACATTGGGATGATCCTAATCTTTGGAGCCATGTTACCACAACCCACATTGGGATGATGCTAATCTTTGGAGCCATGTTACCACAACCCACATCGGGATGATGCTAATCTTTAGAGCCATGTTACCACAACCCACATCGGGATGATGCTAATCTTTGGAGCCATGTTACCATAACCCACATCGGGATGATGCTAATCTTTAGAGCCATGTTACCATAACCCACATCGGGATGATACTGATCTTCAGAGCCATGTTACCACAACCCACATTGGGATGATCCTAATCTTTGGAGCCATGTTACCACAACCCACATCGGGATGATGCTAATCTTTGGAGCCATGTTACCACAACCCACATTGGGATGATCCTAATCTTTGGAGCCATGTTACCACAACCCACATTGGGATGATCCTAATCTTTGGAGCCATGTTACCATAACCCACATCGGGATGATCCTAATCTTTAGAGCCATGTTATCATAACCCACATCGGGATGATCCTAATCTTTGGAGCCATGTTACCACAACCCACATTGGGATGATCCTAATCTTTGGAGCCATGTTACCATAACCCACATCGGGATGATCCTAATCTTTGGAGCCATGTTACCACAACCCACATTGGGATGATCCTAATCTTTGGAGCCATGTTACCATAACCCACATTGGGATGATCCTAATCTTTGGAGCCATGTTACCATAACCCACATCGGGATGATCCTAATCTTCAGAGCCATGTTACCACAACCCACATTGGGATGATCCTAATCTTTGGAGCCATGTTACCACAACCCACATCGGGATGATGCTAATCTTTGGAGCCATGTTACCACAACCCACATTGGGATGATCCTAATCTTTGGAGCCACGTTACCACAACCCACATTGGGATGATCCTAATCTTTGGAGCCATGTTACCACAACCCACATTGGGATGATACTGATCTTTGGAGCCATGTTACCACAACCCACATTGGGATGATCCTAATCTTTGGAGCCATGTTACCACAACCCACATTGGGATGATACTGATCTTTGGAGCCATGTTACCACAACCCACATTGGGATGATCCTAATCTTTGGAGCCACGTTACCACAACCCACATTGGGATGATCCTAATCTTTGGAGCCATGTTACCACAACCCACATTGGGATGATACTGATCTTTGGAGCCATGTTACCACAACCCACATTGGGATGATCCTAATCTTTGGAGCCATGTTACCACAACCCACATCGGGATGATACTGATCTTCAGAGCCATTTTACCATAACCCACATCAGGATGATGCTAATCTTTCGAGCCATGTTACCATAACCCACATCGGGATGATGCTAATCTTTCGAGCCACGTTACCACAACCCACATTGGGATGATCCTAATCTTTGGAGCCATGTTACCACAACCCACATTGGGATGATCCTAATCTTTGGAGCCATGTTACCACAACCCACATTGGGATGATGCTAATCTTTGGAGCCATGTTACCACAACCCACATCGGGATGATGCTAATCTTTAGAGCCATGTTACCACAACCCACATCGGGATGATGCTAATCTTTGGAGCCATGTTACCATAACCCACATCGGGATGATGCTAATCTTTAGAGCCATGTTACCATAACCCACATCGGGATGATGCTAATCTTTCGAGCCACGTTACCACAACCCACATTGGGATGATCCTAATCTTTGGAGCCATGTTACCACAACCCACATTGGGATGATCCTAATCTTTGGAGCCATGTTACCACAACCCACATTGGCATGATGCTAATCTTTGGAGCCATGTTACCACAACCCACATAGGGATGATGCTAATCTTTAGAGCCATGTTACCACAACCCACATCGGGATGATGCTAATCTTTGGAGCCATGTTACCATAACCCACATCGGGATGATGCTAATCTTTAGAGCCATGTTACCACAACCCACATCGGGATGATGCTAATCTTTGGAGCCATGTTACCATAACCCACATCGGGATGATCCTAATCTTTAGAGCCATGTTACCATAACCCACATCGGGATGATGCTAATCTTTAGAGCCATGTTACCACAACCCACATCGGGATGATGCTAATCTTTGGAGCCATGTTACCATAACCCACATTGGGATGATGCTAATCTTTCGAGCCATGTTACCATAACCCACATCGGGATGATGCTAATCTTTCGAGCCACGTTACCACAACCCACATTGGGATGATCCTAATCTTTGGAGCCATGTTACCACAACCCACATTGGGATGATCCTAATCTTTGGAGCCATGTTACCACAACCCACATTGGGATGATGCTAATCTTTGGAGCCATGTTACCACAACCCACATTGGGATGATCCTAATCTTTGGAGCCATGTTACCACAACCCACATTGGGATGATGCTAATCTTTAGAGCCATGTTACCACAACCCACATCGGGATGATGCTAATCTTTAGAGCCATGTTACCACAACCCACATCGGGATGATGCTAATCTTTGGAGCCATGTTACCACAACCCACATCGGGATGATTCTAATCTTTAGAGCCATGTTACCACAACCCACATCGGGATGATGCTAATCTTTGGAGCCATGTTACCATAACCCACATCGGGATGATGCTAATATTTAGAGCCATGTTACCATAACCCACATCGGGATGATCCTAATCTTTAGAGCCATGTTACCACAACCCACATCGGGATGATGCTAATCTTTCGAGCCATGTTACCATAACCCACATCGGGATGATGCTAATCTTTGGAGCCATGTTACCACAACCCACATTGGGATGATGCTAATATTTAGAGCCATGTTACCACAACCCACATCGGGATGATGCTAATCTTTGGAGCCATGTTACCACAACCCACATTGGGATGATCCTAATCTTTAGAGCCATGTTACCACAACCCACATCGGGATGATGCTAATCTTTCGAGCCATGTTACCATAACCCACATCGGGATGATGCTAATCTTTGGAGCCATGTTACCACAACCCACATCGGGATGATGCTAATATTTAGAGCCATGTTACCATAACCCACATCGGGATGATCCTAATCTTTAGAGCCATGTTACCACAACCCACATCGGGATGATGCTAATCTTTCGAGCCATGTTACCATAACCCACATCGGGATGATGCTAATCTTTGGAGCCATGTTACCACAACCCACATTGGGATGATGCTAATCTTTGGAGCCATGTTACCACAACCCACATTGGGATGATGCTAATCTTTGGAGCCATGTTACCACAACCCACATCGGGATGATGCTAATCTTTGGAGCCATGTTACCACAACCCACATTGGGATGATGCTAATCTTTGGAGCAATGTTACCACAACCCACATTGGGATGATGCTAATCTTTAGAGCCATGTTACCACAACCCACATTGGGATGATGCTAATCTTTGGAGCCATGTTACCACAACCCACATTGGGATGATGCTAATCTTTGGAGCCATGTTACCACAACCCACATTGGGATGATCCTAATCTTTAGAGCTATGTTACCACAACCCACATTGGGATGATGCTAATCTTTGGAGCCACGTTACCACAACCCACATTGGGATGATGCTAATCTTTAGAGCCATGTTACCACAACCCACATCGGGATGATGCTAATCTTTGGAGCCATGTTACCACAACCCACATTGGGATGATCCTAATCTTTGGAGCCATGTTACCACAACCCACATCGGGATGATCCTAATCTTTAGAGCCATGTTACCATAACCCACATCGGGATGATCCTAATCTTTGGAGCCATGTTACCACAACCCACATCGGGATGATCCTAATCTTTAGAGCCATGTTACCACAACCCACATCGGGATGATCCTTATCTTTGGAGCCATGTTACCACAACCCACATCGGGATGATCCTAATCTTTGGAGCCACGTTACCACAACCCACATCGGGATGATCCTAATCTTTAGAGCCATGTTACCACAACCCACATCGGGATGATCCTAATCTTTGGAGCCATGTTACCACAACCCACATCGGGATGATGCTAATCTTTAGAGCCATGTTACCACAACCCACATCGGGATGATGCTAATCTTTCGAGCCATGTTACCATAACCCACATCGGGATGATCCTAATCTTTAGAGCCATGTTACCATAACCCACATCGGGATGATCCTAATCTTTAGAGCCATGTTACCACAACCCACATCGGGATGATCCTAATCTTTAGAGCCATGTTACCACAACCCACATCGGGATGATCCTAATCTTTGGAGCCATGTTACCACAACCCACATCGGGATGATCCTAATCTTTAGAGCCATGTTACCACAACACACATCGGGATGATCCTAATCTTTAGAGCCATGTTACCACAACCCACATCGGGATGATCCTAATCTTTAGCGCCATGTTACCACAACCCACATCGGGATGATCCTAATCTTTAGAGCCATGTTACCACAACCCACATCGGGATGATCCTAATCTTTGGAGCCATGTTACCATAACCCACATCGGGATAATACTGATCTTTAGAGCCATGTTACCATAACCCACATCGGGATGATCCTAATCTTTAGAGCCATGTTACCATCACCCACATCGGGATGATGCTGATCTTTAGAGCCATGTTACCATAACCCACATCGGGATGATGCTAATCTTTAGAGCCATGTTACCATAACCCACATCGGGATGATGCTAATATTTGGAGCCATGTTACCATAACCCACATCGGGATAATACTGATCTTTAGAGCCATGTTACCATAACCCACATCGGGATGATCCTCATCTTTAGAGCCATGTTACCATAACCCACATCAGGATGATGCTGATCTTTAGAGCCATGTTACCATAACCCACATCGGGATGATGCTAATCTTTAGAGCCATGTTACCATAACCCACATCGGGATGATGCTAATATTTAGAGCCATGTTACCATCACCCACATCGGGATGATGCTGATCTTTGGAGCCATGTTACCATAACCCACATCAGGATGATGCTGATCTTTGGAGCCATGTTACCATAACCCACATCGGGATGATCCTAATCTTTAGAGCCATGTTACCATAACCCACATCGGGATGATACTGATCTTCAGAGCCATGTTACCATAACCCACATCGGGATGATGCTAATCTTTCGAGCCACGTTACCACAACCCACATTGGGATGATCCTAATCTTTGGAGCCATGTTACCACAACCCACATTGGGATGATGCTAATCTTTGGAGCCATGTTACCACAACCCACATCGGGATGATGCTAATCTTTAGAGCCATGTTACCACAACCCACATCGGGATGATGCTAATCTTTGGAGCCATGTTACCATAACCCACATCGGGATGATGCTAATCTTTAGAGCCATGTTACCACAACCCACATCGGGATGATGCTATTCTTTGGAGCCATGTTACCATAACCCACATCGGGATGATCCTAATCTTTAGAGCCATGTTACCACAACCCACATCGGGATGATGCTAATCTTTCGAGCCACGTTACCACAACCCACATTGGGATGATGCTAATCTTTGGAGCCATGTTACCACAACCCACATCGGGATGATCCTAATCTTTAGAGCCATGTTACCATAACCCACATCGGGATGATCCTAATCTTTGGAGCCATGTTACCACAACCCACATCGGGATGATCCTAATCTTTGGAGCCATGTTACCACAACCCACATTGGGATGATGCTAATCTTTGGAGCCATGTTACCACAACCCACATTGGGATGATCCTAATCTTTAGAGCCATGTTACCATAACCCACATTGGGATGATGCTAATCTTTAGAGCCATGTTACCAAAACCCACATCGGGATGATGCTAATCTTTGGAGCCATGTTACCACAACCCACATTGGGATGATCCTAATTTTTGGAGCCATGTTACCACAACCCACATCGGGATGATCCTAATCTTTAGAGCCATGTTACCATAACCCACATCGGGATGATCCTAATCTTTGGAGCCATGTTACCACAACCCACATCGGGATGATCCTAATCTTTAGAGCCATGTTACCACAACCCACATTGGGATGATCCTAATCTTTGGAGCCATGTTACCACAACCCACATCGGGATGATGCTAATCTTTGGAGCCATGTTACCACAACCCACTTTGGGATGATCCTAATCTTTGGAGCCATGTTACCACAACCCACATCGGGATGATCCTAATCTTTGGAGCCATGTTACCACAACCCACATCGGGATGATCCTAATCTTTGGAGCCATGTTACCACAACCCACACTGGGATGATCCTAATCTTTAGAGCCATGTTACCACAACCCACATCGGGATGATCCTAATCTTTGGAGCCATGTTACCACAACCCACATCGGGATGATGCTAATCTTTAGAGCCATGTTACCATAACCCACATTGGGATGATGCTCATCTTTGGAGCCATGTTACCACAACCCACATCGGGATGATCCTAATCTTTAGAGCCATGTTACCACAACCCACATCGGGATGATCCTAATCTTTAGAGCCATGTTACCACAACCCACATCGGGATGATCCTAATCTTTAGAGCCATGTTACCACAACCCACATCGGGATGATCCTAATCTTTAGAGCCATGTTACCACAACCCACATCGGGATGATCCTAATCTTTAGAGCCATGTTACCACAACCCACATCGGGATGATCCTAATCTTTAGAGCCATGTTACCACAACCCACATCGGGATGATCCTAATCTTTAGAGCCATGTTACCACAACCCACATCGGGATGATCCTAATCTTTGGAGCCATGTTACCATAACCCACATCGGGATAATACTGATCTTTAGAGCCATGTTACCATAACCCACATCGGGATGATCCTAATCTTTAGAGCCATGTTACCACAACCCACATCGGGATGATGCTGATCTTTAGAGCCATGTTACCATAACCCACATCGGGATGATGCTGATCTTTAGAGCCATGTTACCATAACCCACATCGGGATGATGCTGATCTTTAGAGCCATGTTACCATAATCCACATCGGGATCATGCGGATCTTTAGAGCCATGTTACCATAACCCACATCGGGATGATGCTAATCTTTAGAGCCATGTTACCATAACCCACATCGGGATGATGCTGATCTTTAGAGCCATGTTACCATAACCCACATCGGGATGATGCTGATCTTTAGAGCCATGTTACCATAATCCACATCGGGATCATGCTGATCTTTAGAGCCATGTTACCATAACCCACATCAGGATGATGCTAATCTTTGGAGCCATGTTACCATAACCCACATCAGGATGATGCTCATCTTTGGAGCCATGTTACCATAACCCACATCAGGATGATGCTAATCTTTGGAGCCATGTTATCATAACCCACATCGGGATGATACTGATCTTTAGAGCCATGTTACCATAACCCACATCTGGATGATGCAGAGCTTTAGAGCCATGTTACCATAACCCACATCGGGATGATGCTAATCTTTAGAGCCATGTTACCATAACCCACATCGGGATGATCCTAATCTTTAGAGCCATGTTACCATAACCCACATCGGGATGATGCTAATCTTTAGAGCCATGTTACCGTAACCCACATCAGGATGATGCTAATCTTTAGAGCCATGTTACCATAACCCACATCGGGATGATACTGATCTTTAGAGCCATGTTACCATAACCCACATCGGGATGATGCTGATCTTTGGAGCCATGTTACCATAACCCACATCGGGATGATGCTGATCTTTGGAGCCATGTTACCATAACCGACATCGGGATGATGCTGATCTTTGGGGCCATGTTACCATAACCCACATCGGGATGATGCTGATCTTTGGAGCCATGTTACCATAACCCACATCGGGATGATGCTGATCTTTGGAGCCATGTTACCATAACCCACATCGGGATGATGCTAATCTTTGGGGCCATGTTACCATAACCCACATCGGGATGTTGCTCATCTTTGGGGCCATGTTACCATAACCCACATCGGGATGATGCTGATCTTTGGGGCCATGTTACCATTACCCACATCAGGATGATGCTAATCTTTGGAGCCATGTTACCACAACCCACATCGGGATGATGCTGATCTTTCGAGCCATGTTACCATAACCCACATCGGGATGATGCTGATCTTTGGAGCCATGTTACCATAACCCACATCCGGATGATGCTAATCTTTAGAGCCATGTTACCACAACCCACATCAGGATGATGCTAATCTTTAGAGCCATGTTACCATAACCCACATCAGGATGATGCTAATCTTTAGAGCCATGTTACCACAACCCACATCAGGATGATGCTAATCTTTAGAGCCATGTTACCATAACCCA
Organism: Myxine glutinosa; assembly: GCF_964187855.1. Taxonomy (NCBI): domain Eukaryota; kingdom Metazoa; phylum Chordata; class Myxini; order Myxiniformes; family Myxinidae; genus Myxine; species Myxine glutinosa. The sequence continues at coordinate 45,780,440 of NC_136269.1, read as the reverse complement.
CATCAGGATGATGCTAATCTTTAGAGCCATGTTACCATAACCCACATCGGGATGATGCTGATCTTTGGAGCCATGTTACCATAACCCACATCCGGATGATGCTAATCTTTAGAGCCATGTTACCACAACCCACATCAGGATGATGCTAATCTTTAGAGCCATGTTACCATAACCCACATCCGGATGATGCTAATCTTTAGAGCCATGTTACCACAACCCACATCAGGATGATGCTAATCTTTAGAGCCATGTTACCATAACCCACATCAGGATGATGCTAATCTTTAGAGCCATGTTACCATAACCTACATCGGGATGATCCTGATCTTTAGAGCCATGTTACCATAACCCACATCGGGATGATGCTAATCTTTAGAGCCATGTTAACAAAACCCACATCAGGATGATGCTAATCTTTAGAGCCATGTTACCATAACCCACATCGGGATGATGCTAATCTTTAGAGCCATGTTACCATAACCCACATCAGGATGATGCTAATCTTTAGAGCCATGTTACCATAACCCACATCGGGATGATGCTAATCTTTAGAGCCATGTTACCAAAACCCACATCAGGATGATGCTAATCTTTAGAGCCATGTTACCATAACCCACATCGGGATGATGCTAATCTTTAGAGCCATGTTACCATAACCCACATCAGGATGATGCTAATCTTTAGAGCCATGTTACCAGAACCCACATCGGGATGATGCTTATCTTCAGAGCCATGTTACCACAACCCACATCAGGATGATGCTAATCTTTAGAGCCATGTTACCATAACCCACATCGGGATGATGCTGATCTTTAGAGCCATGTTACCATAACCCACATCAGGATGATGCTAATCTTTAGAGCCATGTTACCATAACCCACATCGGGATGATGCTAATCTTTAGAGCCATGTTACCACAACCCACATCAGGATGATGCTAATCTTTAGAGCCATGTTACCATAACCCACATCGGGATGATGCTAATCTTTAGAGCCATGTTACCATAACCCACATCGGGATGATGCTAATCTTTAGAGCCATGTTACCATAACCCACATCGGGATGATGCTAATCTTTCGAGCCACGTTACCACAACCCACATCAGGATGATGCTAATCTTTCGAGCCACGTTACCACAACCCACATCAGGATGATGCTAATCTTTCGAGCCATGTTACCACAACCCACATCAGGATGATGCTAATCTTTCGAGCCACGTTACCACAACCCACATCAGGATGATGCTAATCTTTCGAGCCACGTTACCACAACCCACATCAGGATGATGCTAATCTTTCGAGCCACGTTACCACAACCCACATCAGGATGATGCTAATCTTTAGAGCCATGTTACCACAACCCACATCAGGATGATGCTAATCTTTCGAGCCACGTTACCACAACCCACATCAGGATGATGCTAATCTTTCGAGCCACGTTACCACAACCCACATCAGGATGATGCTAATCTTTAGAGCCATGTTACCATAACCCACATCAGGATGATTCTAATCTTTAGAGCCATGTTACCACAACCCACATCGGGATGATCCTAATCTTTAGAGCCACGTTACCACAACCCACATCAGGATGATGCTAATCTTTAGAGCCATGTTACCACAACCCACATCAGGATGATGCTAATCTTTAGAGCCATGTTACCACAACCCACATCAGGATGATGCTAATCTTTCGAGCCACGTTACCACAACCCACATCAGGATGATGCTAATCTTTCGAGCCACGTTACCACAACCCACATCAGGATGATGCTAATCTTTAGAGCCATGTTACCACAACCCACATCAGGATGATGCTAATCTTTCGAGCCACGTTACCACAACCCACATCAGGATGATGCTAATCTTTCGAGCCATGTTACCACAACCCACATCAGGATGATGCTAATCTTTCGAGCCACGTTACCACAACCCACATCAGGATGATGCTAATCTTTAGAGCCATGTTACCATAACCCACATCGGGATGATGCTAATCTTTAGAGCCATGTTACCATAACCCACATCAGGATGATGCTAATCTTTCGAGCCATGTTATCACAACCCACATCGGGATGATGCTAATCTTTAGAGCCATGTTACCATAACCCACATCGGGATGATGCTAATCTTTAGAGCCATGTTACCATAACCCACATCGGGATGATGCTAATCTTTAGAGCCATGTTACCATAACCCACATCGGGATGATGCTGATCTTTAGAGCCATGTTACCATAACCCACATCAGGATGATGCTAATCTTTAGAGCCATGTTACCATAACCCACATCAGGATGATGCTAATCTTTAGAGCCATGTTACCACAACCCACATCAGGATGATGCTAATCTTTAGAGCCATGTTACCATAACCCACATCGGGATGATGCTAATCTTTAGAGCCATGTTACCATAACCCACATCGGGATGATGCTAATCTTTAGAGCCATGTTACCATAACCCACATCGGGATGATGCTAATCTTTCGAGCCACGTTACCACAACCCACATCAGGATGATGCTAATCTTTAGAGCCATGTTACCATAACCCACATCGGGATGATGCTAATCTTTAGAGCCATGTTACCATAACCCACATCAGGATGATGCTAATCTTTCGAGCCATGTTATCACAACCCACATCAGGATGATGCTAATCTTTAGAGCCATGTTATCACAACCCACATCAGGATGATGCTAATATTTAGAGCCATGTTACCATAACCCACATCAGGATGATGCTAATCTTTAGAGCCATGTTACCATAACCCACATCGGGATGATGCTAATCTTTCGAGCCACGTTACCACAACCCACATCAGGATGATGCTATTCTTTAGAGCCATGTTACCATAACCCACATCGGGATGATGCTAATATTTAGAGCCATGTTACCATAATCCACATCGGGATCATGCTAATCTTTAGAGCCATGTTACCATAACCCACATCGGGATGATGCTAATATTTAGAGCCATGTTACCACAACCCACATCAGGATGATGCTAATCTTTCGAGCCATGTTACCACAACCCACATCAGGATGATGCTAATCTTTCGAGCCACGTTACCACAACCCACATCGGGATGATGCTAATATTTAGAGCCATGTTACCATAACCCACATCGGGATGATGCTAATCTTTCGAGCGACGTTACCACAACCCACATCAGGATGATGCTAATCTTTCGAGCCACGTTACCACAACCCACATCAGGATGATGCTAATCTTTAGAGCCATGTTACCATAACCCACATCGGGATGATGCTAATCTTTCGAGCCATGTTACCACTGTGATAATGCATTTTGTCGACCATTGGTGTGACCTATTCGCACCCGTTTATCGCTTGTAAACTTCACGAAAGCGCATTCCCGTTTAACGCAGGTTTCTCCTTTCGCACTCATTCGATCCAGAGACATTTTTTGAAATCGGGTGCAAATAAATCTGAGTGATAAACGTTACTAAAACACATTATGTAAATGTGGTTACGACGCAGCTTGGACATGCGTTCCCTTCCACGTGTAAACGTGCAGGTGCGAACCAAGCCACGAGCTCCAGGTGAAATTTGCACGCACTGGCTCTGCTGTGGCTGCGATTTGTAATGGGGGTTTTATTTTTTGTGGGGAAAAAAGTCTCGGGTGAAGATCATCAACTGTCGAAGCGTCGGACCTGAGGCTTCCTTGGTAGTTGGTGGTACTTTGTCATTGATTGTTGCTGCAAAAGCCTCTCGCTGTCTCAATCTCTGAAGTTGACATCTTGCGGATTAAAGATCGAGAGATGAGTTATATAAGATGTTTTTATCCCGCCACAGGAGATGTAAGACGAGAAACCTCTTGGAGGCTGTAAGAACGTGTGTCGCGGGTTGCATGCAACACGTGTTGCTAAGATCGCAGTCCGGTTCCCAGACGCTTCCCGCGCCCTCTTCCAGACGCACCCGATGGAATCTTTTCACTTATAACACTTTTGTGCATCCTGACCATCCTCCCTCTCTTTGTGCCTTTTCTATCGAAGGGGTTTCACTTTGCTCACGTGGGAAGCCCCCCGCCCCCGGGTATTGCGTAAACCGCGTGTCCAGCCGCACGGAGCGCGAGGGGTTGCTGCGCATATTGCATTGCTCAAGGAGGAGGAGGAAAGGGTGTCAAACAAGGCGCAGCCTTCAAATTTCGCCTCCCGAGAGATTTCTTGATGAGGTCAGTAGAGTCCCTCCCTCTTCTGTGCGCAAGCAATGGGAAGGTGGAGGAGGGGGGTCGAAGGAGATGGTGGGAGGGGGGGAGGGATGGCGAGAGCGCAGCTTTTAAAAGAAGCGCCATCCGTCTGTAATATGCGTCCGCCAAGCGGCAAGAAGTGCCGGAGCTTTCAGGGTTCAGAGCATTTGGCCGCACGAGTAACGGGCTCCAGTTAAAGCGAATGAGAAAGCGCGGTTTGCCAGGACTTGGACGAAGAGATGCATCGATCAGAAAAGACGCGGAGCCTTCCCGGACTATAACACCATAGAAGGGTCACCGGCGGAGAGCGCACCGCGCTTCAGCAGCACCTGAAGCGACCTGGGCCCGGAGAGCATCGAGGAAGGTTTCAAGAAGTCCGAGCTTATAGCGGATCATGGTGAGTATGTGATGTGTTTCCTCGTGTCAAACTCAAAGGTGCACCTTTGCACGGTGTATCTTGCGCAATTATTTACCTGAAACACGCTTAGTCATCAAAGTAATTTGCTGCATCATATATCCGCTCACGACGACGTTCTTATCGATGTTTGCACTCAGTCGTATCAAGAGCATCCCTGAGCATTTTTTCCTTTATTCAAACTCGAAAGATTGTCCTCATTGCACGTACTGTATTTGCGTTATTCACATCGATTATACGTGCATCGCAGATATTCGTGCATCCTCTGTTTGGCGAATTGGTATCGAGCTCGACGACAAAAATGTGCTCGAGAAAGGCCCTAATTGACTCATTTACATCATAACGCCGAATGCATTGGAAAGCACAATAGCGCGAATCACGTGCGCACGCTCACATCGGCTCCAAACTTTCAGCCAATGGAATCGGGCCAATCCAGGGCCAGGCAGCCGGGTGCGCGCCAAGCATGACGGGTCGCCTATCCCTGCGTCCGCCCCCGAAGCCCCGCTTGGCACACGCGGTTCTGCAACTATTCCCTTTTCGATGTTCCTGTACCGTGATGTTATGTCTTGTTCGACGTCGCTCCGTCTACGACTTTGCGGATGCTGCTGCGAGAATAAAAACGCACAAACGAACAAATTGTTTCCCTTCCTCCCCATTTTCTAACCAACAATCGACGATGAGCTTTGTAAAAACAGACTTGTTTGGAACTTTTTGGAATCCCAAATTATTTCATCGCTCGCTGGAGAAACTTTCCGGGGGTTCTGGGCAAATCATTCGGTAAGTCGGCCCATCAATTAATGAGAAACGTGGAACGCGTACACGACCATGATGGGTCTCGCAACAGAATAATGTTCGGGTCTAAAACCCACTTGGGATCAGGAAAATGGCCGTGATGGATTTTTGGCTCGTGTTAGGATCTCCCGTGAAGTTTTATTGTTCAGTAAAGCTCGTGTGCATAAATGTACACGTATGTGGGTAAAACGTGTTCGCTGATCAGGAAGCAGAATGTTTTCATGTTTTATCCTCTTCTCCTCCCACTCGCCCTCCCCCGGATCCTCCAAGCTTTCCAAACTTACCCAATAAAGTCAAAAGGCGCATTCCGAGATAAGTAGGCAACATCCAGACACTAAATATGAATGAGTATTGGGTTTTGTACGACGGCTGCACCACACCCTCGAGTTGCGCACCTGCTAACGAACGGGTGTGTGCACGCACCCTCATGCAGAAAGTACGATGGTTTGAACGTGATCAAAGTCTGAGGTCGCTTTTCTCTCACTAGATGCAGTGTCGGCGTGTTATGTCAGCGCTTCGACTCGTGGGCACGACGTTGTTTGCCTTCGCTGTGCTGGGTGGGATAACGACCGCGTACATCACCGGTTACCAGTTTATATCTACCGATAACTACTACCTCTCGTTTGGGATGTACGGCGCCATCCTGGCTCTCCAGCTCCTCATCCAGAGCTTCTTCGCTTTCTTGGAGCATCGCAAGATGCGCCGAGCGACGACGCCCCTGAAGCTCACGCGGAGCGTTGCCCTTTGCATCGCCGCCTACCAAGAGGACCCTAACTACCTACGCAAATGCCTCACGTCCGTCAAACGGATGGCTTATCCGAACATGCGCATCATCATGGTGATCGACGGCAACGGAGACGAGGATGTCTATATGGCGGACATCTTTCAGGAGATCTGGGGCCGTGACGGCACGGCCAGCTTCCGATGGAGCAGCAACTTCCACGAGCGTGGCCAGGGTGTCACGGACGGGGCGTTCGCGGAGAGCACGACTCGTGTCCGCGAAACGATCCTGGGCCACCGGCACTCGTGCATCATGCAGCAGTGGGGAGGAAAGCGGGAAGTCATGTACACTGCCTTCAAGGTTCTCGGCGATGCTGTGGATTATGTACAGGTATGGAGGTGAGAGAGGACACCACGAGGCCCTGTTTATATGAAAAACAAAATTCTGCTTCCACATGCAAGTTGTGCTGTGCTGACGATGCTTTACTGCAGTGTGTGTGTGTGTGTGTGTGTTATTTAGTGTTACCAACACACACAGACACGCACAAGGTGTTTATGAAGTCCATGTTGAACTTTACACTTCACTAACTCTACAGGTACACATGATAGAAGCAAACTGTGGACGGCATATGAAAGCACGGATAGTTCATAAACTTTTGTTAACGGTGTATTAATATGTTTTTCATTTCATTTCAGATGCTGAAACTGATTGAACATGGAAACAGTAGAAGAAAAGGTTAACTGTATGTTATGGATAGCAGAGCAGAAGTTGATAACAGCTGGGAGTAGAAAATTCACTGCTCATCACAGGAAAGACGAACCACATATAGGAACTCGATTTACAATTTCATGGAAGAGTTTAAAGGAACTGGGGAGGCCTCGAATCAGTGAGGACACTGTGGCCGTGTTCCAGGAAGCATTTCAGTTGAGTTCATGAGAGTCCTTGCGACTTACAGCTGGTGAACTAAACATTCTGTGCACAAACAGGTGCACAAAATTCAATGCTGCACAATTTCTGTCTCTGAACTCCGATGATTAAATCCTTCAGGTGTCCTTCTTCCTTCTTCAAGGAACATGATTCTTCCTGCCACTATGCTTCGAACGTACGACATTTCTTGAATGACTTATTCCAAGACGAGTGTTCCAAAACTTCTTCTTATTCCACGACCAACTGCTTCACCTGTCCTCGCTGGACTACTTTTTGGTGCTTTGTCAAAACGTTTGTTCAGTCATCGCAGTGTGGTAATCTTCCTCCTGACGAAGTGGCACTTGCACGAAAGGAAGGAAAGGTATTACAAATGAAATCCATGAAGTCATTCAGCAGCATTGAAGCAATGAAGCAATGAAGCAGCAGCAATGAAGTCATTCATTCAGATGAACTTTCGGATTGAACCATGTATTACCATAAAAATGACGGTTGTGTTGAAAGCTAAACATTTGAACGATATTGTGTAAAACTTAATGCATTATGCTTCGTATGCCGTTCACAATCTACTTCTATCATAGTGTACGTCCTCAGTGTGTGTGTGGTGTGTGTGTGTGTGTGTGTGTGTGTGTGTGTGTGTGTGTGTGTGTGTGTGTGTGCATGTTATATATATATATATATAATTTTTTGTTTGTTTGTTTACATATTTCTTTTTTTTGTTTCTAATTTAGAGGAGTCTTTTTTTTTGTATAATATTATGATGATGATTAGTGAGTCCGAAGCCCTTCCAGGGTGCCAAAGAAATCTCATGTGGCAAGGAGAGTTTGCTGCATAAGTGCTTTGCCCAGCAGTCAGACAGAGCAGGAATTTGTAATTTATCCATCGTGCTGGCAATAACTTACCTACTCTTTGTCAAGACACCGGAGGGTCTTTAAAATCCACCATCTCTTTACAATCGACAAATGCTAGCAGACAGGAGAGCCAGCTTAATATCCATTGGATAAACTGTCAAGTTTGGGATCAAACTCCTTGCCAATATGAAACACCAATCCGACTGTTTATACTCGGGTCTGGAATCGAACCCAGACTAGACAGCTCAAAATTCGAGTCCACTAACTCTGAGCTATCCTTTCAGCCCCAATTTTACGATAATAACTGAAATTGAACAAGAGACTACAGATCCCTTTCAATGATGCTTATTGATTTTACTAGCGTGACTCGGCGTGCTAAGCGCGCCTCACCACACGTCGTTTCAGAAGGATAGGCATATTTGATCATTTCGGTATATTTTGGGTCTTCATGGTGTTTTGGGGCTTCAGGGCTATTAGGCTGTTCAGGGTCTTTTGGATCCTTTGGGCCTTTAAGGGTATTTTGGGTCTTCAGGGTATTTTGGGTCTTTGGGTGTTTTTGGTCTTCAGGGTGTTTTGGGTCTTCGGGGTAATTTGGGTCTTCTGGGTCTTTTGGGTCTTCGGGGTGTTTTGGGTCTTCAGGGTTATTTGGGTCTTTGGGATTATTTGGGTCTTTGGTGTCTTTTGGATCCTCTGGGCCTTTGGGGTGTTTTGGGTCTTTGGGGTCTTTGGGGAGCTTTGGGTCTTTTGGGTCTTCGGGGTCTTTGGGGTGCTTTGTGTCTTTGGGGTCGTTTGGGTATTTTGGGTCTTTGGGGCCATTTGGGTCTTCAGGGTCTTTTGGATCCTCTGGGCCTTTAAGGGTATTTTGGGTCTTCTGGGTCTTTTGGGTTTTCAGGTCTTCAGGGTATTTTGAGTCTTCTGGGTCTTTTGGGTCTTTCAGGGTATTTTGGGTCTTCAGGGGGTCTTGGTGGTCTTAAGGGTCCTGGGGGATTTAAAGGGTCGTCAAAGGTCTGAGCGGTTTCAACAGTCTAAACGTAATTAAAAGTTCACGGACTGTGTTTTGGGTGTTCGTTTTTTTTTGAAGAAGAAGAAGACGTTTTGGTCGCATATAAACAAACAAACAAACATAAGCATATACGTTTGCTCTATTATATAATAAGATGGCGTGGTAAAGCATAATGTATTGCTAGCAGAGTGCTCGCCCTATGGGTGATATTGTTCTAAGCATGCACAACGTTCTTCTTCTGACACATACCTGTATTTGGACAGTGACAGGTCCCTCCATCGCTCCCAGAAATAAAAACAATAACCCGGGTTACATGCATGAAGCAAGAGCATGCCGACTGATTATAATTCAAAACACATCACTGCACAGGAAAACGTGGGGGCATGAATACTGGACTGTGGTGTTGGGACTAGTAATACCTTCTCCCACCTGGAGCGGCACTACTCGATACACATGTGCATAGAGAATTTGTGTCGTCCTCCCCCTGCCCCTTACCCTCAAGACCACCACCAGCAAGCATAAATAACACCACCATGCACTAAATGGGGTCATGCTGATCTGATGTAGCAAGTGTGGATGTAATTGGCCCGGAAGCGAGGGAGAGAGGAGGATGTAGAGGAAGTGGGTTGTGGGTTGGGAGGAAGATAGGGAGGAATGGGGTTGGGAGGAGCTATGGGGATGGGGGGAGAGAGAGAGGAGTGAGAGAGTGGGATAGAGAGCAGAAGAGACAGGCAGAGGCAGACATCGGGGTGGGTGGGGGGGGGGGGGGGTATTACTAGTTCAAACACATTTCCTGGAAATTACTCTATGCTTTGTCAAGGAGTCAAATAAAAGGAAAGCAAACTCAGTGGTGCAATGGTTGGAGCATCCTTCGGGAGTCTGGGAGGTCTGTGTTCAAAACCCAGCTGAGTCATACCAAAAACGTTAAGAAATGGTTTCTTTCTACTTTTTCACATTTCTCCTTATTCATTCTAATTCTTGCTTGTTCTTTCTTTTTCTCTTTCTTCATCTATCTGTCCAAGGAAAAGTGAATAATTGCAGAGATTTTTCTGCAAGGTTCACTTGGCTGCGCCTGGATGGGTTTGAGGGTTGTGGAGTAGCGGCTGAAACCCAAATCCTATCCAGGTTCCTCCTGATGACTCTATCTTTGCTCTTTGATTATTCGGGTTCCTTCTGATGACTCCAATGTAGTATTTGGTTTTCCAATTCATTACGATTGTACTATATCCTGATGCTGTGTGGACTGTGCTTCCCTGCTGATGGACCTCTGGTAGCTTGTAACTGTTGCTGCGTTTTTGCCTGAGGAAGTAATGCGTAAATCTATCTATCCGGGTTCTTCCCAACATCTTTCTAGGGCTAGGAGCTAGGGCTAGGAGTTAGGGCTAGAAGTTAAGGCTAGGAGTTAGGGCTGGGATTTAGGGCTAGGATTTAACGCAAGGTGCAAGGGCTAGGAGCTAGGGTTAGGGGTTAGGACTAGGAGTTAGGGCACGGAGTTAGGGCTAGGAGCTAGGGCTAGGAGTTAGGGCTATAAGTTAGGGCTGGGTTTTAGGGCTAGGATTTAAGGCAAGGAGTTAGGGCTAGAAGTTAGGGCTAGGAGTTAGAGCTAGGGCTAGGAGTTGGGGCTATAAGTTAAGGCTAGGAGTTAGGGCTGGGATTTAGGGCTAGGATTTAAGGCAACGAGCTAGGGCTAGGAGTTAGGGCTAGGAGCTAGGGCTAGGAGTTAGGGCTATAAGTTAGGGCTGGGTTTTAGGGCTAGGATTTAAGGCAAGGAGTTAGGGCTAGAAGTTAGGGCTAGGAGTAAGGGCTAGGCATTAGGGCTAAGAGTTAAGGGACGGAGCTAGGGCTAGGAGTTAGGGATTTTTGTTTCTTTCACATTTCTTTCGACTTTTTCACATTTCTCCTTATTCATTCTAATTCTTGCTTGTTCATTCTTTTTCTCTTTCCTCATCTATCTGTCCAAGGAGAAGTGAATTATTGCAGAGATTTTTCTGGAAGGTTCACTTGGCTGCGCCTGGATGGGTTTGAGGGTTGTGGAGTAGCAGATGAAACCCAAATCCTATCCAGGTTCCTCCTGATGACTCTATCTTTGCTCTTTGCTTATTCGGGTTCCTTCTGATGACTCCAATGTAGTATTTGGTTTTTGCATTTTATTACATGCTGGTTCCTTGCTGATGATCAGCATTTTATAAGGATAGAGCACAGACAAACAATACTGGGAAAGCAATGGCAAACCACCCAGTATGGCAAACCGTGGCCAAGAAATTGCTTCAGCCTCACTGATGCACTGCAAAGAGTACGTTACATTGAGATCAAATGGCAGATCTTTGTGGTACTGTGGAGAGGGCTAGAGGTGGGATCTTTGGAGAGATGTTCAAACAAGACTTAGTTTGAAAATCGCAACTTCTTCATTTTCCATATACAGTACATATACAGTCACTTGAAAAAGTAAGTACACTCCATGTAAAGTTTTGACTTTTTCAACATATTTCAACATACAGCTATTTGATCTTCATTTCAACAATATTGATAGATGAAGGTGATATAATATAACAAATATCATGAAACATTTACATTTTGTAGCCCATTGTATAATTTAAATAAACATAAATGCAAATTTCGCATGTGGAAAAAGTAAGTACACCTTTGGCTCTAATAGGTGGTATTGCCCCCTTTGGCAGTAACAATCTCAAGTAGGCGTTTCTTATAACTTTCTACCAGTCTCTGACATCGACTGGGAGAAATTTTTGCCCACTCCTCCATGCAGAATTCTTTCAGCTGTGCGATGTTTGAGGGGTTTCTTGCATGCACAGCTCGTTTCAAATCCCCTCACAACATCTCGATGGGATTTAGATCCGGGCTTTGACTTGGCAATTCCAGAACCCTCCATTTCTTTCTTTTCAGCCATTCCTTGGTGGATTTACTGGTATGTTTAGGGTCATTGTCATGTTGCAAGGTCCACCTTCGGTTGAGCTTCAACCCTCTGACAGATGGCATCACATTATCGTCAAGCACCCTCTGGTACAATTAATAATTCATAGTGGATTATATGATGGTGAGCTGTCCAGGCCCTGATGCAGCAAAGCTGCCCCAAACCATAATATTTCCACCACCATGCTTTACAGTTGGTATCAGGTCATTGTGGTCAAATGCTGTCTTTGGTTTTCGCCAAACATGTCTTCCGGTTCTGTGGCCAAATAGCTCTATCTTTGACTCATCTGTCCAGGGCACATTGTTCCAGAAGTGCTGGTCTTTGCCAAGGTGTTCATTGGCAAACTTTAGTCTTGCCCTGATGTTCTTTCTGGACAGCAAAGGTTTCCTCCTGGCACACCTCCCATGTAGATCAAATTTGTGCAGCCTCTTTCTAATGGTAGACTCGTGCACTTTGACATCAACAGTGGCAAGAGCTACCTGTAGGTCCTGTGATGACATTCTGGGGTCCTTAGAGAATTCTTTCAGCATCTTGCGGTCTGCTCTCGGGCTGAACTTGCTGGGGTGGCCTGGCCTGAACAAGTTGTTAGTTGTTTGGAATCTTCTCCACTTGTAGATGATCTTCCGGACAGTCGAATGATTGATTTCAAATTGTTTGGAGAACTTTTTAAATCCCTTCCCAGACTCGTAGGCATCTATAACCTTCTTTCTGAAGGCCTCAGAGAGCTCTTTTGATCTTGGCATGGTGACGCTGCACACTTCAACAACAAAGAGCAAACCAAACTAAATGTCTGAGGTTTAAATAAGACAGGTTCCTCCAAGATCCTCTTTAACGATGTTCAAATCATTTGCACTTGAGTTGGTGCACCTGATTCTAATTTTAGGTATTTGAAGTAGTGATAAATGTAGGGGTGTACTTACTTTTTCCACATGCGAAATTTGCATTTATGTTTATTTAAATTATACAATGGACTACAAAATGTAAATGTTTCATGATATTTGTTATATTATATCACCTTTATCTATAAATATTGTTGAAATGAAGATCAAATAGCTGTATGTTGAAATATGTTGAAAAAGTCAAAACTTTACATGGGGTGTACTTACTTTTTCATGTGACTGTAGATCTACCCTGCTATTCATCATTGTACCACTGAGCTAATGCTAATAATGCAACTATCTTGGTAATCCCTGTCAATCATTACCAGATTAGCAAGATAGAAATAGTTACTTTTTGGTTGGATGTGCCTTTTTTCTTTGAAAATGCAAAATCCAAAATGCCCCAATCATATATATATATATATATATATACACTACCGGTCAAAAGTTTTAGAACGCCTCAATTTTTACAGTTTTTATTGAAATTTACGCAGTTTAATGTCTCAATGTAATCTGAAATTATGCATAGAACAAATAAACAATTGGAGATAAAAAAAAGAAATCATAGAATCATTTTGTTTAACAAAATTTAATTTAAATTTTTGACTCAGCAAAGTAGCCACCTTTTGCAGATATAACCACCGAACACACTCGTGTCATTCTTTCTACACTGGAAATCAAATATTGTTCGGGAAGTTCTTCCCAACACTGTTGCAGAAGTTCCCACAAATGTGTTGCACTTGTAGGTTGCTTTGCTTTCACTCTGCTGTCCAGTTCATACCAAACCAGCTCGATGGGGTTTAAGTCTGGAGACTGTGCTGGCCATTCCATGATTTGAAGCCTACCGTCTTGTTCTTTTCCTCGAAGGTAGTTTTGATATACCCTGGAGGTGTGTTTAGGGTCATTATCTTGCTGTCGGATGAACCCCTGACCAACTAGGCATATCCCAGAGCGTATTGCATGGCGCTGCAAAATGCTGTGGTAGCCCTTTTGGTTCAGGGTGCCAGTCACTCTGTGCAGTCGCGACTCTGGATCCAGCAAAAGAGCCCCAGACCATCACGCTTCCTCCTCCATGTTTGACAGTTGGTGACACACACTGAGGAACCATCCTTTCACCTACTCGGCGGCGTACAAAAACTCTGCGTGATGAACCAAATATTCCAACTTTTGATTCATCGGTCCATAAGACCTTCTTCCAGTCTTCAGTAGTCCACTGGTGGTGCTTCATGGCCCATGCAGGCCTCTTTTTTTTATTTTGCCGTCTTAGCAATGGCTTTCTTACTGCCCCTCGACCTGTCAAACCTGCAGCTCGAAGTCTTCTCTTCACAGTTGAAGCTGAGACTTGCTTACTTCGACCAGGGTTAAGCTGTGCTTGAAGCTGTTGGCCTGTGAGCTGCCTATCACGCAAGCTGTTGGCTCTCAGAAACTTGTCTTCTGATTCTGTTGTGGCTTTGGGTCTGCCAGACCTCTTCCTGTCAGAGTGTCCTCCAGTTTCCAAGTGCCTTTTGCTGGTGTAGGAAACTGTACTCACTGACACGTTGGCTTTCTTTGCAATTTCTCCAAAGGAAAGACCGACACTTTTAAGGGTTATAATGGTCTGTGTGTCTTCCTTTGTTAATTGCCTTTTTCTCGCCATTATGATAGCTGCATTAAACTGCGTAAATTTCAATAAAAACTAGCAAAATTAGGTGTTCTAAAACTTTATATATAAATATATATATATATATATATATATACATATATATATATAATATATATATATATATATATATATATATATATATACAGACTTGGCATTTAATATGGAATATTTTTTTTTCCTTGACTTGGGTTTACTTTCTTAACTCAGTATATCAATCTGGTGAGTTTCTTTTACACTTTGGTGATTTATTTGTTAAAAGAACCATGTCACTGATTGTCTGTCGCAGCAATAAGTCAACAACAGGATTATATCACAGGTGGCGTGGCAAAATGTACGGACAGGTGCATTTGATGATTGGCTTCACAGTCGGGTATACAAGGGTTGTTGCGTTCTGTATTAGTGGAAAACAACTGCTGCACGTCTCCAAAAGTTATTTCCGCTTCCTCTGGAGATGGTCCGTCAACTCAACAATGCTGTTTGTCATGGAGTGGTGGCTTTACGAAATTACGGCATGAAACAGCGTGCTATTGCTCGGCAGTATGGCATCACTCAAGATCAGGTGTCAAAGATCCTGAAACGAAATGCTCAGAGGGGTGTCCCTACTCCAGTACCGAAGCCAGGATGTCCCCGCAGAACCACAAGGAGGGATGATCGCCAGCTGCACCGGTTAGTCTGCAATGGCCGTACCAAGTCAGCTTATCGGCTTAGGGCTGAGTGGCAGCAACTGACAAATGTGCCTGTATCCAGAAGGCTAGTCAACCAACGACTGGTTCAAGCAGGCTATCGTGCCAGGTGTCCCCTAAGAAAGCCACGCCTGACCAGACAACACAGCCAGCGCCGATTGCAGTGGGCCAGAGAGCACCGTCAATGGCAGCCAGGACACTGGAATCACGTGACCTTCAGTGACGAGTCTAGATTTCTGGTCTATCGTCAAGATGGCCGTGTCCAAGTGCGCAGACAAGTGCATGAAGCCCACAACAAAGATTGTATAGTGCCAAGAGTCCAAGCTGGAGGTGGTGGGGTGACCGTTTGGGCTGCTTTTCATGCAGGGGGCAAAACTGACCTGGTTGTTCTGAATGGAAACCTGAACCAGTTCAAGTCCAGGGTCATTCTGGAAGAAACATTGCTTCCATTTGCTCGTGCAGCCTTTCAAGGAAACTTTGTCTTCCAAGATGACAATGCACGGCCTCATCGTGCTCTCATGATCGAACACTTTCTTGCTGACCGTGGTGTAGAGCATATGGAGTGGCCTGCCATGCCCCGGATATGAATCCGATAGAGAACTTGTGGGCAGAATTAACGCGTCAAATCGACAACTTGGACCAGCAGCCGACCTCTGTGCGTGAATTGCAGCAGGCTATTGTCACTGCATTGCAAGCGATTCCTGTCCAAACCTTGGCAAATCTCATGAACAGCATGCCTCGACGTGTACGTGCTCTCCTGAATGCTCGTGGGGGTTACACAAAGTACTGAACTGTAATTTTACTGTCCGTAATCCCAGTCATAATTTAGCTTTTGTTTTTGTTAAAAAAAAATTTGGCTAATGTGCAAAGTAAAGAGATACTTCTGGAAAACGTACAGAAGTTTAACACAGTACTGTCCGTGAATTTAGTTCGATATCAGTTTACATCACTTTCAAGGATCAATTTATTTGCTTCGAAATGTCAAATGTGGTTTTTGTTTCTTTTAAAGGTCACATTAACAAAATCTAGAATAATTTCAACATAATTCCAATGAACTTTTGGTTCTAAGTCATCTTGAAAAGTAAGTTCACCCCCACAAAAAAAATATTCCATATTAAATGCCAAGTCTGTATATTTATATATATATATATATATATATATATATATATATATATATATATATATATATATATATATATATATATATATATATATATGTATATATATATATATATTATATATATGCATGAATATATCAATATTTATACATATATATATATATATATATATATATATATATATATATATATATATATATATATATATATACATATATATATATATATACATACATATACTAGCTTGGCTCGGCTCGCTACGCTCGCCTCACCACGTATCGCTACAGAGGAAAGGGCTTGTTTTAACTAAGGAAAATAACTGTACCTGAGTTGCTGTGTTGTCATGATTTATAAAAACCACAATACAAACATTTATTTTGCACAAATGTATTTGTGATATTACATTTTTACAAGTAATTTAAGTTGAAGATTTATGTTGAAGAATTTTTTTTTTTTTATCAAAAAGGAACGCTTTACACATACACACGGAAGGGGTAGGTGCAGGCGGGAAGTTTGGGATGGATTCAGAAAGTTTGAGGGAGTAGTTCAGTGATGTGATCGGCACTGCGCAGATATGCGTACTATTATATATTAAATACTTGACTTCCCCACCACATAATTCAAAACAACTCACCACCACACATATGATAATTCAAAACACTTCACCACCGCAGACACGCCACGTTACCATAACATCTCACCACCACGTTATTAAAATTAACTCACACCCACGTAATTACCAACTCCCATTGTGCAATTCAAAACCTCATCACATGTCACAATAGGGACAACTTGTTTTAACTGAGGATAATGACATGAGTTGCTGTATTTAACCAGGTGCTGTAAAGATTAAAACCAATCATAATACAAACATTTATTTTCCTCAAATGTATTGTAATATACGAGTGAGATACCCATGCACCGCACGGGTGGGAGGCCAGAAGCAAACAGGCAATGCAGATATGGCGAATGCTAAAGCATGAAACCAATAAATTCCACAATCCTATGGCACCTTCAGGCGCACGTCAGACATGGACAGCAAGTTCGTGAAGGACTTCCATGAAAAACGTAACCCGTTCACAAAAAATGGTTACGTTCACGTATAGAAACATCGATCATGGGTCCGTGGCGAATCTGCATATGGCTATCCGCGAAGTTCACCTTTAGAAAGTAGAAATCATCACAGCATGTCGTCATTCACTTGAACTCGATATCTCTTTTTTCATTCCAAACAGCATAACTCCAATCACAAATTAATCACAAAATAAACTTTGAACAACATTGTTAATGTTTCCTTCATTGTAAAAATTACCAAGTCAACAGATAAAAGGATTTTGAGCCGATAGGTGTTACGGCCTTGGCAAGATCGATAGAGACAGCGATCTGTTAGCTTATACACCGCCCAAATAGCTACAGTCACGTGAAAAAGTAAGTACACCCCACGTAAAGTGTTGACTTTTTCAACATATTTCAACATACAGCTATTTGATCTTCATTTCAACAATATTGACAGATAAAGGTGATATAATATAACAAATATCATGAAACATTTACATTTTGTAGTCCATTGTATAATTTAAATAAACATAAATGCAAATTTCGCATGTGGAAAAAGTAAGTACACCCCTACATTTATCACTACTTCAAATACCTAAAATTAGAATCAGGTGCACCAGCTCAGGTGCAAATGATGAGAACATCATTAGAGAGGATCTTGGAGGAACCTGTCTTATTTAAACCTCAGACATTTAGTTTGGTTTGCTCTTTGTTGTTGAAGTGTGCGGCGTCACCATGCCTAGATCAAAAGAGCTCTCTGAGGCCTTCAGAAAGAAGGTTATCGATGCCTACGAGTCTGGGAAGGGATTTAAAAAGATCTCCAAACAATTTGAAATCAAGCATTCGACTGTCCGGAAGATCATCTTCAAGTGGAGAAGATTCCAAACAACTAACAACTTGTTCAGGCCAGGCCACCCCAGCAAGTTCAGCCCGTGAGTAGACCGAAAGATGCTGAAAGAATTCTCTAAGGACTCCCAGAATGTCATCACAGGACCTACAGGTTGGTCTTGCCACTGTTGATGTCAAAGTGCACGAGTGTACCATTAGAAAGAGGCTGCACAAATTTGATCGACATGGGAGGTGTGCCAGGAGGAAACCTTTGCTGTCCAGAAAGAACATCATGGCAAGACTAAAGTTTGCCAATAAACACCGAGGCAAAGACCAGCACTTCTGGAACAATGTGCTCTGGACAGATGAGTCAAAGGTAGAGCTATTTGCCCACAGTACCAGAAGACATGTTTGGTGAAAACCAAAGACAGCATTTGACCACAAGAACCTGATACCAACTGCAAAGCATGGTGGTGGAAATATTATGGTTTGGGGCAACTTTGCTGCATCAGTTACTGGGCAGCTCACCATCATAGAAACCACTATGAATTCTTCATTGTACCAGAGGGTGCTTGAGGATAATGTGAGGCCATCTGTCGGAGGGTTGAAGCTCAACCGAAGGTGGACCTTGCAACATGACAATGACCCTACATATACCAGTAAATCCACCTGGGAATAGCTGAAAAGAAAGAAATGGAGGGTTCTGGAATTGCCAAGTCAAAGCCCGGATCTAAATCCCATCGAGATGTTGTGGGGGATTTGAAACGAGCTGTGCATGCAAGAAACCCCTCAAACATCGCACAGCTGAAAGAATTCTGCATGGAGGAGTGGGCAAAAATTTCTCCCAGTCGATGTCAGAGACTGGTAGACAGTTATAAGGCCCTTCTCCCCCGGCCCTTCTCCCCCGATTGCTTAGTTTGGCCGAGCGGCGAGCTCTAGGAAGAGTCCTGGTTGTTCCAAACTTCTTCCATTTAAGAATCATGGAGGCCACTGTGCTCCTGGGAACCTTCAATGCAGCAGAGATTTTTTTGTAGGCTTCCCCAGATCTGTGCCTTGACACAATCCTGTCTCTGAGCTCTGCAGGCAGTTCCTTTGACCTCATGGCTTGGTTTTTGCTCTGATATGCATTGTCAGCTGTGAGACCTTATATAGACAGGTGTGTGCCTTTCCAAATCATGTCCAATCAATTGAATTTACCACAGGTGGACTCCAAACAAGGTGTAGAAAGATCTCAAAGATAATCAAGAGAAATGGGAGGCACCTGAGCTAAATTTCAAGTGTCATAGCAAAGGGTATGAATACTTATGTCAATGTGATATTTCAGTTTTTTCTTTTTAATAAATTTGCAAAACTTTCTAAAATCCTGTTTTCTCTTTGTCATTATGGGGTTTTGAGTGTAGATTGATGAGGGAAAAAATGAATTTAAACGATTTCAGCATAAGGCTGCAACATAACAAAATGTGAAAAAAGTGAAGGGGTCTGAATACTTTCTGAATGCACTGTATATATATATACATGTATATGTACCTTGATATACTTTCTTGGTCTGTCTTGGGCTGCTGTGTGTCATGCTCACAGAGCCTTTGTTGGTGATCCTCCTATCATAACGGTTCCTAAGAGTGCTTGAGTTACAGGGGTTTTTTTCCAAGACCGGAAAACAACCTTATCTGGCATGTTCTAAACTTAGTGGAAGTAACCACTGATAACGCGTTAAAATGTAACCTGTGGAATGCTTTTCCTTATATAAAGTAGGTGATGTAATATGCTTTTCCTTGTATACTATTGTGGGTGCCGTGATGAAGGTAAAATATTGCAAGACCAGTTGTAACTTATGTTATGCGTTCCAGCATTAACGTTCCACAAACATTCCAGGTGACTCTTAGGTCTTACAAGTGAAGACTTCTTTTAACGATTCCTTGTAACTTTGGCAAAATGTTCCAACTCTTGAGCCAAGTTTCCTCCTTGTTTTCATACCTGGCAAAGTCCAGGAACCATAGGACGAATGGATACCACATGAGCACAGTATCCAAAAGCATGGACTCCTGGTTTGCGCAGAAAGTCCAGGCCACTGATAATGACAGTGAAAAGCACCATATTTGTTGCATGTGTTGTGGGATTTTGAGCTGGAGTTGTTTATACTAGACCTGAGTTCAGAGGAAACCTGTCCACCTGCAAATGTTCTCCTGCATACAATGCAGCTCAGCTTGCTTTAGTTGATACACTCTCAAGGTGAGCTCCATTTATCTTCTGTGGGAATGAGACGAGGCACTTGTTGGGATGAATAACTTTACATTGAACACTGTTTAGATCAGATGAACTACTACTACTTTACCGGGCCCAATTATTCACACCTTGTTGTGGGATTTACTGGGGAACGTTTTTGGCTCGAGTCTTTCACACGCAGAGGCTGCTCAGTGTTGGTGTTTGGCTGAAGGTGACAGGAAGTTAGCCACAGCCCAGGTGCCGGTGATAACTCACACATTCTTCATGAAGAATACCGTGGATTATTTAGCATCCACTAATGCTAATACATGGGGTGCCCAAATTAGCGGCCACCTTGGGACGGACGGCAGACAAATGGATGCCTTACCAGCATGTGAAACACCAGGACAACAGTTTATCGCTGGTTCGAGATTCTAACCCAGGCTGGACAGTTTAGAGATGAGTCTGCATACCTCTCTGCTCTCCTGCCAACCCATAAGTGATTATATGAACTGCAATGAGACAAATACTCCTTCACAAGGAACCTTGACGCAGGAGGAGAACATTCGGTCCATCATGCCTGCGCTAGCCAACCCAATCATGCCTACACTAGCCAACCCAATCATGCCTGCGCTAGCCAACCCAATCATGCCTGCGCTAGCCAACCCAATCATGCCTGCGCTAGCCAACCCAATCGTGCCTGCGCTAGCCAACCCAATCATGCCTGTGCTAGCCAACCCAATCATGCCTGCGCTAGCCAACCCAATCATGCCTGCGGTAGCCAACCTAATCATGCCTGCGCTAGCCAACCCAATCATGCCTGCGCTAGCCAACCCAATTATGCCTGCGCTAGCCAACCCAATCATGCCTGTGCTAGCCAACCCAATCGTGCCTGCGCTAGCCAACCCAATCGTGCCTGCGCTAGCCAACCCAATCATGCCTTCGCTAGCCAACCCAAACATGCATGTGCCAGCCAACCCAATCATGCCTGCGCTAGCCAACCCAATCATGCCTGCGCTAGCCAACCCAATCATACCTGCGCTAGCCAACCCAATCATGCCTGCACTAACCAAACCAATCATGCCTGCGCTAGCCAACCCAATCATGCCTGCGCTAGCCAACCCAATCATGCCTGTGCTAGCCAACCCAATCATGCCTGCACTAGCCAACCCAATCATGCCTGCGCTAGCCAACCCAATCATGCCTGCACTAGCCAACCCAATCATGCCTGCGCGAGCCAACCCAATCATGCCTGCGCTAGCCAACCCAATCATGCCTGCGCTAGCCAACCCAATCATGCCTGCGCTAGCCAACCCAATCATGCCTGCGCTAGCCAACCCAATCATGCCTGCGCTAGCCAACCCAATCATGCCTGTGCTCGCCAACCCAATCATGCCTGCGCTAGCCAACCCAGTATCATTAACCATCCACACAAGCCAATATCCCCATACCCCTCTATCTCCACTGCAGATAGATATTTCCCACTATCCAGTTCCCATTTAACCCTATCCATCCCCTCCGCCGCCACTACCTTTCTTGGGAGACCATTCCTCAAGCTCTGACCCTTGGTCATAACACTGTCCACTGTTGAAAAACTCCACTTCACCTATCTTGTCCGCATCCTACATTATCTTGAACATCTCGAGGAGGGCCAAAAACTGCACACAATGTTCTGCATGAGGCCTCATGAAATTCTTATACAGTGTTAAAACCACCTCTTGATTTTTAGCTCACCTGGAACGAAGTTCAGGGGAGCTTATGCGATGGTGCGTCGTCCGTCCATCAGTCCTTCCGTCAGTCCGCAAACACTTGCAACTTCTTCTCTGAAACCGCTGATGGGATTGCGACCAAATTAGGCACAAATGATATTTGTTGTGTTGTGACTAAAGTTTGTTCACGGCATTAAAAATTTGGGGTTTAACGGGGTTTACCGGGGTGAAAGTGGATCCAGGTTTGACCCCCCAAAATAGGAATTTGCTTTTTCCTCTGAAACTACACACACTATTTCGATGAAAATTTACCACAACCTTCATCACCCACGTTGTACCAAAGTTTGTTCCTGGCAATTAAAAAATCGGGGTCGAAGGTGGTCTATGGGGGGGGCTTGTCCCCAAAATAGGTATTTGCTTTTTTCTCAGAAACTACACACACGATTTCGATGAAACTTCACCACAACCTTCATCATCCGTGATGTACCAATGTTTGTTCTCGGCATTGGAAAAATTGCGGTCTGGGGAGGTACACGGGGTGGGAGGGGGGGGGGGAGGTTGCCCCCCAAAATAGGTAATTTTTGTTTGTTTGTTTAAAGTCTTATGATTATGTTCGTATGATTCTACATGCTGCTCTGTCTTTTAGCAACCACTCATATTGGTTTAAAATACCTTTAGTCAGTGCAGTATACTGTTTAGTCTACCAGGTGAGCACCGGGGGTATTGCCCCTATGTTTTAATTAATTCCCCCTCAAATACAACCTTAAACCTTGTTTACCATTCTGTCGATAAATTGCAACCCTTAACTCTATTCTTCCAAATTTTCCGTTTCTTTTTAAAGCCTCTCACTCTTATCCTTCTCTATACCTAATTTGTCATGTTATCATAGACTTATTTCTATCAATATGATCATTTGTGCCAACTGTTCTACCCACTTGTACTGGTTTCATCAGAATTAGATCACGTGATCTAATCTCTCGTTGAAAGCTTATACTATTCATCGAACTTCAATGTGCCATATTAGCATTATCGACCCAAAACAGCCTTTCAGTTTGCCTTCAGATGTTAGCAGTGCATCGCCATCTCAAGTAATCCTTTATCCGTACCCATGATCTTTTCTGCCCTCATTAACTATCCCTACCTGGGCTACCTCTCCATGATCTCCCATTCAAATTGACTTGCCCGTTTGAAATTGCAGATAAAACATTCCCTGCATCTTTCTTTGAATAATGGTTATCCATAGAAAAGACAACGTTTTATCGCACGCACGTACACACGCATACACACAGTCACACACACTTCGTGACTTTTCTAGGGACAACCATTAATTCAAAGAAAGATGAAGGGAAGGTTTCACATGATCATTTCTTGTGATCATCACTACCTTGTTTCCATACTTTTTGAAGTAACATCACTACATCCTTTTGTATTTTCAAAAACTAGTGAGATACCCGTGCTATGCACGGGTGGGAGGCCAGAAGCAAACAGACAATGCAGAAACGGTGAATGCTAAA
Organism: Myxine glutinosa; assembly: GCF_964187855.1. NCBI lineage: Eukaryota > Metazoa > Chordata > Myxini > Myxiniformes > Myxinidae > Myxine > Myxine glutinosa. The sequence goes on along the minus strand of NC_136269.1, from coordinate 45,756,967 downwards.
GCATGAAACCAATAAATTCCGCATTGCTGTAGCACCTTCAGTCGCACGTCAGAAATGGACAGCAAGTTCGTGAAGGACTTCCATGAAAAACGTACCCGTTCACAAACAAACGGGTACGTTCACGTATAGAAACATCGATCGTGGGTCCATGGCGAATCTGCATATGGCGATCCGCGAAGTTCACGTTTACAAAGTAGAAATCATCACGCATGTCGTCATTGACTTGAACTCGATATCTCTTTTTTCATTCCAAACAACATAACTCCAATCACAAATTAATCACAAAATAAACTTTTAACAACATTGTTACTGTTTCCTTCATTGTAAAAACTACCAAGTCAACAGTTAAAGGATTTTGAGCCGATAGGTGTTACGGCCTCGGCAAGATAGATGGAGACAATGATCTGTTGGCTTATACACCGCCCAAATAGCTATGTGGAATTCTCTCATGTAGAAATTAAACCCACGTCGTCTGAACTTTGGCCGAGGTCATTATTTACTTTTAATAATGTTTATATACAACAACACACAACATGCATTTTAAAGGCCATTTTCCCTGCTAGAGCGGGGGTTAGCCTTGCGGTCCCCATGACAATCTTCTCCATTTTGCCCTATTTTCTGCATCTCTCCTTGTTAACCCCCTTGCCCGCATTTCTTCTTCCACCATCTTTAGCCAAGTCTTTCTCGGTCTTCCCCGTCTTCTACTTCCTTCTACATTCATTTCCATCACTCTTCTCAACCAGTCACTTTCATCCTTCCTCAACACATGACCAAACCATCTCAACCTGTTCCTCTTCACAGCATCAATCACAGGCTCTATTCCCATCATCTTTCGCAATTTATCATTTGTCTTCCTCTCTCTCAACGATACTCTGCACATCCGTCGAACCATTCGCATTTCCACCCTTTCCAACCTTCGTTGCTGCTCTACGTTCATTACCCATGTCTCGCTCCCATAAATCATAACACTTCTCACACATGCAGCATACACCTTTCCCTTCAGCTTCAACGACACTCCCCTCATCATCAGCACGCCACTCAATTCCCGAAACTTCTTCCATGCACATCTCACTCGAGCAACCGTTGCCGAGTCTGATCCACCTTCTCCATTCAGCATGTCTCCGAGGTAGCAAAATGTTTTCACACCTTCCAGCTTCACGCCATCTCCAAGATCCAACTCAACATTTCCTCCATCTGCAGCTCCCTCTGTGCACACCTTACATTTGAATGTAGCTGCCACACTGGTTAATGACCCTCTCAGACCACTACATTTTTGATGAACCCACTCAGCGCACATTGTACACTGAATGGAGTTCACTCCGACACCCTTCCTACACACAGCACAGGGCCACTTCCCAGTTCTTTCCACCTCACCACATGCTTTACCACTTGCCATCACCTTCGTCTTTCCGATATTCACCTTCAGACCTTTTGTCTCCATACATTCCTTCCACGTGTTCATCTTTTCCTTCAGTCCATCCATACTTTCCGCAATCAACACCAGATCATCTGCATACAACAACTCCCACGGTAAACCCTCCTTTACGTTCTGAGCCAGCACCTCCATCACAGCTACAAATAGTAGTGGACTTAGTACCGACCCCTGATGCACTCCCACCTTCACCTCAAACTCACCACTGTTCCCGTCCTTCGTCCTTACAGCTGTGCGTGCTCTTTTGTACATTGCCATCACTACTCTGATCAACCATTCCTCCACTCCTAACTTCCTCAATGCCCATGTCAATACTTTGCGTGGAACCCGATCGAATGCTTTCTCCAGATCAACAAACCCAAGAAACAACTTCTTCCTCTTAACGCAAACGAATCAAAAAAAAGTTAATTGGTTTTGGGTCGTCTTTTCTGCATATCTCGTGGGATTGTGAGTTGGAGAGACGACCGTGATGGCGGGGAGTGGGTTGGCATTCTCTCAAGCAGGGATTCAACCCATGTCCTTATAAAAGGTCTTTGTCCAAGGTCACAGAGTCCGATCGGTTCAGCTGTGCAGCGATCGGTGCAGCCTTTTGTGCTGCACCCGGGAAAATAACGTTATGCGGGAGTCCAAACCTGAAAATGCTGGAGGCCAAAGCTGAAATTGGAAAAACAATATAGCCTATTTTACTCCAGGAGATCCCAGGATTACCCACCCAAAATATCGTTGCCATCGGTTCAGCCGTTTTTGCGGTACCTTCGAACGGACGGACAGACAGATGGACGGACAGACAGACGGACGGACATTTGGTGAATTATAGTAAGACTAGCAACGGTACACGCCCTACGGGCGGGGCTTCAGTTGGGGGGCCCAAATGAAAAGGTAAAATATCAAATTGAAGGCTTTTTTTATTTTAAACGATTCATATCAACATCCGTTAAATCATATCACACGCAAATCATCAAAATCTAAACAGTATCTTTAGAATTTCAATAAAAGCCACATCCCTGTTCATATCGGTAAATATTATTCCATCGTGTTTCAAATTGTGATATCAACTGTACGCTTTTCTTTAGGGAATTTTTTTAAAATGATTTTGTACCTCTTCTTCAGCTTAGAACTTCAGGATGGACGACATTGCTGATAAAAGTTCCTTCTGACATAAAGTTTTGACATATCATTCCATTTTTTTTCCTAAAGAAACGCGTACAGTTGATATCACGATTTGAAACACGATGGAATAATATTTACCGATATGACTGTGATGTGGTTTTTTTATTCACATTCTAAAAATACTATTTAGATTTTGATGATTTGCGTGTGATATTTAATGGATGTTTATATAAATCGCGCCTCCAAATTGAAGCCCCGCCCTTAGGGCAGTACCGTTGCTCGTGATATACAGACTTGGCATTTAATATGGAATATATTTTTTTTATTGACTTGGGTTGCCTTTCTGAACTCAGTATATCAATCTGGTGAGTTTCTTTTACGCTTCGGTGATTTCTTTGTTAAAAGAACCATGTCACTGATTGTCTGTCGCAGCAAGAGGTCAATAACAGGATTATATCACAGGTGGTGTGACAAAATGTACGGACAGGTACAATTGATGATTGGCTTCACAATCGGGTAAAAAGGGTTGTTGCGTTATGTATTAGTGGAAAACAACTGCTGCACGTCAACAAAAGTTATTGCCGCTTCCTCTGGAGATGGTCCGTCAACTCGACAATGCTGTTTGTCATGGAGTGGTGGCTTTACGAAATTCCGGCATGAAACAGCGTGCTATTGCTCGGCAGTAAGGCATCACTCAAGGTCAGGTGTCAAAGATCCCGAAACGAAATGCTCAGAGGGGTGTCCCTACTCCAATATCGAGGCCAGGGCGTCCCCGCAGAACCACAAGGAGGGATGATCGCCAGCTGCACCGGTTAGTCTGCAATGGCCGTACCAAGTCAGCTAATCGGCTTAGGGCTGAGAGGCAGCAACTGACAAATGTGCCTGTATCCAGAAGGCTAGTCAACCAACGACTGGTTCAAGCAGGCTATCATGCCAGGCATCCCCTGAGAAAACCACGCCTGACAAGACAACACCGCCAGCGCCAATTGCAGTGGGCCAGAGAGCACCGTCAATGGCAGCCAGGACACTGGAATCACGTGATCTTCAGTGACGAGTCTTGATTTCTGGTCTATCGTCAAGATGGCCATGTCCGAGTGCGCAGACAAGTGCATTAAGCCTACAACGAAGATTGTATAGTGCCAGGAGTCCAAGCTGGAGGTGGTGGGGTGACCGTTTGGGCTGCTTTTCATACCGGGGGCAAAACTGACCTGGTTGTTCTGAATGGAAACCTGAACCAGTTCAAGTACAGGGCCATTCTGCAAGAAACATTGCTTCCATTTGCTTGTGCAGCCTTTCGAGGAAACTTTGTCTTCCAAGATGACAATGCATGGCCTCATCGTGCTCGCATGATCCAACACTTTCTTGCTGACCGTGGTGTAGAGCATATGGAGTGGCCTGCCATGTCCCCGGATATGAATGCGATAGAGAACTTGTGGGCAGAATTAACGCGTCAAATCGACAACTTGGACCAGCAGCCCACCACTGTGCGTGAATTGCAGCAGGCTATTGTCACTGCATGGCAAGCGATTCCTGTCCAAACCTTGGCAAATCTCGTGAACAGCATGCCTCGATGTGTTCGTGCTCTCCTGAATGCTCGTGGGGGTTACACGACGTACTGAACTGTAATTTTACTGTCCGTAATCCCAGTCGTAATTTAACTTTTGTTTTTGTTAAAAAAAAATTTGGCTAATGTGCAAAATAAAGAAATACTTCTGGAAAACGTACAGAAGTTTAACACAGTACTGTCCGTGAATTGAGTTCAATATCAGCTTACATCACTTTCAAGGATCCATTTATTTGCTTCGAAATGTCAAATGTGGTTTTTGTTTCTTTTAAAGGTCACATTAACAAAATCTAGAATAATTTCAACATAATTCCAATGAACTTTTGGTTCTAAGTCAACTTGAAAAGTAAGTTCACCCCCACAAAAAAAATATTCCATATTAAATGCCAAGTCTGTATGATGGCGATACAACAATTGTTTCCGCTTTGCTTTGAAGAACGGGAATGAAGGGGGAGGAGCGTGTTAATATGTCTGGTTGAAGGCTTTGGGTGGTGAGGGAGGTTGAAGCCAGATTTTACTCTTACAGCCACCATATTGGTGCTCACCGTCACTGCGATGCGAAGCGAAACACGCCTCAGAGCTGTCACATTCACATTCGCTATATCGTTTGTACTCCCGATACATGTTTCCTTCATTGTAAAAACTACCAAATCAACAGTTAAAAGGATTTTGAGCCGATAGGTGTTTTGGCCTTGGCAAGATCGATGGAGACAGCGATCTGTTAGCGTATTCACCGCCCAAATTATCTATGTGGAATTCTCTCATGTAGAGATTAACATCGTTTGAACTTTGGCCGAGGTCATTATTTACTTTTAATGATGTTTATATACTAACGATGTTTAATGATGTTTATATTGGTTTTGGGTCGTCCTTTCCGCATATCTCGTGGGATTGTGAGTTGGAGAGACGGCCGTGATGGCGGGGAGGGGGTTGGAATTCTCTCAAGCAGGGATTCAACCCGTGTCCTTATAAAAGGTCTTTGTCCGAGGTCACCGAGTCCGACAGGTGCAGCTGTGCAGCGATCAGTGCAGCCGTTTGTGCGGCACCTGGGAAAACAACATCGTCACAATGAAAACATCGTCACAATGAACGTTATGCGAACGTGAATGTTATGCGGGAGTCCAAACCTGAGAATGCTGGAGACCAAAGCTGAAATTGGAAAAACTAAATACCCTATTTTACTCCATGAGATCCCAGGATTACCCACCCAAAATATCGTTGCGATCGGTTCAGGAGTTTTTGCGGTACCTTCGAACGGACAAACAGACAGACGGACAGACAGACGGACGGACATTTGGTAGTAAGATGATTTTATTACTTTTTTAGAAATATGTATGGATGTTCTACTACTGATTTACTGATGTTGTAGTACAAACTTTATAGACGTGCTCACATTGTACACTACTGTACATACTTTATAGACGATCTAACATTCTAAATCAAATGAAGTCAAATGTGTCGAGCAGCCCCACCCTTCTCAGGCTGATTGACAGTCATCCCCTCGGCACTTCATTGTGCAATTTGTAAACATGCAGTTGCACCTCCATTTTGTGTAAATATGCAGTTGCACCTAATTTTTGGGTAATCCTCTCAAGTTATGAAAAAATGGAGGTGTCATGGACCTTCTCAATATAAAATGCAGTCGATTCACGTTTGATCAAAGTACTGAGCTTATCCCAATGTACAATTACTGTCTGAGGAGAATTCCAAACGGGTTGTTTTTGTTCTGTCAATTTTGTAGTTCAGCGATGCTGTCCAAACGTTAACATTTGCGTGCTGCTGTCACAGATTTGTGACGAGGTGAATTTGTTTTTGAAAAGGTCAACAGAAGAAAATGTAATTTTTTTTGAAGGTTTTGATGTGACATCCTCCACAGACAACTGACTGGTAGGTACTTCCATAGGTTTACCAGTTTGTATCTTGGTACATTTTGTTTTTTGAAGAATTGTGTCATCCCTACAAAGGAAGTCTGCCGACTTTCTGATATATCATCAGTGTTACCCAATGTTACACGTACAATAGTAAACACGAGGAGACATGGCTTCATCCACCTCTTTTAGGCTTGATCATCAACATTAAATAGCACCCATACTATAATTCATGGATCAGTGTTTCTTACTTGCGAAAATCGAAGATTTTACAAGTATATATATTCGTTGGTCTTGTGTGTTATTCTGTCTGTCTGTCTGTCTGACTGTCTGTCTGTCTGTCTGTTTGGATGTCAATCGCATAGAGGTCACAATTTTAAACCGGGCTTTATGAAACTTTACGAAACTTCACCAAATGGTTAGTCATAAGGTCATAAGTTGAGTTATGAGTTCAAGATGATATAACTTATGAGTTGTTCATAAGGAAGAAGCCTATTGATTTTGAGGTCAAACGGTCGACATAGGCCAAAAGTCAACAACTTTGTCAAATTTCTAAAATCCTCCATTTTCATCCGATTGACTTGAAATTTGGAGAGGATTTGCACACCAGGTCACTGAATTCAACCACCAATAATTTTTGAGGTCAACATAGGCCAAAGGGCAACAACTTATTTTAGGGATTTTGCAAGTATCGTGCAACACATGACATCTTTCTTGTTTGTGTGTTTGTTAGTCACACTACCTCCTACAGTTCTGGCCCGATTACATCCATACTTGCTACATATGATCAGCATAACCTCTATTATTGTATAGGTCTGTTTTTTTTTTTATCTTTGCTGGTGGTCTTGGGGCGGAGGGGGAGATCACAAATTTTCTATGTAAATGTGTATCGTGTAGCGCCACCTCGAGGTGGGAGAGGGTATTACAAGTGTCTACTCTACAATCCAATACTCCTGTGCCCCACATTTTCCAGTGCAGAGCTGTTTTGAAATCTAAGCAGTAGGCATGTTTTTACTTCATGCATGTAACCCGGGTTATTTATTATTATTTTTTGCGAGCGATTGAGGGAGCCGTCATTTGCCTATACACTGCCCAAACGGAGTACTTTTTGCCATTGAACTGGATAAGTCAGACGTCTCATGAAGTAGTGGACGGAGATTCATTTAAAGAATAATGTTTTAATGGAGTGTGTATTCCTGGGACCTCCTTGAAACTTTTGTTGTTTCCAAATAAAGCTATAACATGTAAGATACGTACATGATCATAGGAATGTGTACATTTTGAAAATAGTGTGTTGTGCTTTCCGAGATTTTGAGCATATCTTGGATTGGATTGGTTTGAAAGTTTTGTTGCTGCCCCATATTTTATAGGGCAAAGTGTGACACAAGAGTGTACATCAGTAAATTACAGTTCACATTATCAAAGTGTACAAAAGTGTAGACGCCATGTTTGTCGTTCGTCGTCACAGTTTGTGTATTTTTTCCCCCTTTGTTCATGCAGGTATGCGATTCTGACACAGTACTGGACCCCGCAGCCACCGTAGAGATGGTCAAGGTTTTAGAGGAAGACCCAACGGTGGGAGGCGTGGGTGGTGATGTTCAGGTGAGAAAGTGGGCAGCACGGAAGCAACATGCACTGCTTTTGAATGTGTCAAGGACAACTTTTGATCCGGGCTTCTCATTCTGTTGCCTTTAAAAACCGCGAGGTTTGAGGGAGTAGTTCCCTCATCTCTCGCGTTAAATGTTTGTTGTTTTCATCCTTGTGGTTTGCTTCTTCACACGTTCATTTCCCTTGGCTAGATGTTACAGGAACACAAGCCTTAGAATTCGGGTTATCTTCGGATTGTTTCCAAAGCATGCCAACATTATAAAAACAGTTGGTGCAAATTTTTCAAGAAATCGTCCTTGCAGCAGAGATACTGAGAAATATTTTTCGACTCATATGTTCTCGAGCTGGTAGTTGGGACCTGGAGGTACGCACACTCTCCTCGAAGCTGTCTAGCCTGGGTTCGAATCTCGGCATAGGTATATGAGCTCTCATCCTGGTGTCTCACAGGTGGGGCGAGGTATGTGTATGCCGTCACCTCGGATAGACGTGTAACTAGGCGTCCCGTCTGTCGGCCTCAGTTGGTGGACGTTCAAGATCCCGTTGTGTCATTCATGAAGAGTAGGCGAGCTATCGCCGGCATCCTGAACAAAATTCCAAATCTCTGCCCTGCCTTCCCTGTGTGGGAGTGGTGACCTGTCCAGGATTGTAACCCTACCCAATGAAACTGTCTCGACAGCGTGAGAAGCGTCATCCTTATATTGTTTCTTCATTTGCAGCGCAGGTACAAGTGAATCCACCATGTTTTTTTTGGTTTGTTTTTTTGTACACAAGATCGAGGCTCGTGTAAGACCTAACGTTAATGACAAAAAGACAAACGGACACATAAGGCAAAATAAAGGGAGCATGAGACAAGATGGGGAGAGGGGAGGAAGCACACAAGTACAACATTTGAGAGCAGGGACATCGGGAGATCTGTGGGAGGGAGAGCGCTTGGGGGAAGAGGCGTGGGAAAGGGGGGCGGGAGTGGGAGAGGTAAAAAAACAAACAAAAAAAACAAACACATGGACACTGCTCGGACTTCCAGGAAAGAAGTTGGTATTTCAGAAAAAGTGGATCTGGGGTGAAATTAGCGGGGGTAGAAAAGATCAAGGTTTTGGATGGGGGAAGATAAGAGATGGTGGTGAACAGCCGTTTTAAAGACCTGGAGGGTGGAGTGGGATTGAAGAGAGGGAGGGAGTTTGTTCCAGAGGCGGGAGAAAAGAGGAATGAAGGAGTGAAGGTGAGCAGAGAGTCTTGATTTCGGCAGTTTAACCATAAGAGGGTTGCTGGCAGATCTTGTGCGACCTGTAGGAATATTGGGGGGACAGAGCCCAGAGAGAGCTGGGGGGGGGGGTGCAAGGCCGGAGAGGAGTCGGTAGAAGACAGAAAGACCACCAACCTGCCTGCGGTGAGTGAGTGAAAGGCCCTCGGAGATAGCTTCATCACAGGAGATTCCGATGATTCTGAAAGCTTCGATTTGTACAGCGTGAAGCCGAGCCTTGTTTAAGATCAACACAAGCGCATAAGAAAAACTACTTTCTCGGATTTTTCTTCCTTTCCGCTTTCAGCAACAAAATATTTCGGATTTTTTAATACAAGATCGAGGCTCATGGAATAAATAGTGAGGTGACGGTCAAATGGCAACAACCAATATTTAGATACAATATGCAAGGGGATGAATGAACAGGAACAGAGAAGAGAGAGAGAGGAGAAGACGAATCGCAGTAACCTGTGTGTAAGGGCTTTGGGTTACTAATACTGCAGTAATGGGGTCTTCTGAGGGTTTATTTACCCCCTTAAGAGTGAGAGGATTTCTCACCCCCAGTTAGAGGGTAAAACAAGGGTTTGTTTGACTAATACTCCTGTAAAAACCCCGACAGTTGAAACATTCTTTGTTGTTATAATCTATTATATAATACCGAGTCAGGTTTTTTTGAGTAAATCATTTAGATGCTTACAATTGACTTCATATCCCGAAATTGGACAATACATCGCCCAGGTTATGGACCTTGACAAGTTTAGATCCATTTGTTGGTTCTCCGCTTTTATGCCTCCGCCCCCCAAGGTGGCCGGAGGCATTATCTTTTCCGGTTGTCCGTCTGTCCGTCCGTACGGGCTAAACCTCGTTTTTCTCAACAACCACGTATCCAATTGAGAGGAAACTTTCAGCGTTGGACCGACACCCATGCAGAATGTTTTTATGATAATTGTGACATCATAGGTCACGTGGCATGGCAGCCATCTTGGATTAAACGCAAATAATTAAAATCATATTTTTCGGTAACCGCTGAATGGAAAAATTTGAAACTTGCCACATTGTCAAGTACTACCGATGGGGAACAAAAGCATGATAATGATGACATCATAGGTGAAGTGATATACCAGCCAAACATGTTTTAATCGAATTCCTTATCCTAAAATTCTGAAATTGCATGCACATGATCTATGACCCATTTGTATTGAAATATTAAATTTATGACATCATAGGGCACATGGTTTGGCAGCCATATAGGATTTAACCTAAAACCTCAACAAAACATCTTCTCCAAAAGCACCAAATTTATTGACTCGAAACTTTACGTGTGTCATTGACTAGGCACGTTGATTAAAAGATGATCACGAAAACCTCATTGGTCACATGGTGTGGCAGCCATATTGGATTTAACCTAAAACCTCAACAAAACATCTTCTCCAAAAGCACCAAATTTATTGACTCGAAACTTTACGTGTGTCATTGACTAGGCATGGCGATTAAAAGTTGATTACAAAAACATCATTGGGCGCATGGTGTGGCAGCCATATTGGATAGAAAAAGGAACCCTATCCGATCAACACGAAACTTCACAAACGTGATCCCCTACCAATACATATGCTGAGTGTACATTTTTGATGTCATATGTCACGTGGTGTGGAAGCCATATTAGCTTGAAAGCCGATATTCAAAAAACTCCCTTCTCTGAAACCACTTCAGCGATCGATGTGAAACTTGTCATGGCTGGTGAAAATGTGATACTTTAAAACAGCTAAAGGGATTTAAATCAAACTTGTTTATTTTTAGGACAGTGAAAGAGGGCATCTACCCATTGTCACAGGCAGGGACCATGTGGAGGCATAGGCTATTGGCGACAGTCGCATTGCTCTAGTTTCTTCATGTTTTAGCCAATTTTAAAAGTACGTACGTTACTGTATGTCTGCCGTTCCTTTCCACATCTGACAGACGTCTCTCCCATGCTTGCATGATTTCACATGAGAACATAAAATGTATTTATAATATTATAATTTCACTTAGCTCATACATGAGCCTCGATTCTGTATACAAAAAAAAAAAATTTAAGTCCTTTTTAGTGAGAAATCGTTTTCATTTCACATATTTATTGTTGTGCGCAGGCCATGGAACTCTGTAGCCATCTAACCCTGGTGATAATCTATACACCGCCTCAAATCCAAATTCGCAATAAAACCTCTGACCGTTGTTACCCTGTAAACCTGTAAAACCTCATCCCCTCTTTCACCACAACCTTACTTTTAGACACTTCTGAGTGAGTATTTTTTATAGATTGTACTTTTTGTGACATGTTTTGTACACTCACTTTTCCCCTTTAACCCGCATGTTTTTAAACGTTGATTTTGATGCCTTGTATCTTTGCACAAGCAAGATAAAGTAAAGGTGTCATCCAATGTTTTACATTTCAAAAATACGCACTTGTAGAATATTTACTCCAATAATCTCTGCAGTTTTGCTTTAGCAGAAATACTGAACATCTGCTCGGATATTCAAAGCAGCATGTGTGGAATCTCCAATGGCCCGACATTTTGTCATCCAGAAGTTTCGCCGATAACATGTCAAAGCCTTGGCATGTTTAACATGAACAGAATTTATTTCCCATCAGCTGTTTTCATGAGAAATTGAGCTAAGGCTGGAAGTTATAGATTCATGAGTTCTGCCAGCTGCTCTAATGGAAAAACATGTTATCCATATGGAAAGGCCTCAGCAGTAAATAAATATGGGAATTGTGAGTTAAAGAACTATTTTATTATGGTGAGATTCACGCCAATAGTTAGGGTTTCAAGAATTGTGTCAATAAGGCGGTGTAATGAACATGTACTAATTCTGGGGATCAGATGGACGAGCAAAACCGGATTGGCTTCCGGTTTGGGGGTTTTCTGCACTTGTGGTGAAATCTGAGCTCCTCGTTTTCAACCTCATAACGCTAGGTGTTTCTGTTGTAACCCGTGCAATATTTCATGTTAATTCGTTCCTTGTTACCTCCATCGTTGAAGGTGGGTGGAGGTTATGTTTCCCATCCTTTCCTGTCTTATCCAACTGCTCCTTAACTGTGTCTTTTCACCTGAGAAGGTGGAGAAGGTTCTTTCAACCCTCGACACTGACTCTGCTTCTGGACCGGACGGCATCAGCTCAGGTGTCCTAAAATTCTGCTCTGCGGCTCTTGCACATCCTCTCTCTGCCCTTTTCACCTTGTCATTTGCCTGAGGTCATCTTCCATGTGCTTGGAAATCCGCCAACATCACAGCGTTACAGGAAATGTGCAAAAACTGATCCCCTTAACCACAGACCTATCAGCTTGCTTCCAGTCATCAGCAAGGTCATGGAATCCATTATCACAGTTGACATGAAATCCTTCCTTTTCTCCAACAACCTTATCTCAGATCACCAGTTTGGATTCACATCAGGTCACTCCACCTTGGACATGCTGTTTATACTCACCCAACAATGGATGAGGTCCTATATGTCAGAAATGAGATCACGCCCTTACTCTCCAAACTGTCTGCCTATGGTATCCAAGGCCAACTACCCACATGGCGTACTGACTTCCTCTACTCTCGTAGCAAATGCGTGGCACTCACCGGAATCATTTCATCTCCTCTCCCTGTCAAGGCTGGAGTGCCCCAAGGCAGGCTCGGTCCTATTCCTGGACATCCCTCATCATTCAGACAGACAGGATGCAGCCTCTTCCCTCTCTTCAGACCTTGAAAACAATTCACAAGCTGATCAAACATTTGGAATATGTCATTCAATCCTGACAAATCGCACTCTCACTACCTCTCTCCTAAAAGGCTGTCTGGCAAATCCTCCTATCTCCTTTTTTTTAACAATCCTCTTGAGGAAGTTCAGTTATCCAAACTCCTGGGTCTTGCTATTAGCCATGATCTTTCTTGGGCAAACCACATTTCAAAGTTGACTTCCAAAGCCAGCCGCCAACTGGGCATCCTCCGTCATACGGTCGGTCCTTCCTTGGCACACCTGAACTCATATCCACCTACAAGTACAAGGCTTTCATCCACAGCTTGATGGAGTACTGCTCTCCTCTCTGGACTGGCTCCGTTGACTCACATCTTGCTCAGCTCGATGCCATGGAAACCAAGGCCTTCAAGATTGTTGTAATCTCCCACGGTGAAGCTCCCTCGTACAAGCTCTTCCACGAGCCTCGACTCTGTATTATTAGGCTGTTTGACAGCTGAGAGTTGGTCTATTTCAGACTGAGACCATTCTAATTTACCAAGGCACATAGCATCTGGCTTAGCACCTAGAACTTCTGGTGTGAAATTCTCAAAGCTTTGAACTCCATAAGTGTCTGAAAGCAGCAAGTGATGAAGTCAAAGGGGTTCCAGCCCACAGCAGAGAGGGGGTTTTAATTACGGTGCTAATCATGCAGAAGCCTTGTAAGCCATGACATAAGGTGGTGTTAATTAAGGAAAGACTTTACATAGGCGAGCTGAAAACTTGAAACTTTCAATGTCCTAAATGTCCCTCCTCAATGTCCCTTTCTTTTTTTTCTTTCTTTCTTTCTTTCGCTCTCTCTCTCTCTCTCTGTCTCTCTGTCTCTGTCTCTTCCTCTCTCTCTCTCTCTCTCTCTCTCTCTCTCTCTCTCTCACTGTCTCTCTGTCTCTGTCTCTTCCTCTCTCTCTCTCTCTCTCTCTCTCTCTCTCTGTCTCTGTCTCTCTCTCTGTCTCTGTCTCTTCCTCTCTCTCTCTCTCTCTCTCTGTCTCTGTCTCTCTCTCTGTCTCTGTCTCTTCCTCTTCCTCTTCCTCTCTCTCTCTCTCTCTGTCTCTTCCTCTCTCTCTCTCTCTCTCTCTGTCTCTGTCTCTCTCTCTGTCTCTGTCTCTTCCTCTTCCTCTTCCTCTCTCTCTCTCTCTCTCTCTGTCTCTTCCTCTTCCTCTTCCTCTCTCTCTCTCTCTCTCTGTCTCTCTGTCTCTGTCTCTTCCTCTCTCTGTCTCTCTCTCTCTCTCTCTCTCTCTCTCTCTCTCTCTCTCTCTGTCTCTGTCTCTGTCTCTCTCTCTCTCTCTCTCTGTCTCTGTCTCTTCCTCTCTCTCTCTCTCTCTCTCTCTCTCTCTCTCTCTCTCTCTCTCTCTCTCTCTCTCTCTCTCTCTCTCTCTACTTGGTGTGTCAACCTAAGCAGGACATTATATCATTATTAAACAACCAGACTCAATGGTATAATGGTTAGAGTATCCGCTCAGAGTCTGGGAGGTCTGCGGTTCGAACCTTGGCCGAGTTCATAACCAAATAATTTATTGCACAGGCTTGATGGGCCTAAAGGCCTCCTCCTGCATCGTAGTTCCTTGTAAGAAGAACTCGTATTATAACTCTCAATTAGAGAAAAGGTAGAAAGTTGCGTGACGTTTGACAACTGAAAGTTAGGTTTCCACTTATATAATTTTTGTCAATGGATGGCAGGAGAGTCCAGAGGTATGCGCACCTGCCTCTGACCTGTCTAGCCTGTGTTCGAATCTTGACCCTGACCGATAGTAGATATTTTGAGTCAGTGCTCCCCTCACCAGGCTGAATCAACCCACCTGGTGCTATTTCAACGGCACAACGGGGGCTCAAACTGAAGACCCTAAGATCTTACGCCAGCCACCTTAACCGCTAAGCCAACACCAGGCGTTCACAACATATTTACTGCTGTCGTTTTATTGAAGAATTCTTCTTCTTCTTGATTCTTTGAAGATTATTGAATTATTCTTCTTGTTGAAGAAGAATAAAACTGGTACCTGTTGGAAAGCTAATAATCGATTTATTTGATTAGAAACCTATCAATCAATTTCCTTGTTCTGGGATCGAGGAAGAAGAAGTGGGAATGGGAGCTTAATGCAGCAGTTCCAACAGTAACGTTTATTATTGTACGGCAGCAGGAACCCTTCAGAAGGACACGGAAGGAACACACAAAGTTATCAATAGCAATACTTCTCGAAGCAATATAAAAATATACAAAGAAATCCTAACTTTAAAAGGGTACCGTAAAATGGGGTGAATAGGGACACAAACTTAAAAAAAGTTCGGAAACTTTTTTCGCTGAAAATTGATAACCATACTGATTTGTTGATATTTGGGTTGAAAGTGTTCTCTTGTTTTTAAAAAAAGCAACTTATAGTCCCTATTAACCCCATATATGGGTTAAATAGGAATAAATAGGATTTTTATGGCTGTCCCTATTCACCCCGTTTTACGGATGAATAGGGACAGTCACTAATACAAAAAAATAATAATCAAGAAATAGGGACAGTTTGGAGAAACTTTTTATCCCATATTTTTTTTCATTGGCACCGTGGTTTACATTATGGGTGCATATTATGTGCATCCATCTGAGCTAGCAATTTAGCAATAAGTTGGAAACTCAGGATTGTTTCTTGATTGTTATTTTTTTGTATTAGAGACTGTCCCTATTCACCCGTAAAACGGGGTGAATAGGGACGGCCATAAAAATCCTATTTATTCCTATTTAACCCATATATGGGGTTAATAGGGACTATAAGTTGCTTTTTAAAAAAACAAGAGAACACTTTCAACCCAAATATCAACAAATCAGTATGCTTATCAATTTTCAGCGAAAAAAGTTTCTAAACTTTTTTTCAGTTTGTGTCCCTATTCACCCCCATTTTACCGTAGGCGCAATTTTTCTTTAATAAAATACCCGAATCTCACAAGAAACTACTTTGTTGCACCGCTGAACTTCTTCACCGTGTCACGTTCCCAAAGGGAATGTGTATTTATTTACTCGTTCTTCAAAAGCAGGATGTCATTGTTTGTTGGTCCTTCAGTGAAATTCACTCCTTGTGGTTATTCATATAATAGGCCCAATCTGTGGGAGGTGTGATTGCTATACCTGGATACGGTACACGCATGTTGGACCACATAGCCTTCCCCTTGATCCGGTGTGGTGCGGGTGCTGGATTTGAGTGGTTTTCTGGTGATCTTAGCAGTGAATTTATCACCAATGGCAGTTGATAATTTGCAATTATCAGTTTCTCAAAGTCAGCCTACGACACAAGATTTCCATATTTTAGTGAAAATCTGTTGTGAAAAACTGGGCTTATAGCTTGGTCGGGATTCAAACCCTAGCTAGACAGCTTAGAGGTGAGTGTGGTGACAATAAGGTGAAAAAAACCGTACAATTAAAGCAAAACACACACACACACACACACACACACACACAAAAAGATCTGTTCATCATAATGCAGATTGTACAAGTCCAAACTTGTACAAGTCCAAGTACAAACAAGTGTAATATCATTTATTAATTTTATCAAAAACTTTAGCAAATAGAACGACCCCAGGTTGAACTTCTCGAGTACAGGTACAGGCTCATGGAAGAGGTGAATGAGAGAGGACTTGATTATAGTATTTGAATCTATCTATAATTCCAGTAATCTCTGTGTGTATGTTTGTTTGTCTGTGACCACTGTTTCTCGACAACCACGGGTCCGATATACTTTAAACTTGCCAGGTATATTGCTGGGGACCCGAGGATGTGCCTTTTCAAGGTTTCATATTAATCGGAGAAGTAGTTACCGAGCTATGTCCAAAAAACGATTCAACCAATCAGAGAGCAGCGAGCTATCACGTGTGCCGAACGTGCCGAACAGACTCTGCCTCGGACGGCACATTTGAGAGCGTATTCATTTATTTCACGTTGGCAAACTATGTTGGCGTTAAACTATGTTTTAAAACTAATTAAAACTAATTTGCGATTCTTTCGCTTTCCTGCGCGTTTGTGCACGCTATGGCGATTTCTTTACCAAACTCCGCAAGCCGTTCGCTTTGGACCAAACCATTTCATGTAAATAGAGGGGGGGGGATTGTCACCGTACTCGCAAGCCGTTCGCTTTGGACCAAACCATTTCATGTAAATAGAGGGGGGGGATTGTCACCGTACTCGCAAGCCGTTCGCTTTGGACCAAACCATTTCATGTAAATAGAGGGGGGGGGGGATATAATTTTAGATATATATATAGTACGGGCATGCCCTAGTAATGAGAATGGGAAGAAGTCAAGCAGATCAGAAGAGTGACAAGATCAAATACCTCGTGATTTGTCTATCCCTCGACCTCAGAGGATATACACAAATTACATGGACAAAGTCCTTTTCGATGTCAAAAAGTCCAGTGATAAATGTTGACAAAAGTATGAAGGTGCTAACATCGCTGCACACGAGCTTATGCAGAGTTTATGTATGCCCGGGTTTTTGTTGGCCATAGCACATTTATCTGCTTCTTAAAACAAAAGCGTACAAGTTGATATAAAAACTGACACAAGGTGAAGGTTCAACTTGTCTGAACAAACTTGCTGAATGCTTTTTGTTTTAAGTTGCAACATCTCATCCAGACCGATTTCTCTAATGAATTGCGCATTGTAATCTTAGTTACCATTTCATACTTGTGTGTACGAGAAGGAGACCGGCCGGACTTTATATATTAGAAAGGAGGCGATTACGACGTGATCTAAAAGAGATAGTTAAGATAATGAGTGTGTCGACGAAATAATTGCAGAAGAGATTTTCAGCAGAGTGGACGGTGACAGGACAAGAGGTCACAGGTTAAGAGTAAAGAGGAAGACACTTCATAAGATAAAGGTCTATCACTCAGAGTACTTGATTCATGGATTCAGAAGGGCCTCTAGCAGTTAAAGAATGCAAAGTCAAAAGCTCTAGTAGTGCATCATTAGCCACTATATACAGTCACGTGAAAAAGTAAGTACACCCCCCATGTAAAGTTTTGACTTTTTCAACATATTTCAACATACAGCTATTTGATCTTCATTTCAACAATATTGATAGATAAAGGTGATATAATAAAACAAATATCATGAAACTTTTACATTTTGTAGTCCATTGTATAATTTAAATAAACATAAATGCAAATGTCGCATGTGGAAAAAGTAAGTACACCCCGACATTTAACACTACTTCAAATACCTAAAATTAGAATCAGGTGCACCAGCTCAGGTGCACCAGCTCAGGTGCAAATGATTAGAACATCGTTAGAGAGGATCTTGGAGGAACCTGTCTTATTTAAACCTCAGACATTTCGTTTGGTTTGCTCTTTGTTGTTGAAGTGTGCAGCGTCACCATGACTAGATCAAAAGAGCTCTCTGAGGCCTTCAGAAAGAAGGTTATGGATGCGTACGAGTCTGGGAAGGGATTTAAAAAGATCTACAAACAATTTGAAATCAATCATTCGACTGTCCGGAAGATCATCTACAAGTGGAGAAGATTCCAAACAACTGCCAACTTGTTCAGGCCAGGCCGCCCCAGCAAGTTCAGCTTGAGAGCAGACCACAAGATGCTGAAATAAGTCTCTAAGAACCCCAGAATGTCATCACGGGACCTACAGGTAGCTCTTGCCACTGTTGATGTCAAAGTGCATGAGTCTACCATTAGAAAGAGGCTGCACAAATTTGATCTACATGGGAGGTGTGCCAGGAGGAAACCTTTGCTGCCCAGAAAGAACATCAGGGCAAGACTAAAGTTTGCCAATGAACACCTCGGCAAAGACCAGCACTTCTGGAACAATGTGCTCTGGACAGATGAGTCAATGGTAGAGCTATTTGGCCAGAGTACCAGAAGACATGTTTGGCGAAAACCAAAGACAGCATTTGACCACAAGAATCTGATACCAACTGTAAAGCATGGTGGTGGAAATATTATGGTTTGGGGCAGCCTTGCTGCATCAGGGCCTGGGCAGCTCACCATCACAGAATCCACGATGAATTCTTCATTGTACCAGAGGGTCCTTGAGGATAATGTGAGGCCATCTGTCGGAAAGTTGAAGGTCAACCGAAGGTGGACCTTGCAACATGACAATGACCCTAAACATACCAGTAAATCCACCAAGGAATGGCTGAAAAGAAAGAAATGGAGGGTTCTGGAATGGCCAAGTCAAAGCCCGGATCTAAATCCCATTGAGATGTTGTGGGGGGATTTGAAACGAGCTGTGCATGCAAGAAACCCCTCAAACATTGCATAGCTGAAAGAATTCTGCATAGAGGAGTGGGGAAAAATTTCTCCCAGTCGATGTCAGAGACTGGTAGACAGTTATAAGAAACGCCTACTTGAGGTTGTTTCTGCCAAAAGGGGCAATACCACCTATTGGAGCCAAGGGTGTACTTACTTTTTCCACATGCGAAATTTTCATTTATGTTTATTTAAATTATACAATGGACTACAAAATGTAAATGTTTCATGACATTTGGTATATTATATCAACTTTATCTGTCAATATTGTTGAAATGAAGATCAAATAGCTGTATGTTGAAATATGTTGAAAAAGTCAAAACTTTACATGGGGTGTACTTACTTTTTCACATGACTGTAAGCCGAAAGGTTTCAAAGTCACTAAGTGGACGAAACAGTGATATGTTGCCCTGACGAGCCCCAACAAGGGCGAGACCAGGTCGGTAGCTTCGCTTTTCATCTGCTTGATGACAATGTTTGACTTTGCATTCTTGAACTGGTTTTGGCCCCTCTCGGTTTGCAGTCATGATGTCGTTGTGATGACATCATCACGGTGTTCATACAAGTTCGGAGCACTTAAATGATTCCATATATGTACACACACACACACACACACACACACACACACACACACACACACACACATATATATATATATATATATATATATATATATATAATTATATATACTGGGGTATGCTTACACATAGTAAGCAATAACGGACCGTGCTTCATACATAGTTACATAATAAATAGAAGTTCTATGATTATAGGCAAGCATCAACCACCTCAAGCTAGCTATCAATTAAGGTTGGTTTTTTTATTGATGTATTTACTTGTTTTTACATAAATTTTCATTAAGGTTTTTATTTCACAGTTTACATCATACTAAAATATGCAATTTGGCGTCTGTCTGTCTGTTTCTGTCTGATGATTTTGTTGACCGCGATACATTACGTCTTTACTTATACAACCTCAACCAAACTTGACAGGTGACTGAAGGTTACATAATGAAGGTTGTAGCGCATTCATTTCCCCCCCCCCCCCCCCCCCAAGGGGGTTTTCTCCCCCAAGCGTTTTTTCCCCGCCATTGCCGACAATGGGGTTGCGTGTTGAGGTGTATATCCATGTTAAATTAGCTTTATAGTGGCGTTTTTCCAAGGCCACTTCTCATAACAAAACTAACAATAATAGCATAATAGCCGGCAAAGCCGGTGTTGTGAATGAACGCGTACGTATTATGTTGAAAAGCCAGATTTTGCTGGATCCCTTGAGAATTTCGAACCTTTGACGCACCAAATCACTCATTGGGGGCCGCAATCTTGCAGATGCGGAAGCATGCATAACAAATTGAAAAACGTTCAATAGGAGTTTGTTTCACCCGTCTTTTTTTGATTCACAATCTTATGCACCTCTAATTTGTAATTAAAATACTTTAAGACCAACCTCGGCCCGCACGGGCCTGGTTATCTTCAACGAAAATCGTCACCAATTACCGGAACCAATGAGATTCGAGCATTTGAAAATATATTTCAAAAAAGCTTTTTACCACATTTCGGACGCTGAAAACGGCGTCAAATATTCTAGAATTGACGAAGAATTACTTTTTAGAAATCTCGTGGCCGTAGGGAATAATTTTTCACGGCCGGAAATATCCGAAGTTGAGACGGAATTCACCGAATTAATCAAGAAGGAAATTTTATAAATTTTAATCTCATCCAGAATGCAAATGGTGTCATTTTGAACTAGGTACGGTACCTACTACACCTACCTACTACCAACTACCTAACCTACTGATGCCATAGTGATGGGTAAAATAGTGGCAAGAGGCTTTGGCTTCGCCAGCTCATTGCGGCTTTGCAGTCGGGTACTATTATTAATGTTATTACAAAACAATATTAATACTAACTAGCCGAAACCCGTGGAACATCCACGGAAGGGAGAATGTGAGCAGCTGTCAATAGAAAAGGATGTCTGACTTATCAATTTGACATTATTGCACAGGAAATGACAAACAAAGAAACAGTTCATTTCCATCGGGTAATATTACGATGAGAGATCAGCCGATACCTTTATTATGTCCATCAACATCCATGGCACTTAGAAAAAAAAAACGTGGCATCAGCCAGCCGCAGCCAACTATCACATACCGTCTCGAAGTCAATGCCATTCTTTTATCTCTTCATATACAACTCACTGATTTCTACCTTATCGTGAACAGGGTAAAGCCTACTTTGATAATCATGAACGGTGGCAGATGCAGGAGTTGGTGAAACGAAAGGGGGGGGGGGGGCTGATCATGACCTACCCTACGCCACATGGCCTACGCCATTTGTTGAGATCATGGCCACAACGGAAACACAACAACTGGATAGGTAGGGCCTAGGCCTACGCCTACTTTTCGTCACTCGGCAATGTACACTTTGTTTTAAGCTTTCAGAAGCTGAAGCCTTGGTATTTATTGCTCTATATGATACTGATGGGCTGCTGATCGGTTTCACTTCGTTGTAATTACAGTATATGTAAGAAATTATGGTAAACCCACCTGATGAGGTTAGCGTACACCGCGATCGACGACACCGGCACAAATGCATGCTCTGGATTGTCCACTCAGTGGACGGCTTGCTTTCGCCGTCGCCTGTCCAATCAGCGGACGGCTTGCTTCGCCTTCACCCAGCAGACGCCAATAAGATGGCGTCGTATCGGCGGTTAATCGGATGCTTTTGGGCCCCAACGTCGGCTAATTCAGATTTTTCGAGTATGGCTGTACGTGATAAACAAAGAGCGCGGTTCGTAGATCGTAAATCCATTAGTGCCGTGGGCATCGGGTCACTGGGTGCGGCGTAAAAGGGATAACAAAGTCGAGTCCTTACGCTATTATTATATAGATAATATCCCACCTCCTCAAGGGGTTTTTCCTCCTTTAACAAACGTAGAGTCAACGTTTATAAATAGCTTATCATGGCGTTTTCGTGGGAGCAACGGCCTCGACCGGAAGTAAAAATATTATCAACGACAAACACGTATGATTAGCTTTTTAAATAGTCACTAATGCTGTTTATAACACTAAACAAAGAAATTTGGAGGATTCCTGACATCCGTGAGGTAAGTTTTACTTACACAACTGAGTGAAGATCTACTGTGCTTTATATACCATACCCTACAAGGGTTAGGTTAATAACATGACCCTTCCTGGCGCTAACGTGGCGTTTTTCGTGGCGGCGTTTTGAAACTCGCTCCTGTTGTTTAACACGAAACTGAAAGGGAGGAAGCCCGGGTTGTGCTTATTTGGCAAGCTGCTAGCTAGCGCTTGCCAAGCCAGCCATTCCTTAACGGTTTTGAATGGAGTGCTTGCTCAAATTCTTAAACGAAATGGCGATCTCTCCACAAGAAACTTGGTAAATGAACACACACCAAATGTTCTTGAGACCCGACCATAGATCGACTGTAATCTATATACCCCAAAGAGGAATGACCCTTCCTGCCATTCCAGTAGTGTGCGGGTGTACTAGTCTATATAAATTACAATTTTCAAATGCTCGATATCGATTGAGTTTGTTGTTTATGGACACGTTTATGGTTATTTTAAGTAAATTTTCATTTACGGATGTTTTCCAACGGTTTTGTGATTTTTCCAGGTGTATCAGCTTCAATGCCAGTCGGCACGCAAAATTTCAGCTTTCTATGTCACCCGGGAAGGTACCGAACATTAATATTAGTTAGTGAGTGAGTCTGTGGTTAGAATGAGCTTAATATACAGGGTGGCCCAGAAGTAATAGGGCAGTTGCCGGAAGTTGCCCAGAAGTAGTAGGGCAGTCAGAGAATCCACATTTAAGCAGAAAATTTTATTAGCAGAACATAATATATGTATGCAATGTATCTGCAGAACATATTTATTTAGACATAAATAGATATTTAGACACACAACAAAACAGAGGCTGTTACAAAAATTGTTCAAAGTGCTGCCCATTCTCATTAATGCATTTATCAACTCTTTTCACCACAGAGTAGCATAACCTTCCAACATAAATCCACAGTCATTTGTGCGCAAGTATCAACAATTTTCTGTTTAAGTTGCTCAATTGTCCGGGATTTCTGAGTATAAACCGCATTCTTTAGAGTACCCCAGAGGAAAGAATCCAGTGGAATAAGATCTGGTGATCGGGCAGGTACTCAACTTGTCCATGGCGACCAATCCACCACTGAGGGAAATGTTCATCCAACCAATTGCGCGCAACGATACTGTAATGGGCTGGTGCACCATCATGCTTGAACCACATTTCGTCAATATTCGGCCAGTTAGCAACAGCTGTAAGAAATTCGTTGTTCAGCATAGCCACATAACTCTCACCTGTCATAGTTTGGTCAAAAAAGAACGGGCCCACGAGACCAGCAGCACAAATCCCAACCCAAACTTTGACACCTGTGGTGTTGACATCCTTTTCAATTTCAACGTGCGGATTTTCACTTGCCCAATAAACAGTGTTGTGCCGATTGACGTGGCCATTCAACTTAAAAGTTGATTCATCACTCCAAAATATTTTTTCAGGAAAGGTGTCATCCTCTACACATTTTTATCTAAAGATTTTGCAAAACCCCACTCGCCGATCTGGATTGTCTTCAGTCATAGTATGGAGCAAAAGAGGATGATCTGGTTTCAAGTTGAGCTCATGAAGCATCCTCTGAATGGATGTTCTTGAAATGCCAATTTCTTGTTTAGCTCGCCTGGTAGACTTTTTGGACTTTTTTGGACGGCTAAAATCAGCTTCAACATCCTGTTTGTTTTCTCCGGTGCAGATTGACCTTTGTCTTCCAGGTCTTACCAAGTATTTAACTGAACCAGTGGTTTCAAAGCGCTTGATAAGGTTGGCCACTGTGTATTGTTTTATTAACCGGTGAAAGTGCTCTTCAAAAATGCGGCACGTCTCACTCTTATTCTCCGTTTTGTAAAATGTCTTCACAATAAAGACACGCTGTTCGCCTGTGTAACGTTGTTAATTACGGTCCTCCATGGTTCAAATCTTCCACTTTTGGGGATTCTGAAATAAAATTATTATCAATTAATAACATCAAACAAAAATCAATTAATAAGCAAAATAATAAAAATAAATTTTAAAATAATAATGAAATTGTGGTGGCTATTGTTCCGGCAACTGCCCTATTACTTCTGGGCTACCCTGTATATATTGTCGTGCGACCGCCGAAATTAATATTTGGCGGTCGCGGATGCCGATCACGAAGGCTTTAACTTCCGAGGCGAAAACTCAATGGCGGATTCAAAAACCAAAAGCACCCCAAGCGTGCGGAATGGAGGGGAGCGGCGAGACCCCTGCAGCCTTAACTGTTAAAACAACCACCCGGAAAACTGCGTTCAGGAATATGTACAGAAAATAATATAAGGGTTTATTGGGAAAAGCAAGGACAGGAAAAGCACGCGCCGGTAATGTAATGCCTAATTTGGGATCCCACACACACAGATATCGAATACAAGACGAGGGGATTTGAATTAAAGAAAAGAACATGTCATGTAAAATGTATACGCGGAGCTCGGCTTATCTGTCTTGTCGTTGGCTGTGGCCACCGTCCAACACCGCTCCGTTCGGCCTGCGGCGCGCCTCGCTCCAAGTCCCACGTGGCCCTCTCCGAGCACCACAGCAACGCGAAGGCCCGAGCCAACGTCCACTCCGTTCGCACATGAGGCCCCAAAGCAGGACAGCAAGCTCCACTCGGGCTCTGAACTCGTCTCAGGATCTCCGATCTGAACTGCCTGAACTCTGGTTATGGCGCTCGTCATTCAACTCCGCGTAGGATCTCCGATCTCAACTGCAACTCGTGCGCACCTCGTCTCTCAACTGCTCTCGACTGGGTGCCAGGAATGTAACTCTGCGCATCTCCACACGCCGAATCTCAACTGCCCGAAATGGCGTCCGGCCCTCGCTAATATCCCCGGCCGGTGACGTCAGCATTGGCGCACCCCAACCAATCAGAGCCTCCCCCGACTCGCCGGCTCACCCAGAGGCACGCCCACTGCGTCACTCTCACTCCAGTCCTTTGTTCCTTGTGTTGTAGCACGTGCTATGCGAGGCGGATAGGCCTCTCGGAGGTGTAAATGGCGGCGGCCATTATCGGCGGTGTCCTGGCCTGATTTCTTCCTCGGTCATGTCAGGGGTGAGGGCGTCATTTAGTGTTGTACTAAAGGATCCTAACTAAGTGTCTATGTGGTGTGCAGTGCCAAAATGGACAGAGGTTTGGCTAACCAGGTGAGACATACAAGGGCTCGACTCATTAATCCCTACACTACTTAACACACGAATCTCCTGGTAGATTCACAAGTATACATCTTAACCCGACAAACGCCTACACATGAACTTATTACAAGGTAGTTTTCCTTACCGCGACACACGAGGCATGTTACCTATTCAGCTCTATTCTGCTCTACATATCACTACCCAAATTCATAACAATATATATATATATATATATATATATATATATATATATATATATATATATATATATATATATATATATGTTAAGGTTACCATATGTCCAGTCCGGGTTTCACTGTACTTTTGCTTTTGCATTTTCACAGAGGTACATTTTTGTACATTTTCTTATGGTGATAAAATAAGATGTAATGCTAAGCGAAGTTAATATTCAATGATTCCATATATGTACACACACATTACATAAAGTTATGCAATGTTTGGACGAGCTATTTCCGGCACTCTGAACAAATTACAAATTCCTGCCCAACCTACTGCTGATAAACCAACCAGTATATATATCTCTTGCTCAGGAAGCTGCTCAGGAAGCTAGTATTACTCTTGCTCAGGAAGTTGCTTTGGCGGCACTGACGCCCTGCTGTAACAAGTATGGTACATCAGATATCAAATAAAAATTACAACTGAATAGCGAAAGCGAAAAAAAAAAAAAAACTGAAAAGGAAATTAAAGCCGCTGAAAAATGATAGACACGGACATGTAGAGAGGAAAGGGGAGTGAGCGGGATGTGAGAGGAGTGGGGGAGAGCCAGGGGAGTGGAGGAGGGAGAGGGGAGTGACAGGGTAGTGGTGGAGGGAGAGGAGTGGGGGGAGAGGGGAGTGACAGGGGAATGAGGGAGGGAAGATAGAGGGTGATGGAGAGAGAGGAGGGGGATTCTTTTGCTAACTTTTCGTGTCCACTTGGGACTGGTACTCTTCTTAGTACATACATGTACATAATGCATTATTACAACTTGAGTTGGTAGATACTGATACAGATACCCCTCCCACCCCCCTCTGTGGGTGGAAGTGGTATCTGCACATGTGCGATCGGGACAAATTCAGAGACATAATAAGGTAAAACGAGAAACTAGTCTTCCGATTCATGTTCAAAATAAACATTCAATTCAAATAAGTTGTTCCTCGATCATGAACTCATCATAATTTTACAAGACAGACAGACAGACTGACGGACATGAAGCAACTGCTTAACCCCGCTGTTCGCTTGCTGTGCGCGGGGTAATAAAAGAGCGTGTTCCTTGTCAATCCACACCTTGCCAGGTCCAGAGTGACATCTCACCTCCATTCCTTTGTCCCTCATTCCTCCCATCTGTGGAGTTGTCTTGTCATCCATCAAATGATGTCTACTTCAGGTGTTTTGCTAGGCTAGAGGCTCACTATATTCACCAACACTCGGCTTCATGTAAATGCTCACTACTGTTGGATTATCGTAGCTCTTTTGTGTTATTCTGCATTTTTGCATCTCAGTTAGACTGGTGCATCGCAGGCAGGGCATTGCAACACAAAGTGTACCATCTCTCAGATGAACGTTGGCAAGGCAATGGGTAATAGGGTGTTTCAATTTTCCGAAGTTGCTATTTCCGTGTCACTTTTCTCGTCCCCTTGGTTCTATTCATCTAAGTGACCCGTATGCCAAATTTTAGACAAATTGAATAATATTTAGAGGTTGCACATTTATAGTCTGCACTGCTTATATTCATTGCATTGCACACACATTGCACACACTGCATTGCACACACTGCTTATATTCATTTCATTGCACACACATTGCACACACTGCATTGCACACACTGCTTATATTCATTGCATTGCACACACATTGCACACACTGCTTATATTCATTGCATTGCACACACATTGCACACACTGCATTGCACACACTGCTTATATTCATTGCATTGCACACACATTGCACACACTGCATTGCACACACTGCTTATATTCATTTCATTGTGTCATGTTCAATGTTTTACAATTCTGTCGATGTCTTATTAATTTTTATTTTGCAAATAAATCTTCTTTTTCTTAAATGAACTGGAGTAAAATTTCAAAAGTGTGCAGACTGTGCAACCTCTAAATATTACCTGATCTTTCTCAAAATTGGCAGACAACCTTTGCATATAAATAGGAATGAGGGCATGAGCAAAGTCAACAAAAATGTCATATTTTAATTTTAAACCTATAATATGAAACACCCTAATACAGGGTTATTTCATTTTCAAGTGATTCTTACCCCGGTTTAGAATAGGTACACCGTATCCCTGCGCATCGTAACAGGCGACTATGGGTTGGCGTCAGGAAGGGCATCCGGTAGGGTGTTAGGGTTAGGGCATCCGGTAGGTCTCAAAAACTTTTTAAAACTGACTCCTATGCTTAAATTGCAATACTCCATTTGTTGGCATAAATATCCAACAGCTTCGAGCCTGTAGAAGAATGAAAAAGATCCATATTCAAGCGTGCTCTTCTCCCCTCCCCCCCGTTCCCCTCCCCTCCCCTCCCCCACCCGGCAATGCCGGGTACTTCCCGGGTACTGTTGTGGATTTGAGAATTGCTGTGTTTTTTTTATTGTAGTGTAATGAATTGTTGTAATATCACCCTCCTTCCTCCATTTGTTGTGTATAAAGGTCAAAGGTCGTTCCCATAGTTATTCCATATACAATCATGTAGCCAATCATATATCCTTCTATACAGTTATCTCCTTATTCTATGTAGGTTAAGGCTCTGTTCCCACTAGAGCGTGTTCCTTGAAGGCACCACCAACTGGTATAGCTGCGCCCAACAGGCAAGGCTCACGGGCAACGTACCGACCGCCACGTAGTCTTCATCCATGACTATGCAGACATCCTGGGACATAAGACAAGCACCCCTTTGGGAGGATACTCAATGTCACCTTAATGACAAGCTACTTCCAGCCACAACCATTAATTGAAGCATCTTCTACAGCCTCCCTCATAGTTATCCATTAAAGTGCCATCCTTTTCATGAGATGATGCTCATTTCCGTTTTCCTTTTCCCTCTCAGATCCTCAATCGCTACGACTCCTGGATATCGTTCCTGAGCAGTGTGAGATATTGGATGGCTTTCAACGTGGAGCGTGCTTGCCAGTCATACTTCGGGTGTGTGCAGTGCATCAGTGGGCCGCTGGGCATGTACCGCAACGAACTCATCCAATGCTTCCTCGAGGCCTGGTACAATCAAGAGTTCCTCGGATCAAAGTGCAGCTTCGGAGACGACAGGCACCTCACAAACCGTGTGCTCAGCCTTGGCTTCGCCACCAAGTACACTTCGCGAGCAAAATGTCTCACGGAGACTCCCACGGACTACCTGCGATGGCTCAACCAGCAGACCCGCTGGTCCAAGTCGTACTTTCGGGAGTGGCTGTACAGCGCACTGTGGTTTCACAAACACCACCTGTGGATGACCTACGAGGCAGTCATAACTGGCTTCTTCCCTTTTTTCCTCATCGCCACGGTCATCCAGCTGTTCTACCGCGGACGCATCTGGAACATCCTGCTCTTCTTGCTCACGGTGCAGTTTGTGGGAATGATCAAATCAGGTTTTGCTTGCTACCTCCGTGGAAATATCGTCATGGTTTTCATGTCCCTTTACTCGCTCCTCTACATGTCCAGCCTCCTGCCGGCCAAGCTCTTCGCCATCGCCACCATCAACAAAGCGGGTTGGGGCACCTCAGGCCGCAAGACCATCGTGGTGAACTTCATCGGCCTCGTGCCCGTCTCCATATGGATGTCCATCTTACTCGGGGGAATCTTCTTCACCATTTACAAGGAGACGATGCACGATTTCGACGAGACGGAGCAAACGTTTCTGATCGTCGGAGCAGCGCTGTACGCCTGCTACTGGGTCGTGCTGCTCACCCTCTACTTCACCCTCGTCATGAGGCAATGCAGTTGCAAAAAGTATCAATATAACCTTCCCCTGAACGTATGATTCTTTTTTTTGGTTTGTTTCTTTCAGGGATTCCTTTGAATTGTTTTTCCATTCCTTCCTTACTTGAATGCAACCGTTGTAAATGAGCTAGCTATCGGCCATACACCAAGTGGTTCACAGCGTCGTCCTTTCCTTACCACAAAAGAAGGGATGTTGCAATGAGGGGTATTTATATTTTTTAACCGAGGTCTATAAGAATCGTTTTTTCTTTTCCTTTTTTAATCAAAAAAACCACTGAATGTCGCCAATAAAGTGCCTTCGTCTTGTAGTCTTTGCAGAAATGGGTGCGCACAGCCCCGGCGAGTGCCACAGGTGCAGGGGATTCTTCTTCACCTTTAGGTTTTTTTTTATACCTATGACGAAATGCCGTCCTCTCGTCGCCGAGACGTGTAAGTTGCTTAGTTTTGCACAGCACAAATGATTTTTCGTACAATGGCAATTCCAGTGAAGGATACATTTTCATTAAATAATTCTCTTTTTTTTCTAACTATGCAACTTATGATGGTAAATAATCTTCTTCTTCTTCTTCTTCTGTTGTTGTTTTGTGATTAAAACCAGCTTTAATGTCAGACAATGGTATTTATAGAATATTCTATTTTTATTTTTCCAAGGAAGGCTGTGATATAAATGATATTCCAAAGTTCTTATACTGTATTATTAGGTGTTTTTCAGCATAAGTTGAGTTTGTATATCAGAATTACAATTCGATGCATGGCTAAATGAAAAATGAACCAGTGGAATGACATGCACTGCACCTCTTTGTATAATCCTAGAAACTGCTGAGAGTTACAAGGCGTATATATATACAAATATATTTATTTGAATTTTAACTTAAACATGATGATGTTGAAGGGGAATTCAGATGCAGCTCATGTGTAACGCCAAGGTTTAAAGATTTATGTACAAATAAATGTGAATATTGTATTAAAACGATGCTTTTGCTGTTCATCTGTTAAAGTTATCTCAGAGTTGGTTACCTTTCACTGTTATCGGAAGAAGTACAACTTCTGTGATTGAAGACCGGGTGCTGCAAAAGCGGTCTCTTGGCAAAAAGGACACGCCGGGTGCTTTGCTTTTCGTTACCGAGCAGAAAAGGTGTTTGGAAGTGCCAGGATAAAGGCGGACCAAGATCAAGTCTTTGAAAGACCCCTATTTGCTGGCATAGGGGATAGCCGGCTCAGCGTACCCTCTGAAAGGCACGGTGTGATTTATGATGCAATATCGTGCCGGGTGGCTGGGGGATGCAAGGGGGGAGGGGAGATGGACAACTTTGTAGTCGGATTATATCCTGGGGGTAATTGACACCCAGACGGTACAACTCGAAGACAAAAGCTGCCGTTCGGCTATCCTATCACTCCGTAGTCCGTAACAACATCAGCGCGGAATGGAAAAACACGCTCTGTTCGGTGACAGTTGTAACAACTAGAACGGCACTCGGTAGAGAGCATCCGTCCACCTGGTTGGCCATGTCATTCAATGGTGAAGAATCGCTTAAAACATTCTACTAGCTGGATCCTGATCTTCACCAAAATTGAATCGATTCTTCCTTGTCACACACACAACCTGTCCAACCATTTTCGTCCAAATTCATCCATAACTTTTTGTTGCGATATCCCGGTGAAGAATCACTTTAAAAAATTAAACAATTCTCATATCCGAATCAATATTCAGATCTTCACCAACGTAGAATCGAATCGTCCTCGTCACACACCCAACCGGTCCACCAGGTTTCGTCCAAATCCGTCCACAACTTTTTGAGATATCCGACTGTGTATTGTTTTTGGCCCATTCTCCCAATGGTGAAGAATCACTTTAAAATTCTAGTATCCGGATCCGAATCTTCACCAAAATCTAATCATTTCGTCCTTGTGACATACGCTACATCTGTGCCAAATTTCGTCCGAATCCGTCCACAACTTTGTCAGATATCCTACTATGTATCGTTTTTGGCCCAATCTCCCAATGGTGAAGAATCACTTTAAAATTCTAGTATCCGGATCCGAATCCAGATCTTCACCAAACTCTAATAATTTAGTCCTTGTGACATACGCTACATCTGTGCCAAATTTCGTCCGAATCCGTCCACAACATTTTGAGATATCCTACTATGTATCGTTTTTGGCCCAATCTCCCAATAGTGAAGAATCACTTTAAAATTATAGTATCCGGATCTGAATCCGGATCTTCACCAAACTCTAATCATTACGTCCTTGTGACATACGCTACATCTCTACCAAATTTCGTCCGAATCCGTCCACAACTTTTTGAGATATCCTACTATGTATCGTTTTTGGCCCAATCTCCCAATGGTGAAGAATCACTTTAAAATTCTAGTATTCGGATCCGAATCCAGATCTTCACCAAACTCTAATCATTTAGTCCTTGTGACATACGCTACATCTGGGCCAAATTTCGTCCGAATCCGTCCACACCTTTTTGAGATATCGTGCTATGTATCGTTTTTGGCCCAATCTCCCAATGGTGAAGAATCACTTTAAAATTCTAGTAGTCGGATCCGAATCCGGATCTTCACCAAGCTCTAATCATTTAGTCCTTGTGACATACGCTACATCTGTGCCAAATTTCGTCCGAATCCGTCCACAACTTTTTGACATATCCTGCTATGTATCGTTTTTGGCCCAATCTTCCAATAGCGAAGAATCACTTTAAAATTCTAGTCGTCGGATCCGAATCTTCACCAAAATCTAATCATTTTGTCCTTGTGACATACGCTACATCTGTGCCAAATTTCGTCCGAATCCGTCCACAACGTTTTGAGATATCCTACTATGTATCGTTTTTGGCCCAATCTCCCAATAGTGAAGAATCACTTTAAAATTCTAGTCGTCGGATCCGAATCCGGATCTTCACCAAAATCTAATCATTTCGTCATTGTGACATACGCTACATCTGTGCCAAATTTCGTCCGAATCCGTCCACAACTTTTTGAGATATCCTACTTTGGCCCAATCTCCCAATGGTGAAGAATCACTTTAAAATTCTAGTATCCGGATCGGAATCCAGATCTTCACCAAACTCTAATCATTTAGTCCTTGTGACATATGCTACATCTATGCCAAATTTCGTCCGAATCCGTCCACAACTTTTTGAGATATCCTACTATGTATTATTTTTGGCCCAATCTCCCAATGGTGAAGAATCACTTTAAAATTCTAGTATCCGGATCCGAATACGGATCTTCACCAAACTCTAATCATTTAGTCCTTGTGACATACGCTACATCTGTGCCAAATTTCGTCCGAATCCGTCCACAACTTTTTGAGATATCCTGCTATGTATCGTTTTTGGCCCAATCTCCCAATAGTGAAGAATCACTTTAAAATTCTAGTAGTCGGATCCGAATCCAGATCTTCACCAAACTCTAATCATTTAGTCCTTGTGACATATGCTACATCTGTGCCAAATTTCGTCCGAATCCGTCCACAACTTTTTGAGATATCCTGCTATGTATTGTTTTTGGCCCAATCTCCCAATGGTGAAGAATCACTTTAAAATTCTAGTATCCGGATCTTCACCAAAATCGAATCATATCGTCCTTGTGACATACGCTACATCTGTGCCAAATTTTGTCCGAATCCGTCCACAACATTTTGAGATATCCTGCTATGTATCGTTTTTGGCCCAATCTCCCAATAGTGAAGAATCACTTTAAAATTCTAGTAGTCGGATCCGAATCCGGATCTTCACCAAACTCTAATCATTTAGTCCTTGTGACATACGCTACATCTCTGCCAAATTTCGTCCGAATCCGTCCACAACTTTTTCAGATATCCTACTATGTATCGTTTTTGGCCCAATCTCACAATGGTGAAGAATCACTTTAAAATTCCTGTAGCCGGATCCGAATCCGGATCTTCACCAAACTCTAACCATTTAGTCCTTGTGACATACGCTACATCTGTGCCAAATTTCGTCCGAATCCGTCCACAACTTTTTCAGATATCCTGCTATGTATCGTTTTTGGCCCAATCTCCCAATGGTGAAGAATCACTTTAAAATTCTAGTATCCGGATCCGAATCCAGATCTTCACCAAACTCTAATAATTTAGTCCTTGTGACATACGCTACATCTGTGCCAAATTTCGTCCGAATCCGTCCACAACTTTTTGAGATATCCGACTATGTATTGTTTTTGGCCCAATCTCCCAATGGTGAAGAATCACTTTAAAATTCTAGTATCCGGATCCGAATCCGATCTTCACCAAACTCGAATCATTTAGTCCTTGTGACATATGCTACATCTGTGCCAAATTTCGTCCGAAGCCGTCCACAACTTTTTGAGATATCCTACTATGTATCGTTTTTGGCCCTATCTCCCAATGGTGAAGAATCACTTTAAAATTCTGGTATCCGGATCCGAATCCAGATCTTCACCAAACTCTAATCATTTAGTCCTTGTGACATATGCTACATCTGTGCCAAATTTCGTCCGAATCCGTCCACAACTTTTTGAGATATCCTACTATGTATCGTTTTTGGCACAATCTCCCAATAGTGAAGAATCACTTTTAAATTCTAGTAGTCGGATCCGAATCCGGATCTTCACCAAAATCTAATCATTTTGTCCTTGTAACATACGCTACCTCTGTGCCAAATTTCGTCCGAATCCGTCCACAACTTTTTGACATATCCCGCTATGTATCGTTTTTGGCCCAATCTCCCAATGGTGAAGAATCACTTTAAAATTCTAGTATCCGAATCCGGATCTTCACCAAAATCTAATCATTTCGTCCTTGTAACATACGCTACATCTGTGCCAAATTTCGTCCGAATCCGTCCACAACTTTTTGACATATCCCGCTATGTATCGTTTTTGGCCCAATCTCCCAATGGTGAAGAATCACTTTAAAATTCTAGTATCCGAATCCGGATCTTCACCAAACTCTAATCATTTAGTCCTTGTGACATACGCTACATCTCTGCCAAATTTCGTCCGAATCCGTCCACAACTTTTTGAGATATGCTACTATGTATCGTTTTTGGCACAATCTCCCAATAGTGAAGAATCACTTTTAAATTCTAGTAGTCGGATCCGAATCCGGATCTTCACCAAAATCTAATCATTTCGTCCTTGTAACATACGCTACATCTGTGCCAAATTTCGTCCGAATGCGTCCACAACTTTTTGACATATCCCGCTATGTATCGTTTTTGGCCCAATCTCCCAATGGTGAAGAATCACTTTAAAATTCTAGTATCCGAATCCGGATCTTCACCAAACTCTAATCATTTAGTCCTTGTGACATACGCTACATCTCTGCCAAATTTCGTCCGAATCCGTCCACAACTTTTTGAGATATTTTGTTCACAAACAGACAGACAGGGGTGAAAACATAACCTCCATACACCTTTGGTGGCGGAGGTAATAACTCTTAGAACAAACAGCGGGTCCCAAACTTTTTTGTCCATGACCCCAAAAAATATGAAATCACATTCACCCAGCGACCCAAATGGTACCTGTACCTACTTGGTACCAGTACATACGATAAAAAAAATTTGTCGGACAATACGTTTTCGACGTGAAAACCTCCCTCAAACAACCGTGATATTAAGGGGGTTTTTCAAGTTCGGGTTTGGGAACCCCTGCCTTAGAATTAAGGAACCACTGTAGATGTGTCGAAGTGTAAGCAAAGGCATTTTGTTTGAGGATCATGAGGGAAAAATCTAAAAATGGGATGTTTATTCGGGGAAAAGACATTCAGGGAATCAAGAAGTGGATGAAAAAGGGAGAGGAGAAAAAATGTGGAAAGAGAGGAGCATTAAGATAAAGAGTAGGATTGGTGAGGGGGTAAGGGAGTGGCCCGGGAGACTTTCCCCATTTGCTCACATTAGAAGACAGACACAAATAAAATGTGCAATGTGAACTATCCACGTTCATTATGCTTCACAATAGCAACCAATGGGCCACCCACATCCGCTCACCACCACTCTCATTCGTTCCTCTTCTTTCCCGTCTGTGGAACCAACTTATTCTTCCCTCCTAACCACCGTAACAAGGCCTTGTGTGTCTACAGTCCCCTCAATTACGATGATTCCACGCATGGAGCTCTCTTGGCAAACATTGGCGCTGTGCTTTCCTCTTACCTTTGCTCTTCCTCCTCCGTGGAGGGGAATTGCCACCATGCCAGCAGGCTTGGTGTTGCTTCACACACACCAGTGCATGGCTGAGCAGCTAAGTTATTTTGGAAATGACCGGAGTTGACTTTCTTTTCCCACGTGTATCTTCCAAAATGGCAAGCATTATTTCTTCTTCTTTTGTCTGCAGCACATGGCTGTGGGTAGCATCGTTTCTTGGGGGTGTGGCTGTGCCACTGACGCAGTGCCCCTTGTAGGTTTGAGCAGAAAATCCGTAATTTGTTCAATTCCGGTGACGACTCGTCTGCTCTTCACGAAACACATGGCGAGATCTTTCATGTCCACCAACCAATGCCAGCAGATGTGATCCCCTGAAGCCTGGTGTTGACTTAACAGTTAGTGTGGCTGGCTTGGGATCCCAGGGTCCTGAGTTCAAATCCCGGTCGGTCGTTCAATTAACACCAGGTGGGGTTGACTCAGCCCGTCATCTTTCCGAGTTCGGCGAAATGAGTACCAGTGTGTACTGGTAATAGGGGCACTGAATCGGCATCACAATCGCACCCTCAGCCAATAATGCTACCTGTAATCCTGTGCTGCATACAAAAGAAGAAGAAAGATGCGCTGTTTAACATCCATCCAAGGGACGGCACACACATTGATCCTTCACTCTGTCTGCGAAACACCAGGACGACAGTTTATAGCTGGGTCGAGATTCAAACTCAAGCTGGATCACTGTACCAGTTCACCAGAGGTGAATGTGCGTACCTCTAGGCCACTGTGCCAGTTCACCAGAGGTGAATGTGCGTACCTCTAGACCACTGTGCCTGTTCACCAGAGGTGAATGTGCGTACCTCTAGGCCACTGTGCCAGTTCACCAGAGGTGAATGTGCGTACCTCAAGGCCACTGTGCCAGTTCACCAGAGGTGAATGTGCGTACCTCTAGACCACTGTGCCAGTTCACCAGAGGTGAATGTGCGTACCTCTAGGCCACTGTGCCAGTTCACCAGAGGTGAATGTGCGGACCTCTAGGCCACTGTGCCAGTTCACCAGAGGTGAATGTGCGTACCTCTAGGCCACTGTGCCAGTTCACCAGAGGTGAATGTGCGGACCTCTAGGCCACTGTGCCAGTTCACCAGAGGTGAATGTGCGTACCTCTAGACCACTGTGCCAGTTCACCAGAGGTGAATGTGCGGACCTCTAGGCCACTGTGCCAGTTCACCAGAGGTGAATGTGCGTACCTCTAGGCCACTGTGCCAGTTCACCAGAGGTGAATGTGTGTACCTCTAGGCCACTGTGCCAGTTCACCAGAGATGAATGTGCGTACCTCTAGGCCACTGTGCCAGTTCACCAGAGGTGAATGTGTGTACCTCTAGGCCACTGTGCCAGTTCACCAGAGGTGAATGTGTGTACCTCTAGGCCACTGTGCCAGTTCACCAGAGGTGAATGTGTGTACCTCTAGGCCACTGTGCCAGTTCACCAGAGGTGAATGTGTGTACCTCTAGGCCACTGTGCCAGTTCACCAGAGGTGAATGTGTGTACCTCTAGGCCACTGTGCCAGTTCACCAGAGGTGAATGTGTGTATCTCTAGGCCACTGTGCCAGTTCACCAGAGGTGAATGTGTGTACCTCTAGACCACTGTGCCAGTTCACCAGAGGTGAATGTGCATACCTCTAGGCCACTGTGCCAGTTCACCAGAGGTGAATGTGTGTACCTCCAGGCCACTGTGCCATTTCACCAGAGGTGAATGTGTGTACCTCTAGCCCACTGTGCCAGTTCACCAGAGGTGAATGTGCGGACCTCGAGGCCACTGTGCCAGTTCACCAGAGGTGAATGTGCATACCTCTAGCCCACTGTGCCAGTTCACCAGAGGTGAATGTGTGTACCTCTAGACCACTGTGCCATTTCACCAGACGTGAATGTGCGGACCTCTAGGCCACTGTGCCAGTTCACAACCATTCATTTCCAAACCATATCTGCCTTCCACAAGCCACCCCAGATCACAGACATTCCTCAATAAACCCTCATCTGTGCATCCTCCCCAAGTCTTGGCTACTGGCCCACTAGCATTTATTCAAACCCTTATTCTCCCGATTGTGCATTTATCTTCCTGTATTCATTATTTCATCACTATTCACTATTCATTATATGACATTATTCACTGGTAATTCCCTGCTTGTCGTTAAAGGCGGCAAAAAGGGTTGGCGTCAGGAAGGGCATCCGGCCGTAAAACATTGCTTCAAAAAGGGGACCGAAAAACAACAACAACCACAGTTCCCGAAAAAGGCCAACCCCCGCTTGCGGGGAAAAATGGCCTCTAAAGGTGGTTTTTATTCATTATTTCATCCTCACCCGTCTTTTAAATGCACGGCCCATCATTTCCTCATGCCCATCATCTTCCACATCCACAATCTCTTCTACGCACACTCATTCTTTCTCGTTCTAACCCATTCTATTCCTTTCTGGACTATTGTTACTCATTTTTGTGTTGATCCTTCCCTCTTGTATATGTCCATCCACCATTACCCCCTCCCCAATCCACTTTGCCAGTCCGTAAACCCGCTGCGATTTGTCATTCACTAACTACTCCCTGACTCAAGACCCTCGTATCGAAAAAAAATTGCCATTTTCACAAAACCACCCATAAACAGGCCCTCTTGCTATGTACTAACAACATGGGTTCATTGGGGAGAATTTTTTTTTTAAACCATTCACCTCTACAAATGATCAATGTTGAAGAAAAAAGTATAAACCCACCAATTGGCAGAATTCCAGCACATCTTTTTCTGAGCAAACCTCGACAAGGCCTACATATTGATCATCAATGTAGATTTTAATGGGAGACGAGGTCAAATTTCCACACTGGCATACGTAATAAAGAGACGGCACCTTATTTGCAGCAGCATATTGACATCACCGCCGACGAAACAATCAGCGGCAGCAGCAACATGAATAAATAAAAAAACAGCGCAATTCAGAAGAAAAACAAGAAAAAGAAGAAACAATAATGACCTAACAATTGTTTTGCTCAACTTCTACAAAAGAATCAAACTTTTTTGGGCACGTGGGTGATGATAGGCTTTGGGCGAGTTTTGAAGACGAGCTTGTGCCGAATAACAGCTTTCACGGCGTAGTGCGTATCGACTGCTTGGCCTTCACCCCATCCAGATTTTGTTGTTTGCTTTGTTTCCTTGGTGTGCTGTGAATCATTCCCGCTGCCATCGCGCTTGATCAGCACCGCCAGTGGCTTTTCCAGCTTCACTTGCTTCCCGTACAGGATGTGATGTCCAATGATGAATACTGGAACACCCTGGGGAGACACACAGCTTGATGGAATCTGGCCAGTATACTCCTTTTTCGATTTCAGTTGCTGGAGTTGGTCATGAAGAAAGGTACAAGTAAAATATTGATTACTGACAATATGGTAATTACGACTAATGGATAGCAAGCTTGGGTCCAACAAGTTAAAAGTAAGGAGGCTCAGAAATCAGTGGGCGGGGGCGATGGTGGGGCTATACGTGTACACCAATTCCCAGGAAACATGCACCCAAAATCCCATTCATTCATAAATTGTTTATTTATTTGCTCATTTATTTAATTATTATAAAGAACGGGCACCCTCACGTGGCCGCGGGTCAGCATTGACGGTTCTTGCAGTTGCTGCTGATGCAGTGCCCCTGTGGGTTCGAGCAAGAATTTGGAACTTGGCCAGGGTGCCGACACTTGCTCAACTAATCTTCACAAAGGACACCGTGGGATCTTTAACATCCACCAACAAATGCTGGCAGACAGGACAGCCAGTTTAACGTCTATCCGAGCAACGGTACGCAGGCCTCGCCCAACCTACGAAACACAGGATGACAGTTTATAACTGGGTGGAGATTCAAACCAAGGCTGGACAGTTCAGAGTCGAGTGTGCATTCTTAGGGCCTAGTCTAGGCTATTCTGCCAGTCCACATCTATGTCAATGAAGATTAGTGACATCAAATAAAAAGGTAAACATGAAGTTCTACAAAATGTCAAGGTATTCTCAAATATGGATGTAGTCTATTTTGATCTTCAGTTTTAGGCTAATCATATTGTTACGTTTGTGGGGGTAGGTGAAGAAATACCTTAGGAAAGTTAGGAATGTATAGTTTAGAATGGACCGTATGCCGCAAAGAAGAAGAATCTCTGTATTAAGTAGGCCGACTGTGAGGGTAAGAGCGTTTGCATGTCGCCATAAGGAGGGTGGTTTTGTGCTAGTTAAATAGGGCTTATGGTTAATAATCCCCAGTGTGTAACGCCTCCTGTAATTTTCCCGTTGTTCTTATGAAATTCACTCGCCCAGCCATGCAATCGGCACATTGCCACAACCACACCGACAAGCCCAACAGAAACCGAACACATTTGCCGATCGGCAAGGGAACCCCGCCCCGAACATTGTCGATGGGTGTCAATAAAGGCCTTGAGGCCCCGCCCCGAAGGGAACGATTGGTCATGGTCATGGACTGAAGTGGTGGGGCATGGGGATTGGTTCGAGTGGACGTCAGCGAGAAAAGGGGAGGATTTTTTTTCCCCTCTCTTGCCCCCTCTTTGGTTCTGGGTTTTGTGGCGAGCGGACATGCTTGGTCTCTTGGCTCATGGTCTTTTCGGGTTGCTCGGCTGTGCTGTTTCTGGTTTGGGGTGCTGGTGCTGAGAAAGAGCGGTGTTAGCCTTCGTGGCCTGTTTGCCCGTGGGGCTCTTGACACCTCACGTACGTGGCGCTGTGGAGAGCGACTCCATACCATTGTTGGAGCGGTTCCCGGCCACCTTGAACTGCCATTTCCTTCAACGGCCTCATTGAGAGAGATAAGTGCCGGCACTATAAAAAAGGCCATTGTTTATTTTTACTATCGTTTTCCCCTTGTCTGTACGAGTGTGAGTGGAGACGTCTCGCAGTAGGATTATAGATTTACCTCACCATTCATTTTATTTCCGTGCTTTATTTTCATTAAATCCTTTATTTTTGCATTTCATTCTTGTATTTTTTTTATTTATTTTTTTTTGCATGCAAGATCGAGGCTCGTGTAAGAGCTAACATCAATCACAAAAAAAAAAAACTGACACAAAACACACAAAAAAGGCAGCGGGAGACAAGATGGGGAGAGAAAGGTAAGCACACAAGTACAACAGCAGAGAACAGGGACAACGGAAGATCCGTGGGAGGGAGAGGGCTTGGGGGGGAGGAGACATGGGAAGGCCGGGAGGGGGGTGGGGGGGGTTGGGAAAGTATAAAATACATGGACACTGCTGGAACTTCCAGGAAAGAAAAAAGTCGGTATTTCAAAAAAAAAAGTGGATTTGGGGTGAATTAACGGGGGTACAAGAGATCAAGGTTTTGGATGGGGGAAGATAAGAGATGGTGGTGAACAGCTGTTTTAAAGACCCGGAGGGAGGAGTGGGATTGAAGAGTGTGTGGGAGTTTGTTCCAGAGGCGGGAGTAAAGAGGAATGAAAGAGTGAAGGTGAGCAGAGAGTCTTGATTTTGGCAATTTCACCATAAGAGGGTTGCTGGCAGATCTTGTGCGACCTGCAGGAGTATTTGGGGGACAGAGCACAGAGAGAGCTGGGGGAGCAAGGCCGGAGAGGAGTCGGTAGAAGACATAATTGACAGAATTGAATTGATTGAAGACAGAATGTTGATTTTTGCTGTCTCGTATTTGTGTTTGTGGGTCGAGTAATAACCCCGTGGCGGCCGTCAGATTAGATAAGGCTTCGGGCCTTTCCTGTGTGCGCGAAAAGATAATCCTACCAAGTTTCGAAATATGCCTCAGAGTTAACAACGTTTGGTCATTCGTCACCCAGGGGTCTTAACTCCGGGGACACGACAATATGTTACCTCAGTGGGCAGATGAGGACGCGACAGAGCAAAATAGAGGCAAGATGAACACTGCAGTTAACTTATGTCGGTAATTTGTGATACGATAATGACAAAAATGCCAACTTTTGTTAAAGGATGTGATGTAACCTTTACTATTTGCAATGCATACACAAGGCAGCTTCACTTTCCCCTCCAAAGGACTGCATGCTCCACAATGCACTGCCCCCTTATGGTATCATTATATCACTCTTTCTGTATATACCGTACAAAAGAATGATCTATATATTACATAAAAAGGCAGAATTTGATCACGTCCCTCCAGATCCGTAATCGCCATGCACCCCCATCTCCTCCCAACATCCTTACCTCACCGCATCTCTACCCTCCCTTTGGCAGAGCTACAATGTTCTAGAGGCCAAGAGCGGAATTGGGAGAGGAGGGGAAGAAGGATGTTATTGTAAGCTCAAGCCCCATTTATGCCTCTTTGGCACGTGGCTCAGCTCCACAAAACAGGGCCCATCACCACTATCTCCAGCTGATGTTGCGAATAAGACTTATTGTTCAAGTGTGAAGATTAACAGCAAAAGTAATCAGCTAACACTGTCAATACGGTAATAATAAGAGGAACCAATTTTACGAGGAGATTGCATATCAGATTGGAGCGTTCGGTATTCCCATCTGAGCATTTGCCTCATAAGGCTGTAAGTAATCTCAGTTTTCAATTCCATGTGCAGCGTTCAGTTTTCCTATGGTTCATATGGAAGTGCAATGTCTCCTTGATATGGCACACGCACAATTCCTCCACAAGCCTGAGACACTATAGAGAAATTAATATTTTTTTAAACGGTAGATATCAGGACTCCTACCAAACACATTACATCTACAATTTTTGTTCCTCAAAATTGGTTGATACATCATTGATAAAATCTCAAGAGCCTCACATTTTCTCCCCTCTTGACCCAGCTATAAACTGTCACCCTGCATGGTGTTTCGCATACGCAGGGTGGTGATGATCAAAATTTATATGCTGGATGTTGAGCTGTTTTAGAAGGTTGTTAAGCCAAAGGATCCGTCTCAGAACTGGTTGTTGGTGGTCGGTAAAGATCCCATAGTGTTTGTTGTGCACCTTGAATAAATTAAAAATTCCTGCCACCTTCAATAAAATATCAGGCCTAGCCAGCCATTTCGGAAAGACTTGGACAAAAAGTTTCCCTGACTGATCGCACAAGAAGCACAAGAAGTTGGGATTAATTGCAGCTGTTAAAAGAGATCGTACTACTATGAGTAGTAGTTATAGTAGTAGTATTAATAGTTGTAATTGAGGTTAAATAAATAATAACCATTCCATTCACGCCGTGTGGCACATAGAACTGCTCAGGCAGTTTCATTGCCGAAGGAGTACAATCCCGGACGGGTCGCCACTCCGACGCAGGATACTCGAACGGCTTATTATGCCAGTAAGCTGGTACTCATTTTGCAAACATTGGAAGGATGGCAGGCGGAGTCAACCCACCTGGTGTTATTTCAATGGCACGACAGGAGCTCAAACTCAAAATCCTAAGACATTAAGCCAGCGACCTAAACTGGTTGTGTACAGGTCCTGGTGTGTACCCCGGTTTAGAATAGGTACACCGTATCCCTGCGTGTCGTAAGAGGCGACTAAAAGGGTTGGCGTCAGGAAGGGCATCCGGCCATAAAAACATTGCCTCAAAAAGAGAACCATGACAATTACGACTACATATGGGCAGGGTACAGCCCGAAGTACCCCGTGGGGGACCCCACTCCCTCTCGTCAAAACTCAAGGTGGGGAACCCGATCGAAGCAAGGGTGAAAATCACTCCATTTATGACGACGAAACGTCTGATGCCCGACGTGGAGATCGGTTTCTGAGGTTTGGGACATGGAATGTAGGGACAATGACAGGGAGATCAGGAGGAGTGGTGGAAGTATTGGTCAGAAGAAGAGTGGACATATGTTGTGTGCAGGAGACGAGATGGAAGGGAAGTGGTGTGAGAATGGTGAAGGGTAGGCAGGGACAGAAATACAAGTTTGTGTGGCAAGGGTGCCCGGAGGGTGTGAATGGTGTTGGTGTCCTGTTTTCTGAGGAGTTTGTAGACAGTGTGGTGAGTGACTAGAGTGAGTGAAAGGGTGATGATGGTGAAAATGATGATTGGAAAGCTCTTGGTGAACGTCATCTCCGGATATGCTCTGCAGGTCGGTTCGAGCGATGAAGAGAAGGACAAGTTCTGGTGTGCGATAGAGAAGCTGATGGAAAACGTGAAAGATGAGGAAGTTGTTGTGGTAGGAGGAGACCTAAATGGACATGTGGGAAGGAGTATGGACGGTTTTGAGGGAGTTCATGGGGGTTACGGATATGGTGGGAGAAATGGAGAAGGTGAAAGGATTTTGGAGTTTGCTGATGGAGCTGATTTGTTATACTCGGTTCCAGAAAGAGGATAATAAGCTTGTTACATACACGTCAGGTGGGTCGACGACAACCGTTGACTACCAGCTGGTGCGTAGGCGAGATAGGGGGCACCTCCGGAACACAATGGTGATCCCGGGGGAGGAGGCTGTTTCACAGCACCACTTGGTTGTCTGCAACATAAGGTGAAAGGTGCGAGGAGAGCTCGGCGGGTGAAGTACCAACCGAAAATGAAGATGTGGAGGTTGAAAGAGGTGACAGTGAGGGAGGCATTAAAAGAGAGGCTGAGTATGGTTGAGGATGATGTGGTTGAGCTTGAAAGAGGTTGGATGTCAATGAAAGATAGTCTGTTGGGAGCCGTTGGTGAGGTATGTGGATGGACAAAAGGACCACCGAGGCACTCGGAAACATGGTGGTGGGATGATGAAGTTGGAAAAAAGATTGACGAGAAGAGGAAGAAGTTCAAGGAGTGGCAGAAGGCGAAGGGTATGGGGGCAGAAAAGGCAGAGCATGAAAGTTATAAGGCAGCCAAGAAGGCTGCAAAGAAAGAAGGCTTCCTGTGCAAAGGCACAGGAGGCATGCAGGAAAATGTTCGGAGAACGCTTGGATTCGGAAGAGGGTCAGAGAGCGGTATTCAGGATTGCAAAGCAGATAGCGAAAGAGAGGTGTGATGTGATGGGGGTGAGT
Organism: Myxine glutinosa; assembly: GCF_964187855.1. Lineage (NCBI taxonomy): Eukaryota > Metazoa > Chordata > Myxini > Myxiniformes > Myxinidae > Myxine > Myxine glutinosa. Next base: position 45,712,877 of record NC_136269.1, on the reverse strand, counting down.
TGCTTGAAGGATGAAGTGGGACAAATCGTTGTGGACTCAGATGGAATTAAAGGAAGATGGAAGAGATATATGGAAATACTGTTGAATGCAGAGAATGAATGGGATGGCAACATAGAGAGTAACCCAGTTTTAGGACCGGCAGAGAAGCTAACCGAGAAGGAAGTTGAGGAAGCGATAAAAGCAATGAAGAGTAGAAAAGCGGGAGGGCCGACGGGAGTTGTGGGAGATATGTTGAGGGCAGCGGGAAATTGGGGTGTGAAGAGAATGACAGATATCTGCAATCTGGTGGTGAAAGAAGGCCGCATTCCAGTGGATTGGGAACTGAGTACCCTCATCCCTCTATACAAGGGGAAAGGTGACCCTCTGGACTTTGGCTCGTATCGAGCGATAAAGTTATTGGAGTATGGAATGAAGGTATTCGAAAGGGTGTTGGAGAGGAGGATAAGGAAGAAAGTGAAGATCGACGAAATGCAGTTTGGATTTATGCCAGGCAGAGGAACGACAGACGCACTTTTTATTGTAAGGCAGTTGCAGGAGAAGTACATTGAGAAGAGGAAGAAGTTGTTTCTTGGGTTTGTTGATCTGGAGAAAGCATTCGATAGGGTTCCCCGCGAAGTAGTGACATGGGCATTGAGGAAGTTAGGAGTGGAGGAATGGTTGATCAGAGTAGTGATGGCAATGTACAAAAGAGCGCGCACAGCTGTAAGGACGAAGGACGGGAACAGTGGTGAGTTTGAGGTGAAGGTTGGAGTGCATCGGGGGTCGGAACTAAGTCCACGACTATTTGTAGCTGTGATGAAGGTGTTGGCTCGGAACGTAAAGGAGGGTTTACCGTGCGAGTTGTTGTATGCAGATGATCTGGTGTTGATTGCGGAAAGTATGAATGGACTGAAGGAGAAGATGTACACATGGAAAAGGATTGTATGGAGACAAAAGGTCTGAAGGTGAAAATCGGAAAGACGAAAGTGATGGCAAGTGGTAAAGCATGTGGTGAGGTGGAAAGAACTGGGAAGTGGCCGTGTGCTGTGTGCAGGAAGGGTGTCGGAGTGAACTCCATTCAATGTACAATGTGCGCTGAGTGGGTTCATCAAAAATGTAGTGGTCTGAGAGGGTCATTAACCAGTGTGGCAGCTACATTCAAGTGTAAGGTGTGCACAGAGGGAGCTGCAGATGGAGGAAATGTTGAGTTGGATCTTGGAGATGGCGTGAAGCTGGAAGGTGTGAAAACATTTTCCTACCTAGGAGACATGCTGAATGGAGAAGGTGGATCAGACTCAGCAACGGTTGCTGGAGTGATATGTGCATGGAAGAAGTTTCGGGAACTGAGTGGCATGCTGACGAGGAGGGGAGTGTCGTTGAAGCTGAAGGGAAAGGTGTATGCTGCATGTGTGAGAAGTGTTATGATTTATGGGAGCGAGAAATGGGTAATGAACGTAGAGCAGCAACGAAGGCTGGAAAGGGTGGAAATGCGAATGGTTCGGTGGATGTTTGGAGTATCGTTGAGAGAGAGAGGAAGACAAATGATGAATTGCGAAAGATGATGGGAATAGAGCCTGTGGTGGATGCTGTGAAGAGAAACAGGTTAAGATGGTTTGGTCATGTGTTGAGGAAGGCTGAAAGTGACTGGTTGAGAAAAGTGATGGAAATGAATGTAGAAGGCAGTAGAGGACGGGGAAGACCGAGAAAGACTTGGCTAAAGATGGTGGAAGAAGAAATGCGGGCAAGGGGGTTCACAAGGGGAGATGCAGAAAATAGGGAAAATGGAGAAGATTGTCATGGGGCCCACAAGGCTAATCCCCACTCTAGCAGGGGAAAAAAAAAAACCACCTTTAGAGGCCATTTTTCCCCGCAAAGCGGGGGTTGGCCTTTTTCGGGGACCGTGGTTGTTGTTGTTTTTTGGTCCCCTTTTTGAAGCAATGTTTTACGGCCGGATGCCCTTCCTGCCGCCAACCCTTTTTGTCGCCTTTTTACGACAAGCAGGGAATGACCAGTGAACTGGTACTCAATTAGCCGACCTCGGAAGGATGACAGGCTGAGTCAACCCCCCTGGCGTTAATTCAGCAATCGACCGGGATTCGAACCCAGGATCCTTGGATCCTAAGCTGGCACCCTAGCCGCTAGCCCAACACCAGGCATCTAGCAGGGAAAATGGCCTTAAAATGCCTGTTGTTGTTGTTGTATCAGACCAACATGAATCAATTCCAGATCAGCAGAGCAAGACGCAGCTGATGTTGGGGGTATTGCACGACACAATGTGGAGTTGTCTGTAAAAAAGGAAGAGTGTTTTCCAGAGCATCGGAAGGGCCGTTCACGTTGATGAGGAACAATGCCGGGCCCAAGATTGCCTTGGAGAACTCCAGCCTCCACTATGAGAAGGGAGGAGAGCGTTCCATTGATGGCAACACGTTAACTACATGAGTGGAGGAAGTGAGAAATCCCAGAATGAAGGCATCCTTGTTTGCCAAAGGGAGCAAGCTTGGTAAGCAAACAAGATGCCAGGCCATGTTAAATGCCCGAGACGCGTTCAGTGACAGTCCTGACCTCTTTTGTGAGATTTAGGGCCTCTAACCATTTCTGAGAGAGGAGCAGGATTGAGTGACTGGCACAGACTCCAAGGTGTTGGTCATATATGATGCCGTTTGAAAACAGGAAAGACATCAGTAGCAATAACATATTCCATGTATTTCCTTACTAGCAAAGTCATGGAATCCATTAGAGTTTCCCTTTAAGCTTGTATTCAGGAGTATTTAATACCTTCACCAACTTCACTTCAAGGCTAACCCCCGCTCTGGCGGGGAAAATGGCCTTAAAACGATCATTCATTCATTCACCAACGAAAGTGGATGGAGGTTACGTTTTCACCTCTCTTTGGCTGTCTGTGAATAGGATATCTATCTCAAGAACTTATAGACCGGACTTGGATGAAACTAGGTAGACAGGTTGGGTGTGTGACAAGGACAAACTGATTCCATTTTGGTGAAGATCCAAAATACAGATCCAGATACGAGAATATTTTGATTTTTTAAAAAGGGCTTCTTCACCATTGGAAGGTAGTAATAGGTAGACGAGAATGGCAGAAGCACCCGGATAGCTATCTGGCTGATATTAGGGTTGCGACCCATTCCCACCCAATAGTCCTTGAGCCAGACCAAAAGTAATGCTCCGGCGGGGGGAGTAATTCTCATTATGATTTTCCATTAGACCAATGTCTCAAGTGTCAGAAAAGGTGTGATGGACATCTGAGAACGGTAGCTTAGTGCCCGGATGGACGCCATCTTTGAAACCACCCAGCTCGAAAATGCCCATTTGGTGGGGTACATTGTTGCACGTGTATCTGGACTTCTATACTAGCTATCGATGTGCGGTTGACGACTAAATATACGTCCGATGTGTACCGTCTAAATAAAAAATAATATGAAGCATTTTGTTTTAGATTAATTATTATAAAAATCAATTATCGAAAAAAAATCATATATTTTTCAATATTTTATTATTAGACTTGTACTTTTTTTAGTGAAACAACACTGGTATGATTTTCCAAATTATGCATTGTGCTACACCGTTTATCTGTCTATAAAAATAACTCAAAAACTAAAACATATCATCCACCACGAGTTTACAACAAATAAATGTAAAGAGGCATAAAATGACTTAGGCCGCCGCTGGCATTATCTATTCTGATGATAACGCCAAGTTAGGAATGTCGTACGGAGAGGATTTTAACACCATACGATATCTAATAAGCAGGCGGAAATTGTTACATAGGAAATCTGCACTTTGGTGGCCATCTTGGATTTCAAAATGGCCGCCAATTATATTAATTATTCATTACTAGAGTTTGGAAAGACGTATGGAGCTGATTTTAACACCATACGATGTATATTCCTAATAAGCAAGCGGAGGTATCATTGAACATGTCATGTTTTAGTCAAATAACACCGGTATGATCTTCCAAATTATACATTTTGCTAAACCGTTTATCTGTCTATAAAGATTTTCAGGCAATTTGGCCTGCATTATAATAGAGAACAACATATGCTATACAATATATAGTGCACACAAAGTTAATCATCAGAGTCGCCATCAGAGTCATTGGCATCCTGAGCCACGATAGCATCATCCTGCACCATGTTGGAGCATCCCTGCAGCTTACACACAACAGTGCACTTCAACCCATTCAGTATGCAGGAGCAATCTGACGGTCGACACGTCCTTCTGCATGTGCATGAGATGAGATTCAAGACGACATCTGGAGCTGGTAGACCCGCCATCCATCGGATTGTGAGCGAACCGCCATCATCGAGTTCCCAACCATGTCCTGCTGATGGTGTTGGGACGTCTGGTAGGTTTTCAAGGCTGCGTCGCCAGATAGCCGCCTGATAGTTGGCCCTAAGCGTATGCTGCATCAAGGAGTCTTCACAAGGCGGCAATTGTCCAGATTCGATCTGGCCCTTCTTTGCACAGAACATGTGATAACGGAGCGAATTAACACTGACGATCTTCGTGTTCTTGGCGTACAGCTGACACGTGAAGGCCTGAATGCTATTGAAGACGTCTGTTGGTACATTCCACGAAGATCCCAGATCTGTGAATGCTTGAAGATACAGCTCATTCGCTTGCACAAGCTTCAAAGCCTTTATCTTTCCTTGGCTAGCCAGAGCACTCACAGTGTCACACCCGCTCCATGCATGAAGCCCTGGCAATGCACTGCAAACTCCAGACCCCAATACCGCAGCCAACTTTCCAACGTCGATCATTCTGACTCGAACCTTTGTTCCTCGTCTGATGAAGAGCTGACTATCGATGGTTCTGCTGAGATGAAGACTGATGATCAGAACGTCGGTGTCATCTGCCACTAAGATGATCGTCTTGTAGTGGGTAGCGGCGTGCTTTGCGTGGAGAAACATACGCGTGTCTGCTTCCTCGTGGCTACATTCGAGTGCTTGCACCAACTTCCACCTATCGCGGGTCAGTACCACACATTTTTCACCACAGGTGACATACAGTGTTCTGTTGCCTAGCTTTTCGCGATTTGTTTCATGTTTCCACGACTCCGCCAGAAACACAACCAGTTTCTCCTTTGTCTGGCTGCAAGCAAGGAGACGCCGCCAGTTCATGATTTTGTGTGCGGGTCTGATCTCGCTGAAACTGATGCCTTCATTTGAACCGCGGTTCACACGCTCAGCTGCTTTGATGGATTCTTCTGTGTATGTGTCAAAGACAACATCGATGCGCTCACTGCCTTGACCAGCGTGAAGCGCTGCAGCAAGGATGCGGTCAGATAGTTCTTCGAACGTGTCGTTCTCGCCATGCATCTTTTGTATGAGAGCCATCGCATCAATTATTGTTGCACTTCGCTTGTCAACGCTCTCGGCTGGTTCCACAAGACCTTCCATGTGTTTCGCAAGTGCAGCTTTGTTCGTTTTTTTCATTGACCCATCAACGTTTGCCAAAGACCATGGTAACGGCCCTAGTGGGTGACAAAGGACAAGTTGCATGTCGAGGTTCCTTGTCTTGGCGATGAGTATCATGGTGGCAAACAGTTGTCTGTCAGCTCTCAGGAAGATCTCCTTGTTTGTGCCCTTCACAACTTTCTGCTTGATCTTACCAAAGGTCTTCAAGTTTAGCTTGTTCAATGTGTCATGAAAGCCTGTTCCCTCTTCAAGACGTTTCTGGAAGCTTTGATACGCCGCTTCCCCCTTTTGCAGGGTGTTGAGTAGGTCATTAGAAACGTCCTCCCTCGCAGCCGCTCCGGTAGATATACTGAGAAGACATGACGGATCATCGGCGAATGGATTGGTCCAGTCATTTTCCAGTAGATCACAGATAGCTGTGACGCCAGACTCATCACGTTTGATGCGAGAAGTAGACAAGTCAGGGTGCTTGGCGTGAGATGTGTCGCTGCCATTCACAAGGATAGTTTCTCGTAGTTGCCTCAGTGCAGTAGCCCGATTTTCTGCAGTTAGATAGTATCGTGACACAGCCCCTTGTCGAAGACTAAAACCTCGTGTTCCTCCAGCTGTTTGCGTATCTTTGTTTACTGTTTCTTCTGTTGTCTGATCAACAGCGATTCTGGCAAATGGATTCCCTGGTCTAAGCTGTACGGAGAAGTAGCCTTGATTGAAATGCCTGTACAACTCGGGGCATGTTTCGTGGAGTTGCGTCATCTGTGCATAGTACACTGGTAGATATCTAGCATAGTTCACCTTGTTCATTGCGAAACACCAAGGGATCACTCTTCTGACACAAGCCAAGTGAAGCATCCAGTCGCCTTCTCTATCCGCACGAATCAACCCCAGCAGGGTCTCTACCATATCAATATACATCATCCAGAAGCGAGCCAGGTCTCCATGTTTGGTTCGCAGAAAATGTAGGTATTTCGCGAACATGTCAAAGCTCTGTACACATGAATCATCATCGAGAGCAGCAGCGAGAGTCTCGTGGCAAACATCCTCCTTGATGCTGCGAATTTTGAGGTCAGTGCTTCGAATCTGGGGTTCCTTGTCAGGATGATTGCTTTCTATCCACACCTGGAAGCCCTTCCAAATGATGCGCATTAGTGCCTCGTACATCAACTTGTGGAGTCGCACAGCACGGTTGTATTGCTTGCCTTCCAGAACCCTGTTGATGGAACCTTCAGCGATTACTCCTGACTCAACAGCTACATCCCGAAGGCCTGCATCTCCAAACATTTTCCCAATGCTCGACATGAAGTTACAGATGGTATGGAAGTTCCCCATCATGAGCACGATTCTTCCATATCGATCGACATCTTTCCATGCCATTTCGGTCGCCTTAGCAAATAGTGCCTGGTCTAGCACCACCGGTATACGCTCAAGCTGAAGTGATGACATGATGTTCAGAGCTTCTCTGAGGATTTCTTGCACTGTTGCCATATCTGTGGCAGGCGCGTTTATAGTCGGCAGGTAGCCAACTACATCTTCCGTCACCTGAACACGATCTCTAGTCATGATGTTGAAACCAGTCCACGAACTGATTGTCTGGTCGCATGGTTCCAGCATGCGAGTCATAATCCATACGTGATTTCGGCGCTGCGCAAGGGATGTTGCGCCTGCAAGAGTGTCAGAAAGATCTGCAGGCTTGATTGCAGGTGGGCCCTCTCGTTTCCCACCGCTGTATATTGGAACTAAATCGCTGGATGACGGGATAGATCGCTTCTTATCTGCTTTGGATACTGCCGATGGAGGTTGGGGCGGCAAACACGACTGCGACTTCGGTTGGACGATGATACCGTTGACGCGATGCGATGTTCCGCCACCACTCAGCGATTCCTCTAGCCTGTCGATGTTATCGAATGCTAATACAGTCGGGACCGAAGGGTGCACATGTGACGGAAGTGGTACTGTATCTTTCTCCACACTTGCTAATTTGTCTATGCATAGCGCTGTCTCGATTTCTTCCAGAACTGTGTACGAACATCCGTGCCCGAGTCGATTCAATATTCTGATGACCTCTGTATTACCGGTGAGCGTTTTCATGACCCACGGAAGTAGGACATGCTTCGATGTTCTGATGGTACCCCGGTGTACAGCATTGATGATATCTTGAGCCATCGACCATACCAGTGTGTCGGCACGCGCAGAGCTACCCCCACTCCCGCAAATCAAAGTATGCAGAAATACACGAAGAGAATCTGGTATCTTCACGTAATCTGAAGTGAGTTCTGCTGGCTGAGGTGGCCAACGTTCATTGTAATGAGCATCTTTGATCTGGTGTCGCAGTGAAGTAGCTGCACGCACAATGTTACTTTCACCGTCCGTTCGTTCAAATGCTTTCACTTCTGCTTTCAGGTTTACGCACTCTGCAGCAATCTCTCGCTTTGTCAGATTATCGGGCATCAAGTATACACGGTGTTTCACATTGAAGAAGATGAGCGATTCTCCAAACTCTCTTTGTAATGTGCGCTGCAGATTCTTCTTGATGGAGTCACGAACATCAACTGAAAATGTATCTGAAGACAGGATATCTGTTGCAACATCAACTATTGGAACAATCCTCGGGTTCAAGAACAAGTCAGTGCGAATGAAATTGAATATACATCGTATCATTTCTTTTTTCTCGATATTATCTTCAATGTCAGTTTCTACTTGAGGTTTTTGGGGCCGTGTGTAGTTTCTATAGCAGGAGAAGTGGTAGTGAGCCTCAGTTGCAACCATATCTCGTGTAGTCAATGCCAAAACTCTCTCATCATTGCGAGCTGTCGCAGCATCTCTTATTGTCTTATCTGCTCGAAGTTCAACAGCCAAGACAACTGTTTCACGGGTACGACTGCCTTTTATGAATTTTGAAGCACGCTGGCAAAAAATGCATTTATCATCGTAGACCGTTGAAGTTGATCCTGTCTCTTCCCGTGATGATCGCCGTCGCACCGCATCGCCAGTATCAACTGAAGAACTTCTAGCTGCATTGGTCAAAGTAGCTGGGTGGTTTTTGTGAGTGAAGTCTGATCTACAAGCCCTATGGTATAATATTGGAATATTAGGAAGTTCAACTGCGCCTTCTTGGACTAGCTTTAGAATTGGATAAAAGTTTCTAACTGCGGCTGCGTCACACAATGTCTTCCAAGAACTGTTGCCCGCTGCCTTGCTTAGTTCAGAGAGTGGCGACTTCTTGCTGCACAGGATGCACGTTCCGGACTCAGGTTCAATCTTCGCCCGTTTCGCCTCGACACCGGCCATCTCAGCTGAAAGAACAAAAAGACTGACGTTAGATTACTCCGATATCCGAAAAGCTCGCCAGCTTACATAGACATACTCATCCAAGTCAGTGAACATGTTAGATGGCGCCACAATACAACTCTATAATAGAGTTGTATGTGGCGCCATCTAACATGTTCACTTTTAGTTCTTAAGCCACCCACCCCCCCCCCCCCCCCCCTCAGAAATTAATCAGGTCACCGCAACAAATCTCAGACTGAGATATAGAATATAGAATATAGATATAGAATAGACTGACGTCACTTTCGGCACTGGGTTCTGTGGGTTGATTATCGGCGGGAAATTCCAACTGACATAGTTTCGGTTTGTGGAAAGTGCATGCCTTTTCATATATTTTTTGTGTACACTCGTGGTGGATGATATGTTTTAGTTTTTGAGTTATTTTTATAGACAGATAAACGGTGTAGCACAATGCATAATTTGGAAAATCATACCAGTGTTGTTTCACTAAAAAAAGTACAAGTCTAATAATAAAATATTGAAAAATATATGATTTTTTTTCGATAATTGATTTTTATAATAATTAATCTAAAACAAAATGCTTCATATTATTTTTTATTTAGACGGTACACATCGGACGTATATTTAGTCGTCAACCGCACATCGATAGCTAGTATAGAAGTCCAGATACACGTGCAACAATGTACCCCACCAAATGGGCATTTTCGAGCTGGGTGGTTTCAAAGATGGCGTCCATCCGGGCACTAAGCTACCGTTCTCAGATGTCCATTGTCCATCACACCTTTTCTGACACTTGAGACATTGGTCTAATGGAAAATCATAATGAGAATTACTCCCCCCCCGGAGCATTCACTTCAAAAAATGGCCGGTTGGCTCAAGGACTACAAAACTCCGTCAAGCTCTTCTCTTCGAATGTGTCTTTGGCAAACGAATCGTTTCGGAAATCCAGGAATTCATCTTGCAATGCCTCCGGCAAATTACCCCATGCCCCCCCCCCCCCCGAGAAATACACAATGGCCCCCAGGTTGGGAACCACGGCTCTATTGGCTGATTGCTCAGTTTGAGTTGAAAAACTGTTTGCTAATTTGGCAATGAAGTTGCAAGATGCTTTACTGCTGAGCCGTTTTTGCGGCTGTATCGCAAAGGCTTGGTCCTTTGGACCATCTTGACACTATTTCTAGTGCACGTGGCCATAAAAAATACACACATCGAGTCATCACACAGTAAACACATAAAAAATACAAAATATAAACACAGTAAATCGTCATCTCAATTTTGCATTGGTCTTGGGATAAAGCAAAAACAGGTACTTCATAAACAAAACATCCTTATTAACTCACATTTGCTGCAAGTCACCTATTTTTGTTTTTCAACGTGATGTTACATGATAAATTGATACACACACGTGTGGACATACCTCGTGGGTGTAATGCAGATCCCCCAAAAGACAACCACCAAGTCCTTGACCCTGCCGAGACTCCAGCTGCCCCTGAAGCTCCAGCAACAACCAATCTCCGGCTAATCCTTCTCGATCCCTACGAAGCACAATAACATAATGTGTTGATAGAAACTCGAGGGTGCAGCATCATGGAGAATTTCCTGTAATTTACAACGTGATCATGTCTTTTGGGTTTTAAATGTTTTTGTTTTATATTTATTCCACGTCAGTTTCTGATGGAGAAACAACTTGTTTAAATTGAATGTTATATTTTGAACACAAATCTGAACATGAATCAGAAAACAAACCTCTAGGTTAGCAGTACTTTTGCTCTGAATGTGTCCCGATCGCGCTTGTGCAGAGAAGAGTGACAAAATATTTTTAGTCTGTCTGTCTGTCTGGCAATCAAACAAAATTGAAAATCATTCTAAACAGGAAACTTGTTGTTTTTAAGGATGTCATAAAGGACCCAACCAACAGGCACGAAGAAGTAATGGAATGTGGTTGCTAGCGTGGTGTAATAGACACTGTGTCAACGATGGTAAACTTCCGGAATTAATTTTGTTGTGCAAGCTTTGCAATCTTTATTTTATTTAAATTTAATTATGTACTTCAACAATGTAGAACAAAAATCACCTGCTTGCCACTTCCAAAAACCTCCAGTTTTGCAGTACTTAGACATGTTGTATAAGGTGGTGTATAAGATTGCATCAACGGTGCTAAACTTGCGGAATATTTTTATACGTGTAAAATCATTATTTTATTTCAATTAAATTATATACTTGACCACTACATGGGGTAGGGTGTTCAATGAACTCTCTAGTCATCTAGTGTTAGTACTGTCTTTGTCTACTGGACCGTGGTTTTTGTCCATCTTTTGCCTGTTCTTCCAATAAACCATGTGATAACTTTTGAGACTAAAAATTGTTGTACCCTGCTTGAGAGACCACGAACAGAATAGCCTGGGTGAAGAAGGACTTGGGGGGTTTGACCCAAAACTGTGTCCAGAACTTAAGTGATTCTGACATTGTGGGTGTGCAGGGTACATGGATGAAGACATTAATACTGAGCTGTCATCAGTCCATGATATAACTTCGTGTAAATCATCTTACTATAATTCACCAAATGTGTATCCGTCTGTCCGTCCATTCGAAGGCACCGCAAAAACTGCTGAACCGATCGCAACGATATTTTGGGTGGGTAATCCTGGAATCTCCTGGAGTAAAATAGGCTATATTGTTTTTCCAATTTCAGCTTTGGCCTCCAGCATTTTCAGGTTTGGACTCCCGCATGACGTTACTTTCCCGGGTGCCACACAAACGGCTGCACCGATCGCTGCACAGCTGCACCGATCGGACTCGGTGACCTCGGACAAAAACCGTTTTTAAGGACATGGGTTGAATCCCTGTTTGAGAGAATGCCAACGCCCTCTCCGCCATCACGGCCATCTCTCCAACTCACAATCCCACGAGATATGCGGAAAGGACGACCAATTATCTTCTTTTTGATTCGTATATAAACATGACTAAAAGTAAATAATGACCTCAGCCAAAGTTCAAACGACGTGGGTTTAATCCCTCCATGAGAGAATTCCACATAGCTATTTGGGCGGTGTATAAGCCAACAGATCGCTGTCTCCATCGATCTTGCTGAGGCCCTAATACCTATCGGCTCAAAATCCTTTTAACTGTTGACTTGGTAGTTTTTACAATGAAGGAAACATTAACAATGTTGTTAAAAGTTTATTTTGTGATTAATTTGTGATTGGAGGTATGTTGTTTGGAATGAAAAAAGAGATATCGAGTTCAAGTGAATGATGACATGCCGTGATGGTTTCTACTTTCTGAACATGAACTTCGCGGATCGCCATATGCAGATTCGCCACGGACCCATGATCGATGTTTCTATACGTGAACGTACCCGTTTGTTTGCGAACGGGTACGTTTTTCATGGAAGTCCTTCACGAACTTGCTGTCCATGTCTGATGTGCGACTGAAGGTGCTACAGGAATGTGGAATTTATTGGTTTCATGCTTTAGCATTCGCCGTATCTGCATTGCCTGTTTGCTTCTGGCCTCCCACCCGTGAATAGCACGGGTATCTCACTAGTTACAATAATTAAAGGACAGGCGTTTGTTTGTGTGTTTATTTGTATGTTTGTCATGCTACTCCTACATTTCTGAGCCGAATACACCCAGACTTGCTACATAGGATCAGCATGACCCCAATTAGTTGATAGGGGAGTTGATCGGGGCATGTTAACGTCTATCATGTGTGCAAGATAAAGATTGTTATGCATAATGGCTCACAAAGTTTCTAAAAGAAGCCAAAGAAGCCGGTGGTCTTGAAGGGGGGGCAGGGTAGGGTTGAAAATTCTCTTTGTAAATGTGTATCGTGTAACGTCGTCTCCAGGTGGGAGAGGGTATTGCAAGTCCCACCCTTCACAGTACAGTATTCATGCCCCCACGTTTTCCTGTGCAGTGATGTGTTTTGAATTATAAGCAGTCAGCATGTTTTTCATTCATGCATGTAACCCGAGTTATTTATTATTTTGATTTTCGGGAGCGATTGAGGCAGCTGTCAGTGACCTATACACCGCCCAAATAAAGGTATGTGTCAGAAGAATGTGTTGCATGCTTGGAACAGGATCGCCCGATAATGACGCATGCCTGTCTGTCTGCCAGTCCCCAAACTACTCCCTCAGTTTTGGGGCTAGCCCCACCAAACTTTGTGGAACCATTTGGGGTCGCAGCGAGTGCCTTAAGGTGGGTGGGAGGTTTCATAAATTTCTCAATACAATTATGAGTTTGAGTTTCCACCCGTATGAAAATGCTCTCTGAATATGAATATGAATGAATGATCGTTTTAAGGCCATTTTCCCCGCTAGAGCGGGGGTTAGCCTTGCGGGCCCCATGACAATCATGGTTCCCTGTTTGAGGCAATGTTTTTATGGCCGGATGCCCTTCCTGACGCCAACCCTTGGTCACCTCTTATGATGCGCAGGGGTACAGTGTACCTATTCTAAACCGGGGTACACACCAGGATCATTCATCCCAGCAAGCTGGTACTCAATTTGCTGACCTCAGAAGGATGACAGGCTGAGTCAACCCCCCTGGTGTTCATTTAGCGATCAACCGGGATTCGAACCCAGGATCCCAAGCCGGCACCCTAACCGCTAAGCCAACACCAGGCTATGAAAATGCTCTCTCTGCATGTAAAAACATTCATGGGTTCGGCATTGGCAGTTTCGCCATTTACCACATGTGCAAACATTCGTTGGTTCGGTACTTTCTCAATACAATTGTGATTTTGAGTTTCTACCCAAACAACGCTGATCTTTCTCCACATGTAAACATGTAGCATCATCATTTTGCCTTTGATGGTATAATATAAACATAGGGGCAATACCCCTGGCACTCACCTGGTAGAATAAACAGTATACTGCACTGACTGAGGGCATTTTAAACCAATTTCAATGGTTGCCAGAAGACAGGGCAGCATGTAGATTCATATTAACATAATCATGACTTTAAACAAACAAAAAAATACCTGTTTTGGGGGGCAACCCCCCCCCCCCCCCCCCTCCACCCGTGCCGACGCCGATTTTTTAAATGCCAGGAACACACTTTGGTACAACACGGGTGATTAAGGTTGTGGTTAAGTTTCATCAGAATTGCGTGTGTAGTTTCTGAGAAGAAAGCAAATACCTATTTTGGGGGGCAACCACTCCCCTCCCACCCCATAGATCCCCAAAGGGCAGATTTTTTTTTAATGCCGTGAACAAACTTTGGTACATCACGGGTGGTGAATGTTTTGGTAAAGTTTCATCGGAATTGCATGTGTAGTTTCAGAGGAAAAAGCAAATTCCTATTTTGGGGGGCAAATCTGAATGTACTTTGACCCCCGGAAGACTCCCTTAGACCCCTTTTTTTTTTTAAATGCTGTGGACAAACTTTAGTCACAACACAATAAATATAATTTGTGCCAAATTTGGTCGCAATCCCATAAGCGGTTTCAGAGAAGAAGTTTCAAGTGTTTACGGACGGACAGACAGACGGACGACGTGCCATCGCATAAAGCTCCCCTGAACTTCATTCCAGGTGAGTTAAAGATGTGCTTGAGCTCTGGTTGATCGAGGGATTTGCGGTAGCAGGTGGCACTGGAGGAGAGACGAGAGGATGTGTTGGTTGCTGTGTTTAACAAAGGAATTGACTCGGATTCCGACCGCTTCAGACGCCTTTTCACCACATGCTAAATTGGTGACCCCCGCATGATCCATATTGCTGGACAAGGAGCAACCAGTCGCTGGGGACGACCAACCAGCCGCCATTCTGGCATAATTCCCCACAGCTGTGATTTACACAAGTTGAAGCACAAATCGACACCCAGACCATTACTACCGAGTCGACATGGTTCAAATACATTGTTGGCTCCATGTCACCAGAATGTGACACAGGCGTAATATTTTATTTCAACAAACACATTCACACCTTTGGCAATTTCTCAATGCAATTTAGATTCTCAGTTTCCTCCTGTAAGTTGCTGAAATTTTTCGCTCTCATTCATGGATTCAGAATTTGCAGTTTCGCGATTGACCGCATGTAGAAAGAAACATTCCCCACCTTCTGGAGGAGTCAGCTGCACTTGTGTTTTTTTTGTCCAAGTCATTCACGAATCGGCTGTCCATGCCTGACGTTCGACTGAAGGTGGCACCATAGGAGCGCCTCCTCCTTTGGAATAATCCTCTTGGTTAGTGTGACGTAACGCGCGCGTTTGGACCCGGAAACAGAATTATGACGCGGCGCATTACGTCACGGCTTGCCGAGAGGATAACAAGACAGGAAGTCTAACAGCGGCGAAGCCGGGCTTGTACAATATTATAAATCATAAACATATTATTAGCTTTTTAAATAGTCGCTAATGCCGTTTATAACATTAAACAAAGAAATTTGGAGGAATCCCGACATCTGTGGGGTAAGTTTTACTTACAGCACTGAGCGAAGATCTACTGTGATCAATATACCCCACAAGGGTTTGGTAATAACATGATCCTTCTGCCGGGCCTATAAGTACTGTGTCGTTGGAAGACCAGTAACGCCGATGCGTTCGATATTTGATAATCATTTTAACAACATTCAGAATGTGCTCAAAGTAAAGCGACACTCGAACCCGAGGCAGGAATTAAAATGCGTTCCATTAAGGAACGGATTGGGAGTCGTGTCAATGCAAGTAGTTTCGGTAAGTTTACCTAGAAACTATTGCAGGTGACAAAACAGGTGGTTAATAATTATTTATAACTAGAGGCGATAAAGTTGGAGTTCCACGTACGTTTGGATGAACAACTGCACCATTCCGCCGCAACTTCGAACCTCACTCCCGCGCTTTTAGCTTCCGTGAGGTGAAATGTAATTCTGCATTAAATTTTATCATGAACACGTTTGTCAGGTCATATTGTAGATACAGAGGGATTACATTTGCATTATGCTTATGTTTTCATTCCCATTTATTTTCTTTCCGATTTTTACATTTTTTGACATGAAAAAAGACGAGAGCAGGGAATCCCACAACGAGCTGACATATACATACCAAGATTTCCCTTTGTGATACAGCTTGAGGAATATCACACGATATCTGTGAAGGTCCATTTTGGGTATTTTAACATTGAGTAACGATAATCTGATCATAAAGGAGACTACGACTTGGTGTTGCACTATTCCCACATTTGATCTCGTTTAATCGTGTAGCGAGGAAAAATGAGAAATTTTAACACTCCGAATTTATTTTACTAGTCTATAAGATGTACCCTTAATTTAACTGGCACTGCGCTTAAACAAATATTATATTTCATGTTGGTTTGTCAGCTCAAAACGATTAAACTCGGTCGTCAACAACAACAACAACAGTGGAGGTATCCAAAAAAATATTACATCCACCCTGCCCTCCAGCACGTCATCTCATTGATTGTTCTTACTACACTACCTCATACTAATCTTTTGGGGTCTTTACACCCAAGCCATCCACGATTGGCCGAAGTGTTCCTTTTTATCTGAATTTCCACAAAGTAAAAACAAAACGATGAACAACCAACCAACCAGCGCCCTTCGAACAGGAAACGATATCTTTCACCTTACGTCATTAAACAACCCGTGACGGGCGGCGTGGAGGTGCGAAGGAGGCGCTATTAAAATGCCATTTTCCGAGTTCACCTTTAATGTGGACAGCGGCTACCTGGAGGGTCTTGTCCGGGGTTTTAAAGGAGGTATACTGAAACGAACCGACTATGTAAACCTGGTGCAGTGCGACACGTTGGAAGGTGAGGCGGCCGAGCATTGATAAGAGAAATGACGCTCTTCGGCGCCCCGTGGACCTCGACCTTGATTCGAGCCTAAAATACAGTAAAAGTGTTGTCGTGCAATTAAAGCCACTTCAGTTCGACCAATGGCTCATCCATCAGGACCTTGTTACGAAGGAATTCCATATAAGCAAAGTTCGTTGATACTGATAGTAGCAGTAGTGGTAGTGGTAGTGGTAGTACTAGTAGTAGTAGTAGTGGTAGTGGTAGTAGTACTTGTAAGTTGTAGTAGTGGTAGTAGTACTTGTAAGTTGTAGTTGTAGTAGTGGTAGTAGTACTTGTAAGTTGTAGTAGTGGTAGTGGTAGTAGTACTTGTAAGTTGTAGTAGTAGTGGTAGTAGTAGTAGTACTTGTAAGTTGTAGTAGTGGTAGTAGTACTTGTAAGTTGTAGTAGTGGTAGTAGTACTTGTAAGTTGTAGTTGTAGTAGTGGTAGTAGTACTTGTAAGTTGTAGTTGTAGTAGTGGTAGTAGTACTTGTAAGTTGTAGTAGTAGTGGTAGTGGTAGTAGTACTTGTAAGTTGTAGTAGTGGTAGTAGTACTTGTAAGTTGTAGTTGTAGTAGTGGTAGTAGTACTTGTAAGTTGTAGTAGTAGTGGTAGTAGTAGTACTTGTAAGTTGTAGTAGTAGTGGTAGTAGTAGTACTTGTAAGTTGTAGTAGTAGTACTTGTAAGTTGTAGTAGTAGTGGTAGTAGTAGTACTTGTAAGTTGTAGTAGTAGTACTTGTAAGTTGTAGTAGTGGTAGTAGTAGTAGTACTTGTAAGTTGTAGTAGTAGTAGTAGTAGTAGTAGTAGTAATGGTAGTAGTAGTACTTGTAAGTTGTAGTAGTGGTAGTAGTAGTACTTGTAAGTTGTAGTAGTAGTAGTAGTAGTAGTACTTGTAAGTTGTAGTAGTAGTAGTAGTACTTGTAAGTTGTAGTAGTAGTAGTAGTACTTGTAAGTTGTAGTAGTAGTAGTAGTACTTGTAAGTTGTAGTAGTGGTAGTGGTAGTAGAGTTGTACTTGTAAGTTGTGGTAGTAGTAGTACTTGTAAGTTGTAGTAGTGGTAGTAGTAGTAGTACTTGTAAGTTGTAGTAGTAGTAGTACTTGTAAGTTGTAGTAGTAGTAGTAGTAGTAGTAGTACTTGTAAGTTGTAGTAGTAGTAGTAGTACTTGTAAGTTGTAGTAGTAGTAGTAGTACTTGTAAGTTGTAGTAGTAGTAGTAGTACTTGTAAGTTGTAGTAGTAGTAGTAGTACTTGTAAGTAGTAGTAGTGGTAGCAGTAGTAGTAGTAGTACTTGTAAGTTGTAGTAGTAGTAGTAGTACTTGTAAGTTGTAGTAGTAGTAGTAGTACTTGTAAGTTGTAGTAGTAGTAGTACTTGTAAGTTGTAGTAGTAGTAGTAGTAGTACTTGTAAGTTGTAGTAGTAGTAGTAGTAGTACTTGTAAGTTGTAGTAGTAGTACTTGTAAGTAGCAGTAGTGGTAGTAGTAGTGGTAGTAGTAGTACTTGTAAGTTGTAGTAGTAGTAGTAGAAGTTGTAAGTTGTAGTAGTAGTAGTAGTAGTAGTACTTGTAAGTTGTAGTAGTAGTGGTAGTGGTAGTAGTAGTAGTACTTGTAAGTTGTAGTAGTAGTAGTAGTACTTGTAAGTTGTAGTAGTAGTAGTAGTACTTGTAAGTTGTAGTAGTAGTAGTAGTACTTGTAAGCTGTAGTAGTAGTAGTAGTAGTAGTACTTGTAAGTTGTAGTAGTAGTAGTAGTAGTACTTGTAAGTAGTAGTAGTAGTAGTAGTACTTGTAAGTTGTAGTAGTAGTGGTAGTAGTAGTAGTACTTGTAAGTTGTAGTAGTAGTAGTAGTACTTGTAAGTTGTAGTAGTAGTGGTAGTGGTAGTAGTAGTAGTACTTGTAAGTTGTAGTAGTAGTAGTAGTAGTACTTGTAAGTTGTAGTAGTAGTAGTAGTGGTAGTAGTAGTAGTAGATGATTATCAGGGAGGGCTTATTATTTCAGCCCTTGAACTGTTGAGGGTCCAAGGCTTTGGTCATAGAGAGTGGGTTGTTGGTTGTTGATTGCATCGTTTCGTGTTGCGATGATCGTTTCAAGTTTCGTGTTGGGGTCTGGTAGGATGACCGAGAGGTACACACACTCGCCTCTAAGCTGTCTAGCCTGGGTTCGAATCCCGACCCACCCATAAACTGTCATGCCGGTGCTTCACAGGCAAAGTGATTCATCAATGTTTGTGCTGCCCCTCGGATGGACGTCAAAGTCGGCGAGATATCTCCGGCATTCTGAATAAATGATCAATCCTGCCTGGTCTGCATATCGCAAGTGGCCTGGTCCTCCTAGACGTTTCTTGACAGCAACTTCTTGCTACCTTAGACTCAAGTGTGGTTGCTGTCTGGGTAGTAGCTTGGACAGTACAAATGAATTGACCAGGTAGCTCACGTGGTTTATGTGGACAGTTTTCTTCAGATACGAAGATAAATGAACACTTGAATGCATGTTATACCAAGTGAGAGAGATGTCAAAAGGTGAAAATGTTTTACAAATCTTCAAAAAAAGCCTTCTTCAAGATGCTGTCACTGTTTTACTAGTTTTGCTTAAACTAGCACACGTGCACTCAATGGAAGCAGAAAGAAGGATCATGTTGTTATCCTCTCTGGGGTATAAAGATTACAGTAGATCTCGACTCGGTTCTGTTATTCTGTGGGATGAGCAAATCATGTTGGGTTTCCTCCCTTTCAGTTTAATGTTAAACAACAGCAGTAACTGTTTAAAAAAGCAATCGTACGTGTTTGTGCTTTATAATTATTTTTTGACTTCCGGTAGGGGTGCCCCAACGAAACGCCACGATTGGCTATCTGTACACCTTAACATGGGGTTCGTTCAAGATGGACAACCCTCTTAGGAGGGGGGTGGGGGGGGGGGGATCAAATGAAGTCGCTGCAACCGCCATCATGTGATCCTTAGTTCTGTAAAGTTTGGTTGAGATTGGATAAATAACGGCCGAATGTATCGTGGTCAAAAATACACAAAACCAGACAGACACCAAATTGCGTATGTTGGTATAATGATAATTTTTGTTTCGCTCGGCCTCAGACATTCATCCTGATACATGAAACATCCTGCAAACCATGCCTGCAGAGAACACAGTTTTTGAAGCGCCGGCCACATTTTCCATCCAATCATCATGGAACTTTGTTGAAATATCCACACTTTCTGTCCACAACCATCCTTGACAATGTTGTGTAACAGCGGCAGAGGCCTTTTTCTTCCGCCCTCACTTTTTCACCTTTATTCCCTCTTTCAATTAGATTGTTCCACAACCTCTTGTGTGATTGACGCAAAACTTTCAACATAAGAATGCCTACCCATTTAACAAAGACGTTTGCAGTTTTATAGACCAGTCCACCCCAGAGAAGGAACATCCACGGACACGTATTTCAGACTTTTGGCCCACGTCGACGTGGAGCAGAAGTTCCTCTCTGGAGTGAATTGGTCAAACCCTACAAGACCTTAAGTTGAGATCAGAACCCATCACTGTACTTTTGCCAGAAGAGCCTTTTTATTTAAATTGTTCCTGGCTGCTTCCAGGATGTGTACCACATTGTAAATTATTCCTGGCTGTGGACCACGGACAGGTTAAGGTGTGGCATGTGGTTGTGGCACTTGCTTCCTGCTACCCACTTCAGTGATGAGGTCTGATCTCGACATATACTGTACATGGAAAACCAATAATAAGTCACTCAAGCAATCAGTATTTCATGGAGGTCGCCAAAGTGATGGTTACTGATTCAATAACAACTATTTAGGCTTTTTCTTGATTCTGGATTACTTGATCCTGAGTTTGGAATTTGCCATGGCCATATACAGCATCGTGCAAAGGCTCCTCAGGTATCATGTTGTTACTGCAGCTCATAACAAGGGTGACTGTGGTAATGATGGTGGTTACTGCAGCCCATCGGTTGGTCGAGTTCACTTGACAAACTTGTTAGCTAACAGTTAGTCGGAGATTAATCATAACGTACCGTGTTGCTGCTAAAGAAGTTTCTTGGCAATGGTTATACTGGGTGGTTTGCCATTTCCTTCCCAGCAGTAGCTTGGGCTGGAATTTGGAATTTGTCCATTGTGCCGGCAATAGCTTTCCTGCTCCTGATGAGGATAATGTCCATCCGAGGGAGGGCACACACATTGATGAATCACCCTGTCTGTAAAACACTAGGATGACAGTTTGTAGTTGGGTCGGGATTCAAACCCAGGCTAGATGGCTCAAAGGTGAGTGCGTGTACCTCTCGGCTATCCTGCCAGTGAAGTCCATTGAAGTACTGTATGCTGTATTATGTTATCGGGTTGTTTGTTGTGTTACGGATCCTGGATTTAGAGGAGTTACTATTCATGTCATTGCTTATTAATGTTTATTCTATTAAAGGTTGTTGTGGTTAAAGGGTTAGAGAGGCTCCGGATAACAGGAGACCGGAAACGGGATAGTGAACCGGAAGAAGAAAAAGACACGAGGTCCGGGAGAAGCGGCGATCTTCCTCTTCCTCTTCCTCGCCCAGCTCCGACGCGAGCGGTGTCGATATTGAGCAGCGTGGGGGACGCTGCGTTTGAAAGCCCGTCTGGCGAAAGGAGTTACCTGCGCGGGGTAATTACCGATTACACGTCAAGTTGCCGTGGGTGCGTGCACGGAACCAAGCGTCCAGCACAGTTCGCCTCGACGTCTACAAGGATGCGTACGGGTCGCACCTTGGGCCTCGCGCGCTTTGCCAGCCGCGCTTTGCTTTTGCCCGCTTGGCTGTGCAAGGAGGAGGGCGCTGCAGCAGTTGTTCCCGGTACGTGACGTGCACGTTTGGAGCACGTCAGCCAGGGGTCCGTTCAACCGCCCGTGTGCGGAGAAGTCGACCTTCACCTTGGCCAGGAGGGGCCCAGAGACATTGTGAGGGACAGTGACCATTGAGGGGTCGTGAGTGGGGAAAGGGGGGACATACATGAGATGGCCATCTTAGTAATATTGGTGATTGATTATTGATGGTTGTTGCTTGATTGGGGAATATATTATTGATGAATCCGGATCCTTGGTGTGGGGTTTCTTATTGACTTGAATTGTTGTGTCTTTCATATTGATTGCGTTACGAAAGCGTATAAATCATAGATCTTTCTGGCGGAGTTCCTCTCACGGTCCGGGGGTCACCGAGACCAGGTAGTCACCGGGAGGACCACGTAACAGTTGTGCATCTAAATTGAGCATTCAATGTTCGTTTTACAGACTTGAAGCTTCACCTGCAGAGCACGGATTATGGCAGCTTCCTAGCAAATGAAGCCTCTCCTCTCACCGTCTCAGTTATCGACGACAAGTTGAAGGAGAAGATGGTTTGTGAGTTCAGCCACATGCGTAACCAAGCTTATGAACCACTTGCTGGATTCTTGGACTTTATCACGTGAGCTGGATTGATTTTTTGGTTTTTTGGTTTATATGGGATCACGAGTCGAGCTCCTGAAATGCCAAGCTATGTGGTGTATTCACACTAGGTTGTTTGCTTAAGAATTTCAAGTGTAAATTTCACTGTGACTGCATCATCAGGCCATTCCCGTGCAGCGGGAAACGGGATTTTGCAATCACGTGTCTGTCTGGGCCGTGACTTTTTTGCCATTTGAGCTTTGTCATCAAATTTTCAACAAAGCTTTATCCTGAGAATATGGAGAATACAAATAAATAATAAGGTCAACGGTCAGCATCACATAAAATCGTCAATTTTCATCCGATTTCCCTAAAATTTTAAGAATTTGCCGATTGGGTCATTGAAGTGGTACAACAACCAAAAGCAAGAAGCTGATTGGGTTTTTCTTTAGATCAAAAGCTCAAAGTTGCGTATTCTAATTTATTTTCATCAGATTGACTTGCATTTGAGCAGGGTTTGCATATTGAGCCACTGAAGCTTATTGTTTTTGAGCTCAAAAGGTCATGGTTGCTTAAAATCGTCGTTTTTTTTTCGTTTTTTTTTCAGCTGTTTCCGTCATGCTTAGCATATGGAAGAATAAGAAGAAGAAGAAGTCTGAGTACATAGCGGATGCAGACGGTCTTTATATTTTCAGATGTTTTCGAGTTTAAGATTGAATGTTATTATATCAACGGTCTGGAGTGGAAGTGGGATAACCCATACTCTTAATATGGGGGTGGGGGAGGGGGGGAGTGGTGGATTAACACCAAAATATACATCGTCACGTGACCTTGTTCCCCGACGGTGTGAAGCCCGTGGGAAGTTGGATGTCAGATTACCTAATTAACAGGACCCGCGTCATGCCCCCCTATACCCGGTTTTGACAGGATGTCAGGGGATTAAACGAGGCAGTTTAGGCCCCATAAAAAAAGTATTATCTTATCACCCTATCCAGGCTGGAGAAGTGATGAGGGAGGGCGGTTTTTTTGTTGTTTTTTTTTGCACACACAAAGGATTGAACAGTCATTGTGGTAACTGCGCATGCGCATAAAGTAAAAACTATCGATCCGATGACTTGCGGAGCGCGAAAGGAATCGTTCGTTGTTATTCGGAAGGAATCGTCCACCTTTCGAGCAAAAAAGTCCACTTTTCGAGCAAAAAAAAAAGACCGAAAAGACGATCGGAAAAGAAAAAAATCGGAATTCTACCAAAAGTGATGCGCGCGAGGGTGATAAGCTAATGCTTTTTTTTATGGGGCCTTATCATGCACTTTAATTGTGCTACTAATTATCCCCCACTCACCCACACACCCTCCTCCGGTAACCCACACGCAGTGGGAGACGGGGTTTCGTAATTGCTTCCGTCTGTCTGCCTGTCCAGGCCAAAACTTTGTTTAACGTTTGAGCTTTTGTCATCAAATTTTTAACGAACCTTTATCAAATTTTTTTTTGAACAAACCTTGTAATTCTGATTATTGGCAGCACTTCCTGGTTTAACAGCGCACACAGAGGGGCATTATGTTCTTACTTTTGATGGAAATCTTGTAGCAGCTCTGATGAAGGCATGAAAATGTACTTGGCAAAAGCTACTAAAGTTGTATGCCATCAAATGTTCTTGCATAAATTCTCATTCGGTGGATCATTCCAACAACATGGGTCATCTAAAAATGTACCACCTACCTCTAATTGGCAATTTCAAATAAAACCTTTGACACCAAGTTGGACTGTTTGGGGTCAGATTTTTTTTTTGCGCCCCCACTTAAAACAAACGAGGCTCTGCCCCAAAACTAGGCAGTATACAAGATGAATTTCCATCAGAATATGTACCATCATCTTCTATTTTCCAATTTCAGACAAAAATAAATACATAAGGACAGGCCATTTGTCAGATTGCGCCTTTTTTTTTTTCTTTTTTTAACAGCATCACCCATAGGGCAAAGCCACCAAGAACAGTGTCTGTCTGTATGA